>NC_138658.1:66869102-67469102 GCF_964273445.1 Streptopelia decaocto
AGATCCCCTCGAAACACTGCAAGACTCAAATTGCATATATGTCAAACCAAATGGTGGACAGTCTAATCCCTCTCCCTCTCCCTCTCCCTCTCCCTCTCCTCTCCTCTCCCCTCCCCTCCCCTCCCCTCCCCTCCCCTCCCCTCCCCTCCCCTCCCCTCCCCTCCCCTCCCCTCCCCTCCCCTCCCCTCCCCTCCCCTCCCCTCCCCTCCCCTCCCCTCCCCTCCTCTCCTCTCCTCTCCCTCTCCCTCTCCCTCTCCCTCTCCCTCTCCCTCTCCCTCTCCTCTCCTCCCCTCTCCCTCCCCTCTCCTCTCCTCTCCTCCCCTCCCCTCCCCTCCCCTCCCCTCCCCTCCCCTCCCCTCCCCTCCCCTCCCCTCCCCTCCCCTCCTCTTTGTATCCTACCCTTAATATGGTAATAAATAAAAATGTGACTATGTAGTTGCAAGGTGTTACTCCCTGATATTCTTCTCAAGGAGCACATACAGTCTGTAACAGTAATGTGATTATGTAATGGTCTGTAGTTTTTAGCTAAATAAAACAGAGTAAGTTTAACCTCTAAGAAAGTGTTGCTCTCAAGTGAAAGGGATTTTACTCTGATTGGGCTGAATTCCAGAACGGTTTAGGTGTGTCCTGAATTTTAAATATAGTTAGCTGAGACATTGACCATTTTGGAGTAAAGAGATTGGGACCTTGAGCTTCATTCAAAGTATGTGAGGAGTCAGAGCTGTACCCAAGTTGTCACTGAAGAGATGTATTTTGCACTAATAATTTCTAAATAATGAAGGCTTTTAGGCTAAATATATAGTCATTGCTGCTGTTGAAGTGAGAAATATAAAAGCACAAATAACTTCCATTACTTGAAATAGAATCAGAACACATAGTTCCACAAAAATAGCCTAGATATCATCTTATTGTTTTTCCTAGGCTAACGAAGGTATAGCTCAATACTCAAAACCATTATGCTTCTATTCAAAATATCAGATCCAATACATAATTAAAATACAGTGCAATAGCAAAATCTGGTCCTAGTCTCTAATACTGTGAGAGTTCATCAGTCTACCCAGATATATAAATACAGAACTAGCAAAATTGATTTTCTAATACTGATGCTGAAGCAGAACAACATTTGAATCAACACCAAAGCCAGTTTCACAATATTTGTTGTTGAGCTGGATGTACTGATAGATAGATTTAACTCCAGTGACTGCACTAGTCTCTTGGAGCCTGGAGACACATTTTTTAATACACAATGAAATTATTCTCGTGACATCTCTTGCAATATTATCTTATTGTTCAAAGAGGATTTGAATATAAAATCAATATACATTTTTTTAACTCTATGAATTTGTTACAACTGTGTCTTTAGAACAGCTGCTTTGTTCCTCTGGGAGAATCTCCCAATTAGTGGTGGTCTTTTGTAAGAATGCTTTTTTGGATGAGGCTTCTTACATCTTCGGCTGAAAATTGGAAAAAATAACCCATAGGATCTTATTGTTGCCTTGAATTTTGAGGCTGTACTTGCTTCTGCAATTAGACCAGCTCTTTTTCCATTACTTTTCTAAATCCATTTATGGTGCTGCAGAAGGTAATACGACCAATAATGGAATATTTAGAAGACTCCCATAGAATAGCTTTTATCCAATCCTCAATAGCGTGTAATAAAATTCTATCCTTTAGTAAAGAGTTATCAAATCTCAGAAAATAACCTTTACCACCTTAGTTTTCAGTTCTAAATCGACATAGTTCTGATAAGACTGTTATTAGGATTTTCCTTTCTGAGTTGTGAATGAATTCAAATACCCCTTTTAAAAACTAGACATCTAACTGCTGCATGTACTGCAATGAATTGGGTCTCCTTTTCCAGTGCAGACTGGAACCTCTTCAGAGCAACAAACGACTTCACTCCCTGCCTGCTCAGCCCAAAGCTTGCAGTCAGAGCCCAGCTACTACTGAACTCTAAATAAGTGCATTGACTTACAATCTCACTCTGACTTAGCCTGGGTTTGTGGTTTGATAGATTTCCCAGAAGCTTCGAGAATTTAGTCAGAGATTTTTTGCATGCTTGGCAAATGGCTTAATGCACAAGCAGGAGTGTGGGAATACACTTGCCCCCCCCCTCCACCTTCTCTCTCATCAATAGTAAAAGACTTCATCTGTGAAATTTTCTAATGTAGACCAAAGTGCAACAGTGGAGCCACAGAGGTAGAAGTCAGAGAACATAAGTAGTCAGGGGCTGAGCAGTTCTGGGATCGGTCCTACAGCTTGTATATAAACTCTTATCTCCATCACAGCTTGATCTTCTGTTGGAGACCTTATCCCAGTGAGGGCTATGGGCAGTATCTGTTAGTCCACTCCATACAGCAGATGTGCTACAGTTAGCAGTGTGCTTACTTATTAAGAGCAAGAAGGGACAGCAATTGCCTCACTTTTGTACTTAGCGGAACATGAACATTATGGAAAGGACTTTTGTCTGTGTGTATGTTTGACTGGGTTTTTTTCCATGTATTTTATTTCTTTCTTTCCACACAGGAGATGGATTTAGTTCCATTCAGACCAGCTGACCTTTAAGCTCTCAACATATCCCTTTCATGGATTACAATAAACACGTTAGCTAATTGCACGGGAAGCAAGAATGGGACAAACTGGAATTTCTTACTCAGTATCTTATGAGTGCTGTGTGATTCCTGCCCCGAGGGGAAAAAAACAAGACCTGATTGGATTAGATTATGAGGGCTAGGATCTGAGAAGGTATCTCAAATAAGTCTTAACTGAGATTAGGTACTGAGATCCATTATTGCAATATTGAAACGTCTCTCCTCAAGTGCCATTGAAGCTGAGAAACACCTAAACTCCAAAGATGTGCATACCTACAGCTGCCTCTCTGCATCTATCCTATGTCAATGCAGCTGTGATGATACTAAATATTGTAGTTAAGCCAAAGCCTGTGTAGGGAGCTGGGGTCTCTGCTCCACAGCTTGCTCTTCTAGGTGCTCTTGAAGGAGTGCTATGCTGTGGTTTTTTTATGGCTCCTTGTGGTGGTTTCTTCTTTCTTTAAAAAAACCCCAAACAACAAAATATGTTTTGTAGGAAATATACCCTTTCAACACAGCATACTTGTGACTCTGCCACTTGCCTAAAAAATGTGGAATCAGGCTTTGACTCCATTCATTGGTTAAGGGAGTTCAAACTAACATCTCTCATCTTCTAGTAATATTGGCTGAACTAAGTCACTGTCAGGGAAAATGGCAAAAACTGTGCTTCTGTGAGAAAAAAGCATTTAAGAATTGTCATTTCTGAACAAGGGTAAGCAAAAAGCATTACTTATGAGTAACTCTACTTATTGAGCAGAGTCACCTGGGCTTGGTACTTGGGTCTCAATTTTGGAATTTTATCCAAAGACATTTTTCATGGGATGGTCCTCAGATGCTAAGGACCTAATGTAGAGTTCTGGACTCAGTCTTGGGAGCAAGTACTTCAGAGCAGGTCACCTGGACATGAAGTCCTTGTATCATTGTCAGCTTTAGAGTTCTTTCTTTTTGCATGATTTTTTTTTTTTAAAATTGTACTGAGTTTTTGGCTATTTTTAGAGTGCTTTTTCTAAAAGCAGTGGAAGTGAAACCTGAATGGGCTCTCCTGATGGAAAAAAGTCTTAAATCAATGTGAAATGTTCTCAGAAACAGGTTGTCCACATACATCCTTTCTTCTTTGTGGGTGGTTTTGGAGAATAATGATCCTATTTCTTATACAGAGGCAAAAGGGTGAGACAGGGGAAAAACGTTGACTCAACTGTAACCATCACTGTAAGCAGCTCAGGGGGATGAGGATAATGCAAACACAGTTCCATAAGATGGAAGTTGCTTTATTAAAAGCATCTGGCATGCAGAGAAATGGGATATTTTGGCACCATCAGAAACTTTATCAAGACCTAACCATGTAAGGCTGCACTGATTGTTATTTATAGCATCAGCTTAGAGGGGGTATGGAAATTATACCAGGAACCTCATTAGTATCAGCATGACAGATGTGGCCAAATTTGCTGCTTTAGTGATTGTATTCATTCCATCGCACAGATACAGCAAGCGGCCAGGGAGAAATCTTCCCCATGCCTTTCAGCCTTATTATGGAGGAAACATACAAAATGGAGAGCAACTACAAAATTGGCCAGGCAACAGATTTCAGAGACTGCTGCCCATCTTTTCTAGAGTCATGGACACGTACTGACAACCCACCCACCAGTTAACCCGCAGAGGAAAGGAGATTTCTGTTTTCTTGAGAAATTAACTATTGGCAAGGGGAAAGTTTCTAGAGATAAAACTTTTAAAATCTATGATTGTTTTCTTCAGAGGAGCGTGTAATAGAAACTGAAATAGTCAAGGGATGACACATGTCATTAGTGGGTGTGCAAGTTATCTACTGCACGTATCCAGTGTGGCAAAATCCAGCACGAAATTGTTTTAATTGTAAACCTCTTATCACTTTGAGAAGTTTTCAGTCTTGCAGCACTTATTTTCTTTAACTAGGTCACCTGATCCTGAGCCAAGTCAAAGAGATGGCTGATTTGTTGTCTAAGCCAAGATGCTGCCAATTATTAGTATTTCCTATATAATACAAACACCACTGTAGGTGTCACATCTCTGACTTATCCTTAATTTTCAGGCAATATGTATCTGCTACAGTCTCATTTTGCATGTTTGTTGTGCTTATAGGTTTTGCTTCAGAAAGCCATTATTCAGATCTGAGCAGCTGGTATATCTGTCACAATAGCTCTGGTCAAGGGAAAAGCTGAAAGAGGCTTGGTTTTCAAAGGGTCTGAATGACTGTTATGTATGTTTGAGGGCTTTGGTACTTTGCATGTTTGCAGACTGTATCACCAGAGAATTACAGAGGGGACAGACTGAGCTTGAGGAGCCTCAGTCTGTATAAAGAGCAGAGCTGCAAAAATGTTGCTGAAAAGAAAAATCATAGCTTGAAGTGTAGAATTTTCCCTATGTGCTTGCTACTGCTTATTGTCTGCATTTAATAACATATCCAGATTTTTTAAAATTCAAACTCCTATGCAATCTGACTTTAATCTACTAGTTTTATATCAGGTAGATGAGTGGAAAAAGGCATGCAACAGAACTATATTTTGAAATTCTGCATTCCTATGGGAGTCTGTTAATTTTCAAAGGTTACAGTTCAGGCTCTAACTGAACAACTGGGATAGAACTTAACAGTCTGAGAGTTTTAAGTATGCCTTAGCTGAATTGGATTTAAACTTGTTGATTTTTTTTTTTTTAATCGAGGTTTATCTTTCATTCTGTACTAGCCATAATGTGTTTCATTTACTAGATTCTTTATTGATAGTAAACCAAGCAACAAAGCACACATGAAATACAGCCATGTCGGTAATTGAAACATCTGATTTAACTTGTCTCTCCACTTTGGTGCAGTCATTCCTAATTGCTTTACCTCTGAACTTTTATTCTCTGTGGATTAACTAGACAGGAAAACTTATCCTGATAGCCTCACTCGTAGCTGGAGTTACATTACGTTCAACCAGTGCATCCATCCAAATGTTTTCCCTTGGGCTGAATGTCAGTTTAGTACATTCTCTTGTCTTATTCTTTGGGTATTACAGGAAAATCTGAAATGTCTAGACCTTGGATATGCTATTTTCAGGTGGGATTTTCATATACATTTCTAATAACGTTCTAATCTGATCTACCCTTTGCAACAGTTCCCTTTGAGTCCTTCCTTATAAAGGCTAATTAGATCTACTACAATATATGTACATCTGAATTTACATTTAAAAATCTATTGTTAACTCTTTCCCCTTATTGTTAAAAACCAGTTGGAGAAACAACACATATCCTCAAATGACTAAATGGTATAAGTTTTCTCACTGCCAGTGCAGAAATCTTTCTGCATCATTTATCTATGACATTGCTCCTTCTCCTGGACATTATTACATCTGCAGAGAAACTTCAGGATTCCTAGTAGCCATTTGTACTGAGAAATTACCTGCCACATGCATTTGTCTGTAACTCCAAAAGAGTGTTATTTCCTGATAATGTTTTATGCTGCTTTGTTTAAGATCAGGTATCTGTAATCAGAAACTTCCAAACCTCCAAAGACCTTCTTGACCTATTCTCTTGTAAAAAGACAACAGATAACTGAAGTTATGTACTCTTGTGTTTTCTGGTGCGCAAAACTGCTGAAAAGGGAATCACCTTGTTATTCTCAAACGGGCTATTAAATAATGATAGAGGATCGCATGGTTTCTAGTAACTGCACTTGAAGTGCAGCAGACAGACGTTAAACATCCTGTGCCTCCCATTTGTGTAAACATTGGTTTGGAAATCACTAGGTTCAGTAGTCTTCAAAATCCTTGGTAATCACCTGGCTACCATTAAAAATCAGATGTACAAGCCTCACTTCAGGACATGGGTGACCACTTGGGAGATGTGGGTTCAGGATCATGTCCAGGCCATGACTAAAACCTGAGCTGGTGTGACAGCTGGCAGCCAAAGGGTTGCTTTTCATACATCACTCAATAAGGCAAGAGGGAAGGGAGCAGAACATCAAAAGGACCAATAACAAGGACCAATGACAGCATATTTATACCTTGCAAGTCATCACTCCTTCAGGTCCTCAAAAATTTAGCCAAAATACAGAACCACAAAAGAGAGGTGTCTGCTTTCCTATAAGGGAATTATGTTTTTTCATGCTTCTAAGGCTTCTGTGTCACATGTTTAAGATTGTTTCAGGATACATGCTGTACCTAGTACCTGTAGCCATGTTAGAAAAAGCATTATTGTCCACTGACTTCATGAGAAATGAGAGGTTCCTAAGATAGGTGCTGATGGCAGAGACATGAGTATCTCCCTTTGTAACTTGTTGTTGAGTACCCATTTGAGTGTGGTGAGGGAGTGAGTAGTGTTATGCTTAAGAGTTAAGGGTATGAAATAATTTTAAATATTGTGTAGAGATTCCCACAGAGATAATGACAGCCAAGGAGAGAATTTGATAAAGTAGGTAAGGGAGGAAATGCTATTAGACAAATTGGAAATCTGGGGTAATGTGGTGAAAAGGAACAGTCTGAAGAATACAGGAGTATCTGGCAAATGTTATATAACTGAAATTATTCCGGCCAGCATTGGGTAGAGAAGAGCCAAGACCCAGAGCAGGCTCTGGTAAGGACCGCCCAGAAAAAAAGAACTGGAATGGAAAAAACTTGTGAAGCACTTTCCAACTGTCCCAAATTCCTTTGTCAGTAATGCAAAGTGCTCTTTACTGATTGCCTTGGATGGGGCTGGACGTGGTGAGGTAGCGTCTCAGCTTTAGCATGGGCCCAGCAGCTTTCGCGCACGCGCAAGTCAGACTGGAGGGGAAAGATGAGTCCTCAGTATTTCTACAGAGACAAAAAAAATCAAAACAATTCTATTTCATTGCTGAATTTTGCCCAGTTTACCTACCAGCATTAAGCCATTCATTGTCTCCAGAAAAGGCATTACCAGTGCAGCAGCTGTGGTGTTTCAGCAAAGCATTTAAAATTAAATTACATGAAGCTGTTTAATTTCTTATTTTCACATTCCAGTAAAGCCTGTTTTCTGGTTCAAAAACATCTTGAGTGCTCTCAGCTTTTCATAACCTACATTCCATGCATTAGATAGTCTTGCCCTGCCTCCCCACCAGTGACAGACACCCAAGGACAAAATGTCAATAATATTTTCCCCAAAATAGAGATGATGCATGTCTGAGTCAGCAACAGAGAAACCAAAGGGTATATAAACAGTACAGACACAGCAAGATGAAAATGATACAAAAGAATCTGCCAGAATTTGTCTTCATAATTTTATATGAACACACAGTATATTCACAATCAAAGCAGAAATTTTTGCCTTTCAAAGTCTTGAAGGTGAAATAATTATTACTTCTCCATTTAAAAGATGTTGTTAAATTAGGCATCTTATTTTTTTCTATAATTCCCTACTGTGTAAATTGATCTGGGCAATTGTTTTTAATGTGTATACCTCAAATGTGTGACGATGCAATTCTAATTGTTTACTTTGATACTTTTTAATGACATCTATTAGTATGAGTGTTTTAACTATATATTAGGTATATATTCTTGAAACATGTCTGAGCAGTGTTATTGCTGAAGTTGTGAAGCAAAGGTACAGAGAGATTTAAAGACAACCCAGAACAATCAAAATGTTGTAGCTTGAAGCTTATGACAGCCAGAAAATATGTAGCCCCCTTAAATGTCTAAACTTTATTTTCTGTCTTGATCCATATGATTAAGATCTCATACTTTGGAACATTTAACTTTCTTGATAGTATGAGATTAAATATTGTCATCCAAATGGGGGTGGTGGTGGTGGTTAATCTGTTTTTTTTAGAACAAGAACACAGATGATGAGCTTGAGAGGGTACAGAAATAACAAAGAAGGTCTTTTTTGGCCAAATATCTTGTATTTTTCTGTGGCAAGTAACATCTTACAAAGAAATAAAGTAAGAACAGGGCAAGTAATCAATGATATGTAGTCCTTGTATTATTTTCCCAGCAAAATATTCCCCTGTGACTCGGGGAATTTGAGCTTCAGTCTGTATCTGCATTTTTGTATGCAATAATATTCCTAGAAAGACTTTCTTTCACTAGTATATCTGGTTGCTATAAGAGAATCAGTCTACATACTCCCTGTATGTAGACTATATTCTCCTTAAGCATCTGAATTGTATTCTTGAAGACAAAATGATAGATTACACAACCAGAGCTGGTTCTCCCTTTGGGATGGTGCTTTCCATTCAGCCTTAAATTGCTGGACTGCTTTGGTTATATTGACTCATGGTTGCACAGTTGTAGGGTCTTCATTCTTAGAGATTTTCAAGATCAGTCTGGACAAAATTACAGGTGGTTGATCCAGCACTGGTGACCAACATCCTTTCAGTAGGAGTCTGAACAAGATGACCCCCAGAGGTCCTTTCCAGTAAACATTTCTATGGTACTACGATAACTGATGTGGTTGAGGGAATCTGTAATACCATTTCTTGTGGTAACATTTGTAACACTTAGGACAGTAATTGGGAAACGTGGATCCAGTGTAATAGTATTTGTGTCTGTAGTCCCATTCACATTAAGGAGAAGTGATTATAGATTGAGCTACTTCATTCACTTGTATTAGCAAATCAGTTGCACAGACTTCAGCAGAATATGCTGGATGGTTTCAGTTGCTGGATGGAAAAGTGTTTAATCAGAATTGCAAAGTGGCAATGCTCCAGCCAGTGGTTTGCTGTGACTGCGACAGAGGGCCTTTGTGCCTCCATTTCTGTGTCCAAAAAAAATCTATGTTCAGATTCTGTAATATGCTTTGTAAATATTCTGGTTTTATCCATAATAAATTGTTTTTCTGTTTTGATGGTAACTCTGTGGATGTTTCAGATAGGCCAAGTAAACCGAGGTAACAAATTTTCTTACATACACAGACAAGAAATTTGATGATATGAACCTATTCCATAGGTTTTCTAAGGGAAGTTTGCTGCCTTCAGACACCACCGTTTTTAGTTCATTGACTCACTGAGTACAAAGAATAAGTATGTATGAAGTACATACACTCCCTTTGAACAGCGGGGGGAAAATTAGATGTCTCGGAAAATACAAAACACATGTATTAAGAAGGGAGAAGATTAATGCTAACCAGTGGGAACTAAGAACGGGGTTTTTATATATTATGAATACTATCCCTCTCCAGAGCATAGACTCTGGATTCAAGCCTATGGAATGGTGTATCCATTGATTTTAGAACCTAGGGTCTTCTGTGGCTAGACTTTTCATCTGTTTTTTGAAAGAATTAGGTTCATGCTTTTCTTTAAAAATAGGACTCCTGAAGATGAAAGCGATACCCTTGTTTTACATAATAGTTTCAAGCTTTAAGCATTTACCAGGAAAAGAGCTGGTCCAGCTCTTGTAGAGCATTTGACCATATTGATCATTCCAGTGTCCTGGAGCCCTGGGTTATGCTTTGCCGCTGTGCCAAAAGGAATCCAAGGTCCATCAGGGAACAAAGCCAGAAGGGGTGCACAACTTGTGGCTAGTGCAGAGGAGGGAGTCTTGGGTTTTGATCCATTCTAGCACACTTAAAATTTGCACTGAATATGATTTGAACAGGATATGAGAAGAAAAGTTCTACTAAATATATGAACAATATTCTGTCTTTTTCAGGATAAGGATTTTCTTGGAATTAGGATCATCTTTAAATTAACTTCTTGGACCTTTTTGGGCACAACTGTAGAAATGTTTGTTCCTGTATCACAGATGGGCACAGGGGAGACAGCACCTACGCAGAGATTTTTGGGGCATTGGTACCTTTATTCCACCAAAATCCTCTCTTTGTGGTCTAAGTTCCCCAGTGGCTGTAGCTCTCGATGGCTTCCTTAAATCTACACTGTTTAAACCAAGGCCTGAACCCAGACCACCTCAGTCTAGCATACAGCCTTACTACAAAGCCATTGCTCCTCAAATGTATAGTACTGCTTTAATAAGCAGTCTGCAGGCCTTTACATTTGTAGATAATTTCCTCCTCTGATGATTGTTCTCAGATTTCCTTCATTTTCGAAGAAAATCCTGAATCAATGGTGCTTGATCAGAATCACAGCAGGTCATTGAAACCTTTCTGTTGAGCCTTGGAGACCAAAGACTGTAAGCTGCTTTAGCTCAAGATAAGCTTCAACCTTTCTGCTGTAGACAAGAGGAAGAATTTAATTCCATGGCGCCGAGTTTTCTGTGTTTGATGCTGAATGAGAAGGAAAACTTTGCTGGCGCTGGTGGACACAAAATCAAACTGTATAAAGTTAGAGGCCAAGCCAAACAGTGGAAAAAGCAGTGCCTGACTCTTAAGCTCAACTGTAGGTGATATAACACCTTAGGTTTTTCCAACCAAAAAGTCAGAAATTTTGGGCTTTTTTTATTTACTGTACAAAACTAATTAAAAATATCCAGAATGGTTTGTAATTTTCTACTTTAGTTTCGCAAATAAATAATTGAACAGTGGACTGAACTCTAGGCAGCATAAATTCTGGTACCCAGAATAAAATTCCTTATACCAGGAAAAATTAAATCCGATGTGATGAAAAAAATAATGTACAATGAACAATTCATATTTTAGGAAATTAGATGTGTAGGCACATATGGAATCTTTTAATATGCCACATATAAATTTAGGGACCCAAATTGGTCACTCAGAAAATAATTCATTGCACACAAACTTTTTTCTTCCATTGACATCATGCAGCTTTTCCAGAGGCCCACTACATCACCATTATACCAAATGAATTAACAAAAGCCTATTTATTAATTTTCCAATGACTTCTGAGTTTTGGAAAATTCAAATTCTTTCATTATTCATTGTGTTTAGGCCATGTCCTGGCTGGAGATTACTGTCATTGTGAGTTAGGTGACTGGACTTTGTGAATGCTCTTTGTCTGGCTCAGTGCAACATTAAACAGGTCTGAGCACCTTGCAGCAAAAAAGTCACCAGAGTTCAAACTGATGTGAAGGATAAATTTTTAGGCACTTCATTTTGTGATGATGCAGCCATTGGGACAGTTAAATCCACCAGAGAAAACAATAATCAGCTTTGTGGCAGAGAGGGCAGTGTCATCCTAAACTGTGGTACCCATTTCTGACCAGGTCGGATTTCCTATTTATTTTCTAGTGAAAAAAATAGAGATATATAATCATATGTCATTGCTGAACTCAGCAGGGTGCTGTCGAACAGTTAATTTATAGCAGAAGTAAATTGACATAATTTATAGAGACCAGCTGTAGAGGAGAAAAATGCACAGAAATCGCCAATGCGTTTCACAGCTACTATCTGGCAACAGCAAATGATGAGACTTAGGAAGCCGGGTATCTATTACAGGCTAAAAATACTATGTTATGACTCTCAGCTTGTCACTTTGTGTCTTACCTTGTCCAACAGGTTCCTATGACTGCATTGATTCTCCTGGGCTTCTTATTCCATGTAATTTGGCCAGGCTCCATTCCCATCTTGCAGCAAAGGTTTAAATCTTTGTTCATTCATTTTCAGACCACCATTCACTTCACAGACCTGTCTTTGCCGCCTGTCCTATTCTTAGTAGACCGTTTCTTCTCCCTGTTCTCTCACACCCAAGTTCATGTCTCATCTGAATTGGCATCACTTAGTTTTCTGTGCTGAAATGTCTGTACCCCAAAAAAGGGAGAATCTGGAAGAGACAGGTATCCTATTTTTCATTGTGGAAGTTGAGCACTCCAGGAGATGTGAGAAGCTTAAGACCATTCAATGAGGACAGAAATGGTGCTGCTTAGCATTTGAAACAGAAACTGTTTCTGCTGAGCCCATTTAAACTATTATTTCGTAGAAGTTTATCTTGTAAAACTTTGTCTAGATTTGGTGGAAAAAAATGAAAGTGTGTTCCCCATAAGAAAGCATTATTTTTACCATGTTTCTAATACCTGTTGTAGCATAGGCTTCTAGCTTCTCCAAGAAAATGTCTGCATACTTTTAACATTGCAAAACATGTTTAATTTTCCCAGTTTTGTTCTTGGAGAAAGCTGAGGATTTTCATAATTTTGGCAAATACTTGTCAGCAAAATTCAGCCTAAGGCTAAATTTTCCACACAACATGTAAAATCTCAGCCCAAATGGTTCAGGTCTGACAAAGCTATAAGCTGTTGACTGCAGTCTTGTAAGTGGAAGTATTAGGAAATTTTAACAGTAGGCAATGTCACCAACTCCACATTCATAGGATATCTTAAATATACTATTAGGTCTACACATTAGATTATGCTAAAAGTAGTACTAAATAACAAACATGTTTTTGTCAAACCTGAAACATCATAAAAAGGTTTCCAGCCTTAAGCTGATGTATAAATTTAAGTTCTGATCTTGTAATATATCCTAAGCAGAGGCAGAAGTCAACACTTTTCAGTTGTGGTGTTGGTATTCCCACAACAGCCTATTGGCAAAGCTTTACTACCTTGATCTGCTAAACAAAATTTCTGTGGGAGTTCCTGTGCTCTGCAGTTCATACCCTGAAATCTCCACTCTGTCATTATATGGACCAGCTCTCACTGAAGTCAAGTTTCCCCGAGAGAGTATTGAGCAATAACTGAATACGGACCTCTGTTTGCAGAAACGTTTTTTACTATAACTCTAGCTGTGTAGTGTTTCTGTGATGTTTTTATGATAAGGGAGAGCAGGATCACGTTGCACATGTGGAGGTGGGAGTGAGAGAGCAGGCCTAAATTCTTTCTCAGTTGCTGGAAAGCAGCTGTTAAAGGCATGAAAACAAAGAAGAAAGAGAACAGTTGTTTCAAACAAATAGGTCCAGTAAAGTTTTACAAAGTTTATACTGAAAGTGTGGTGGGCAAACAAATGGAGAGTGGAATGAGACATTAGTGATCAAAATGAGGATTTGTTGGTGGATAAAGCTGGTAGACAAACTGATGAAAAGATGGTCTTCTCTTTTTCTCTCTCTTCTTCCCTCTCTATTCTTTCTTATTTTTCTTTTTCTTTTTGTATTCTTTTTCTCTTTTTCTTTTTGTATTCTTTTTTTCTTTTTCTTTTTCTTTTTCTTTTTCTTTTTCTTTTTCTTTTTCTTTTTCTTTTTCTTTTTCTTTTTCTTTTTCTTTTTCTTTTTCTTTTTCTTTTTCTTTTTCTTTTTCTTTTTCTTTTTCTTTTTCTTTTTCTTTTTCTTTTTCTTTTCTTGCTTCCTTCCTGCTTCACATCACAGAACCATAGAATGTGTGGGGTTGGAAGGGAACTCTGGAGATTATGCTATCTCTGGAGATCATCTAGTACATCCCACCTTCTAAAGCCGGTTCACCTAGGGTAGATCACACAGGAATGTGTCCAGGTGAGTTTGAACGTCTCCAGAGAAGGAAACTCCACAACCTCTCTGGGCAGCCTGTTCCAGGGCTCTGGCAACCTCAGAGTAAAGAAGTTTCTCCTCATATTTAGATGGAACCTCCTTTGCTTCAGTCTGTGCCTGTTGCGCCTTATCCTGTTGTTGGGCACCACTGAAAGGAGTCTGGTCCCATCCTCTTGACACCCACCTTTGAGATATTTATAAACACTGGTGAGATTCCCTCTCAGCCTTCTCTTCTCCAGGCTGAATGGACCCAGCTCTCTCAGTCTCTCCTTGTAAGAAAGGTGCTCTGGGCCCCTAATCATCTTTGTAGCCCACCACTGGACTCCTTCCAGTAATTCCTTGTCCTTCTTAAACTGGGGAGGCAGAACTGGATGCAGTACTCCAGATGCAGCCTCAGCAGGGCAGAATAGAGCGGGAGGAGAACCTCCCTTCAACTGCTAGAAAAGGGATTGAAAAAAAGACACATAAGACAAAAAGGAAAAAGAGACATGAGACAAAAAGTATTAAATGTCTTGAAATGGTAACCCAGCTCTATAGCTACAACTTCCTCTTGATACTTCACCATAAACCAAGATACCCTCCTACCTTCTTCTGCCAAGTGTAGCAAATCCTCAATGCTCACTTGGATTCCTAACGGCTTTTCTTCTTTCATGTACCTTTTCCCTTTCACCTTATGTCATTGCATAACATTTTTGGTAGCTTAATAAAAATTTATTTTGCTTCTATAAAGCTCCTATACTATTTCTGTTATCTTATTGCACAGAGACATCTATAAGCACTGGCTAGAAGGTCACAGCAGAAGTATCAGTTTGTTGGATCAAAGAGTGTCTGATGAGATTTTGTGCTTGAGATTACCTGGAGTGCAATGACAATTCAGGTTTAGCAACTGAGACAGGAGCTTTGTTCTTCTTTACCTCTTCCCACTGATGTGGGTTTATTCTGCAGAATCAGAATTAGCAAATGCAAGAACTCTCCAGTCCCAACCTTTGTTGATAACTATCTTCCTCCCTGAAGAAGCTTATTATTGTATTTAACACTAGAAGACTCTCAGTGTTCTTATTCTGTGCAACGAGGCTCACAGGAACTGAGGGAAGAAGAAATGATGAATACCTTTAAGTAGAAAGATTTGCTTGATAATTTATTCTTATCCTTATTTATATTGTTTATTATCTTTGAAAAAATACACGACATTTTTAATTGCAGCTGCTGCTATGGGACTAGAGGGCTGCTATCTGAGCTTTTACTGTAATGTCGCAAATCACCAAGATCAAGTTAATGTATTTGGGACTCTGGTTCTAGTTCTTCATACCAGTGGAACACAAAAGCTTCCTTCCTAAAAGTGGGAAAAAATTTCCCCCTTCTTATTAGTTTAGGGAAGAAGCACTTCTCTATAGCTCCCCTGTCCCATTGATTAGATGGAAATAATTTCTGCCACTGCATTGCACTTTAGACACAGTTCTGTGGGGTGATGGGTTGTTAGTTTGTTCCACCGCAGAGAGAATGCTCTTCTTTATCAAAATTCACAATTCCTGCAAGTATGAATCAGGCTTTCAATTGCCTCTGCTCCTCTTATCAGTGAAGACGAAGGTGGAAAAGATCAAGCAGGGATTAATTTTCAGTGTGGAGAAGCTTAACCACCTCTCTCACTGATTGTTACAGACTAAGTCTTTTGAGAACAAACTCTGCTTTAAAAGAAACTTTCGAAAAAGAGGAGGATTTAGCCCTTAGAGTACAATGGGACTATGTTGAATAAATTAATTCCCCCTCAGAATGCCAACTTTCCTGAAGGTATTTAGAAGACAAATACTGATACAAATGAACTGTGTTTCTAATAATGTGGATGAATAGAGTCCAGGCTTATGAATTCTTGAGGAAAATGAATAAAGGCATTTTCATGCTGGCTCCTTGGCATAATGATAAAATAGGAGGTCTGTACTGCTGTACATAAAAGGTATACGAGTATTCCCGAAATCTAGAGTCATCTCTTCAACCTGTCAGACCTATTTCCCTTATTCTTGCTGTGCTGGGAATGCTGGTTCTTAACACTACTTAGACTTTGTGTCCTCCTCAAAATTACATCTCTGGTAAAATAGAGTGGCAGGATTAATATATAATAGGAATTCAGAATATTTGCTGAATCTGGACTTTATAATAGCATGGCACAGAGTCTCACTTCAGAAATAAATTAAAAATGACTTGGATAACTACACTTTTAAGTCGACTGGCAAGCAGACAAGGGACCATAAATCAAGGTTAATGATAATGGCAATGTACCAATTTGGAAGGGAAGATGAACATAAGGAGTATTGCAAGAATTGGTGCCGGGCCCAGCTTTACTAAAAGCCATTATTTATTATGTTAATGGAAACTAAAGAACACTGAAGTCAAAGCAGTTTCCCAAATCTATGCAAAATGGAGAAGACATCTTGCCTAGCTTCAGATATGAGAGTATTACTTGCTTAGAACATTCCAGTTTTCTAAATTCTCCTGAAAAAGAAGGTACCTCAAAATGAAGTGACAAGGCTAAGAGGAAGGATATACTGTCTAGAGGCACTTTTCTACAGGTTTGGAAAAAGCCCAGATGAGTATAGTAGTTAGATGACTGAAGTACTTTCAGGATGAATAAATATGATTAAATCTGGAAAAAGGTTAAATTATGTTCCCAATTGGATTTGCTTTGGACTGAAATATACAGCTGGGGAAAGATGTTTTGAAATCTTAGGCTAAATAAAGGAGTTTTAACAGAGATCAAGAAGTAAAAATTGGCTTTTAGCATTAAATAGTTTCGGAATTAAGTGTTATACTGATTCATGTGTAAAGCGCATATAGGTATTAAATAATTTAATTACAATAATAATAAATGTAGGTTGAATTTGAAGAGTAACAGTATTGAATAAGAAAACAAAAAGATAGTTCAGCAAATCTTATATTGAAAGTTCAAGATAGAAGAAGCAAGTTTGGCCAAATTATGACTAAGAGGAAAAAGAAAACCTGCTAAAAGTATTTATTTAAAGATGAAAACAGCAAGAGGAGTGACAGCCCAAGGGACATGAATAATGAAGATGAAATCAGTGTGACTATAAGCTGAATATTAAAATTATTGCTTAATACTAAATTTCTTCAGACTCTGAAAGATTTTGCAAGAAAAGATGGAAGCCCAGTTACATCAGAGTTGTGCTTATTTTGTTGTTGGTTTGATTATTCTTAGGCAGTTCTATAAAACAACAAGAGCATGCTGTGGGGCATGTTCTCATGCTGATTATGGTATGGGCAAATTAGAAGTGAAGTGAAGTGAAGTAAAATATAAAAGTAACCCTCTAAAGACAGAAGAATATCTATCAATGGTACTGTTTTTATCATACTTTTAAGGCTTGCCCAAGGAAAAAGGAATGAGACAGAAGAAATAATGAAATCAGCTCTCTAATCCAGTGGCTGGGTCCTTTCCCTGAAAGATGGGAACACATTCTTCCAATTTTGCTTCATTTAGAAACTGTGCATCCTATTTCTGCAGTATCCATAGTAACTGGACAAGATATTTAAACAGGTCTTACATCAAGGACTGGAACCCAAGTCCACTCTCACAAAGGAATTCTTTAAACAAAAAAAAAGAGGAGGATTATCTCTTGGCCTAGTGAATCTTTTACAACTCCAGGGAAAGCTGGCTGTCTATAGGGGTGTATGAAGTCATCCTCCAACAGTTCCATGTTTAGATCCCATTCCTGTGACATGTGTATTCGATATTCCTTAGGCTAAGAAAACAATTGGAAATAGGTGTTTCATGGGCTATGTGAGTGCTCTGCCCACTGCATTTAATGGGTGACAAACCAACACTAGAACTGCTAAAACCTTTGCTGTCATTTCCATGAAGAACCTTGCTCAGTAGACATGCTCTAAAAATGTTTAATAGGCAGCAGAGATAGAAGGGTATTCATTGTCTTCTGATGTAACTGATGTGTTGAACTTTTCTACATTGTCAGTGCTAGAGCATATGTGGTTGGTGCTGACTGGGTACATAAGTTACTGGTGAAAATGGAGTCAGCAATGGGCCACCATTTTGCAGTTAGGCAGCCTCTGTCCCACATCTGACTTTATACTGCTGATTCTGAAAAACATAATGTGCTGACAGCACCATCCGGCTGGAAATTCACTGGAAAGAATAGTCACACAGTCAATAAAAGCTCCAGAGCTGACTTTCCGAGAGCAGGAGTGGAGGACTGGTATCTCTAAAGGCTACCTATTTGCACTACGTCACCTGTGTTATTAATCCTGAAAACCTTGTCAATTGTCTGGAAACAATTTGTTCTGAATACCTTCAGGACTTCTGGACCCTGTTTCCACCTGCCCCAAAGCAATTCCCTGAACTGCAGGTAGTCCATTAACCAATACAGAATTCCTGGTTAGGGTTTAAAATTAAGACTTTTGCTTTTTAGCAGCTCTGTTTGGATTTTTATTGACTGGATGTAGTAGACTATTGTGTCACTTGCCCTATAAAATACACAAGCTGTGAATAACATCAGTGTCAGAGATAAAAATGAAAGGCCAAGGTCTGCAAAGGAGCTTAAGGTACTTAAATCCAAAACATAGATCCTTGGAACTTTTCGTGCTTTTCAAAGAAATTGAATTCCCATCAGTGCAGATTTCTAGATGTCTACATTTCTTATGTTGGAAATATTCTTTCAAAATCCTGACAGCAGATCAGTATCTAAGTCCTCTCAGGGTTCCTAGGTTCAACACGTCTTGACAGTCCTCCTTGTGATGTCCCTGTCCTCTGGGGCATGGTCTCAGGACATGTCCTAGTTCTGCCCAGGGCAAAGCTTGGAGGAGGAGGAGGTGAAATCTCATTTTAATCTTTGACAGAGCAGTGGTTAAGACACTCAATGGATGAAAATTCTTGCGGTGTCTAGTCTGGCCCCAATGTTTTTGCTGAGATCTGTATATTCTCACATAGGTCAATGAAGCCTCTCCTGTCTGTAGCTCCCCTCAGTCTTCGGTGAACACCTTTTATAGAGGAGCAAGTGCATGTCTAAGTGTCCACCAGTCTGTCAGGAGACAATTCAAGCCATCAGGCCGTTAGTGGACAGACTGACTCAGGTGTTCTTGAGGCTTCATGATGGATCATGTCACTGTGCATAAGCTGTTGAATAATCACTGGATTCTGGAGGAAAGTGGTGAGGAGTCTCTCTGTTATCATTGGTAAGGCACTGTGCCTGGTGCACAGGCAACACAAACAGAGTTCTCCTACCTAGATGGGTGCCCTGATTGTGTGGATATTTGACAGTGGGAGAGATCTGCATCTACATTTAAGGTGATCTGTGAGAAAAGTGCTGAGTTAAACTGGGGCCTAATTCTAGGCAGAAGTTATCCTAGGTCCTAAGAAAGGAGATCAAAACCCTGTGTTTTCAGGCACATGGCAAGCAATCCATAGGCTGATGATGCAATAGAAAGCAGAAGATGTAACCAAGGTTCACTGAAGTTTGGGAAGCTTCAGTAGGAGTCCCTAACCACTAGTCTAGGAGCTATGCTAGACTGAGGTAAAGCACTCATGTGATAGGATGTAATGCAGAAAAAAAAAAAAGAGTCTGAGCAGGCACAAGCAAGCCATGACTTTAAATATTCAGGGAAAATGGATGCCTGGGTGTCAATCTCAGGAAAACCATCAGGAACATCACAGAAACAGTTTTCTTGTTTCTTAACTAGGTATACCATTAACTCTATCATAGGTCAGCCCAGGATGGATGTTTAGAAAGCACTTACACAGGGTTAGATAGCACTTAATAGGTTCAGAATACTGCAAGCAGCCCTTCCACTGTCTGCAGGGTGTGTTGAAAGTGATGCTGAAGAAGTGGGAATTGAAACAGCATTCTTTGGGTGGGTGGATCTGCTTGTCACCAGCTATTGGCAAGGTAGGTTCTGTGTCAGGGCTGTGCCTGCCTTCAAGTTTGCATTTTTAGACAATGTGTTCTCGTCTCACATCTTCAGATATCCCTGATGTTTCATGTCATTACTAATGATAAAAATGTCTCTGTCTTTTTTTTCTATTAAAGACCTGCTGTCTAGCTCAAACCAGATCTTCACTTTTCTGAACACTGGCTAATATCTACCTGGACTACTGTTAAAGTAAAAATCCACTCAAATATCATTTCTGCAAAATGTAATTTCCATCTAATGCTTGAACTAGACCTAATGAAATAAGATGTTGAGAAAGATTTATGAGTCACCAAGGCTCGAGTTAATGTGCTGATAGCTGTGGAATTTCAGATGTTCAAATAAAAGTACTCACAGCTGGGGTAGGAATTTCCTAATTTGCCAAAACCCCTTAGAAAATAACCCTCCAAACAATGGTAACTGAAGATTTAACCTATATGTGTGCAATTTAATTTTTTACCATTTAAAATAGTTCTTACAACCAGCAAAAAATAATTACGAAATCATCTTCATATACGAATGTCCTGAGGATGAAGCAACAAGGAAGAGTGAGACAGACCTTTCTGACTGCTCTGCTCCCAGGAAGTCTCCTGAGCACATGGACCTGACGGCACCTGCCCTGCAGAACAGCTGCCGACACATCCAGAGTCCTCTAGGAAGTCTTTTACCCACAGTTGATTGAGACTTTCATCGGCTTCTAAGCACAACATATGTGGTGTAACAGACCAGCTCCTGCCCTGAATACTGCTTTGAAATATTCAGTGATATTAAGCAAATGTTTTACTTAGGTAAAGGCTGCAACATCAATTTCATTATTAAAAATAACGGAGGATTTGATGCAATGGAAAGCTGATTTACGAATATGTCACATGCCAAATCCAACTTTAGGGTGTTTTGTTCACTTAATGTTTTTTCAAGACATTAAATGGACCATACCCTGTGTTGTTTTCTGCAGGAAAGATGGAGTGCAATCCACTTTTATATGTTTCACACTTAGAGTGAATGTTCAGAAGAGGGATAAAAAGCTATTTGAGGAGACAGGCAGTGCTTATAATAATGTAGCTGGAATTGCTTAAGAGTGTTATTATTTTTCCAGTGTATATATGTTGGCATAATTCTGTTTTGGACACAGTTATGAATGTATATTAATAAAAAGTTTTTTACCAGTATAATACCTTCCCTGGTCAAAATCAGCTATACAAGTGTAAGCATATGTATATAAGTGTTTATATCATTACCAGGTGCAGTTGAAGCAGGATAATCTTTTGTCTAGGCAAGTCCAAGTCCTCCATCTCTTCAGAATGCACCAAAATGACACCAACCTTAATGTTTAGAAATGTGACCATTTTTTGTGAATAAATAATAAATCACTTTACTCTCCTCTGCATTTGGGGAACAGTCCTTAAGTGGACATGTTTAAAGAGATGTCTCACTTCCAACAGAGACACCAGAAATATTCAGGTTTTTGTAGTGTCTTTCAAAAGCTAGTTTTGTCAAGTGTGCCAAGTGTTTGATGTTGGTAGTCCCACACAAGCACTTAGAAATGTGTTGTTTGTGATCTGATTTTGGATAACACAAGCATTGCTGTGCTTTGATGAATCTTTGATGTTTTAGTTCTTCAGAGGAAAGATGACAACAACATCAAACTTCAGTCAGGAAACCTCCATTCTATTTCAGTTGCAGCCAGATATCCAGCTGCAGGGTAATGGAAATGTAGAGCATTCAGTTTAAAGCAAAACAAAACAAACAAACTGTTTGTGAACGGGCTAGCTCACACTTGGACAGTTGGTTGGTACCATCCTATAAGACAGCATTATAAACCTGGTAGTACTTCTGTACTAGTATATGGAGTTAGTTTAGGACTAGAAGCAACAGTTTCATGTCCATACTAGTGAAGTGACACAGTGGAGAGGTGCAGCACAAAGACATCTCAGTTGATGTGTTGATTGAGCTACTTGCCTCTCCATCCATGGCATCATTTGCAACTCAGGTGACCCACTAATGGTTAAGTGAAGTTGACTCTGAATGCATTCATTGGTGAGGAAATACGTCTCCTAAAGCAGTGGGAATTTTATGCTTAATAGAGCAAATGATCTTAATTCTGTTCTCAGAAGTGAAGTTAGATGTAAGCCCAACTCATTTCTTCTTAATTTGTGGGTCATTGGAGATGAAAAAAAGGCAGCACTTTTAAAGGTCTGACCAAAGTTCATTGATGTCTATGGATGCTGCTCTGTTGTTTTTCATGATCTTTTCTCCAGTCTCTTAGTAAGTCTGTATGTGCAATGCCTGGGCTTCCATGGTTCGTTACATTATTCAGAGTTCACACTGAGATGGAATGTGTTATATCAGTTTGAGGAGAATAAAAAATCATTACAGAATTGTTCCAAAGCCATCTGGGAAAACCTATCATAAAATGAGGTTATATATTTTCAGTCCTTTATGTAGCCAGTCAGTACGTGTCATTCCGAGAAGAAACAGTTGAGTTAGGATCATGTCCAGTTCACTGTATGTTTTCAGGAATTTGCTGTAACAAATGAAAAATCAGTCTGTCCTACAAGGAGAAGGAGCCTATTAGACATCACTGGGCGTGGGGACTTGGATTAGCTCTACAAAACAAATATCTTTCAAGGGATCAGCAACATCAGATGCTATTTGAGCACTGATAAAACCAATGTGCTAGACACAAGTAGTTCAGACCAGGCTAGGGTAAATTTTATACTTTGCAAAACAAACATCTTTCCAAGTGCGAATTCAGCATTCAGTCAAGGAAGCAGTTGGTTTTGTTTTCCCTCATTCCTTTTTTTTCCTTGTTAGTTCCTTTTATTAGAAAGTTCTTTCATATTTCCTAGAAGACTCTTCTTGTTCTCTTGTTATTTTTGATAGGTATGTTACTACAAAAATAATGCTGTGCAAAATTATCTCCTACAGTGTCAAACTTCTCTTCATGTTCAGTTTGTTTTAAAAGCAGTTTTGTATTTAAATATTGTTTAGTATAGAAGCACTAAACCATTTTAGTTATCATGGCCTGTATGTGCCATAGCAGTATAGAGGGCTTTATATTTTAATCCTTAACTTTTTTCAAGAGAGTAGCTGTTTGATGTGAACCTGTTTCAAGCCCATTCTACTTTCTTAAGTCCTTCCAATCAAATTGTTTTAAAAGCAGTTTTGTATTTAAATATTGTTTAGTATAGAAGCACTAAACCATTTTAGTTATCATGGCCTGTATGTGCCATAGCAGTATAGAGGGCTTTATATTTTAATCCTTAACTTTTTTCAAGAGAGTAGCTGTTTGATGTGAACCTGTTTCAAGCCCATTCTACTTTCTTAAGTCCTTCCAATCAAATTGGATAACTTTCTGATATAATTATTTTTTTAAAATATGATCAAACTTGTGATAATTTTTATTCTGTATTGTAAGTTTTGAACTATTCTTACATGCACGAAGGAACTGCTGTTGCTCTCATGTAAACCATTCTACCTCCTAGACAGCTTGTGTATACCTGCTCAAGTACAGTTAAGTAGTCTAATGTTTAGGACTGAGTTTGGATATATGACAACAGCTCCTGTCTGTAGCTCTAATAGGAGATTTAAGCCCATATTTAATAGAGTAGCTAACTTAAGGCTGAAATTGCAGACTTCCTAATGAATCTGTCAAACTTTGGCCGTAGCTAAAAGTGAAATGTGGCAACGGCCAGTCCCTCAGGACCTGGTGCCCAGTGTTAGCTAAATGCCTTTGTGTCCAGGACAGGGCTGGAGATGGTGTGGGTTGGGATGGCACAGCAGAGGGGGTTCACAGTGCATGAAATGTGCTCCCAGTGCTGCAGCCATGCACTGGGAACTGCTGAGCACTGGAACCCTCACATGTGGCCTTGGGAGCCGCATCAGGGCCACTGGGGTGTGCGGTCATCCCATTAGCATGCATCATCTGGACTTCTGGGCACAGACACTCTTTCAGAGACTCAACTCAGACATGGCTTTTAAAGAATAGTTGGAGGTATCACAGAATCACAGAATGGTTGGGGTTGGAAAGGACCTCTGGAGATCATCAAGTCCAACCCACCTGCTAAAGCAGAGGTAGAGAAGATTGAGCCAACACTAACCTTTTGGGTCAAATCCTAATGACTATAAATTGGACCAGGAAATAAGAAAAGTGGGCTAATTGCTTCATTTTTTTAAAATTTATTTGAGGGTTTCCAACTATTCCTGCAGCCTAAGAGGGCTCCTGGCCAGGCTCTGCCTCTGGGCTGCTGTGGTGAGGCAAGCATGGATATGCATGTGGAAGACTTTACAGAGAAAAGTGAGCTACCAGTAAAACTTAGATGTTTCCTGGACTGACAGCAGCTGAATGAGAGTTTTCCACATTACACTTATAAATTCAGATTAATAGTCAATTACAGCTGACTTTTTTGGAGCTAGCCTTTAACATCTCTGCCTGCCTTTTTCTCTGTACTGGGGATATATATCTCCCTCCTTGTACCTCAAAGAGGGGTTTGATATCTGTCTTATATTACTTCATCCCTTCCATCTTCCCACCCATGGATGATTGTTCCTGGGAGAAGTACTTAGGACTTTGTGTGGTCCAGCTTTGAAAGACTTTGGATGTAAGAATCAGCCTCTTTCCTTTGGAAGGTCTTTGCATCCCACCTTGTTTTAGTGGTAGAAATTGCATTCCAGTTTAAATTTTCCTTTTTCGGTTCATCCTATGACAGTCCATCTAATTATATCAGGCAAATAAGCCAAATCTAGTTCAGCCAAATTGACACTGGCTAAATTCAAATTTGATGAGTCTAACTTCCCTTGAGCTTGGCAAAGCACTGTGCATGTGACAGAGTAGTAAAGCAAAGACATTCCCCTGATTGTGTTGGATGTAGTTCCTGAGACCTGAAGACATTCACGCCTTGGCATGAGCCTGAGTGAAAGCTGACAGCCTGGGCCCACATCTCCATCATCCAGATGTTCCATCAAGTTGATCTCTCTTTATACCAGCTGCTAAAATAATAGTAATAATATAATCTGCTTACAGAGCTGAAGTCTTGAACTTTTAGCAAAAATCTCCTCTTTTTCAGTCCATTGGTATTTACCACAACTGGGACTGAATCTTATTGCTCCCTGTTTCACTTCCTGACTCCAGGCTACAGGTAAATTTCAAATCCTTTGTGGCAGACTGCAGGCCACATGTGACATATGGTGGGTGTTTTGAATGGATTCTTGAAAGAAATTTAGCGCTAATTAGAAGATGGAAACACTTTTGTGTCTAATGTGCAATTAGGGAATTGCAAATCTTTAGTGAAAATCCAAATAGTTGGGATAAAAAATTCCAAAAGCCTAATACCCCTTGTAACACTCATGCCTGGCATTTAGATTAAACATCTCTCTCTTTCAAGGTGTGACCGTCTTCACTCTCCCCTTCACAGCCACAGAGTGTCATTTAATGTCAGGTGCCTACTGAGGGAATGGGTTGCTTAAAATCTGACACTTACCTTTGTAAGAGCAGTTGTTTGATGGGAGTTAGGCCAGGTTTGGATTGCTTCCAGAGCAATTCCTAGAGCAGCAACTGTGAAAGTCCTGTAAAAACAGCAGCCTGAATCATTTACGTGCTGTCCTTTGCTATTCCTTTATCTGCAAGCAAACTAAAAATAGAATGAATGATGGGGCTCCAAGAAATTATGTTGAGTGGAGCATTTGAGATGACAGTGTGTATTTAACAAGAAATGTTTTATAATTGAAACAGAAATAGCAGGAGCTAAATATAGACTTTTAAATTCATTTGGAATCTGGAGTTGGCAGGTTTGTATTTATGGTATTTGTACCAATTTCCTTATTTGAACCAATATGAAGTGCTTGCCTTTTTTTGCTTTTTTCCCCCAGACTCCAAGCTTTTCAGCGATCCAACATTTTTGGTACACATCAGCATGGAATATCTGATAATTACAAGTCAAAATTTAAAATCTGGTTTTGCCCCTAGACAAAGTTCCTGTGAGGAAGAGGCCGAACTGGTTCTTAGTCAACTCTCAAACCGTGGCAGGGGGAAACCATACATTTCTGTCAAATCTCTTCTTTTTGTTTTACTTTCACGAGCAAGGCCAGGGTGGTGTTACTTTTGCTCTGGTTGTAGAGATACACGAGTTGCTTCCTCCCATGCTCATTCCAAGCCAGAAGTTCTCAGGGACACCTGAGTCTGGTGTGCACAATTTATTGCTGCCGAGTCAAGCTAGAAAGTACTCCTGTGTTATTTCCCTCTTGAAAAGCTGTTGCAGAAATCTCTGCACCACACTTCCCCGCACATTGCAGATGTTCTGCAAGTTCTTCCGAGCAAATAGGAAGCAGTCTGCTTTTCTGCAGAACGCTGCATACCCGACAAAAAGCAAAAGCATTGCCCATGGATAGCGGACAATTAGCGGGCAATACAAAGTGTGGCAGAAAAGCAACCAGTGGAATGTAAATCATAATGCCAAGGTCTCTTAGTCCTTAAATTTCCCAGCAAATATGCACTAAGCCACCAGGAGTAGTTCTCTTATCTAGCTGCAACTGCCTAAAAATTAGGAGTCTGGCTTCAGCTAATTGTCTCCCCTGTAACTGGGGCTAGAGGGGATTCGTCCCATTCTAACACAGATGTTTACTGCTGCTCATTGAAGGCGTACCTGTCTCTACTGACTACTGAAAAAACCTGGATGCCAGTTCAAAGGTAAATAATCCTATTCTAATATTAGAACTACCCACAAAACCTCAGAGATTAATGTGGGCCAATAACTAAGTCGAAGGCATCCCTTTAGGAGAGATTTTATACAAATTTTTTCTTTCCAAAACAAATTATTTGGCTAAAAATACAAGTGCTGCTTCAGTTCAGTCGCAGCAGAAATACACAAACAAACAAGTTTTTCATTAAAGACTGCAATTACTGAATAACAGGATATGACTTTCCACCACATCCTATTTCTAGCTGCAGGCTTTTTGAAAACACACCATTAGCCCCATCGCAGAAGTGCCGTTGTTGACTGAACTTGCCCGTGATGGAGTTTTCCAATGTCAGCAAGTTTTGTCTTCACCTCTCCATCAATGCTGTCTGTGGGTGAGTTCAGAATTAAGGCAGGAGGGGCAAAGACATCACCGCATCATCTTTCAGCCCTTCGAAAAAAAACAAAGAGCACATACTTGGCAGCACTTTAATTTCTATGGTTACTGATGAATAACAGCACAGCTGGGGAACTGTTGCTACAATCCATGAGCAGAGATAATTTAAGAGGTCACACATTAGCAGATCCATTAAAAAAGCACTTTTTTCAGGGATAATAAAACCAAAGACTCTTGCATTAGTATCAAGTGGACTACACCACTAGTCATAAACTTGCCCCCATTACTGCCATTATTTAGAAAACTATAAGAGGAAAGATGGCTCTTTATTTAAGACACCAAAACAGGGCTGGTGGTTTCTGGACAAAATCTTGACCAGTAACACAATCTGATTGGATTTTGTCACAGTCTCAGATGTTGTTGTCTCCAGCTCTAGTGCAGTCTAATGCTCTGTGCAGCTTGGAGAGCCTTTCTGGCCAGGAAGACCTGTATCATGGCTTTGCTTTCTACCAGGGGAACAGTGATACAATTTTCCAGTGAAGTCCGGAAAAAAAATAATTGAGTAAACCCTGAATCAGAATGGTTTGGGAGCTCTGACACAGACTTATCGTGAGACATGGGTAAAATGCCTGGTTTGTGCTTTACATTTTGATCTGTACTTCCTTTCACATCCATTAGAGTACCAGTCATGAAGCCCTGGTAACTTAACAGCAATGCAATGATTGACAAAACTGAATTTAAAGGCCTTTTAGGCAGGGAAAGCCTATTGCTTTGTTCTACACAGTGTTGTATTCAGGAAGGAAATGAAGGCAAGATTCACCCTTATTTGGTGTTCCATGTCCTAGCTGTGGGCTCCTCTGAAACAAATCCATTCAGCCAGAGACAACAAAGACTTTCAGAATTTGTTTTTACTTTTGCAAATTCAAACAAGTAACATGTAGTCAAGGAATGGAACAACTACTATTTTATATGCCTGTGGGTAGAATTGTAAGGGCACTGTTTTAAAAATATAAAATAATTATTAGTGGGCTGAACGTGTGAGTCAGTCCACGGAAACAAACTGTTGCTGTCAATGCAAATGTTGCAATTTTACATTTCATTGTGTGTACTGCAGGATTAGTACCAGAAAAGAGAAACGAAATCCATGTAAGTCCTTTTGCAAGACTCGTCTTTCTACATATTGTCTCTACACACACTGGAACAAGCACATCATTGAGAATAAAACCATTGACATCAGTAGAGTTTCACCTGGGACGGATTTGGCCTACTTTTACTAATTGTGTCATTATGTTCAAGCTATGCTGAACAATCCATTAGTGGCCGACAGCTGAATTTCTAAAAGTGTGTGTAACCTAAGTCTAACCACCAGCACAGTCAAAACTACTCTCAGTAGCTCCTCTGGGCAATGAAAGACACCATGAGATTGAATAAATAAATATAAACAAAGAATGTTTTTCAATTTGCTCTCCATCTGGAGTACTGGATATTTTTCCAGCTCTGAAACCAAGGCATGTTTATACACTATTAAAGACAGTCCTCTTTATCTTCTGCTATCTCTGATGATCCCAGTGGATTTAAGAGCATTTCTATAGATTAGACATTTTCCTTACTTTTTGCTGCATTCAAAGAATAAGCCAATATGCCATGGGTTGATTCATTTTAAAAAATTTGTGCTTAAATCTTTTTTTTTCCTAGTCTAAGGCAAAGGTGAAAGTATGAGTTTTATTTTTATTTCTTTATTCCTAAATCCCTATTTTCACCTCCCAGTTACATTCCTACAAATAATTAGGCATGCCAGGCACTGTTCCCGGCCCTTGGAGCTGAGGTGGCTGTTTGTGATGCTGGGCTGCCGAAGCAGTGACTTGAGTGTGAGTAGTTGTGGCCACATGTAGCTGTCTTGTCTCGGAGCAGAGACGAGCTCACTAGCAGAAGGGCTTGCTCTATGCCAGCTGGATTGAGTGTCTGACAGCCTTTCTGTACTTGTTTAATTTATCAGCAGAGATTTAACCTGGGCGTCTGAGGGGTGCCTTTCACTGGCAGATACAGGTTGGGTCCTCGTGCTTTTTTAGCTTTGTCTATTAAAGAGGAATGGTATTGACTCATCCCTTTTGTGTTAGATGCCATATGAACAGGTTGTTTCCTACAGAACTTGCACTCTGACTGATGCATCTAATATAAAATGCAGGACTTAAGTAATAAATGCCCCCACCCAAGCAACCTTAGCTGTTGCCTAAAATTTAATTTCTTGAGATGCAAAAAAATGAACTAATCTGAAATGTTGTTATAGCCCTCATCTTCTTTCCCTCTCTGGATCGTGTTCATATGGGGAACAAGTCTGATGAGGAGTGGCTGAAGGGGTTGTTTAGCCTGGAGAAAAGGAGGCTGAGGGGAGACCTTATCGCTGTCTACAACTACCTGAAAGGAGGTTGTAACACGGAGGGTGTTGGTCTCTTCTCCAAAGTAGCAAGATATAGGACAAGAGAAAATGGCCTCAAGTTGTGTCAGGGAAGACTGAGGTTGTGTATTAGGAAAAATTTCTTCATGGCAAGGGTTGTGAAGCACTGGAACAAGCTGCCCAGGGAAGAGGTTGAGTCACCATCCCTGCAGGTGTTTAAAAGACATGTAGATGAGGTTCTTAGGGACATAGTTTAGTGTCAGAGTTAGGTTATGGTTGGACTAGATGATCATAAGGGTCTCTTCCAACCAAAATGATTCTATAATTCTATGATGTATTTGCTCAGTTGCAGCTCTTCAGGAGTAAAGAGACCACCACTCCACCACTGGGACATGCTCCTCCTTCCCCCCATGACAACTGAAAAGGGCAGAGGCTGTGGGTGGATATTGACAGGCTTGTTTCTAGATCTCACCAGAGCTGGTTGGGTGCAAACACAACAGATTTGGGGACATGCATACATAAACTTACAGGTAACTCCCCTAAAAGTCCAATTATCTCCCCCTTCAGTCTGGAAATAGTACCTTTGTTAGTGTCTTAGTTCTCCTCATGCACAGCATAGAATGCTGCCCATCTCACTCCACAGAGACCTCTGAAAAAACTATTAGGAACTGTACACTGTAAGTCCCTGTTTCTATTCAGTGATTATAAAGGGGTTTGAGACGACCATGTCCGCTGCACCATTCGGTCCATATCTAAGGTCAGGAGAGGCTGGTTCAGACATCAACCCCTGTACTAACTGTAGGTCTAGGTGGAGGGCTGCTCAGCTTGCAGCTTGATGAAGTATCACATACTATAAGTGATTTCCTCACTCAGACACTATCCACAGGCTAAAACAATGAGAGTAAATCTTCTGTTTCTCCTGCATGTCCCTCCACACCCCAGTATATTCAAGACCCTTTGGCCAATGTCCAGCTTGCAGATGAAGCCCAAGTTTTTCCCCACCCTGTCTGACTTGTACTTGAGGAAGACCCGCTTTTTCATTTCACAGAATTGGCAGTTGTGTCCACTGAAGCCCCCTGGGGCTTGCATTTGTGAGTATTCCTGGTAGATGCTGACTAATGTGCACCTGCTCCTCAAATGGGTCCCAGTAAACATACTGGTTGTGGTTGGGGTTTGCTGTTGTCTCAGATGTGCTGATTCATCAGCGCCTCTCCCCTTGCATGATGGTGTTATCTTCTCCTTTCTTCTGGAACTGAGTCCAGACCCTATCATCTCTAATAGCACAGAGTTCCCAAGAAAACAAATCACTCTTCGTGAATCACCTCATAAGGCAGGCATTTGATAGTCCTCCACCTCTGGTGATCTACAGAGGTTCTGTGTAAATAAAGGAGCTGATTCATCATTTTCAGAATTGTTTAACTCTACCTAGTCTGTTAAAAAGACTAAGAGCAGGAAAATATTTTTAAAAATATACTGTACATGGCCAGTTTCTATCCTCATCTTCATCATGCTGTCCTTCACCTCCTCCCTGTCCATTCAAACCACCTGCTGCAAGTCCATCTATTTTAATGCTTCTCTGCATTTAATATATGTTTGCTAATTTCTAAGCACTCAAGCAATGCATTACTTTACAGCTGATTAATGAAATGCACAAACCAATATCAAACTGAGAGTGTTCTAAATTTTGTTTTAAACATGAAAAATATCCTGTCTGGTGACTATGAACTAGATAGCACTTTGAATTGCAGTAACTGGTGAAGACCCTGCTGTAGATATGATGATACAATTATGCAGCTGACAACAGTCCTGCTTGGCTTCAGCCGAGCAAATCAAGGAAGGTTTTGTGCCAGGAGCTTTACTGAGCACAGATGCAGATGGGACCCACGGCCCAAGTCTAACCATCTACTGTCGAGCTGTAGCTCTATCTCTGACATCTTGTGATGCCTAGTTTCAACAGGAGGGACTCTAAAACCATTCAGAAACAAGTAGTAAAGACACTTCCCTGGGAAGTGCATTGCAGGCATCTCAAGCTAAGGGAGGAGATGGATGATGTCCTCTCCTTTCATGAGTCAGTACTTCAGAGGTGTCACCTCCTTGCTGGCAGCATGGTTTTAAAAACTCAGACTTAGCCACAGAGGAGGGCTGTGGGCTCTGAAGTCTCCTGGGTATCAATTGTCATCCTGAATTAGGTTCTTTAGCAGCAGAGAGGAGCAGTGGTTTGGATGTATCTGTCTGCAAGGTGCCTCCTATTAGCAAGTCCTGTGCCTCTCCTGATCATAACTTGTACAACTTCTTATTTTTGTGTTCCTACATAAGATACCTTTCTCACTTACAGTTGTGTCATGAAGTTTTGAGCAATATGATTACACTGAGTTAGTTTAACACTTCAAAAATAAAGTCAGAATCAATATTGGTATGTTTAAAATGTGTATTGGACAGTTTAGATTGGGACAGCAAATAGTTGCCTTATTTAAGACAGATATCTTGATATAAATTTTTCAAGGAAATATCTTAATGATTATATACAGTCCAAAGAGGTAAATAGGGCAAGAGCAAATAAGCTTTTCAAAATTCAAAGATATGTAGCATGTAGCAAGGGTAATTCAGCACAGAGCTTACACAATAGATTTCGTTTTTTCTCAACAGAACAATAATTGAAAACTGACTTAGCCTCTTAAAAAAAACAGTGACCGCTGGGAAAATCAGAAGATTGGCCCTTTGTGCCTGTTTATAATAGATTTTGGCAGTGAGATAGTTGATATAGTCTCTATAGGATGCAGCTATTATGTCTTCCAGATGTGCTTCACCTTTATCTTGGATAAAAAAGCATCTTGCCATAGAAACTATCAAGTTATATACTCTTAACCCAAGTCATCAGCTCCTTTAAGATGCTGAAAAAACACTCTTGTGGTAGTTATGCTTCCATTACCATTCAGTATAGATATCTTGTGAGTGCTTAGATTTTCCAACATGAGTACATAGTTTCAGCTCAATGTGCCTGTAGAGCTTTTAATATAGGGAAGATCTGTAATATGATAAGAGTTGCTCAGTGCTTGCAGAGGGACATTTAGGAGGTCCTTCCTTGGTTTGCTGCTCACAGTGAGTGGAAGTAAAAAGAAAAATGACAATAGCTTCTTCATGTGTTGCCTTTTATTATTTACTTATGTGTACAGGCTGATGCTACTGTTTTCTCCAGTTCTTTGAGGCAACTCTATCAAACACAGTTTCCAGCAAAGAGTTAAGCTACAGATGGCTTAATGCTGCCATGTCAACTAGTTAAGAAGAGCATGGGCCACTTGTACCCATGGGTGACGACTCTAGGGACATGAGCAGGAGTCCCACCACTGCCAGGCCTTGGTCAATGTAAATTGTCCCACTGGCAAAACCCTAGAGCCAGGAAAGAAAGAAGGGGAGCCTCTGGCTATAAATGCACTTGAGTAAAGAAGGATTTCCAGTATGTTCATTTGATTGGATCAAAAACTATAGTGGCACTCAGATAGAGTAGGACAAGAATAGATTGAATGTCATGAATGTTAATGGGGATAAGAACCAGGATGTAGTGGAGTAGAGGAGAAGGAGGGAAATGGGTAGAATGCTGTGGGACAAGTAGGGAGCTGTGGGCATCCTGGATTTGGCTTGGAGGCTGATAGGGAGAGGTTGAGAAGGACACAAATGGTTGAAGAGGGGACTTGTTTTGACAGAAAATAGAGCAAGGCAAAATGTTGAGTGGGTTGTACTTGCTGTCATACGCTGCCACATCTCTGGGCTGGTAGCTGAAGAGCTACGGGTCCCTGCTCCCAATGGCTTTGTTACATCTGTGTAACTTGGTTAACCCTATGGTGACTGAATTTATTGCTTTTCCTTTTTGTATAGGCCACATGTGAGGTCTCCTGAGGCAGAATCCATGTTCAAGTACAGGAAACCTGGGTGACCCACTAGCTCAGAGATCCACGCATCCTGGTAAGTGCATCTCAGACACCCTCAGTGCAGCACTGAAGATCTTCTACCAGCCCTACATGCTCCTTCCACCATCATATGAGCCAGTATGTCTTGGCCTCCTGTGACCAGGCAGGCTCACAGATGTGTGTCTGTCACACAATCTGAGGCATAAGATTTCTACAGGGCCACCTCATTATGTGACTTTGTATACAGATGACTTGTACTGACATTTTAAAGAGATAGAGGTGGGTGTGACAGGGTGGACTAAGGTTATAGCAGAAGAAACCTTGCTGAAAGAAAGACTAGAGCCAAGCTATGTGAGCCAGTGGCCCACCAGCATGGTCCACTGACAACAATGATGAGTGAGACTCTGCCCTCTACAGTGCTGTGGGACAGAAAAATAAGCTTACAGCAAGGCTGGGGTATACAAATGATGAAGGGAAGAAGCAAGAGAGGGTTTAAACAACATTGTCTCATGTCCCCATTCTACCCAGAGATAAAGCTTTTGAGATCTTGAGACACAACAGTAGGCCAGTTGCAAGGAGTAGGAGGATTCTGGAATGTAGTTTCTGGAAGACCACATAGCAACATTTCTGCAACTTATTTTTCTAAGGAGTTGTTTGTGGGAAATTAAAAAAGAAACAAACCCATGGTTATTGTTCAAATTGACCAAAATTGCACACAAATAAGAAATCTTGTTACTGAGTCTTCGTGGCTGTCTTTTGGCTCTTCTACTGAGACGAATATGCCAGCTGGCAGCAGATGGACAGTGGTTTCTGAGATATTGTTTCCTGGAGATAGGAATATTTTTCAGGAGAGGTGATAGGCAAGGGAGAACTTTTCTTCACCGTACTGAGCTGCTGGTGTAATGTTGTTGGAAGGTGTTACTTAATTTTGCAAAGTCGCAGCTCTAAACAGAGCTGTCTTCCTGTGTTTAGAAAAGACCACAAAAAGGGATGAATTCTGTCTATAATTTCCTGTTTCTTTCTCTGCTGAGGAATATCTAATGTTACACATGCTAATTTGTCCACATTTGGGACTTTAGTCATTTCACAGTATCTTTAAATTATGAGGTAAATCAGAAGAGGCAGTAAAGCAATATGGTAAAATGTATTTCACTGAAATAACAATGTTGAAATAGCCAAAAATAAAATGGAATTTGACAGGTGGGAGGAGAAAACAGCTGTGTCAGCTGTTACTGTGCTGTGTGAACAGTTTAATGCAATCATAAATTCTCTCCTGGTCACACTAGCATAGACAAAAAGGTTTTTCACATACACTCTTCCTCTGCTTTCATCGGAAGTCCTCCCCTTGAATCACAGCCTGCTTCAGTAATGTGGCAACATATGGTAAGCTGTGTTTATGGAGTGATGTGCAGATGTTCCAATCCGAGCCCCCGCAGATGCTCTTCTTGTCTGGGATGCTGGGGATGGGCAGGTGCCGTCAAACCACATGGCCAGAGGCGCTGAGTTCAAGCTGTGCCTTATGCTTCATGCTTGCTGAGATGGGGAAACCCACAGCTTCTCTTCCTTGTACTCCCCTTGCGACTCTTCCAAAATGCCATTGCTGCTCAGATTTAACCCATACTTGTGATCTTTGCCATATTTAACTGATTTGCACCCCGTCACTCCCATACTTCATGAATTTAGAGGACGAAGAGTTCAGATATTTCCCAAGCTGTTAGACCAGCTGTATTAGAGAAAGGATCATACACGAACATGGCCTGTTTGTGTGTTATGGCTCGACTAGAGGACAGCAATGTACTGCTTTTATGGAGCTGTTGTCCTGGGTCTTCTGCCTCCCCGGGTTCCTGCATGTGCAGTAGGCCAGTGCACAGCCCTGGTGCTGTGGAGGTGGCTTCGAGGCCCCAGATGCTGCTCTCTTCTTCCTAAAGTATGTGAACTCTGTGAGCTGCAAACCTTTGGCTCAGGAGCCACTGCTTACTATAGACTATTCAGCATTGGAGGTTTTTTGTTTTTTTTTTTGATGGTTTAAACATTGATTTGCTTGCTTTGCTGCACACACACTGTAACCTGCATGAGACATGGCACAACCTGGAGAAGACAAAGCTCCAGGGAGACCTTGTTGCGGCCTTTCAGTACTTAAAAGGATCCTATAAGAAAGATGGGGACAGACTTTTCAGCAGGGCCTTTTGTGATGGGACAAGGAGTCACAGCTTTAAACTAAAAGAGGGAAGATTCAGGCTAGACATGAGGAAGAAATTTTTTATAATGAGGGTGGTGAAACACTGGTCCAGGTTGCCCAAAGAGGTGGTAGATGCACCATCCCTGGAGACATTCCAGGCCAGGCTGGACATAGCCAAGGACATAGCCTTTTACAAGGACATAACAAGGTGGAGAGATGATGGCAGAGTGGTGGAGGTGGTCTACCTTGACTTCAGTAAAGCATTTGACACAGTCTCACACAGCATCCTTACAGCTAAACTGAGGAAGTGTGGTCTGGACAATCGGGTAGTGAGGTGGATTGTGACCGGCTGAAGGAAAGAAGCCAGAGAGTTGTGGTCAATGGGGAAGAGTCTAGCTGGAGGCTTGTATCTAGTGGAGTGCCTCAAGGGTCAGTACTGGGGCCAGTATTGTTCAATATATTCATCAGTGATTTGCATGAGGGAATAGAGTGCACTATCAGCAAGGCTGCTGATGACTCCAAGCTGGGAGGAGTGGCTGACACACCAGAAGGCTGTGCTGCCATCCAGTGAGACCTGGACAGGCTGGAGAGTTGGGCGGGGAAAAATCGAATGAGATATAACAAGGGTAAGTGTAAAGTCTTGCATCTGGGTAGGAACAACCCCAGGTTCCAGTATAAGTTGGGGAATGACCTGTTAGAGAGCAGTGAAGGGAAAAGGGACCTGGGGGTCCTGGTGGACAGCAGGATGACCATGAGCCAGCACTGTGCCCTTGTGGCCAGGAAGGCCAATGGCATCCTGGGGTGTATTAGAAGGGGGGTGGTTAGTAGGTTGAGAGAGGTTCTCCTTCCCCTCTATTCTGCCCTGGTGAGACCACATCTGGAATATTGTGTCCAGTTCTGGGCCCTTCAGTTCCAGAAGGACAGGGAACTGCTGGAGAGAGTCCAGCGCAGGGCAACAAAGATGATGAAGGGAGTGGGGCATCTCCCTTATGAGGAAAGGTTGAGGGAGCTGGGGCTCTTTAGCTTGGAGGAGACTGAGGGGTGACCTTATTAATGTTTACAAATATGTAAAGGGTGAGTGTCACAAGGATGGAGCCAGGCTCTTCTTGATGACAACCAATGGTAGGACAAGGGGTAACGAATTCAACCTGGAACACAAGAGGTTCCATTTATAATGAGAAGAAACTTCTTCTCAGTGAGGGTAACAGAACACTGGAACAGGCTGCCCAGTGGGGTTGTGGAGTCTCCTTCTCTGGAGACTTTCAAACCTGCCTGGACATTTTCCTGTGTAACTTCATCTGGGTGTTCCTGCTCTGTCAGGGGGATTGGACTAATCGATCTTTTGAGGTTCGTTCCAATCCCTAACATTCTATTGATTCTGTGATTCTGTGGACGGGGCTCTGAGCAACCTGATCTGGTTGAAGTTGTCCCTGCTCTTTTCAGGGGGGCTGGACTAGATGGTGCCTTCCAACCCAAACCATTCTATGATTCCATAGGTACACTGTGTACGGAAATTCATATACTTCCTAGTAAGGAAGGACTTTAGACAGGTTTTGCCTTTGAAGTGTGGAAATAGTACAATGTAATAATTTAAAACACATCAAAATGTGCTTAAGTAGTTAGGGAGGGTGTATGCCTCAAAATGTAGTTTGCATTAAACCTTCAAGCTTTTCAAAGCATTCATAGTCTACATAGCTATAAGTTAATCCACACACAATCTATAGTTCTGAATATGATCATAGCAACCACAGATCAACAAATGATTTCCCTGGGCTATTTAGGCATACCACTGCTCTTAGAACCTCTGATTTTTAATTAAAAGGAAATAGCTCTAAACATCTTGAGGTAATCAAAATGATAATATCTTCTGTAGGATGCATTTGTTAAAGCAACAGTAATTCCCCTATGTGAGTTTATTCCTCAAAAATATAACTGCAACTTCATTAGACAAATGATATAATCCATTTTTTTTCATAAACTTAAAATGCAAAATATGCTTGCAGTTCTGCTGCAATTCTTGGGTAATAAGAGAATTCCCTCCCCCACATTTTACATTGTAACTCTTGAGATAATTATCTTATTAACCTACATTATAATTCCAATAAATATGCCATATCACAAACAGTTTCTAGTTATCTCTTTGCCATTCATAATGCTTTCAGAAAGAGCTGATAACTGTATTAATGTTACGACTCCATATTAAAAATAATGTACACCCCCCCCCCTCAGCTTTTCACATTAATTTCTGGCTGAATTCTGACCAAAAAAAAAGTAATAACCAGAAGGAAAACTATTCTACTAAGTCTGCTAAAAATCTGTTTATTTTTGCATCTGAATACACTTGCATGGATTGAGTTTTGTAAATAAGTGTGTGTCTGTGTCTATCTATGTGTGTGTGTGTGAAATCTGTATCTGTAAAATAAAATGTTGCAACATATTGCAATAAACCACTGGATTTCAGAAGTTTCTAGAGAATAATATTATTCCAGGTGTTGCCTGGATACATATGGAAGAAAAAAAAAAAACAACAAAAATCACCACAGATGTAATTACTTAAAGTAGCAGTCGAAGGACAGACTTCCACTGTGGATGAAGACTTCCTGTCAGTCAGTCTGGTCCTTCTGTCCAAGCTGTCTTAAAATCTGAAAACTCCTTCGAGTTTCTACAAAACCTGTTGACTTCCTGCTCTCTCATACAGCAAAACTTACTCATAAAAGTATGTACCTGTTATTTCCTTTTCTCTGTCCTTGGCAAATGCATCTCTGTCCTTATGATTTTCGTGCTAAACACAAGTGACTATTTTCACTTTCTCTTAGCACAGGACCTTGGCTCTGTCCCTTGCTTTCCATGTCTCTCCACCATCTTCTATATTAGATTAAGTGCAAGTGCTTGGTCTTTACTCTCAAGACTCATCCTAGCCTAATATTATTTTTTCACTGATAAGATATTTACTCCAGCCTGCATGATGCCATCCTTGATGCCAGGTGTTGGCTATCTATTTTCTCATAGGCTTCCTTTTGAAATTAGGAAACTCTCAGAAAATTTCCAAATATTTTTCTGCCAGCTTCTTTTACATCTCAGCCTTAATCTCCTTTGATACCACATGAATAAAAATTTGGCTAAAATTGGCAATTGGAACATTGAGAACGCTGCACATAGCACTTATCCAGTACTGACATTAATTTGTTCATAGCGCATTATTCTTGTTTTCTATTTAAATTGTAAGGTCTTGGAGATATATTTGTGATATCATCTCTCATGCATTACAGTAAACCTTTCTCCTTTCTCCACCAAGAATCTACAAAAACATGATGAAAAAATTCTATATTGCTAGAATAACAGTCGTGCCTATTCCAGTATGTTAATTACAATTTAACATTGAATCTGTATTCAAGAAAATGTCAGATTTAAGGACTAACACAGATACAGTTAAACTTGTCTTGAAGAACAGCATTTGACCAGATGATAACTTGAGTCACCTCTACTCTTATGATGTAGGAACATCTATGGATGAGTCTGTATGGGACCTTCTAATTGTTTCTCTTGAGCTTCTATTGCATCCCTGAATGAGAATTTGAATACATATGGGAGAATCATTCTGGTAATTCAGAGGTAACATGAGAGTTCTCAGAAGCGGTAAGACACGCCTCACTACTAATGATGCGATCACGTTCCTCTCAAATGAAACAAAACACAATCAATCATGCTGTGAATTGAACACCTAAGGAATGTACATTGCTGTAGAAGTTTTTGCTCTCTAACCTCAATTGAAGGACAATGCAACATGAGTCTTTCAACTCTGAGCTTTCTTAGGTCAAAATGAAAAAAAAAAGTATTTTTTTTTTCCTTAAACATGTAGAATCCTGGCTTGTGACATTAGCTGGTGAATCAAGTTTTGGGTAATATTATTATGGGAGAAGTCAAACAAACAGAAAGATGACTCAAAGAGTTTAGTGCCAGGACTGTTTCTTAACACAGAGGAAAATCATCCTCTGGTTGCATATGGAATCCTCCCACAATGAACAGGAAGCCTGGCAACAGAAATAAAACTGCAAATGCTCCAACTTTTGCTCTGGAACTGGCCTCACAGCTGAAGCATAACGAGGAGACACCAGAAAAACCGACACCAAGGAGCAGAAAACATAACATGGCTGAGTACTGCTTTGCCTATTTCCTTGTTTGTCAAAACAGACAACCTGTTATATAGAAAGATAAAATTTTCTTTCATCTACCCTTCTTGCTTAAAAAACCCAATTGAAACATAAAACACAAAGTGGGGCAAAAACATACAGTGAAATTTCCTAAGCAAGTACTTTCACTGTAAACACGATGGACTGTGCAGTCTAAGAGAGGACTTCTCTCGCTCAAGTAGAATAGAGCGGGACAGCACTGCACCACCTCCAGAATATCATCTGGTGACAGTTGTGGGGCCACCCTGGAGCCGAGCCCACCAGTGAGACCAAAGAGATGCTCTGACTGCATCCATGCCTGTGGGTTGTGCCCTGGATGAACATTGCTTGGTGCAACTGAAAAAATATACAAGGTTTTCATCTGCTGCATCGCGTAGCTCAACTGCAAGAATATTTGTGTGCTGAGGGAAGAACTGGGCTGCTGCTTGCTCAGTTTCTTAGGCACTTGTGTGTTTCTTCCTTTTTATGATTTTGTCAAATATTGGATGGTGGTACCCTTCCTCAGGTGGGAAAGGTGGTTTTTCTACAGAAATACTTTGTGAAAATTGTGCTCCCACTGCACCAATCTTCTGGCTGTGGGATTTATTCACAGCTTTGGACTGGAACAGTTTCTGTGGAGCTGGGAGACATTATTTTAATAAGAAATTGTAAAGAGATCAAAATAAGCACAGAAATCCAATTCCACCCTATATGTATCAAAAATAAATATACGACTGGGAATACTCCCCAGGAGATACGTTTTTCCTGGCCCCTCCATCACACTAGTGAAATACAGCCAGTGCTCAGTTTTGGACTTTGCAAACACTCATCATTGATAAACCAGATGGAAAAACCCAAGTGTTTGTGTGGGCTTGAAAAAAATCACTAATTAATGACACTCAGAAAAGTACATTTTTTGAGAGGAGTTCAAATGGCACCAGCTGCTCTGGAAAGGAGATTTAAAGGATCTTGGTACAGCATACAATAAAACTATAGACTGTTGTTTGGTCATCCCAAATAATGTGTGTATATGCACACACTTTCCTTCAAAGTAAACCATTTCTTTAAATCTCTCCCTGGTGACTGGATACAGATTAGACTTGTTTTGACATTTAGCATTTTGTTCCACTTTTGTACAATCTGATAATACTGTAATCATATAATATTTTAAGCTCATCTTTGACATGCTAAACATTGAATTCTTCTGGTTTCCCACTGTACCACACTTTTCTTCAGATTCGAAGTCAATACTGTTGCTCTTTTTCGCATCCTTTACTAGTTTGTGCCCTGAGGAAGCAGTAGTCTGGCACCTGGTTTCTGCAGCCAGAGACACAGTTACTCGTAGAAATTTTCACTTTCCACAACACATTTTCCATTCTCCAGGCAGGCCGGCATTTTTACGGGTCTAACTTTGTATGTGGCTTTTTTGAAACTAGGGCTGGACAAGAAACAATTCTGCGGTCATGTCAAGGTTGTAAGGATCACGTTTTCTTACTCTTCCTGTGACACTCCTGTAACTTTTAGAAAATTATAAAACACACCCTTCTCTCTCCAATACATCACTGCAGGTCAGTGGTTGATGAAAGCCATCACCCAGCGTGGAGAGGAAAGCATTCAACTTGTATCAGCTCTGTCTGACCTAGAATGACAAAATTGCTCTTTAACCTCATAATTTTGAAGGAGCTGTTGCACACTTCGGTCAGCAAAACCAGGCTGGCTTAAACTTTTTAAGCATTTCAGACTATGCTGTATGTCAAGTCTGTTTTCATCTTTATTTACCAGTCCACCTATTCTCCACATTTTAGTAAAAGAAATTTTACAATTACTTCCAGCTCGCCGAGGAAAATAATAAGCAGTGTCAGGTCTAGGATTATCCTCAATAATAACCCTAAAGCACACGTAAATTCTCCACTGATGGCTTTCTGAGATCTTGTCAGTCAGGAAGTTCCTAATCCAATTAAAGTGTGTTTTACTGATGGAATGCTGATTTTTTTTACTCATAGTCTCATGTAACACTAACCATGGTGCCCTAGAAGTGTATGTGTACATTGCATGTCACATATATTAAAAAAAAAGTCTGAGAATAACTGGGAACTCATCCAAAAATGAAATATTCAGCAAACTCTAACCTGGTGGCATTGCTTTGGTACTCTTAGGTATAGCGGAGATTCGTATGAGTAGGCCAGTCAAATAATCTTAGCCAAGCCTTGACAAGCTTTTGTTGCCAGTTGTATGGTTCCGCTGGTTTTAAAATGTTTACCATAGTATGTGTTGCTTAACATCCTCCTGGGTTACTAAGAGACTTGAAAATATTTCATCACATCTCAGTGATAAAAGCATGTAAATACAGTGCAGAATGACTTGTTGAATACTTTTTTTTTTGCCTCATTGTAAACAATTTTATCATCACAGCTCATATTTTTGCTACAGGGAATGATGTCTGTCTATAGATTCCTGCTTTGACTCTTACATTTTACAAAAATTATTTCTTACGCTGTTAAAGGAGGTTTTGTTCTCAGGCAATGGATTTCTGTTCCTAATGTACAGGCATAATGTGCAGAATGTGCTGTGCAGCATATTTGCAGGAGAGTTTCTTTTCTCTGGGTGCTTTAGAAGGTGTCCTGGCCCATGGATCACCAGTTGAAAGCATGAGATATGTCTCTATCACAGTCACAGGTCTGACCAAACTAGGACTCCATGTTGGTCCTTCCATGGGCTATTATCCACCTCCTGGCTATCTCTCCGTGGCAAGAATCTGCCCTTCTAAACAAAATTGTCATTATGGATTGAGGTATTTTCTCTAACAAAGAACTTACAATTTTAAAATATTCTTTGTATAAAAGCAGGAATAACAGTGGATAATTTATGATTTGACAAAAAATGCTTTTTTAGCAAAGCTATGAGTACAGAGATGACAGGTAGGTGAACTGAGCTGGGAAGAGCACTCTGCAAGAGGCTGGAAGAACACGGGCGGGAGACAGGGGCTACTGCCCACCAACACTGGAGTCTTCTGAAAATCTCAGCAGACGATATACACTGAAGTTGATCATAGTTCCCAAACAAACATTTATAAATAATGTGTAAATTTACTTCAGGAAATCCACTGGGAATTGTTCTAGCCACACACTCGCTGGTCTATCCTTTAACAAATACAGTGAAGAAAATCCTAAAGGAAACGGCATTTATTTGAGAGACGTATGCTGTGGGAATGCTGAACAAATGTAACCAGATTACAAAAATTTGAGAAAGAAAGAGGCAAGCTAGCCAGCAGAACTGTTGTTCTCAGCAAAACCTGCATCCGTGTCTCTTTCTGTCTCCGGAAGCAAACGATGTGAAATGCTCTGCTTGTGTTTGATAAACCTGTGACTTGACTTGCTTGGAGAAGAGTGAAGCTTTATGCTTCTGCTCCCACTGACATGTTGCAGGCAGCCTGCTGCGATCACAGCTGACCTTCCCGTGGCTGGATCTGTCTGTCTCAGATTATACTATCACATGGATGACTCCTGCAGCGAGCTCCCCTTGGCTGACGGTGCTCCTTGGGCCAGCAAACCCAGCTAAAATGATTTGGAACCTTACTCTGATCTCAGGATAATGAGAACTGGGAATAACACAACTTTGCTAAGGCCTGTAGAGGTACAGTGCTACAAAAGGACGCACAGGCCTCTGTGGTGTCCATATGGTTACATCTGAGAGACTGGTCATGCTGTCAGCATGTGCTCGTATTAAATCACCACTCAGGTTTGAAAACACATTGAGTCAGTAAAGAAAATATGTGAATAAAGGCAAACAGAAGAGAAACTTGCTACCCTGTAGAATGCACAATAAATCGTTTATTAGAGTGGTAAACAGGCTCTCAGACAGAAATGACAGTTTATGAGTCTACTTATCTTTACAGAAAACATGTCCCTCTGGGAAACCTGTATCCACAGAATTTCAGCTGTGAAGATGGTAGGGTTTCTATTTGGCTCTCTAAGCCTTTTTCATGAGATCATCGCTCCTACAAAAGATTATGTTAAATATTCATGTATTTATCTTGCTACATCAGCAAGGGAGATTTGTGCATTGAGTGTCCTAATTCACATGAACAATTTGTTGATTTTCTTTTTTTTTTCTGATAGAAAAGAGTTTTTTTGCTTTAACTGAGTCACATCAGCAGAAATATCACATCACAGAGGAAAGCAGTTTGAAATACCCTTGGTAGGCTGGTGGTTTGACATAGTCACAAAGAAGAAAAATGCCACTATCCGGGAGACAAGCCATTATGGCCACAGGGGAAGCAGTGGGCTATGGCTCTTTCAGGCCTACTTGGATTCAACTTTCTGGTGACAGATTTAGCTGCCTTTATGTGGCAGCTTGAAAGGACACATTCCCATGGCCAAATTGTTTTGGACTGAAGTGATTCGACAGGCTTTGACCCAGCTTTCCAACCAAGTTAAAATGACACATTCAACTTTATTTGGCATTTGAACTGGGAGGGAAATGACTTTTCTGTTCTGTCAGAGGCCTCTTTTATTTAATGCCCTGTAAAGAGGAACAAACTACATATAATCATGACATCTTATGGTAGTTGTTCAATTATTGCCCAATGATTTAGTAGAGAATTGGATGCCAAATTTCATGACATCTTTCTCCCTCTATGCTGCAACTCTGCAAGTTCACACTTAGAATTTCTACTGCTCTGAGAAACTGGATGTAGAAGACTTCAAGAACCTTTGGCTTATTGTTGACTTCAGAGGAAAAGAATATTTCGCTCATTTGATCGTGCAGGTCTGGCTTAACACACAGGTCAGAAATTTAGTGATAACTCATTAAAGTATGGTTATCCAGATATTCACACAGAAAATATTAGAGTTTTGATAATTATTGAGTGCAGAGTGGCTCTGGCCCACAGAGTGGGCCTGCCTTTGTTGGGTCATGGCTTTGTACTTGTACTGAGAATAAATGGAGAGAGCCTCTTCTGGCAGCATATCAATTCCAACAGCTGTTAAACATCTGCACTGAGCTTGCAAACAGTCTTGGTGAGCAGCCACCATCACCCTATGGCTGGGACAGAGAGATGTGGGGTGTTAGAAAGAGTAAATCGTCAAAGCCTCACGGTACCTCTGCTGTGATTTTACCTATTTCAGCTTTGGTGCTCGGGTGTCTAACTCCTGCCATGAACTGTGTGAGTATCCAAGGACTCCATGAAGCTCTAAGCTTCATGCAAGGTGTGTGACAGATCATATTAGTGTCCATAATCCTGACATTTTACTGAGTATCCCATTTTACCTGCCCATAATCCTGTTCCTGATGGTGCATTCTCTGCAGTTCCTGCTCTAGTCAAAGTTAGCAGCTTTTCAGAACAGACTGCACACTTTCCTGCCGATTTGTACAGTCCTTATCAGCACAGAGGGACTCAGCTTTTATCAGACAGTTTGGATGTTGACTAAATAGTCATAATAAATTAGCTGGAATGGCTTAGAGATATATTTCTACAGAGGTGTCTGCTTTTCTTGTCATGTGTTTGGTTGGTATCTTTGGGGGCTACCAGGTCTTCAGTTCTGTTCTACTGTGACACAGCTGATTTCTATGTCTTTTTTCAGAGGAAGGTGGTTTAAGCTACATGCCAAACAAACACCTTTGTTTTGGTTTGTTTTTGTTTTTCTGGGCTACAAAGCCTTCATAAATTGACATGTAGGCTAGATGCAAGACATATATACAGTTGTGCTTGCCAGCTGTGAGCATGGAGGCAGGGAAAGAATGCATCACTTCAGAAGAGCTCAGAGGTGATGGTGACATCGCATGTGTGGAAGATAGTGAAATAATGCTGCTGATCAGTTAATACTACAGGATGTGGAGTGACAGATCAGTGCTACTGGTCTCTGCATTTTATGTAGCTGGGCATCTCTTTCTTCCCCACGTGCCCCTTTTCACTGTCAGAGATCCTGGTGTTCACACTGGATATTGGGCACAATATGCTCTGTCTGCTTCCTTCAGGTCTGCACAAATACAAGCAGTACAGACTGGCTGGACTCCCCAGATAGAGAAAATAGATGAAGATAATCATTATGGTCATACATGGTCCCCTAATATCTAATGACAGGTATTTAACTGTATTGATTCTTTTTTTTTCATAGGATGATTGCCACCTATTGGACATTATTGAAAGAGGCAAAACAGCACCAAGAAAATAAATACTTTTTACTGGGATTTTTTTTCAGCAAAGAAGGCTAAACTTTTGACTGTTTCCTACAGTTCTATAGCTAGACAAAGAGCTTCTATTGGAACATTCTGAATTATGGTATCTTGCTGGAAAATAAGAAAGAATAGAGGCAGAAAAACACAGGGAACAGGCTATCTCTGGCAAAGAAAATGAAGTTCAGAAAAAAAATACAGGTAAGGTTTAACAAGATAGTTTTTACCCATTTTCCTGATGTTTCAGTTTTGGCATTTTGGGGTTTTTGTTTCCCCCTTCCCCCCCCTTTTTTTTTCCCTGAAGATTTTGAGAGTGATCATCTTTAACTGACCTTCAACTTGTGGTGGTGAAATTATTCATATTGAAGACAGACAGGTCTGCCTAACATGTTCTCTTTTCTAAAAGAATATTCCTTTCAATTAAAAGCTAACAGTCTGTGGTTGTTTCTAACTTCACACTTCTGAGCTAAGATAACCCAGGTTGTACCGCTACTGCAGGCACCACCATGAGCCATCTCTTCACATAGTTATATTACTTACTGCTTGGCAGTCAGCAAACTACCTAAGGAGTCTGTGTCTCCAGGGATGGATACCCGGCTTTGTTAACATGGAAATTATTACTTTTCCTCACCTTTTCTTTTTTTGGGAACAGAATATACGTTGGGTCTCTTCATTTAGTTGGCTGCGAACAGGGGAGCAGAGGGGCAGATGTTCTCCAAATGTTCTCTTGCTATGGTCCTAGTTAAAAAAGCTTCTGTCTGACCTGTCCTTAATTGTACTTGTGTTATTACACACTTGGAGCCACCAGATTCTCTGATAAAGTGCTTTTAAAAATACAACTAACAAACATAAAAAGAAATCTGTTTAGTAAATAGAAAGATTTTTAATCTGAGAATCTTTTTACACTAGCCTTCAATACATTTTCCAGCCACGAAATTTTACCTGAGCTCTGTCAGATTTAGACAGAATCAAAGAAGCTGCTATAGAACTACTTGGTCATATTGTGGTAGTCTGTAAAGACTTAGAAACTTTCATATATTGACACTGCAACAACCGATGAAATTGTAAAACCCCACAAGGACAAGAAGGGAGTCTGCTCAGGCAGAATTCAACATTCAAGTATTGAAATTGCATTTATTTAATAGTCCAGACCATAATTAATCCCTGATTACCATTATAATACTCAACTTCTTAATTTATAAAATAATCTCTTTGGCTTGACACGATTGCTCACAACAGCAATGGCAACAGGAATTTAGTTTTAAACATATAGTTCATAGATATAATAAAGGAAAAAATGAATTTTGTTTTGACAGCATATCTAAAACATTCTGAATTTTCAAAGTCTCATTAGTCTCTTTTCCATTTCTGAAAAAAAAAATTGACAGTTAATATCTCTGAAAGAGAAATATCCTAGTATGTCCAATAATACCTATCACTGTCATATGGTCTTATCAGACCATATTTATAATACTTCATTTGAGTATATTCTGACCTAAAACATAGGTACAGTTTCTATGGGTGTCTCAGTATCACAGGCTTGTTACTGCTTTTGCACTACTGGAAACGTTATAACCAATGAAAAACACATATAAGACTTACAAGTTTGCATTACTATAAATTTTTTTTCAAATATTTATAGATTAGTGATTTTCAATTAATTTTATCTACAGAGTTATGCACAATTCAAAGACAGATTATCTAAAATCCCAATCCTCTCCTGCACTGAAAGAGCAACCAAGTAGTTTAACACAGAGGCACATGAAGTAGATCAGAAAAGCTTCAGAGACTTCAAAGGGGCTTTCAGAAATTATTCCCATCCTTTAATACAGGTTTATCACTGTTGGTGTTCTTGATGGCTTTATTCTTTTTTATTCAAATTCTCTTTTCTTTTGCCTTTGTTCAGTTTATTCATAATCCCTGGTGGGAAATGTTTTTTAATTATTTAACTTTTGCAATATGACAGTAAAGCCAAGAGACTGATTCTTTTATGTAATAGAAAGTTTACAAAGCAGTGATCATGATGAATCTTCATTTTTTGTATTTAACTGAGTAAATATGAATAATTTGCAGACGTGTTGCTCTTGCTCTTGTCATTGTTATGTTAACAGTCCCTGAGACCAAGTTGGATTCCAAAGTTATTTTAAAACTTGGCACTTCTCTAAGAAAATCTCTTTCATTTTCAGTGTTTGACATATAGTCTCATTTCCTCCTGATGTTTGAAATACGGTATCCATCTCAGGTCCATCCAGCCTCTTGCAAGTTGCTTAGTTTACAATCTTGACCTCAGCCTGCCCATAACAGGTTTATTAACACAAAATTCTGCCCACCATGAAGGTCTGTTCAGAGCTTTGTTGCCTTGAAGGATCTCTGCCCACATATTTTTATATAACTGCAAATAATAACAAAAAATATTAATTCATACAGAAAATAAAACCAATAAAACTTCTGCAAGATAAATTATCTTACTGGTTGAAATGAGATTGTGATTGAATTTCTAGATAACAAATGTGAATAATTATGTACATGCAAGAACAAGCACAAAGATAAATCACAGAATTTCAAAGTACTGTAAACATCAGATATCTGTGTAAATCATTTAGACCATCCTTGGGATAAAAGCAGGAAACCAGTAATGTTTCTAATTTCTTGTTTTCAACTTGAACTGTATTATCAAAGGTAGGAATTTGGAAACAAGGTTCTATTAATCTAATTTGTATTCTGTCCAAACCTGAAGAGTGTGTCTGAAAGCACTAATGCGTGTCTGTTTTTACCTTTATTTTAACACATTTCTGGAAAGTAACATAACTTCTCTCCCAGATGTGAACTGTTCAATCTGAGCACAAGAAACTCCTCTCTCGTAAGCAGACTGTTAATTCATCATCTTCATCAATTTGCAATTTTATATGGAATGGTTAAAAAAAAGTACATGAGAAGCAAAGTGTGCAAAAGTATAATTTTAGCAATATTTGGCAGTTCATAATTAACTGAAGCTTAAAACTTTAAATAATATTACAGAAAGATGAGGAAAGGAAGGCCATATTTTCAGCAGTAAGTTGGAGTACAGTATAATACAACATTAACATAGTATAAAGGCAGTCAGTGATGTAAAATGAAAAACCTTTCTTCTACATCAAAAGATAGCTTAGACATATATATTTGTTATGATTTAAATAAATGTTGAAATATAAGATATTTAATCTTAAATATATTTTACCTTGATTACGTGGGCTAGTGTTAACTATTTGTTCTATTCAAAGTTTGATTTAATATTGTCTAAAACTTTTTAATTAATCTTGAAATGAATGTGGCGATAACTTCACATACTTAAGCTGAGATTGTCAAAGCTTCTATGGGGAAATTATGTCCACACCATCAAAGTTTATTTTAAAAGTAATCTAAATTCTTATTTAGTGCTTAAAGCTTCCCATAAACATTTGGAAACTTTTCTTCTTTGATTATCATCTGTGGCCTGTGGTGCAAGGCATTCTACTGCAGTACAACATAGATTATTCTGAATGAAATTCATTTTCCTGTTATGCTTGGATAATCTATTCTTTACCATGCTGTAATTCTTACTAAAATGTTTGCATTGGTTTTCAGAAGTTGTGAAGATAGCAATGAGTAGAGAATTAAATATACAGACAGCCCGGAGACAAGCAGCTTTATTAAGTATTTTCTTTGAGTGAAGGATTGGCAACCTTTTTCAAATTTCAGTGGAAAATATTTACACAAGTTAAAAACCACAGATTTAGAGGGAATTCAGAAAACCCTCCTGAATTCTGCAGAACACAGGCTGGATATCACTGCTTGAAATTATTTTCTTAATGTGACTCCATGAATTTACAAAAACCTTACCAAATATTTAGTATACGAGGAAGTCAGTAGTGTTTAGAGTCATATCTGCATGTGTCACATATTATATTCCTACTATTAATTTCCAATATTAATTCCTAATATTAAAAGCCTCTGTGGGTTTTGTATTCGCGTGAGCTAAGAGCTGGCCAAAGAAGAGCGGGCCAAATCCATTACATGACACATTTATGAGCTGCTGATAAGCAATCTCCATCTGACTGCTAGAAAGGGGGTAGTACCCTAGGAACAGATCACTGTGTATTTGCACCATATTTTACATTCTTGGCTGTAGCTTCTGCTCACAGCTTCTGTTAGAGATAGAACAATGGGAAAATGCAGTTTTGGACAAGGGAGATGTTCTTAACATTGTTACAGATGATGTTTCTTCTCTTAGAGTTACCTTTGAAGCTTCCCTTCCATGATCTCTTTCATTAATTTAATCCTCAAAAATCTACAGAAAGGGAAACAAAGTTTCCAGGGATGATCATAGTCCTCTTGTTGAGGTGGCTGAATATGTAGAGTCAGCCTTTCCTCCTTTATTTGTAGAAACCGTGTTACCAAAGTAATCATTCTGTTAGGCCAGTGTCTCGTTAGAAACATCTGGGCTGTCTTCTGTATTGCTTGATCACCATAGGAACGATGGAAAACTTTAGACATGAAGACACTGACTGAGAATATTGAAAAGCATTGAGTACACTTGACTCAGCAAACCTGTCAAACTTCCTGGCAGCCTCCCCAGGCTCGAGTGATTCTCTACAGGGTCCATCCACACCAACAACAAACTCCCATACTGTGACACCAGTCTCTACTAACAGTTATCCTACAGCTTGGCCCTGCTGAGCAGGGTTGGCCAGGAAGCAGGTATTTTGGTTGGCTGAGACTTTGGAATGAAATACAGCTCTGTGAATGTGTCAAGGAAAAATACAAAAATAAGAGAGGGACCACGACCTAGTATAACCAAATCTGTTGTGCAACCACATCCTGAACCCTCCTTGTAGGTCTGGTTATGACACTTCAGAAAGGATATGGCAGAACTAGGAAGGATGCACAGAAGGAAATCAAGGACTCTCAGAGGAATGGCCCCCTCAGATAGTAAATGTACACAGCCTGGGATTAGGAAGCATTTTTTCACAATAATCATAATTAAATTATGGAACATGTTTCTACAAGGTGTCAGAGAAGGCAAAAGACAACTGCATGGGAAAAATGAATGAAAGATAGATAAATCTGTGGCTATTAAACAGAATAATACAAGGCCAGGCTCTGAGCAATCTGATCTGGTTAAAGATGTCCCTGCTCATGGCAGAGGGTTGGACTAGATGACCTTTGAAGGTGCCTTCCAACCCAAACTATTCTATGATTCTAAGTAGAACTGCCAATAGTTAAGACATCATGGAAAGAACACCTCACTATTCCACCTGTTTCATATTTTATATTCATATTTCATTTTGTATTTCAGTGTTCTCCTTGGCTACTGTGAGTGACAGAGTATTCTCTGAACTGGATCCCGTATTCCAGCCATTCTTATGCTCTTGATTCAATTCTTGCTTTGTGTAATTTAGACTATACAAAAAATATCTCTGAGTCCTAACAAAGATGGATTATATATTAATTAAAGCAAGGAGAGGTGCTAACAAAACAGCATCCTTCAAGTCTGTATTAAGATTACTGAGATCCCCTGGGTAATGCTGTACCTTGCACTGGTACAAACAGGCAGAGAAGAAACACACCTTAGTACCTCTCCAAGGTATTAAGCTATACACTAAAGACGTATTTCTCCCTAGGAAATCTTAGGAGGTATAATTTTTATTATTTTTTTTCAGTTCACCAGCACAGATGCCCACAAGAGCAATCTAGAGCAATACTGTATTAATTTCCCTTTGAAGCCTATCTTCAGCAAACACAAAATGCCATTTTCTGCCGACATCAATTTACCTCTGGTAAGTTTTACTGAAAAAGGGTCTTCCCTTTCTTTTGCAGCTGTGAAGCATCTCCTATGTGTTATGCCTATTTACAGGCAACATCTTTCTTAATGACTACACCTGCAAATTTAAAAATGGGTTTTCTTACCTCTCCACTAGCTTTACCAATGGGAGAGTTGAGAATGAAGTCAGGAGGAGCAATGACATCAACCAGTGCAACGGCATCATCTTTCAGCTGTTTAGAAACGAAAGACATACATTTGGCAACTTCTGTAGTTGTCTATGGCTACCTGTGAACTGCAGAGCAGCATAAGAATTATTTTCATGAAGTACCAGCTACTGGTAACTTAAGAGAAATCCACAATGAGGAGTCAAGATTAATTTTGCTTTTTTTACTTGCAGGGTAACTGCCAAGAGAGACTGTATTTTAAATGTTTTCCTCTTTTGGTCAGGGTTTTTTAAACACATTTTAAACAAGGTGGTACTGTTTACACACACATAAACATGTATTTTAGAACTTTAAAAACATAACTTTCAGATTCTTCTTTGAAATTGTACTTACCAGTTTGAAAACCTTTTGTGTTGAGAAAAAAATTCCATGAGCTAACAGAATAATGAAATAAACAGAACTCGACTGCAGCATTTCACTGGCTTTCCAATGAAGATTGCAAGGCCACAAATGATGTAGTGCTCTTTTGTAAAATATATTGCTTTTCATTTTTTGGCAAATAAACTAGGCCTAGATCCAGAGTCAATGAGTTACTAAGCTTTACAGAAAATTTTTCAGAAACTATTAAAGTAAAATCCTGCTAAATTTACCTCTTGAAGTATAGAATAAATGATAGATCTCCTTTTTAGTCTTTGTATACTATGTTATTATTTAATGACAACCAACAATATTGAAGGCTTACCCTGTAGCAAAGCTCCAGAATAGCATTCTGAATAAATCTACCAGCTTGTTCACCTGAAGCATAGCCACCTGCAAATACATTCACAAATAAGCTTATACCAGTTAAGATTACACTGATATAATCCTTTTACAAAGGAGTTTATCAGTAGAGTATTCAACAGACTAAAGAGAGGCTCCTGTGTGATCGCACTGACTGTCCTTCAATAATGACCTGACTGCAAAACTGTCAGTCTAAGACATTTGGATCCTTTTACATTAACAAGCTACACCACAGCATCTGGCTGCTTGTCCTCCATACTCTCCCCCAAGCACCTGGACCACATCGAAACTTGTGAGCCCTCCACCATGTCTGAGCTCGATTCATTTGTAGCTCCAGATTCCTGCTCCTGAAAATTTTGTCCAGAGTGGTTGTTTTACATTACACAGGCAGTAAGAAATTGCTCTGATCTAAATCCTAATTAGGATTCCCTTTCCCTGCCAAGACGCAACATGGGAAAATAAAATCCTAATCTTTAAGTCAGGACACGCACAGTATATTCAGGGAGTTGATCTCACCTTGGTAGAGCACAGCCAGATGTTTACTTAAAGACCAGAGTCCATACAGAGCACTGAGGTTCTTAAGCACTGGCTGCAGAGTAGGTGGTATGTTGGGATCATGAGTGTAGTCATGATATCTTTGTAAGGCTGTTTGTTCAATAAAAGCAATGGCTAAGGATCGACAGTAGTACACCTTAGGAAACAGAAAAGAAGGACACTGAGTAACAATATACCAGGAACCAACCCCAAGCTGGTGCAGAAGTGCATTGCTTTGGTGAAGTCAATGGAGATTCATTGATCTAGATCTGCTGATCTAGGCTGAGACTGAAGAAAGTCTAAGAAGAAATTGTAAGAGAACACTCTTTCTGCAATGTCTTTGCAAAGGTTAGTAATGAAATGCCTCTCAGACGTAAGATCCTAATTTCCCAATGTGTTCCACTTTGGGTTGTCTCCTATAACATTCCAAAGGGAGGGCTTGTTACCAGTGTAATTTGGCACTTGTAGCCAGACTTTATGAGATTCAGCAGCTACATCAGAGAGAAGACCACACCAAATCAGATTTGCTGACTTTAGGATCATTAATCAACTCATGTAACTTTACAAAGATAAAGTTAGGTTTTTATGTATTTAATATTATGCAAAATTTTATAAAGAGGATAAAATCTTCAAAGTGGTTCAGTAACTTAGTGAAAACTTATTACAGTCCATTCAAATAATAAATAAAAAATCTGATCATGTTAGCAGGAGTGGATTCTCTTTATGGATTGCAGTAGATTGCAATATGTTTTGAAATAACTATACAACTAATCCTTGCCAACTATCTAATCAGAAAGGCAAGTCACCAGTTACTGCTAATATGGAGTATAAAACCTTAAGTGATTGTACTCACACAGGAACACTTGCCTACTTTTATATACTTCATCTTTGCTGTATTGTGGCATATGTCCTACCATGAAAGAGACTGTTGACTGAAAACATTCCAGTTGGTGAACAGAAAGGGAAAATAAAACCATTACTGTTGTGGTTGATTTGTTGCAATGCTGTAAACTGGTGTTTGTTTTTAGCTCATTTGTTCAGGCTTTTTCCAAAGATTAATGTCTCAGTCTTGACAGCTGTTCAGTGGCACACTTACATCCAAGCTCAGACACAAGTATGAACTGCAAAATACACATGTATTCTCTGCAGATTTAGGGAGGACTTCCCCCTTAATAGATGGATTATTTTATATATGAATGTCAGTTCCCTAGTCAGAATCAAATAAGTCTTACCATAGCAAAGTAACCATAGATAATTAATTCCCTGTTCTTTTCATGTATAATTCTATTTTCCTCTTTACCTTTGCTCGCACTTCTGTATTGTTTCTATCATGCTATTTCAAAACCACAATAAATTACAGATAGACTACGAATCTCTTCCAGATCTCCCATAGCAAGAACAAATATTATATATTAGTCAGGCACTGGGCTGACAGAAAAGTGATTTTTCATGCCCAGAAAGTTTTACTTTAAATATGTACATGTCTTTAAAGAAAGCTTGTAAATTATTTTCAGATGTTTTTGAGGCATGCTGCTTAAAATAAAAAATCCCACTGTCCTGGTGATGAATGGTAGGGAGAAAACCTAATGACCTAAGGTATATCAATGCCTATCTCAAAAATAGGTGTGTGCCTAAGTATCTTTAAATTTTAGGACATTTGAACATAAAAGCAAGGTGAGTAACCTTTGCACTGCTGAGCAAACCATCACCTTCAACACACTGGCCCTGGCACCAGCCTCTCAAGAGCTGGCCAATTGACAGGCAATCAGACCTGAATTTCTGGCATTTCCCATTTTGAATTGGACCCTGAAAGGTTTCTCTAATAAGCTGTGTCAAGGGTAAAAGCAGGAAAGGTTTCCTACACTTCACCAGTGGTTTCACACAGATAATCCTCTGCTGAAGCTAGGCTGGCTTCTTCTAGGTGCAGAGTTGAATATTCCTTCCTGCTGTTTGTTAATGAGCTTTGCAGATAAAGTGACAGTCACCGACAGTCACCACCCTCAGGGAACTGATCTCTCGCCTCAGTGACAAATGACAAGCGTTCTTTTCTTGGATGCAAGCCAGTTTTTCTCATGGAGGTAACGGAAGAATTTAGGGAGCTTGGGAATATAGACTGAAATTTGGAGTTAAGCCATTCCTAGCTGTTAAAACTCACTGGTGTGAGAGTGGATCTGCTGTATGTAGATTGTCACTGTTTCCTTTTCAGGTTCCAATGCTGTCAGTCTGGTAACTTTCATGACTACTTTGCGCTACAGAAATTAGAGATGGAAAAGACCTATTAGGTCATTTAGTCTACCTACCTGCCAGAGCAAGATTCTTTCCTACCGTATGTATTTGGCCACAAGAGCAGATGGAGATGTAATAATCAGATGCTGCAGTAGGTTTAATGGTAGTAAATTCAGTCTTCAGAAGCTGGGATATCAAAATTACAGATATCACCTAGCACATGCCTGCAACGTTTCTCAAGGGAAATATATCTTGGAAGATGATGATAATTGTCCTCCTGCTATCATGTTTGATATAATGCACATGGACAGGTACTACATTTTATTAGTTGTATGACTTGCTGCTTTATGCCTGAGGAAATTGTACTTCATGACACAAGAAGATAAAACTAATAGGATCTGACAAACTTCAATGAAAATTAGTAAATAAAATAAGAAAGCTGAATAAGTGTTACCTGACAGTTGTTTTTTGCCTCAAAATCGCTTTGTCCAGACTGCTTCTCCTTGCTCAGCTTTAGGTCACTTTCTTGGAGCAGGTAGCAAACCAGCCATTTGTACGCTGCTAAAGGAACTGTGAGACAGAGAAAAACCAAATTCTTAACATCCACATTTATAATGCAGAAGTCACATGCAGATTCTACTGTAGTCTCAGTTTTTGTTACCTGAGATGAAAAATGTTAATTAATCAATCCATTAACATGACACTTTGCCCATCACTGTAGATACAGAAAATAAGAGTTTGGTAAAATAGTCAGATTTTAACTGTACAGTGAAGACGTGCCATGCCTGACCACACACTAGTATAAACTGATCCCAAGCTAAAAGACAAGTTATATTCATGGATCACAAATATTTTTTGTCACAAATATTTTTTGACTCAATCAAATTTTTTTAGATTGTTGTTTTCTTTCTATATTAAGACTTAGGTCTACAAGGTACTCAGTCTCTTCTGAGAATACAAGAAGACAGTTCACATTTCGTGGACCTACCCATTTGCAATTGAGAAATGATGCTACATACTGTCAAGCACAGGACTTCTAACATTGCAAAGGTGGCTAAATGTAATAATATTTTAATTAACTGCTTTGTACATACGTGTGTTATAATTTTAGAGCAGCCTGGAATTATTAAGGAAAAACAGTACTCCAGCATCAAGTCCTTGTATGAATCCTGCTTGCTTGTGTCTTAGCTTAAGATTTAATATAGGATATTGTTTAGGCAATTCTGAGTGTTCACATGTTGCCTAAAATTAAGCACCTAAACTAACAGTCCAGTTTCTAACAGAATGCATCAATAAACAGATTCAGATATTTTTAAAACTATAGTCTGGTTCAGTAGGTATTAAAAGAGAGGAGAGAACATGTGCTTAGGTATCAGTTTATGTTCTGCTGGATTTCAGAAGTTGAAGACATACAACAAAAAAGAAAGCAGGCACTTGTTTTGAACTAGTCTTTTTCTTATAAGCCTTTGTATTTTGAAGTTATTCAGATTTTATGCCATAGTTGTTATGATACTATGTCACTTGGTTCTGTGCATCACTATCTGAAGTTCAGCTTTTTTCAATTATCTGAGCACTGAACTGGTTACTGAATTCTAGGAATCAACTGAACTGCTCCTTATATATTAAGACTGGAGTTTCTTCCCTCAGTATGTTCTTGGTTTCACAGATTTACTTTTGCTCAATGCTCTGTGACTATCTCATTATCTGCTCATTTCTTTGTTAATTTTTGCCTCCAAGGGCCAATCTGGGCTTTCAGTGATACAAAAAGGGGAACAGCAACTAATGTCATACTTGATTAGAGCAGAGTAGGCCAGGAAAACTGCAGGGAATTTTCTTTCACCATTACTCATTTTTCTCCTTGTAACCAAAAGCAACTGTCAAAAGTAGAGACACTTAAAACCTTTTCAACATATTCCTAAATTACTTGTATGGTTTTCTACAGTAAAATAGGTTAGCAATATAAGGTCATGGCAATCAATGCCCCTCACGACAGTGTCACTTGAAAACAACAATTAAGTGGCAAAAAAGCCCTAGATCACAAATGCTGTTTTAGAAGAACAAAAACATCTGATACTATCCTCCATTCTAGAATTGAGGCTGGGGACAAAAGGACATATTTTAAAATGTAAACTACGCTCTCAGCAAACTGAAATGCATATAATACAAAGAAAGTCAGCAAACAGTAATATGATTGTCCTGTTTTTGTTAAAAACAAGTTTCTCTTTTAGTTAATTTTCTTGTCAGCTAAAGCCTTCTTACTAACTGTGCTTTCCTGAAAGCTAGATACATGTTTTGGTAGACATAGCAATGATATGCAAAGTCGCTGGACTGATAAGGATGGACGTACATCCTGTGAGAGGGACAACGAGAAGTAGTGAACTGAAACTGACCAACTAAGTATTCCATCCCATTCATGTGATACTTCATATAAAAGTGGGAGATCATGAGGATCTCGTCCCTTTTCCTTATGGCCGACATTAGGAGAGGACCTCGTGAGTCATCCCTGTGAACTGAGGCCTAGTGACAGACTGACAGAATCCAGTTCTGGTTAGCCACCAAGGCCAGTCCAGGGTGCCAGCCCTACATCTGCCAGAGCAGTTGCCGGGATTTTTCAAGATTGGTTTTGTATATTTTGTATTATTTTCTCTATTTTTATTAGTAGCATTAGTAAAACATTTTTAATTTTTCCAACTCTCTTCTCTCTGTCCTTCTTTTCCTCCCGATCGCCCGTCCTTAGTGGGAAGAGGGAGGAGCTAAAGGGGAAGATGGGGGGAGAGGGGGTTAACAATACATCTGCCACGGTTTTATTGTCACCCCGCAATCAAACCTTGACAATGACAAATATCTAATAAGTAGCGGAGGTTCACTATCAAATCTCTGTATTCTTTCCTCTGGAAAGGAATTTAAGATTCTAGAATCAGTTTAACAGCAGCAGAATACTACCTGAGGAGTCCATGCAATCTTCAACACTAACGGCTGTGAACTTCCAGCCAAGGATATGATCGTAGTCTCGCAAAAAGTTTATGGTTCCAAAAGGGGATTCAAAAGGAGCTTTATCTGAAATACCAAAGAAAATAAAAATGATTTATGAGAAAAGAAATCAGACTCTTTGGAACTAAAAGGCTATTACAAAGCCATGCATACACTTGACAGGCCAGATGCAATTAGGCCATAATGTTTATTTTATTAAGGCCTAGTCCAGCCAAATGAGGACTGGTGGACAAGTGCTGAAAAACCTGACATTGCTGCCTGTATGCCACGTAAGATTAAACTTCTGTTGCTGAGTTTTCCAGTTCTGTAAGATGCTGACGAGACTCACTGCTAGAAAATGGAAACAAAATCATTTATCTAGAGAAATACAAAATCTGCTGATGGATATTTTACCAAGTTAGGCAATACGAGCTCTTTTAAGTACAATGAGCAGAGGGTACTCAGACTTAAAATGACTTTGGGAGTAGTTCCATTGAATGCAATTGCATTCTCAGAGAGTAAGATACTATTTAACCTGATTAGGGATAGCAAAACATCTAGCTAGCTTTTGCAAGACTTACGAGAAAGAATATTTGTCGCAGCAAATATTTGTGTATTGTTAAAGTATCATATGATGGAGTCTGTAGCACATTATTTATGCTCTACAAAATGATTAAATGACTGTCAAGTGCTTTCAGTATGAAATTACCTCCTAATTCCATTAGCTACACACTGTTGGGTCCAGCATAAGATTCCACAATAAAAACATACCTCTTATGCAATTCATCCAGCTCATTAAGTAGTTACTGGTTTGCTGAAGCAGGACATTGTTATCTCCCTCATATGTGCAGTTTGGATCATTGTCATTTCGGATTTCACCCAGGCGATTAACTTAATAAGAACAAGTGCACAATTTAATATACTGCAATGTATTAATGGATGCTAAGAGAGATTAAATAATTATTCTGTGATAAAATGCAAGAGAGATGTCTGTTCCTGTATGTATAGCTATTGTTACCAATAGACGAGCTTGAAAGTTCACTCATTAGCTTGTGAAAATGAATATACCAGAAAGACCTTAGAAAGGTGTGGCATTCATCTTACAAGGGGAATTTTCATCTATAAAGTCTGTATCTTTATTTTTGGAACTGAGACTGAATCACATGTACAGTCTCATTCTGTTCAAATGCTGGTGGAGACACTGCACAGGCTTAGATCTTTTTGTGGTATCAGGTATAAAACCAACTTTAAAAACACAGATATGAGGAAAAAACCCTTTTCAAACACCTTGCTAAAATTCAGACATCATGATGCAACAACAGTCAAAGAATGCATCAACATAACCATTGTCTTTCTGATCAGTGTGTGCCGCAGTCCGTAACTTACTGGCAAGGTAACCGTGTCCTCCACAAGCTTCTCGGCACTCCTGGGCCGCCTGCTGGGCCGTCCAAGAAGACAGTGGTTTGCTGGCAGCAGACAAAGCATGAATCTCACGTCCCAAATCAGCCTTTGTGCAAAACAAGCTACAAGTGAGTAATGACTTTCACACAGAGCAAGTTTATGACTGGTTAAAGCCATAGCTTTGTGTAGTGCTTTATAATGAACAAGAGAGTAACTTGCAATACATATATAATGTTTTCTGAGAACTGTGTAAATGCAGAGCATGGACACATGGGTACATTTTAGCTCAGACATGCCAGCTGACATGGTGTTGCATTGCACAGCTCACTGCTTGCCAGTCTCTTCCTCCCAGAGATGGAGAAGCAGGTGATTGAAGGTGGCATGTCCAGAGAAACCTTCTGTCCCCTATGGGACATAAGCCAACCCTCTCTCCTTAGTCACCAAGGGGTTATTTTTAATATTTAAACCATGCCCCACATGGTTTTCGCATGGTTTGGCAACCAATGCCAGAACTCGAGGGAATGGCAGGGAGATGTGCCAGGGGAGGTTTAGGTTGGACATCAGGAAAAGGTTCTTCACCCAGAGGGTGCTGGACACTGGAACAGGCTCCCCAGGGAGGTGTCACGGCCCCAAGTCTGACAGTGTTCAAGAAGAGACTGGACAATGCCCTCAGATACATGGTGTGAACTGTGGGGTTGTTCTATGCAAGGACAGGAGATGGACTCAATGATCCTTGTGGGTCCCTTCCAACTCAGGACATTCTATGATTCTATGAGATCTTCCAAGCATCAATTTTACAAAGAGAAGGGAATAATAATCATAAGGATTACATTCTTAACATTGTTGGCAAGCAGATTTTTATCTATCACAATATTTTTCTTCTCTTAGCCACTGTTTTGCCTAAGATTAATGACTGCACTGGAAACGCCCAAATATAAAATATCAGATTAAAAAAAACAGATTCTTCTGTGATGTGTGCAAAGAGAAGAAATTAGAATACCCAGCCATTAATACACAGATCTTTCATAAGCTTTATTTTAGTTGAAAAAAGCTGAAGTGTTTAAGTGAGATCTGAGCAATACATAGCCAGGATATAGGCCCCTAGTAATTAATATTGTCAAAACTTAAAAAAAAAAAAAAAAAAAAAAAAAGTATATGCTATAAAAACATACTGCAGGTATTTTGGTTGAGAATCAAACCTTTATGAAGAGGTAACTTTCAATGGCCTGACTGTGGATGAGAAATTCAGCATTAAGACTCAAAAATCTTAACTTTCCTCTCAAAAAATGTTTATCCTAATGCACAAATATTAATTGCAAACTCAAGTCAGACTCACAAAGTCTGTGCAGGAATTAAGAATAGTAACATTTCAGAAAGTCTTTGATATATGCACCCTGCAGTATCATTTACAACATTATAAGCTGAATTTGCATTATCATCATATATTTATGATAAACAATTCAGCAAGGGAACATGACCTTAAATCCCACAAACTTTATCCATTCATCAAAACAAATTTTCTGAATGCAACTTCAATCATTACTTTGTATCTTCCATAATTCTGAGACATTAATCTGGCATTCTTGATTGTAACATGGCCTAAGACTTCTAAGTCAGTCTTTCATTTAACAATTTCCATTTTATTATAGTGAGAACTCAGATAAGAAAAAATGTGTTAATATCTCACCTGTCTCTGACTCCTTTGCTTTGTTAATAAACCTGCATAAAATTCTACGAAGTTCTCAAACAGGGATTTGGCGAAATAATCTAAAGCATATGCAGCAGCCAGATAAGGAAGAAGACGCCATTGCTAGAATAAAAATTAAATAGATTTGATTGCAATCAACATGTATTTTTTATAGTTATGTGCATGTAACTGTCCTATAATATTGAACTGATTAATTAGTTTTTACTTTGTTCAAATTGGAAAACTATTTTATGGAGAATTTAACAACAACCACCTATAAACATAATTAAGTGCAACCCCTCTATACATGAGCTACAGTTACTTTATTCTGTTTCATGCATTTTATTAATTTGTGATAAACATTCTGCTAAACAAACCCACCAAACAAAATGAAAAAAATCAAACCAAACAAACAAAAAACCCAACCAATCAACCAACCAAACCAACCTGAAAAACCCAAACCACAATGCACTGGGAATCAGCGGAAGAAGCATCTTTGCTGCTCCATGAAACTTGGAGCCCATGAAAGAAAAGAGAAACTGCTTGAGGAAGATTTTGTGGTGGAGCAAGAATGGAATGAGAAAGGAACTGAGCAAAATTGAGAGACTTGAAGAATGAAGGGAAGCAGACCCTGGCTTATTTAGAGCAAGTGGAAAGAAGGCAGCTTTTGCCAGTTTGTAGAAACCCATGAAATCTTTCAAAATTGCAAGACCTGGAAAAAAACACCCATTTTGAAAGGCCAAACTGGGCAGGTTTGTTTTTAGGACTTCTTATATACTAATCTTTCTCATTCAGCAGATCTGAATTTTCTGTATTTCTGAGTTACCTTACGTACTCTTGCTCTATTTTTTCAAAGCAAAAGCTGTTTCTCCAGAAAAAACAGTGGTTATACTCCACTCAGAATTAGAGCTAGCTTGAGACATCACCACAATGAATGTCATTGACTTCTATATTTTTAAATAAAGGCTAAAAAAATTAGCACAGCAGTAAGAGGCACTGGCATTTTTAAACAAATACTAGCTTCTACATCTGCAGTACTTTCACATGTGCACAGAAGACAGTCTTTCTCTGAAAATGTTACATTTTAGAAGACACACGTTTCTACGTACTTCCAAGAAACATGAATATTTGGGGTTTTGCTATTCCAAGAACTTTTGTCAAAAGCCTGGTCATGCCAGGAGAAGTCTAAGGAGGTCCTAAGTTGGAATGAACCCCACCAGCTGCACTAGAATGGCACTTCAGGTGACACAGACAACTTTAGTGTCACTAACTTCAGTGTCACTATTTTGATCTGCAGTAGCTCTGAATATGAGTTTGATTATATAAAAGTCTGTACATGTGAATTCCAAACTATTTACCTGTGTTTGGTATTCAAGAACAGGTATTTCTTCTTCATCAGTTGGTCCAAACTGACGGCGAGCTGCTGAGAAGCGAATGGCTATTGATATGGCAAGCTTTAAATTGGTCATGGAAATTGCTGTGATCAGAACTCTGCCAGTCGACAAGGATCCCAGAGATGCACTAAAACGCTCTTTAACATCCTGAATGAATAAAAGGCACAGATGGAATGGTGAGGCTAACATTTCATTTACCTCCCCTATAAAGGGACAACTCTGGTAGCATGATGAGAAGCCCAAAGGACTGGCCAGATTTGTTTCTTGACACATTCAGATAAGGCATTCTGGAAAGACTCGAAGTAGTTTCTCTAAATTGCTTTACAATCACTGGTGTAGCACAAAAAGCAAGAAGTTAGTAAGATCAGCAAGGTGAGTTGAGACATTTCCAAAAGGCAATTAAAAAGCCAGCATTCTGACTATCTCATATGAAATGGTCAACAGACTTATGTAAGTGAAGGTATTATTATTATTATATTATTATTATTATTATTATTATTATTATTATTATTATTATTATTATTATTATTATTATTATTATTATTATTATTATTATCTAGTGCTTCCCAATATGAGAGGCCCATGCTCTCTCTTTTAACCTACTTATACCTTTGCATATTTAATGAACTGTATTCATGAAACAAAACCTTGATTCTTACCTTGACCGAACTTGAGTACTTTCCATCAGCTGTGACATCTCCAGCTATATTCAGTATGTTTTCTTTAGGTATCCTGACATTGTGGAACATGGCAAATCTGTTTAAACAAATACACAAGCAATGCAATATCTACTTTAACATAGTCTGAGGAGTCTACATTACAGTGAAAAGGTCACAACAAAGACACGATTGTACAATGATATCAGGGATATCAGTGAACTGAAAACAGTAGCCATCAAGCCAGGTAGGTAATTTTAGGAGAGTATGCCTGGAAGAACAGAGGCTTTCAGACTCAGGACAGCAGAGGAACTTCACGATGGGAAATTGTTTTTACTCTTCAGTTTGTTTCTAAAAATTAAAGACAACGCTTAAAAAAATGAAAACAAGCACTTCATTGGCTCTAGCAGACCATTTCAGCAGCTTCAGAAGTAAAGAAGTAAACCACTAATGGAAAGATGAACAACATATTCTGTTTGATGGGGAGTGACAGGTAAAGTTACTTATTAGAGACCTTACACAGAGGCAGTTTGACAGACACTTTCACTGACAGCCCCGAAACCTGAACTGAACTCTCAGTCTGCATGAGTTTAAGTAAGTTACTGAGCTTGATACCTCAGCTATCGAAAACCTTGGGCAGATGAACAACTTCCTTCTCCTGCTTACAACCCGACCGGGCCATTCTGACTATTAGTAATTCCCTGCCACAAACAATTCTGCTGAACAATGTGCTTTACTGAAGTGTTGCTCAGTCCCATCTGGAGATTGCTTTGGAATAGAGACACAAAATATTTTTTTGAGTCTAAAATATAGATCTGTGAGGATCATTCACATTATTGAAACACAAATGAGGACATCACTGAAACAATGCCCTGAGAAGGAACTGAATGGAGAGTTTTCCTTTGTGTAAACTCAAACTAGGATTTCTGTCCCCTGGAATGTGGCATTTTAAAAAGGAACAGCAAGATAACCTTTTCTAAGTTCTGCACCCTGGCAAAAACAAAGAAGGAACTTGTCAGAATAGGCAGAATGTCCTGAGTATTCATATTCTTCAGGAAGAAAGAGTATGAACTGTGTCACCCAAGTGGGCAATACAACTTGGCACAACAGCAGCAGCATCACATCCACTCATGAATATCTCAGTATCTAATAGCACTTGAAAAGCTGTATTTGTAATCAAAGCAAATTCCCTTTTCCTGCCAATACAGGCTGATCTATTTAATAAGGCTCACGAGAGCCAGGTCTTTCACATTAATAAATTACATAAGGGCTGCATTGTTGCATGTGCTTTAAAATTACAAGTTGTTTCCAAGGAAACATATCTGCATACTGAATTTATTCAGCCTTAGAGATACACAATATTTTTGGACTTAGCCACAAGAGAAAAGCATGCTATCCTAACCAAGAACCAGCTGCTTACTGGCCTTAACCATGCTAAAAAGTGGTTTATTAAGTGCCAGTTTCAGTGAGATAACACTACTCTGTAACAGAAGCAAATTGAGAATTTCCAAAAATCTCATTTCCATCTTTGTTGATATTTTTTTTTTCATATCACTGAAAATAACAAAATTTAAAAAAAAAAAATCTAATTAAAAAAATATCTTTTGGTTAAATTCACATTCTCTGCTCCTTATATCCCACACAAAATCCATCACAACTGAAACTGGATAGCAACTCCAATATTTTTAAGCAATAGCATGCATTTTAGACAGAAATAGAGTTTTTAATTATTATTACTCACTACTTTAATTACAGGAGAGTGTGTGTGGCAAGGTTTAGGTCCCTAAGTTTAACACTCTCTTTTCCTCATCACTGTACACCCATAGAACTACAAGAAGGTGCTTCCTCCTTAGAGCCTGAAACCCAAGCATAAGGCAAGAAGCTACAAACATGTTCAAACAAACGGTGCAGCAGACACTAACTACTGCAGAACGCTTTCTTGATACAACACCTGCCAGTCACAGCATGTTGCCAGCTGAACCTTAGCATTTTTTATAACCCATTAGAGTGAAGGAGAATTTTAAGGAGGAATCCAAGTGACGAAAGTGAGGGAGCTTCATGGATGCTTATAAAGTACCCCTCATGGTAAGAAAAGATGCATGGAAGAAAGCAATGAAATATTATTTTAAAAAGCGACTGAATGGGTGATAAAATGGTATCAGACTAAAGGAAGAGTTGACCTAACTGAGAGCTGATACAATCTTTGGAGCACAGACTAGGAAGAAATTTCAACAGGCACCAGCTCTTGGGCCTTCTCTTCGCAAACATATATTTGGAGCATGTGTAGTTCTGCGTGTGATGAACGATAAGATTCATGGTAGTAACAGCAATGAACAAGATGGTAAACTGTCCTTTTGTGTTTTACACTGTAGTCATTAGTACAATTCATTCAGCAAAGCTACACAGTTGCAGATAATTATTTCTATTGATATGTGCTTGAAACTCTAGAGTTCTTAAAAAGCAAATTCAAATCTACTAACATATAAATTGATATACTAATAATCTGCTTCTGAGAAATTCAAACCTACTAATGCTGAACACATGGCAGATGTGTGCCAAGCAAAACTGCTCTGAAAATGACCTAAACAGTTTTACCTGCTTTCACCTGTTGTGATACAATCCCAAACAGTAAATCTAGACAAGGCTTTTGTTGGAAAGGGTGAAAAATCTTGCAAAAAGTTTTATTATAACCTGTCCAACATAAATATAATGTAGCTAATTCTGTATCACATAAAAGATTACATAGAATTATTTTGATTTAAAATCACATGTACACCCTTTTTAATAACTTTTGTCACAGCTAGTGAACCAGAATACTAAATTTCAAATCACCATATAACAACCTATTTTCTTAACATCAAAATTATCCTAAATAACAATTTTCAAAAGATTAGATTTTTTTTCCTTTATAATTTCTGTTACAGATACAGTATTTCCTTCTTTTTCTGTAAGTTGCTATCAAAGTAACTGCATGTAAGATGGAAAAACTTTAAGAAGCAAAAGAGAGAGACAGAACCAGCAATTAAAAAACACACAGAAAATTCCCATGCATAAAGAAATAAGATATTTTGCCTACAAGCACCAGTGTTGAAAATAAAAGGAGAACCTTACAGGACCTGGGAGATAGGTGACCTTGTGAGATCATTGCCAACTGCTGTTATGCTCCTTCTCCAAGAACTTTGCTATTTGAAATTGTTAAGACATACTGGCCAATTTGAACTTGATATTGGAACATATTAAAAATAAATAGTAAGATTTAATGAAGTCAACGATCACATTTCTAATGGTTATTAGCCTAGAAAGCATAGTGAATAGACATGGACCACATCTGTCAACGCACTTAGGGGAAAAATCTCCTTAAAGAACTGAAGAAATATCTTGCAATAATGGAACTGTATACACAGTCATGGGGATATCATGTACCAGCAAGTTTGGAAAATGGCTAAATTTCACATGGTGACAACAAATCCATGGGTTTGAAAACTACCCTACTTAGGGCCTCTTCTGCGTAGCAAATAGCATGATTGAGATTGAGACTTCTCAGCAAGAAAGACAGATAGCTGTCACTTTAAATACATATCATAGGTCTCTATAGCAATGTGCAAATTTGCATCATGTAGCCCAACGTTAAAAAAACTGAATCACATAGATTTCTACCTAGATTATCTGAGCAGAGTGAAGCACTACACCAACAGTAGCATTCTTTTTGTGTTATTTGGCCAGTAGTTTAGGGAACACTTCAAGCAAAGTTAATCTTACTGACTTTAAATCATGCAATAGTAATTCATCTGGTGTGCAGTAATGCTGATAAGAAAGGAGCAGCTGGAAAAGCTATGAGCTCCCTTTACTAAATTAATAAGCTGTTACCTATCATGCAAATAGCTCAAACATGCTTTGGTGAATTCCAGACTCACTAAAACGCCTTTCCTGCCAGCTTTTGTTATTGACTACCTTAGAGACGGTGCAGTGACAGCTCCTTCAGTCCTTCCAGCCAGAAACAGAAAGCAAGTGAATGGTATGGGAGGGCTGTGAGTCAAGTGATCTCACGGCTGTTTATGGGATACAGTGAACCTTGGGAAGAATAACACTTCAAAGGTTTGGTGAAAAACTTGCAGAAGGAAAGAAAACAGCCACATATTCCAGACTGAAACTCGCAAAAAGGTTAGAGTTGAGGAGACTTGCAGAGAAGCTGGGGAAAACTGTGAGGCAATGGTTTAGCTTTATTTCTACAGCCAAGGCTCTCATAGGAATCCAGCTCTGTAACAGTAATGCTCAATAGCAATGATAAAACAACATAGCATTTTCTAGGCTTCCTAATCCTCTCTTAATTGAGTTCACGACACACAAAGACCCACTCACTCTAAAGTTCTTATAGTCTGAGAGCCATTCTTGCAAGGAGTTCTGGATGTGCAGACACATACAGCATCTTACCCATATAGTGTCTAACCTTGACTGTGGAAACTACACAGAGAGGGCAAAACAGGGAAATGTCAACAATTCCTCTGTAAAAATCACTGTTTTGACTTAAAATGTAAACATGCAAGATGTGTCTTGCAAAGTATCTGGATTGACTGCGAAAGTCACACTGTTCAGAAGGACTGAAGGATCTATACTGCTATATTCAGATAATGTAAGTAGAGGTACAGGCATTTTTAATATTTAGTTTTATTTTATAGCTGCTTCATTACTATTGCAATTGTTTGTGATTCTGGTCAGAAGCTGCAAGACAATGAAAATATTAAACAAGCATAAACTTGTTTATTTGAGAAGCAGGACTGATTTCTGCACTTGCTTTCCTATTCACATCCCTGTACTGTCCCTTTCCCTGCACTGCACCAGCCTGTTCTGTGGCCCTGCAGTGAACCAGACCTGACAAATGATCTGGTTGAAGACAGCCAAATGTTGGGCTTTTTTTCTGTCAGATTAGTTTTCAGGCAGTTCCAGTTGCCCAGTTGAGTCCCCTACACAGCTACACAAATGTTTTTCCCGGCACAAAGAAAAAGGCAGCGTGGGAGTAGAAACAAACAACAAAAGAAGCTGAGTATGGAAATTATCTTCACCAAAATACTGCTTCAGACTGTAAGATGAAGGTCCAAGAGACTATTTAGGCTTCAACCATGTAATAAAACCATGTATGACAGCTCCTATCTTCCCTGTAAAAATAACTACAACCATCGCAAAATCTAAATAAGAGTTAAGAGGATAACTACTAGGAGACAAAAACCCTTTGAAAGACTGGACTTTCAGTTGTTCTACCCTCAAACTAGCAGCAGCAGAATCTCAATGCATTATTGTCACTGGTACTGTAATAGTAACAAAGAAAAAAACGAATTAACCAGTTAAAAGTCATCTGTAAAGGCCTGGAGTTTGTGTGATGTATGCCATCTTCACCAAAATACAAGGAATTGCAGAGGGGGCTTTCAGAACCTCCAGTCTCTTTCCAGGAGGGATTCTTTTACACCATTTATTGATTATCTGCCCAATAAATACCATTTACCCATTTTGTCTTGGTTCCTTAATTTTGGTTTTGGGATGCAGAGAGTTGAACCTGGCCTCAGTGATTGGTAGAGAACATGCTGAATGTCTTAGCAAATTGTATTTGTGGAGAGACTGATCACATTTTAATTGTACATGAAATGTTGTTAAACAGCTAATCAAAAACTTCAGTTCTCCAAAGTCCACCTTTATAATTAGTTACAGCTAACAATTCTCTTCCCCCAGAAAGATCCTTTTCTCCCTACAAAGAACTCTGTTAAAATAAACAGCTTTCTGTCTGGCAGCAGTTTGCTATATCTTTGATAGCTTCATATCACAGGTTTTGTCTGCTCAACACACTGTATTATCAGCGGATACAGATGAATGAGCTCAGAGCATGTTTTACAAAGACAAGGCGTGTTAAGCACTACTTCAGAAACACAATTATGACTGATTTTCAAACTCTTCTCCATGCAGATTTCATTAGGCATCATTTCTATTTCTGGAGTGGGGAAAGCAGCAATTTGCTGCCAGTTAAAACTGGGCATGACGTCGGTTCACCACCCATTCAGTAGCAATCATTTACTGATGTGTTCTGAAGTAATGGGTAACTTGGTAATGTTACATTAGCCAGGGCAGACAAAAAAGAAAAAAACAACAACGAAACAAAACACTAAAGGGAAGAAACAGAAATGCACATCAGCACTTACCCAAGCTCTTGCTTTATGTCCCTCCTCTTACACCTGTGACACATTTTATTGAAAAGCCCCTGGTCACAAATATCCAGAGTTCTTTCAGTAGTTGTTTTTTTCTTCAGCTACTTGCATTTTGAAATTTCAGTGACCAGCACATTTCAAAGACTGCCAGAGCGCTAGCAACAAGTGGACATTTTTATATTATAAAAATATACACTGAAGCACTTGCATCCCCTGGTGGCAGTCCTTTTTGGTTTTTCGTAACAGAACACAAAGCCAGTCTAAACTCTCCATGAGGAAAACTGGAATTCTATTTTTAATCATTTAGGCATTGATTACACAAATCATTTTAAATTATAGAGAGAAAGAAAAAGATTTTAACACATTTTGAAGTGATTTTGTCTTTTTTTTGTTGGGGTAGCTGAAGTTACAGAGACTTGCAAAATCCATGTGATTTTTGGACATTGCAATTATGAAGTTATGAGAATTATTTGGAAAGACAAACTTGAAAGGGACAGATAAGTCAACTGGATTTACACTGCAATAATTCCCACATTACTTCTGAAATTCTTTCTCTTTCTAAAAACATTACATACTGCATTAGCAGGAAACCAGACTTCAGCCAAATGACCCAAGAGACCAATTGTTTTCCAAAGCCAGAAGGGACAACTACAATCACCTACTCTCTTCTCTTACATAGCAAAAATCAATGGCATTTTCCAAGGAAGCTCTGGAATTTCTTCCCCATGTCCTGCATAAGTGCTTAACTCTCTGTACCCGTATTGAAAATCAGTAGCATAACCTTCTTGAAGGGCACGAACAAAATCTGACACCTCTGCCAAAGATGTCGGACTCTGATCTGCACTCTGACCGTTTATCCTGAGTGTAACTAAATGGAAATATATCTCATTTACTAAGTGTCTATGGTAGTTGAACCAGACTTCACACATACATTCAAAAAACTGGCAAAGCATGCAATAGAGACTAACACTTGTAGTCACAGCATAATGGAATGGTTTTCTTATCACCATATACAACAGGCTTCTATACTGCAGGCTGTGGTTTCTCTGGGATAAACTGCGAAATAAGATTAGTAAACTGCTTAGAACAACGCCTTGACAAGGCAGTGTCTGATGAAATATCTTCCTGTGAATCTCAGCATTTTGCAGATCACGCAACCAACAGTTCATTTTCAAGAGTGGCACAGCTTGTTGTCTCTGCAAAGAATTGCAGAGGTATGGAACCACCACCTCCCCAGTCCCCATCCAGGGCTTCATGTACCTCTGAGAAGCAATGTGTACAAGTCCTGACATTTTTGTTGGCTGAGTGAGATCAGGAAGGTTGCGAAGTGAAAACTCGTTCTCCAGTTCTTGTGAACAACGTTGGCATCTAACCTCAGACCTCTCCAAAGAACACAGCCAAGGCAGATCAGGAACACAGGCTCCTAGAGTTTTCAGCTGAATGAAGAGTACTGGTAACCTTGGGGTCCCTCATCCCCCTACCCTAATCTGCAGGTGCTGATTTAAACTTAAGCTTTCTAGTCCAGACACTGTGTTAATCCATACTTAAAGAGATCTAGATCCATGACTGGGGCTCTTCAGGCACCGCTGTTAGCAGAAAGTATACTGTTTTTTTACAGCAGCGTACACAAAGTAAATAGAACAATTAGAATGCCCTTTAAATGCTTTAAATGACATGTGATGTCATAACTAAGATAAAGGACTCCATCTGACATTAAGATAGGAAGTAACTGGCATCTCTTATTTACAGTGTATTAGATAGATTATCATTTCAGATTATTCAGTTATACCAATATTTTAACAAATGCTCTATTTTTTTCCCAGTAGATCAAAGGATAAATTATGTGAATTTTTATGTTATGTCAAGCACACTCTTTTCCTTCCTCCTGTTGCACATAAAACTATGCTTCAAATTAAGAACGAACAACAGAATTTGAACATTTCTACAGAAATATGCAGCTGAATTACATTTGGATTATGGAAGTCCATGTTGCTGTGCCATCTGGTGGCTACTAGCTTGTAATGCAGATGCAGACAAAAATTCCTACCAAAACTCAAACCCTCTACTTTTCCAGGCCTTTTATCACATTTTTTCCTCTATAAAATTTAATTTTCTACTTTTTTTTATTTTGTCTGTGTCTTGATATAACAGACTGTAAATGAGAATGAGCCACATAAACACAAAAGTCAGTGCTATTTTTGCCACTACAGGCTAATTGGGGCATCAGAAGGAGGGTGGTAAAAACAAACTGCAGAAGACCTATGACCTTCAGGAAAGCCAGACAAGGCCCTTACATTTGAAAACACGATGCATTAGGATGTCTATACTTTGTTTACTGCAATGGCATGTTATGAAGGACGATGAATACATCTGTAATGAACTCAATCAACAGAAAGAGGTAAATTTGAGGCATAGAGACATTTACCCCCACTTACTATATATAACTAATCACAGAATCACACAGAATGTTAAGGATTGGAAGAGACCTTGAAAGATCATCCAGTCCAATCCCCCTGCCGGAGCAGGAACACCCAGATGAGGTTACACAGGAATGTGTCCAGGCGGGTTTTGAATGTCTCCAGAATAGGGGACTCAATATTAATCTTTATATAATGACTGTTTTAATGCAGAAATCTATCTCAATTTTCTCACTGTCTTTCCTCCCCATCAGATGCTTTTGGTCAGTAAAGCAGAGACACCGTTTCATAGAATCACAGAATACCAGGTTGGAAATAAGGCCAATGAAGTCCATGACTCAGAAATGGAGTCCAGGTACTTTTTTTATTTCAACTGTACACAGAGAATACAGGAAAAAAATAGCTAAGTTTCTCCTTCTCTTCTGCAGTGAACAGGATTAGTCCAGAAATCCCAAGGTTTAAACCTGATACCTAGTTTCTCTACTGGGTCACATTAATCTTACATCTTTTCTAACAATAAACCTTAACTGTGGACCTTCAATAGCCTTCCTGTGGGCTGGAAATTGACAGACAAAATAATTAAGGGCTTACAACCAGATGGGTAGAGAGGCTGATTAAGTTCTTTACTCAGAACTTAACGGATTTAGGGTTTTTTTTCATTATTATTGTTGCAGAGTCTATGACTGCAAGAATGCTTGGGGATATTCCCAGAGTGCCAGTGGCACTTCATATTCTAAAAAGTGAGAGAAGGAGAAGGACTATGGTTATTCAGATAGAAAATACTGAAATTCAATATTTTTCAACCTGGCTTATTTTTAGAAATACCAGCAACTTAAAACCACTCACGAATACCTCAGAACTAAAGACAGAACTGACACAGGAGGATACCTGCACCACTACGCTGTGATATAACCTAGAATGTTTCCTCCTTCAAATGGATTGACTTACCCATTATCCAACCCATTCTGCCCAAGTTTCTTCCCTATGTCACCTACCATCACACCCGGCATGGGTAGGAGAGTTTTTGTATCTCGAATCTGCATAGAAGTGGAACAAACCATTATTTCAGTTACGGAACAATGAAAGTTATCAGTTGAACTTTTCAAACAGTGAAAATATTCCCAACTTCTATTCTGTTATTAACGTCAAAAAAAGGTCTCTGTTTTTTCCAAGCACATAATCCTGGATGTAACTTGTACTTACATATCCTCTCATTCAGGACATAGATCCTTCAGCAGTATGACACTAATTACATCACTGTATTAAATATGCCTTAACACTGATGACTGCTCTCAGCAGACTAGCAGATGCACACATGCATAGTAAGAACCAATAGATCTTTTATATAGCAATCAGCTTTGAGATATTCCCCAATTTTATAATAAATTCTATTCAGTCCGCAACTAGTTCATTTTACTATGTACACCTTAAATACTTGCCACATTTTCTGATGCCTTTAATCTTTTAAACTAATCTCTGCGGTAGAAACCTGCAGTTTTCAAGCAGATCAGCCTGCAGCATTGGCAGACATAAATTATCTTAAGCCTCATCCGAGACTTTCAGGAATTCATATAGCATAGGTTAGTTCTAACTATACAGTTAGCATGACAATCTGGAGGCTTTTCAGCTCTTTTGTATTTTTCAGAATTTTCTGCAGAAACCTTACAGTATAAAACTGGCTGCACAATCATCACAAAATCAGTGGACATTTGAAAACGGTACTCTTGCTACAATTGCAACAAATGTTGAAGGCATTAATTAAAGAATATACTGGTGAGATATAAATAACAGTATAACAGAAAGTCTTTAATTTGAACCCACTCCCTCCAAAATAAAAAAAACCCCAAACAACAATAGCAATATTTCCACCCTACCTGTACAATAAAACTATGTAGTCCTTGGCACTGTCCATCAGGAGTATAGAGCTGGGCGTACACAACCGCATGGGTGGCATGTTTCCCCATATTACCCACCCAGAACTTCGCAGCTTCAAAGTCAGGAGTATTGATGATAAATTCCTGTAGCCAGCAAAGAAATGAGCAAATTATATAAGTCATAAAAATCAAAATATGGCTATTTTTTTTTTCATGACCATGGTAATGTTTTGACAACATTCATTAACTACCAGGGTTTCATGCTGTACTGTACTCCAACAGCGGAGATCGCTCTTACTGTGTTCAACTTTGGAGAGAATACATGCAGCTAGGAAAAAATTAGAGCTGAGAAAGTTCATTAGTTCATTATAAAACCTGAAATTCAGCCTTTTTATTGCTTATTAAGCATTAAAAAAAAAAAAAAAAAAAAAAGTAAAGCTAAGTGATGGACCCAAAAGCAGTTCCTAGATCTTAGGTTAAGCTGAGCTGTGAGTCCAGTCCATGTGAGGGACTGTGAGGGCAATTTCAGCAGCGAGGACTGAAATCTGCGCAGGGATCAGCTCCTTCCTCCTCAGTTTTGGATGGGAAGGCAGCCTGGCTGGCAGGGTGAAAGGTGGCACGCTTCACAGTCTGGAGAACTGGGGGGCCATGAGTAGTGGGAATTCTGAGGAATACATGTATCTTGAAATTTAGACATAGATTCAGCATTTAGATTTTTGCATTACAAATAGTGCGCTTTCTGGATGTAAAAGAAATCTGAACTCAGAGCATCACAACCTCAACAAAGATTTAGTAATTTCAGTCATTTCTACTCAGTGCATCATCAACCTAGAACTCAATTTATTTGAACAGAACTTTCCATTATGCCATTCTCACAAGTCTGGGTTTCTGTGTTTGGGTTATTGTTTGGGTTTTGGCTTTTTTTTTGGTGTGTGTGTGTTTTGTTGGTTTGTTTTGCTCTGTTTGTTTTTGTTGTTTGTTTGGGGTTTTTTGTTTGTTTGGGTTTTTGTTTGTTTATGTTTTTTTTCTCTTTCTGGACAGCATTATGAATGTCCAATGTTGCATAAATAATCTCTTATATGAAAAAATGCAGACTGGAATGCTGTCCTGCTGAAGAATATAAAATCTTACGTTTCGAATCTATGATTCTCATTTCTCATTCTTTTGAAGCCACATGGTGATGTGACATTGTTTGTTGACAGTAAGAGAACACAGTTCTGTATATTACAGCACAATACAATGCCACAGTCTTTGGGGGACATGATGAGCCTACCTTCCTGGGACATTAAATAACACATTTTAAATTCAACTTGGCATAAACCAAGCATGTAGATGACAAAGAAAGAAAGAAAGTTACATCAGCCTCCCCTCTGAACTTCTAATTTCTTCCTGCTTAACATAAAACTATGATGAGTTCTACTAATTTACTGAAAATTTGTTAGAACATTGAATTTATTTGTGCAGTAGTGTTGATTTCAGAAAACAAAGTATGAATAGTAAGCACTTTCCTAATGGAAAAAGCAGTTCATTGTTTTCTTCTTTGGATCTCTCTGATAGTCTTGGTATCTTGCTTTTTGTACTTCTTTTTCTCATCCTCAGAAAATAATCCTAATCTTTGTATATAGAACCTTCATTTTAAAGACAAAAGACAATTTAATCTGCACATTCAGCTATTCCTTAAGAGACACAACAAAGGAGAAGAATGCTATCCTTATTTTCTACCACAACCAGAAGCTAAAATACCTACTTGTACAAGAAAACAGAAATTGCTGGGTTTGTTGTAATTATTTACAATAATGTAAATATTTTACTTGTTTTTTTATATTTGGGGTTGAACTTGATTCTTGCTAATCAAAGAAATCCACAAATCATTCTGTTCTGTTAGTAAATAACACAGCTCAACAATGTCAAAGATTATTCCTGTGCAAAGACTAACCTGCGTGCTTCGATCAAACGTGGCAGTAGTTCGTATGCCTTTGGTATTAGTTCCATGGCTGAGTTCAGTCAGAGCAAAACATCCAAAAATCTAAATAGGGAGGCATAAGGCACAGTTCAAGACTACTTTGTAACAGCAATTAAAACTGTAAGATTTTCAAATGACTGCAAGTTCAGCTGTTGGAAAGCAACTCACAATTGCAAGAAACCAGTGAGATGTAACTCTAAGGCTAGGACATCATGCCTGCTGTAGGGTAACAGCTATTTTTTTCCTTTGCTTATGGCCAACTCATTCAGGCAGGTATGGATTATTACATCTACTGATGAGTATTCTGCTGTCTGCATTGAAAGAACTGTTGTGTGGTGAAAACTGGCAAGTCTGCTTGTGTTACAAGCAGTTCCATGAACTCCCAAAGTCAGGGGAAAACCAGAACGAGGCTGCTTATTTTTATAATTGCAAATAGCCTACATTACTGAACAGGATACATTTATATCAGATCAATATATGGATACATTTGGTTCTTGGCATTTGGGAACATCAGATCACACTAGTATTTACATACTGCAACCCCTTCCCTTAGACTGGTTTGGCCTGTAGTACATGATCTTTAGTAACAAGCCTTTGAATAGCAAGTGCGAAAACCAAACCAAATCAAAAAACCCGAAACCTTGGGCAAAATTTTTCTGACAAATATATATCCTCAGGTTTTTGCTTAGACTGAGAGTCATTTAAAGAATTCATCCTGATCTTCAACATGGGGTATTCAATCAGAACTATGTAGCAGTATACCGCTATCTACAAGCAGACTGATAAACACACAACTTCAGAAAACTAAATAAGCAAGGAAGGTGAATGGTTAGGAAAACAAGCAAACAAATAGATAAGAAGTGGTAAAGAACAACCAAAGTAGCATGAAGCTAAGTCTGAGTGCACTCAGCATACATATCTCACAAAATCGAAGAGGGTCAGGCCAGACAGCAAATGCTGCCCACATGGCCAAACGGCACTGGCAGGAGAAACTGTTTAGGATTGGCTCTTTCTATATCAGAGAGGCTGCACTTATTCCGCAGGGCAGTCTAAAAGAGAGCCAGGAAGCAGCACAGTGGCTAGCAGTGATTGTTAGGGCTCCGTGCTTCAACCTGCTCCGTGGTCTTTTGCTATTTAGAAGTACCCGGTTACGCAAAGAGAACAGAAATAACACACGGGTGCAGGTAGTGCCATGGTTCTGACAAATTCTCACAAGTTATCAAAAAAAGTTACCTCCATGCTGTAAACCTGTTTCACAAAGTCTGCAAATCTCTCAGAAGCACTCAAAATTGCACCTGCAAATACCTGTAAAACCAGAGAATTATGAATGAAATCAGTGACCCCATGATGGAAAGCACAAATTGCACACAGTTTGTAATAGTGATGTCCGTTAAAAAGGCCAAGGAAAGTAGGCTGCACACTAAACTACGACTTAGTCTATAGCTGGAGGAGGTAAATCGGGATTTTATCTCATCAAGGGCTCTTTACAGAGGACTGAAATTTTCACAGCTCTAACCTGTTGAATCCTTTATTGCAAACTCTTAAAACACCTTAATGAGCTCAGTTTCTACTTGTTCTTACTGATGTCCCCTTGAACAAAGTAAAACTTTAAAACTGCTCTAGTTTGTTTTATTTCAGAGGGATTGAAAACTGAATATAGCTGCTTCAAGATCAGGCAAGAACACTTTTTGAAGCTACCTTCAGTTTTTCCAGATGGATATTCACATAACAAAACTACAATTTCCAGACTCTCTCCAGCCATGTGAATAGTAATAATTAATTAATTCTACTAATATTATTTGACCAGCTATGTCAAGTATTCTTTCTGAGAGACTCATCTAGGGAACAACTTATGAACAGAATCCTGGCCACTGATGTCAGTGAGAAACCTTCACTCCTTTCTGTTCCTTCTGGATTCTGCCCTGAATCAACATACTGAGGGTGAGGCAAGGAAGTTTCTGATACCTGTTATCTGTAACAAAGACACAGCCACCAAACTGGGCCCAACAAATAAGTTCTTTGGGTGCTAATGCCATAGAGAGGAGGCAGAGGAGTGGACAAAAGGTGGAGCTGTAGGCATCAAAATAACTTTCTGTAGCTCTGTCTATACCGCTCCACCTTTACTTTCCAGGTGAGATTCCAGTGGAGACAGGGCTTAAGGACAAAAATCTACTAACCTCATCCCACAGCTCTCTGATTCTTCTAAGCAGTTAAAATGAACTTCATTTTTGAAAACAAAGGACTGGGGAAAGCTTTAATAAAGTAGGCAGAAAAACAAATACAGTATTACAAGAGACTTAAATTCAAATACACACCACTATACATCTTGAACTGTACTTACACCACAGTGTAAGAAATACTGGAGACATGGAGACCAATCATACATTCCTACACAAATGATCATATGAAGTATCTTTAATGGGTTCTCGATGATCTCTTGCTGAGTAAGAAAATCATACTCAAAGAGCCTTTTACAGCGCAGAAACGTCAGCTCCTGATATTTCTCACGGCACAAATCTTCTCCAGGATGACGTGCAAAGACGGGATCACTTTCCAGAGCAGAGAAGATTCTGTTCTTCAGGGGGAAAAAGCTGACATGAGAATGTTAATCTAAAAGCATTAACAAAACCAGTTAATGTTTTCTAGGATAACATTATGCTTCAAACTACATTTGTTTGATAGGAAGATGTAAATTTATAAAGCCAAAACTCCTGTGAAAAAATATATTTAAACGATCTGTCATTGTATATACAGTTCACATGGCTAAATTTTATGAAAGCTCTTTTGTCATAAAGTAATATAAGTGGGACTGATTCATTCTCAATGCTAAGAGAACAGTATGGTAAAACTTACTTGCTTTTTAAAGCAGGTTTATTATTTCACTATATGAAGCTGCTGGCAGGATCTGAAGGGCAACGGCCCTCAATCTGAGAATAAAGGTAGAACCCCAGGGGTTACATTCAGTCAGAAATATCCCATAATGCTAAAGCCAGTCAGATCCAGAACAACGCAGTTTTTATTTCTTTGATCCATCTTCTAAGATTTTAATAATTATGGTGAATGTTCAAGATTCGCTTAAATCCATGCAAATCTATACCACCTTCGGAAAAGTCAGTTCTGTCTCCTCCTATACCTCCAAGTCATGCATTCCCACACCATCTCTTGTGCTGCAATTAATCTCTTTTTTCTGGTAGGGTTAGCTTTCAGTGACATAGGCATGCTAATGTGTTCAACTTCAGTGCCACATAAGCATTAATACAAGCACAGAAGATCGTAGAAAATCATGTCGGTCAAAGGAAGACAGAAATACTGCATTTGACAGTGGCATGAACTTAGGTCCGCTTAAGTGCATTGTAAAACCGTGGGATACATGATTTAATGCAAACGGTACAGTAAAACAATATAGTAAAATATAGTTCTTTCTCAGTTTGAAGCGAACACTGAAGTTCTGTAAAGTAGCACCTGCTGGTCTTCCCTGTACTGATGTTGTAATGAAATGAGCCTTATGTGATGAAAAAGCTGGTTACTTAAAAGTTCAGTTCTGTTCTCAAAATTGGATGTGCAAAAGCATTTTTTCATGCTCCATATCTACAGAGTATTATTAAATTAAATACCCTCCCTTTGAAAATCACATAGTTGCTTCTACTGATATCCCCAAAATTAAAACATTTACAATTCTTGCAAAGTTTACCTTAAGCTGGATGATATCTTCACCATCTAGTAACACTGCCATCTCCTTCCAGTTAAAGGAAGCTTTCTTACGATATTTGCAAAGTGGTCCTCTAGGGAAATCTGGTAGCAAAGTATCCCATGAATTTCGGTTGCCAGTGACTTCTTTCGGTTTCAGTGTGGATGACATTGTTAGCTGAACTGCATCAAACAAGAAAAAATACATCACAAACTGAAGCACCACAGATGTCTAATTTTTAATAGTAAAAAGAAATCAAAAGGGTCGTTAATTGCATCCATAGACTTGTTCAAATGTATAAGTAGAGCACTGCAGAATCAACTAAAGCTTGCCCTTCCAGTTTTCTAATTCAACTGGCTTGGTACAAGCTAAGAGAAAAAAATTCCTTTGATCAAATGTAAATGAATTACATAGTCTTTGTTATCAAAACATGAGTTAAACCTTTTAAAATAAGCAAAATGTGAATCAGGGACAACATTGGTTAATATTGCATAATAAGAAAGGGGGGACGAGATAAAAGATCCAGGAGAAAAAAATAACATCTTAAATAACATAATGTGAATAATTGTAACCTCACTTCTAACTTAAATGCAAAAGAATAAAATATAAAAGAACCCAAACATGCACACAAAGCCCTGTTCAAATGCAGCACACACCTGAATTATTTCCACATTACTAGTTAACTTTTAAACAACTTTTAACTAAATGGCATGTTGGTTACATGTTAAGGTTTGTTATTATATAACTGAAGTGATGAGCTGTTGCTTGTGCATAAACCTGAGACAGAAGACATCAGGCAGTTCTGCCCTTCCACTGATTGAACGTATGAAAGGTTAAGTGGGTAATAGAACCTTTATTGCATGTACCCCCATTGCAAGAAACAAATTTCTGTAAAATTCTACATATTTGCATGTCCTTTGCCTGATTTAACTTTGTCCAGAACTGGGCTAGCTCCCACGGATCCCCTTGGCTATGAGAGCTCTGTGCTACCTGGGTATAACTGCCCAGGCCATAAGAAATATGGTGCAGAAATAAACAGGTGGTTTTACAGAGGGGAAACATAAACACCTCCAGCCCTGCATGCTATTCCGGCGCTTTGACATGGTGAACATTCAGAATTGTGAAACTAGAACAATTATCAACACACTGTCCATCATTAACTTCATTGATTTGAATAGAACAGGTGAATGGGACAAGCAGGAGGCCCTGTCTGCAATGGGCCTGCAAAAGGTAAAGACTAAACCTGCATAAATGAAGTTAAACAAAACTATCATAGTAGTGACTTCTACAAAACACATAAAAACTATAGGGCATTTCTCCTACATGGAAGATACAGTTTTGGAAAATAGTAAGCGCATAGATATGCACTTCTTTTAAGTGTCATATTGCCATACTCAAGAACAAAGTATGCAAAGTATGAACTTTGCAACCAAACTTCATTTTTCCCTCTTTCCTCCCTAAGTTTACATTTTAATTTCTGTTATTTGGTGGCTTATAACATTTTTACCCTGTCTTCCCACTAAATATTTTTTTCTGAATACACTTACGTTTTCTGTGCTGAGTTGGCCTCAGACTCTTGTGATCAAAAGCAGTGAGGCCTCGCAGTCTGCTGGCATTTTGTTGTTTGTCTATAGGGGTGATGTGAGCACATCGCAGAACGTCACAGAACCAGCAGGATTTCATTATCAGTAGGTACAACCGCACTGGTTTTGGAGGGAAGGGGAGTCTTGCTTTGTGGTACAGCCTGGCCCCAAGGGTAAGGGTTAATATCTCTGCTGCTTCCAGCAGCAGATGTCGGGGTGCCTTCTGCTGCTGCCGCCTCGTATCATACCCAGCAATTCCTGCCGCTTCTTGCAGGTGGCAGAGATCTGTGTTATGCTTGTAAGATGCAAAAATAATGGGGCAGGGGAACAGAAGTTGGCCACAGTATAATGAGGAGACTGGCTGGAAGACGCAATTCTTAGAGATACTGGGAGGACATCCAGGCCTAGGGCTGGCCAACGGCTCAGGATGGACTATGAACATCATAAAGCACAGAAACTGCTGGTTTGGCACTCTGTTTTTGCTGTCGCTATTGTTTTTTTTTACCCCCCATCATCTTGACATATCTTCTTGATACGTTTCTTTCGACCTAATCCTCTTATGGAGGTCACTTTCTAGCTCTGGATGGTGTGGACACAGTAGAAGAGAACCTCAGGATAGTTATTTCTGCATGTGACATCCACATGGGTTCCAGGGGGGTGCAGTCCCAGTACTGTGCAACAGTACAGAGGGGGAAAAAAGGGGCATTGGGAAGGACCATTTCAACCTGTGGCCAGATAAACAAATGTTACTCTTCTAACTGGGAAACAGGTACATCAGGCAGAAGTTCAAGGCTTCTGTCTCAGAACAGAGAAAAATTTGCATCAAAATACTGCAGTTATTGCATCTAACTATTTACACTGCCAATCAACAAATTGCTCAAATGGGAAAATGTAAGCATTCATAAAAAAAAAAAAAAAAAAAAAATCACAGTTTCTCTCTCCGCCTTCATACAATGTTTTAATATAATTGTGTTCCAAGCAAACACTTTCAAAACTAATTATGAAACCAAAACAGCCAATTACAGAGGGAAAGTAACAAAGGATGGCCCTAAAGAATAACCACAGTGTTAATTTCAGTATTAATTTCAGCCTGGCGCTGGCACTTTGAAATTTGCCTGTGGATGTGGCAGTAAAAAACAACACATTATTTTTCAACTTGCTGAGAACCGCTGCAGTTTCACTGAGAAATGCTGAGTTGAAAACTTTTTTACGTGGAAGACACTCCTGCTAGTAACTCAAATCCACGACTGGGCAACTACGGTATCCAAAGCACACAGGCATATTTGTTTGCAGTGTATTATAATGAATTATCTTGCACGATGATGATAAGGCTCAGGCACATGGTCGCTGTCAAGAATAACGATATTACAACCTTATTCTGTCAGAAACACCATTACTCGCAAATGCGGAGCAACTAGGAAAATAAAATAAAAAGCTTGCCACGGCAGTTGCCCAGAGAGGCACCGGAGAGGCTACCGCCAGGGAAGGCAACTTCTTATGTCAAAGTCCTTTAAGGTTTCATTGCACAACCGCTTTTTGAACTGCACCGATTCCGGGCAGGGCCTCGTTAGTGCTGGGAGGAGGAAAAACAAAAACAAACAACTACGTAATATATTGGGTTTTACTACAAAAATATACCCTGATTTATTTCGGAGTCAGGCAGCCAGGCAGCGTTCCCAGTTTTGAGCCGGCTTTCAGAAGGCGTCTTTACGCTGAGGCACCGCAGCCGCTGCCGCGACGACACCGACTTTCCGCAAATAAAAGCTAAAAACCCTCCAGCCTCCGCCTGCCGCAGCAGCCGGTTGCCGCGGTTTCTGAGCTGCAGCGCGGCCCCGCAGCAGCGTCTGACCGCGCCCCGCACGGCGGCAGCTCCGGCTCCCGGGGAGCACAGACCGGCGGCGCGTCCCGCCCGCGGCCGCTGCGCCGTGAGCCGGACAGCCCGCGGCCGCGTCCCTTGCGGCTTCAAACCTCCGCTCTGGGCCGAAGGGACGCGGTACGTACCTGCAACCGCCGCCGTCCCCGCCTCAGGAACTGACGAAAGCAGTCTGCGACGCGCCCCGCCTCCTCCGGCAGGGGGGAGGTGGCAATGGGGCTGGTGGGCACGGTAGCCGTGTGGGATGGCGGTGCCGCCGCGCTGCCTCACGGCTTCTGGGCGGCCGTGCGCGTCTGGCTGGAGAAGCCGCAGGTGGCCAACAGGCGGCTGTGCGGCGCCGCCATCGAGGCGGAGGGGACGGTGCCGCTCGGGGAGGGCGGAGAAGCGTTTCCCCCTCTCGTCGCCGCGTGGGGAGGCGGGAACGGTGCGGGGCAGGACGGGCGAGCGTCGCCCGGCGGGCTTGCGGAGCTGGGCCGGCTGTGGAGGGAGGTGCGCGGGCAGCTGTCGGTGGGGCAGGGGCAGCTGCCGCCGCCCCTCACGCCGTGGGGCGGCCCGGGTCGCCACTGCGAGCTCCGCGCTGTGCTGAGGACGCTGCTGCCCCGGGGGCGGCCGCTCGGCCCGCCCGCCCCGCCGACCAAGGAGCTGGCGGTGCAAGGTGAGCGGAATCCCCGGGACGGGGAGAGGGGGCGGGATGCCGGGCCCCCTCCTGGACGGGGTGGCGGGAGCCGCCGCCGGCGCCGGAGCGCAGCCTGCGGGTCTGTTGTGACCTGTGCCATCCGAGGTTGTCCCACAAACGAGATAAATGCCGCTTGTTTTTCCCCGTCTTGTGGGAAGGCAGGTGGATTTTTTTTTTCCTTACAGTGTGCTTAGATTTTATTATCTTTTGTTTTTATTTTTTTTTTGTTGTGCTAGGAAGTGTCAGCAGTTGAAATAGAAAATATAGAGGTCAAACACATGTAGGACTTCGGCTTAAACAACCCCGGCTTCAACCTTAGGAAGGCATAGTAGGGGAAGAGCTAAATGTTACTTATAAGGTACTGCCAGGATGGGAAAAACACTTGGGGAAGCCGAGCAGCACACTCCTATGGAAGAGGTGTAGAAAATGCCTTGTCTTTTTCTTTTCCTTAAAAAGTAAAGGCAAGAAGCACGGTCATCGTGCAGGCTCCTGTCCTGACTAAGCTGCCCACACAAAAGTGCTGCTGTAGTGCAAACCTAATCACAGAATGTTAGGGATTGGAAGGGACCTCAAAGGATCATCCAGTCCAATCCCCCTGCTGGAGCAGGAACACCCAGATGAGGTTACACAGGAATGTGTCCAGGCGGGTTTTGAATGTCTCCAGAGGAGACTTCACAACCTTCCTGGGCAGCCTGTTCCAGTGCTCTGTTACCCTCAATGATGGGAGAAGTTGTGGTAACATTTAAAAGTGTAGAGTTTGTGTAAACAGTAGGCAGCTGTGGCACCTGCCCGGCCAAGCTGAACTATTTGCATCAGCTTTCATATTGGTCAGTATTGCTTAAAAATTAAGTTTGGTGTTTTTTGGTTTTAATGTTTTGTAGGTGCTTACATTATATGATGGTAATATGCTGCAGTAAATCCTATTAATGCAAGGAAACTTATATAGGTTTGGCGTTGACACATTTTAAAGATAAATTTTGGATAATTTTTGACAAGAATCACAATTCCAGACCCAATTAAATTTACAATTCAAAAAGACCTGTAGTCCTTTACAGGGACAGCTGACTTAGGATGCTCTTGTGACCAGTGGTTGTTATGAGGAGGGCCTGAGGGAGCTGGGTCTGTTCAGCCTTTAGAAGAGAAGGCTGAGAGGGGTTCTTATTTATGCTTATAAATATCTCAAGAGTGGGTGTCAAGATGGGACCAGACTCCTTTCAGAGGGGCAACGGGCAGAGACTGAAGTGTAGAAGGTTCCATCTGAGTATGAGGAGAAACTTCTTTACTTTGGGGGTACCGGAGCACTGGAACAGGCTGCCCAGAGAGGTTGTGGAGTCTCCTTCTCTGGAGACATTCAAAACCTGCCTGGACACCTTCCCATGTAACCTCATCTGGGCGTTCCTGCTCTGGCAGGGGGATTGGACTAGATGATCTTTTGAGGTCCCTTCTGAACTCTAACATTCTGTGATGCCATATGGAGTATAGTAAATGCTTTTACAGTCACTTTTTCAAAAGGATATAGGGACTAAATATTACGATCAAAAAAACCAGTGGCATGTGAGTACTAGTTTGTATCATGCCATTCATATTTTGCTGCAGTCTCCTTTTTATTTGTAACTCATTTCAAAAGAACACGCTCTCCCTCTCTCTCTGTTTTTACTTGTGTAGGAGTTAATTGTAGTACATGTATGGTGGATATTAGAGAATGAAATGTGACAAAAGTTGCAGGATATCTTCTTGAAATATGGTAGAGGCACTCAAAGGGGTGACCAGCTGTTTGTCAGCCCAGCTCAGCTCTTCCATAATCTCTGGTTTTTGGAATCTGTCACTGGACATAAACATTTTATTCCACAGGTGATAAATACCATTGAAATCAGTAGCATGGTTGCTGAACATAGCTTAATATCTTAACATGATAGAAGCAACTTCACCTAAAACCAGGTTTTCTCAGGTAACCTCCTTTCAGAGTTATGAGAGATTAGAGACAGATAATGTTGTGTTTTTCCCCCGTGTTTAGGCCGGGAGCTCTAACCGTGAAAGCTGCATGGAAGTGTAGCTATACTTAATTGTAATAACACAGCAGAACTGTTAGATACTGATAATACTATTGATTATTTTTTAATATTTCATTGCTCTTTTATCTAATACCAGGGTGATATGTAAGTCTCCATTAATTTGAAATGTGCTTCCCAGGATTCCAGTTTTACTGGGGAGGAGGGCAAAGCAGCAGTTTTGTGCCAGAAAAATCTCACTGTCTGGCTTTTACTTTATTCAAATGTTTAAGTGTAAAGAATGTGAATAGTTTTACTGATGAGCATTAGGTATTTTGTTTAACGTCATGCAACAGAATGTGAAATTTTGAGAATTCAAACAATTCAGTAGTTTCAGATGTCAGGCACATTGAGAAATCGATCTTTTCTGAGCATCACAGTTCTTCCTGCATTGTCCTAGATCTTGTCTCACTAATTCGTGCTTAAAAGTACTAAGGAACCAAAAGTTTCTTGTAGTGCTAACCAGGATGGTTAGCACCATGGACGAATATATTACTATTTACCTATCTTTCAGATGTTTACAATGGAACTGTGACCTTTCTGCCTTTGGAGGAAAACAGTGAAGGAAAATACCAGATTAAAAAGTGCAATATTTATCAGATTCAACTTACACACATAAAAGATGAAGAATGGTAAGTGCTGGGAGAGAGGAAGCAAACCCTGAATTACTGTAGGGATCGCACTGTGTTTTAGTGTTGGCATCTGTGTGAATTGGTTTGCATAATTTGTTGCTTGATTGGTAAATGGCAGCAGATGTGTGATCTTAGTGCACAGTATTCAGTTAAAGATGAAACATCAACAATACCCAAATAAACACAAAACAAATCTGCTTCAGCTTTTAATGTATGCATTGACCGTACATGTGTGTAGTCTAGAAGAATATGTATATTCTGATCAGGAGGAATGATCTATGCCTGTGAGAAGGGTCAGGTTCTGTGGTTGAGGGTGAATTGGAGCTGCTGTTTGGAACTGCTGGGCTTCTAGTCATTGAACTGTAGACCATTGCAGCTTGGTCCTGAGCATCTGAGGGCATAGCTATAATGAAATCTAAATAAAGGCAGAGATGATGCAATAATTAAATGTGCCACCTGATGTATTTTTCTCCTAAACTTTCTTCTTGTTTTATGAACTTCACAAATTCACTTTTACTAGTTAGTCTTTGGATATATTGCTAAATCACGTTGTTCATCACATGTGAGTCCTCAGTCGTGTTAAATGTAGCATGGACTCTCACGTACCATGTTTCAATTGGCAGTTAATGAGCTGTCTAACAAATTCAGAGGAGACTATTCAATTATTCAGTAACTTCACCGTTTTATTTTCGTTTTGGTTTTGTGTATTATTTATTTCCTTATTCCCTGCTTTACTTTTACACCTCTGCTTGTTTGTTTTGTTTTTCCACTTAATCATTCTTTGCTCTTTTTATGAGGTGGCTGAGATAATGAAATATGCTGTATTCATAGTAAGTTTTTATTTTCTTTTTAAAGGTCTGTGTCTGTTGTAGCTGCATTTCCAGAAGACTGGTTTTCAGATGGAATTGCATACCCCAAACTAGAATGGCTTGGAAATGAACTTTTGTCCAAACTGGCAAAATGGTCTGTGGAGCAAAAGCCCAGTGAATTTAAAAGTACACTCTCGCTCATTTCAATAGCAAAATACAGCAAAGTTTATCAAGACCTTAAAGAAAAATACAAGGAGATGGTAAAGGTAAGTTTGGCAGTAAATGCAAATGCCGTAGTAATATGCTTTCCTATATTTCTGTTGTTGTTTTTTTAGTGAAACTTCTTCCACTAAATTATTTTTCTACTAAAAGAAGCAATTTAATTTAAATGTATGTTTTTTTGGTGGTGTTTTGTTTGTTTGTTTGTTGCTTTTTGTGTGTTTTTTGTTTGTTTGTTTTGTGTTTGTTTTTAGTTTTGGGGTTTTTTTGGTGTTTTTTTGGCGGGGGGGGGAACCAATTTAGTGTTTGTAAGAACTGAACTGAAAAAGCCAGATTTGGAGTGAAATTCACACTAAATATCTAGAGGAGTTAGGTATTTTCCAGAATGTTTCTCATCAAATAAGAAGCAAGCAGTAGGTCAGTCATTCACACTAGAAGACATAAATAAAGCACCTCATTTTCCAAAATCTGAAAGAGTCTGGAAATAGCACCAGTTTGCACATAGATTCAATTTCCTATTACTCTTCTTAAGTTTGGATGCAAATGTTGTTTGAGTTAGAGGAGCAATGCTGTAATATTTTTGTTGTCCTGAGGATCCTGAAAAATGACAGTGATCATCTTAAGTGCTGTATGAAAGTAATACCTATATCTTTATACACCTTGTCTTCAAGCAAAAATATTGGTAAATGCTTCTGGAAAACATATTGTGAAAATGGTGAAAGGTTTTACTGTTGATATTTTTGTACTAATAGAAAGATATATGTGAGAGGAAAATTAGACTTGCGGGTGAGGTAGTGGTTTAGTCTTTAGCTCTGCCGTAGACTTAGTATAGCGTGGAGCATTTTAATCTTTGTTTCAATTCCTCATTTACAAAATAGGGATAATACTTCCACTTGCTGTCTATTACTTCAGATTTTGACTCTTTGTGTTCTCTTGTGCCAGGATAATTCTATGCCTGTTAGATTGTGAAAAAGATTGACAAATGCTCTTGTTATCAATGTTGCACATAACAGGAATAGTATAAGTATTTTTCTCTGAAGGAGTTAAGTATGTGTCTCTATTACAGAACAGATGCAGCAGTTTATTTGTTGTGAGCTTCACATATGGAGCCATAATGTCCTTGAAAGCTTTATTGACTGGATGACAGCAAACATTCTTTACACCACCATTCTTCTGTGTGACTCACAAAGTCAAGCAGTCTTTATGTACATTCTTTGTGTATAACTTTAATGAGGTTAAAATGTAAATTCATCAAGTGCAGAAACCCATTGAAGTCAATGAGTATCCAGATCCCACTGACACTTCTTTAAGTGATTTCAGATGGTGCATACAGTAATTATATGTTTTCTCCTGAAGGTATGGCCTGAAGTGACAGATCCTGAGAAATTTGTTTATGAAGATGTTGCCATTGCCACTTACTTGCTGGTAAGGAACTGCTTTGCCTAGTAATGTTCTATAAGGTTCTATTTCATAATAATAGGAAACGGTATTTTCATTTCATAGTTGTTGCATTCTTTAAAATAGAATGACCTGAAGTTATTACAGGCATACAAGGTGAAAAGAAAGGAAGTAGGAGAAAAGATGTAGGTATTTGGGGGCTTGGGGTATTAATTTTTTTTTTTTGTTCTCATTTAAGCAGAGAGACAAAGTTCTTATTGCAACATTTTCAAGCATAACTTAAACTGAAAGTGGAATTCTTGTCTGTATTAAAGTTGTGTTGTATTCTGATCTTCACTGTTGTTACTCTCAACAGCATTTCAGGGATTTGCAAGTAATAAATTATAGCAGAAGGTAGGAATTTAATAACAGAATTGGAAAAAAAAAATTAAGTTCGGAGAAATACTAAAACTTCTTTGTGAAGATATGATAAAGATTTGCAGTCCTGTGTCACAGAAAGTTCATGATAAACACAGACATGTATTTAATTTTTTAAGTGATAAAAAGCACTGATTTAGCAGAAAAATGGTGGTTAGACAGAATGATTTGGAGATCAGAAGCAATTGTTTTATACATATTTCTACCATTATGTTAATTTTATGCTAAAAAACTTTTCACTGCTTTGCTTTTCACTGATGAAAGTTCAGCTCAGATCCCATCTTCAAATGCAATAAGGCTGATTTTATAAGCTAGGAATGCAGTTAAATGCGTGGTATGGTTTTCTAAGGCACCTACCTATGGAAGAATCTAGGAAAATTCTGCCACCTGCAGTCACTACAAACTAAGTTTTTAAACAGTATCAAAATTTGTCACTATATAGGCACATAAATATTTTTAATTGCTATCCAGAGTGTGGAAAGAGCATTGCTACCTTGAAATAGAATGTAGATACCTCTTACATCTTCTCTAAATCAGTATTTGTAGATAAGTTAGCTCATTTACAGAACTTGTTGAGGACTAATTTATTTTGGTAATTGACTGTTTAAACTTAGAACCTCAGTTTATTTTCCTATGAAGATTTTTTAAAACTGTCTGAGGAAGCTTGACTGACCTAGACCACTCTCCAAATCTTGTCACATTGGTGTGACAGAACTTTATGCACCAGAGAAATGGTTAAGATGAAGTGGTCAGGTAGCTGGATTGTTGTAGGTCACTTTCAACTGAACTATTCTGTAATACTGGCTTGTGTAAAGAGCTATGTCATTGACTTACCATTTTTACCACCATAATAATTAGTTCCTATATGTTAGAATTTATAATAGTTGTAGCTACAGGAAAATTCTGTAATGATGCTCTTGTGCATAAAAACTTGCAAAGCATTTTCTTTAGTGTTAGTTTACAGTGATAATGTGTTTTAGCAGACGTAGCAGTAATTTTCAGAAAGTTGTTAAAGTAATCTAATAATTGGCTTTTATAACTGAAAGCTTAAAGTATGGTATTAATACCCTAGCCTTCTTGCAAAAAAAAATTAGGTATCTGTATGATGGTATATAATAACTCATTATTTACAAGCACGTTAAATGGGTGGTTAAGAGAAGGTAAGTCCAGTGTTAAATTTTTATGGATTTATGGCATTTACATCTGACCTGGTTTTACTCTGCAGGCATATTAAGGTCACGTGCAGTCCAGGCACATGCCCAAAGGAGCAGCTATTCAGTTTGCATCATGAGAAACTTGGCAGAGGATGGAGGATGTGTGTGATCTGTGTAGGAGGTGGTTAGGGATTTCTGGGGTACAGCCTGGAGTGCAAAATTGCAATGATCTCTACATTTAAAAACGTAAGCACAGGCAGATAATCTCATGGATTATCTGCAGCTTTTTCCCCTCTGGCAGAACTGGCAAATTATCAAGCAGCAATGTTACAAATAGTAATTTTTGTGATTAAGTACTCTTGATGATTTTGGTTAGTCATAGTGAAAACCGGTGTGCAGAATTGATGAATGCGTGCTCTGTAACTTCTCGTTTAAGGAAAGGAAAAGAGTTTGACAACAGTAGAAAGAGACTAATCTGTGCCCTAATTATGAATTACATAACTATGTAAAAGTAATTATGTACAGAGTAGGGACTAGAATTCGACTAAAAGCTTTGGGGTCTCTTTAGCCGATGTAGAATTTGGGGCAGCTGACTTGCTAGGTAAGTTACGCTTTGTTCAGTAGAAAGTGATGTTAAATGTACCAATATATAGCCAAATGATTACAAATAATGTTTTGGTGCATTTTTTTTTAATTTTTTTTTCAGCTCTGCCCTAATCCTTTCTTTAATACAGTAGATATAAATGCTTCTGTGGTGTTACTTGCAGAGACACTATTGAAATTTGCTTGCTACTTCCCTCGCTTCATCTGTTGCACCATTTGTTTTGGCAGGTTATTTTACATTTATGCTGACTCTGGCCCGGAGCTGTATAGCCTTGACTAATTTCAGCTTCCAGTGACTCAGAATGGAGTGTAGCATGTGCTTAGCACTTAGAAAATGATTGCTATTTTGCAACCTAATTACTGCCAGTTTTAGTGGTTTGAGGTTTTTGTGTTTTTTTCAAGTTATTTTCTCTGGGAGTACAGTGGATGTCTTCTGTCACATCTGCATTCTCCCAGCTTTCTCCTTTTATTTCCAATAACCTTTGCTGCTTTCTTAAAGGGAAACTTGAGAGCAGAAATCTAAAATGTTTTGTTTTCTTGTCTTAGATTCTTTGGGAAGAAGAGAGAAAGGAAAAAGGATTGACCAAGAAACAGTCATTTGTAGATCTTGGCTGTGGAAACGGTCTACTGGTTCATATTCTAAACAATGAGGGGGTGAGTAGAGTGCTTTTTTAAATAACAATTAAAAAATAGAGATAGTCAATATTCTTGTTATGCTTTCCTTTTATCTGGCACAGAAATAGCCAAAATTCAGTTAATTCATGTTTCTAAAATATGATTTTTGTCACTCTAGTTCCAGGAAAAAAAAAATCCTAGCAGAGCTTTAGAAACCTTTTACTTATTTCACTGTTTTTATTAGTGCAATTCATTTCCATTCAAGGATATTTTTCTGAGATAAAAAAACTAAGAGAGAAAAGAAAAGGTAATGGTGTAATTTAGTTATGCTGTAGACAAAGCAAAAAGGAATGGGGAATCTTAACATAGAGATTCTGTCATCAGATATTTTTAATGAAGTTAATTTTATCAAAGTTGAATTCTACTTGTCCTGTCCTGTTTTTCTATATATTTAAAAATGATCTTGGAATTTCTTACCTGTGCAATGGCGAACAACATACTGTGCTTTTGGGCATGAAAATGTGGCAACAGCAAAATTCATTTTTTGGGGGGCGTAGTTTCTGAAACAACAACAAAAATGATCAGTGAGATTGGAGGAAAAAACAAACAAAGCACAACGAAACAAACAAACAACAATAAAAAAAAAACGCCAAACCAAAACAACAGTGAAGTTGGGTTCACACAGGGAAAAGTGTGTTTGGACTTCAGCAGCCTCACTGACTTCAGTTGTTGAAAGGTGGTTTTCCCAACAAGGGCTGCTTACAGTAGCACTCTTCTCTGAGCCATGTGGGTGCTACAGTAATACCTTACAAAAGGTTTTGACATTTTAAAAACAGACAAACAGAAAACAATACTCTGCTTTTACTTTTGTAGAGATCCAGATTTTCTAGAGCAGTCTTGATAGGTGTGCCCAGATAAAGTTTCAAACCAGTTATATGCTAATGTTTCCCACTCCTTTCTTATTTAGAAGAGACAGAGGGGATTAGAAGTACTCAGCTTCTGCCTGAAATAATGAAGCTGTGTTTTATTCTGTGTCTAAATTTTAATATGAATGAAATAATTAGTGTTAATATGTATGTTTATTGAGCCTGTTTGACAACTTCTACTAAAAGTAATACTTAAAAGTGATACTTTTTGTTGTTCAAATATTTCAGCATTCAGGTAGAGGAATTGATGTGAGGAGAAGAAAAATTTGGGACATGTATGGACCAGAAACTCATTTAGAGGTATTATGCAAATGTATGTCAGTCTTACAGATTTGTAACTTTATTCATTCGTTCATTGCTTCTAGTTGTGTTGATGCAAATGTAATAAAACATACGGGTTTGTAGGCAGTTGTCTAAAGTGATCTGTGGGTTTACTGTGATGCCACCCATATGTCCCGTGAAACCATAAAGTAAGTTGTAAAGTGGATCATTAGAGCAAAATGCTGTATTTGAATATTTGGAAGTTGCTTACTTTTTAGCTGAGAAGACTAGCATGATTTCCTGCTGCCTGTACAGACATGCACACTATAAAACAATCTTTGATTTTACCTGGAACATCAATATTAATTATCATTGTTTGTACCACCATACCTCAGAAAAGATGTTATTAGTATCCAGATTCAGAGTAGTTTATTCTTGAAAGTGATTCTCACCTTGTAGTGCTATGTGCTGTTATGGGGACAAAATTGTTGAACTTCAAAGTAGCCAATCCTCAGCTGTATTGACCTTGTGGTAAGTAACTGCAATAATAGCCTTTAAAAAAACTAGTAGGAAAATGAGCCTGAAAGAGGGATTATATTTCAAGTTCCACATTAGTATTTTTATGAGAACAGGAACAATTTCAGCACAGGAACATTCACTCTAACTCCAGCTGTTCTTGGTCTGATACTCATTAAAGTGTGGAACTGATGAGCAGTTGCCCTTTGGAGATGAGATGTTCCTGATCTCTTGTTCTCTAGACTCCTAAAATTTCTCACTGTTCTCTCAAAAGTTGTCAGCTTCCAATATATTAAAATAATTTTCTGTCTGTAGTTATTCTCTAGTAGTTTTGTTTAAATGTTAATTTGACATATCTTTGAGTGCTGACAGCATTAAATCAACAAAAGAGCAAGCAGTTTTCACAGATGGGAGACTGAGCTTTCACAGTCTTGTGCAGCCTTCTCTTTGCCACTCTGCCATTTTGGGTGCAGATTGCCAAAACTGCCAGATTCCTTTGCTGCAGTCTGCAACCAGATCTTACTGAAATGTTTCAAGAAACAATCCAAAACATCAAGCTGTGGTGCTTCTTCATTCCTGTTATGTATTCCTATATACTGAGGCACTTCTGATCATACAAAATAGAACCTTCTCTTTTCCTTCATATTATATATTCCTTTTCCTGCCCAAGTTTCAGTGTTGTGGAAATCTTTGAATTTTGTACGTTGATTTCATATTAAGGACTGGCTGTTCACAGTTTCTCAGATTTCTTGACTCTGTCCCACACAATATCCTCCTCTCTAAATTGGAGAGGCATGGATTCGATGGATGGACTGCTTGGTGGATAAGGAATTGGCTGGATGGTTGCACGTAAAGAGTTGCACTTAAAAAGTGCTTTCAGGAGAGGGGAACTGGGATGTAACAGAGGTAGTCTAAGATTGCTGAAATTCCTTATGAAGTGTTGTTTCTTTAATTCCTTTATAGAGATACTATGATACACATACATGTGACTTTTGACTTCCTAAAACAGGCATTTTGTATATAAAGTATGGACGTAATCTTCAGGGGTTTTCCTAAAGGTCTGTGGAGGTTCAAATTTGAAACTTTTTTTCAAATCTGCCCAATAATTATTTAATAATTATTTTGAGGTTCATACACATTTTTAGAGAAGAGTATGTTTATGTACTTCTATATTATCAGCATCTTTAAGTACCTTCTTTGCTGAACTTAGATCTACATAAGAAAATGTGTATGAGAAAGACAAACATGGAAGGCACTCTAGAACTTTTGAAATTTAACCTGTGTGAAGAATTAATCCAATTTGGTTTTATTTTTTTTTGTTTTGACTTTTTTTAAGACTATCAGAATAGGTTATTCTTGAGACTAATAACTATTCTGTGAGTCAATATTGTGGTGGGAAGACTTCTGTGCTGAACTCTCCTGGGTTCATATCTATTGAATTTCCATGAGGAAATTGATATTCTAAAGGCCAACAAAAAAGCCTTCTTTTTGTAACCTTTCGTTTCCTATTTTTCCTTCTGATTTTGCACGTATTATGAGGTATTCTTGGTACAGCTTGGAAAGGGATGGAATGGCAACAGGAGGGAAAGTGTTATCTGGATTAGATTTATTATATGTGAATGATAGTATGTGAAGAGTGGCGTTCTGTGTACTAGGATTTGATTTGGGAAGAGTCTGTGAAAGAAGAGAAGACGGTAGTGAAGCTGCATTCTGATTAACTGCTGTGTGAGTCCTAGGACTATAAAACATAGCAAACTAAGTGACTTTCTGAAAAATTGAATCCAGACATATGTGTGACAGAATGAGAATGGCAAGAGACATAATCCAATGTATGGTATTTGTTTACAAATACTTAGCGTGCCAGGTATCTTAATCAGAATTGTTATGTCACTCTTTGTCTGACAAATATTTTGTGGGTAGCTGTTGAAAAATTACTTTTTTTAGCTATAAAAAATTACTACTTGGCAAAAGTGCGGACTGAGGAGAACATTGGTGTCTGTGGTTCTCATTCACCTTGTATTTGTCAGCTTGTATGATTTTATATTGTCACTTAGTACTTTAAATGCATTTTATTTGTTAATAAAGAAACCTGTAATAAAATTCACTTGATATATTATTTGTTTTTTTAGGAATCTACAATCATACCAGGTGACAGTCATCTCTTTCCAGATACTGACTGGCTCATAGGAAACCATTCAGATGAATTAACACCATGGATACCCGTAATTGCAGCTAGGTATTTGTGGAGGGAGGGCAGCAGGAGGGAAGGAATTGGAAAACAAAACAAAGCATAATTACCTATGTGTGGTTGGTGAAAACGATCACTTTTGCAGCCACACCTGCTGTCCTTGCAGGACTTGCTGCTTTTGATGCCAAATGATTATTTTTACAAAATGTTTCTCTTCCTGTGGAGAAGCACAGATGGAATATTTACTTTCTCATAGAATTCAGTACAGCATTTTGGTTTTGAAGTTAAAAAAACAGAACTGGTTTTTATTCTTTAGATGCTTATCTGTTGTTTGGTTGTGTTTTTTTAAGTAAAATTTCTGTTGGTTCTGCCTTTTGTTGAACCGTCGTGCTCTTCACAACCACTTACAATAGTTTAGTATCTAGAGATTTAGTCCTGCAAACCAAGTTGGCACAGTAATTTGCTACAGCAAATATTTTGTGAAACAGTATATTTGATTATGCTAATAGATCTACTGAAATAGGAACATAAATATTATTTCATGAAGCTCTGTCACGTAACAAAAATTTCCATTATTGCTTGTATCTGATGGGATATTTGTTAGATTTGTGTGTTCTCTGAAATAACTTTCCATTCAGCAATTTGTTATCCTTTTTGTAGGTCTTCCTATTCATGTTGCTACTTTGTGCTGCCATGCTGCTTCTTTGATTTCCATGGAAAATACAGCCGAAGACAAAGCAAGAAAACTCAGTACAGAGAATATCTCGATTTTGTTGCCCAAGTGGGATTTGTGTGTGGCTTTCATGTGGAAGAAGATTGCCTTAGAATTCCATCAACAAAAAGGGTAATTTTGGACTGTGTAGGGCTTTTATCTTTTTTGTTGTTGTTGTTGCTGGCTGTCTGAAGCATATGATGTTTGTTCATTATTGTTGTTGTAAGATGAAACTATAGTCTGTTGCATTACTTGAGACAATATGCTCTGTAGAGATAATAAAAATACTCATTGTTTTCTTGGGTAATCTGCTCTTAATGTCATAGGTACGATCCTAAACAAAGAATGGAAGGTTTTATGGTTGTTTCTTATGCCATCCTATAGAATGGAAAACTTATGAAACTCATTTTTTGCCTTAATTTTTCCAGCTGCCTGTGTTGCTTATTTGTACCTAATTTTGCTCGTTTTCATGTCCCATAAAAATCAAAATGAAATGTTCTCAGAGTAGGAAGAGGTGTCCTATTTTAATTTCGTAAATAATCTGAGGGTCAGGAATAATCTTTTTGTTCTCTGCTTATATGGCATGATGGATTATGGTTTGATTCCTAGATTTCTTCTGTGGTGCCAATATTTGAAAACTAAAATTAAAAAACCCTCAGATGTTAACGAGCATTGAATTTGTCTGGATATCTCCTGTAGGTAGATTTAGAAGTCTGCATGCAGGTGCGGGGGATGTGTGTAAGTATGGGACTCTGTATAAGTGGTGATTTACCTGTTTCTACTAAAACAGGTTTGCCTTGTTGGAAAAAATAGGACCTATCCACCTACAGATTGTGCTCTGATTGACAAGCAGATAACACAGTTTATTGATAATCGTCAGACCTGTGCTGTGGTCACATGTGACGGAAGAGTTGGATTTAATCACAAGGATCGCACGGATGGTGTCTGCAAAGAACTGCCTGAAAATGTGACTGAGACTGCTGGTACAACTTGGATGCCTGGATTTCAACCCAGAGAAAAAGTAGAACAAATCAGAAATTGTGCTTCTCTCCCTCGGGATTTTGTAGATGATGTTGTTCTCAACGTGGCAAACTTGCTGTTAAATGCAGCCCCTCAAAAATCATGTTCTAATGTGCATGGTGAAAATGAAGATACCTGGAATCAAGGAGGTGAAGTTGTCTTTCCTTTATATTATTTTGCTTTTGCTGGTAGAGGATGTCTTTTCCAATGAATTTACATGTTTGTAAATTTAGTAAGTGAAATGCGTCTTAGGAAATACCAAACAAGTACAGTAGCAATCAAATGTGCTTTTTTTCCTGTTGTTTTCTTGCACTCTGGGATGCAAATAAGGCATATAAGAATATTTTTAAATTGGTGTGGGGTTTTTTCCCTCTACACTTCAATACTAGGACAGAATCAATTTTTATTAAAAAAGTAAACCAAAACAAACCCAGAACAGAACATTACATCTGTTTGGGGAGAATATTAAGTTTCTTCTACAATGGTCACATAATAATTAGCTATAATTATGTGACAATTCAGTAAGAATTGCTTTGAAGTGCCATTTGTTTATGACATGATTAGGAATATTTAGTTTAGCTTTGGGAAGGGAAAGAATACAAGTCACTGTTAATTCAGCTCTCCCTACTAACATCATTCAATACTCCTCTGTCCATTTCTGTTATTTACTCACTATAATTTGTCGTATGTTACTGCAGAACCTTTGAGCCATTCCCTGTTCTCTCTAACTACATCATGTAAACAGTGCTTATTGCAGTGAGGGTTATCACAGAATGTCAGGGATTGGAAGGGACATCAAAAGATCATCCAGTCCAATCCCCCTGCCAGAGCAGGAACACCCAGATGAGGTTACACAGGAAGGTGTCCAGGTGGGTTTGAATGTCTCCAGAGTAGGAGACTCCACAACCTCCCTGGGCAGCCTGTTCCAATGTCTGTCACCCTTACTGAGAAGTTGTTTCTTCTCAAATTTAAGTGGAACCTCCTGTGTTCCAGTTTGTACCCACTACCCCTTGTCCTACCATTTGTTGTCACTGAGAAAAGCCTGGCTCCATCCTTGCAATACCCACCCTTTACATATTTATAAACATGAATGAGGTCACTCCGTAGTCTCCTCCAAGCTAGAGAGTCCCAGCTCCCTCAGCCTTTCCTCACACAGGAGATGCTCCACTCCCTTAATCATCTTTGTTGCCCTGCGCTGGACTCTCTCCAGCAGTTCCCTGTCCTTCTCGAACTGAGGGGCCCAGAACTGGACACAATATTCCAGGTGTGGTCTCACCAGGGCAGAATAGAGGGGAAGGAGAACCCCTCTCTGACCTACTAACCAGCCCCCTTCTAATCCACCCCAGGATGCCATTGGCCTTCCTGGCCACAAGGGCACAGTGCTGGCTCATGGTCATCCTGCTGTCTACCAGGACCCCCAGGTCCCTTTCCCCTGCACTGCTCTCTAATAGGTCATTCCCCAACTTATACTGGAACCTGGAGTTGTTCTTGCCCAGATGCTACTATACGCTACTGTAAAAAAAGCAGGGAAACCAGAAAATGTGTCTTAATGTGGAAATTCTGACTTGAGTCCTGTAGAATGAAAGCTGCTATTTTACAGATAATATACATATAAAATATATATCATGCATGATATTGGGAGTACAAAGTTGCTGCGGTACTGGTAGATTCTGCTCACGATCATTAATTTATAGAAAAGCTAAATTTTCTTAGGATTTTATATATGCATTTTTAATAGCTATGCCATTATTTGTTGCAGAAAGCCTTTCCCTGAAAGAAGTAGCAGAACACTTAAATAAAGAGACTTTAAAAAGGCTGAAGAGTGAATATGGAGGCCTGCAGACACTACTTAAGAACAATCACCAAGTATTTGAAGGTAAAAAAGGGGTTTTGGGTTTTTTTTGTTTTGTTTTTCTTGAATGACCTGTTTTATGTCCTCTCTATGCAGTTAAAATCAACTGACAAAATTACTATGGTGGCGTTTTTTTAAATTGCTTTCTCTACCTTTGTGGAAAGCTGGATATTCTTTATGTGCCCATTGGTCCAAGATACTATTAGTAAAACTCTTTTGAATGAGATCGGTAGGGCATCTGTCATCCAAATGTTGTTCCAGACCGACTGGATCTGAGAAGACAGCCTTTTAGTTAAAGTGGCTAAATTAATGCTATTGTTTGAGTTATAGCATTTTTGGGTTTTGTATAAAGTATTGATGAATTTGAGGCTGTCAAATGCAGAGAAAACTCACTAAAGCATTTAACTGAGACACTCTGGCTTTATCAAGCCCCACAGTGTAAATGCCAACACAAAACTAGTCTCCATAAGATCTGGTAACTGTGAGGCTCATTGTGTTCATATAGCCTGTAGTAGCATGGCAGAAATACTCTGTAGCAAGTGGCTGGCTGAGTTTGTTGATAGCTGGTTTTTGTTTTGTTTTGCCTTTTTTTTTTTCCTGTTGTAATATAGTGGTGGTGTGTTTTATTTTCTTGGGTTTTGGTTTTGTGGGATTTTTTTCTTTTGGACAGTGTGGAGTTCTGCAAAAGTAAGGTCTAGCTTTGCAGTAACACAAGATCTTCCATGTTTTATCAGTATTTAAGGCTGCTTCAAATTTGTAAGTGATAACTTCTTGTGTCCCAAGAATTTACATCAGCTGTAAAATACTGATGAACTGATCCATGGCAAATCACCCTGACTATGTGGCCTAGTTGCTGCCAGAGGTTAACTTAGACAAGTTTAGCACCCACTGAGGATTTCTGTACACTTGGCAATTATAAAATGTGAAGCAATACTAAAATCCTTTTGAATTGACATCCATTGAAAAGAGCTGGTCACACTGTATTCATTGTGTCTGAATTTGATTCCCTGTCATTAGGGGTGGGTGGGATAGATTTACAACCTGTTAGATGGAGTGTGCATTTTAATTTGGCATGGATGCTGTCTGCATATTACCTGTGCAGAAAGATTACGATTTAAGCCAACTTGTTCTCAGTAATTTACATTTGATGGAAAGTCCCTGGGGCTACAGTCGAGACCACTTGGTTATTTCCTTTAGTAGCATGTCACCTTAACAAGGGACTTGCACCAGCAGGTGGTCTGGAAGGACATTGCTTACACCAAAGAGAAGAGAAGAACATGACTACAGCTCTTTTTCTCAAGTGTTTTTCTTTTAAAGACATGAAAAATGGATGGATGTGCACACACATACACAGAGGAAGGGGCTTGGTGTAACTGATCTGTGGCAGTTTCTTTTGATCAAGAACCTTGTCCAACATAGGACGTATTTTCTAGGAAAAGATTGAGAAAGATTTTAAAGCTCTGCTGAACCCACTCTGGACTGGCTTTGAGTGAGTTCAGATCAATCTGTGTATCACAAGGAAACATGGAGGGATAAATTCATCCAGGCCTGAATGTGTGATATTAAGCTTTCACTGGACTTGTTACCTTTTGTATAGTGATTATAACAATGCAGAATGGTATCAGTTAACTATGCCAAGCTACAAGCGTGTGATACAGAAGGTATGATTGAAGCAGAATATGAACATAGAGCATGGCAACTTAGAAATGACAGATTCCTCCCTTCTCATTTTCACTATTGTTTTTAATCTCTCTTACTTCCCTTGTTTTGTTTACACATGTAAAGAGCTGACAGGTTCACAAATGTGTGTGTGCAGTTTGTGGTCACAACATAGCAAATGAATTAAAAGTGCCAAATCTTTATTAACCAATGATAGTTCACTGTTGATTCATATGAAGGATTAGACTTGTCACCTCTCTGGTGCAGTATATTTTTGGGTCAGTGAACTGTTGTCTTTGGAAGAATATTTCTGTATATCGAAAGTAATAGAAAACTCTTCATAGATATTTTTGCTGATAACCATGTGTTAAAGGTGGAGTAATAAAGTTTTGAACATGGGAAGGATTACAGTGCTTGAAGTTGGAACTTCCGTGTCAGGACTTGTAATCTAAATTCAGACTATTTTAATCTAAATGATCCTAACTGCTATATTTAAAACAAACCTCTACAAAGGTAATACAAAGGTGCCTCAAGCTATTCAGCATCGCAGTAAAACATCTCACAGGGAAATCAATCAATTTGTCTTTAGACTGTGTCTATATTACCTCGCTTTGTTGTGCACTTCTTTCTATTTCTGTACAAGCGGCACAATTGGTTTTGCCTGAGCGATCCATTTGTAGAATACATATTTTATTCACTGAATGTCACCATGCATTTTTTCCAGTACACTTCCCATGGTTGTCTATTAACAGCTGCATTTTTGTTTGTCTTTAAATCTTAGTTCTAAATGGGAGAGTTCATATTCGTGACTGGAGAAAAGAGAAACCATCAAGGAAAACTAAGCCTGAAGTGAAACGACGCCTTTCAGCTGAAGCATTTAAAACACGTCTCTGTTGGTTTTTCATTCATCATCCTGATGGTTGTTCTCTGCCTTCCGAATCTTGCCCATATGCTCATGGGACTGAGGAGCTAAGACAGTCTCAGATTATTAAAAAGAAAAAACATTTACAGTAATAAAATGCTTCCACTTAACTTTAAGCTGGTAAACATAATTGGATCTGTGATTGACTTCAGGACTGCCTGTACAGTATGAAGGGTTTTTCCTCATTCCTATGCATCTTATTTTCCAGTTGGTTTACAAGTTCTCCTGTAATTCTTTAATATTTTTATTAACATGGAAAAAGGTATAGTAAAGTATGTATATACTTGTGGATTTTGCTATGGCTTGTCTAACATGCATTTGTGTAAGTAGAAAAGTTTAAGAACTTTATTTCCTGGGACACTCTTAATGATCCTTGATGAAATCTAAGGTACATAATGCAGCATTTTCAAACCCTGAAAATTAGCTGTTTTGTTCCTAATTTTCCAGGAGGATATATGATTTCTTATAACTCACAGTGGCTCTTGGGAGTTGAGAAAAGTCATGGAATGTAATCAAGTGATGACATTGCTTCAGTTAGCCTTTATTTGGCTATGAGCAGGGTAAAAAGAATTCCCCAAGATGTTCAGTAACTGTGGTAAACATATTGATATGTTTGGGGAGGAAGAGCCCCCTGTAAAACTAATTTCATGCTGTCTCCAAGATTGAAACTGTTTCCAGGTGGTGCAAAGAGCAAAATCAGACTTTCCATTCTTTTCCAGTCATTGGTATCTTCTCTTAATGATTCACCTTGGGGTAGGATGTGTGTTTGGCTTGAAACAGATTATTTCCTGAGTTAGAGTTCACCTTTGGAGACCCTCGGAATTGCAGGCAGTCAGCGTTAAAAAGCTGGAAGAAGGTTGGATGTATTTTGGATTTGCTTTTTTTTTTTTTCCTTCCAGTAAACGGGGAATGAAATACCTGCTTGACTCATTGAAGTCACAAATACATATGGTAACACCAGTGAATTAGCTTTAAAACTACCTTTTTTATTATTTGTGCAATGTTATGATAACTAGCATAACATACTGTGTTACTGTGGTACACTGCCTCCTTTGCATAGACTTCATTTCTGAACTCACCAGCGTGCAGATCTGTCACAGATGGATGATGGCTCTTCCCCTTCCTCTTTGGCATCACTGTAGGTAGCAAGCCAGCCAGCAATCTCCTGTAATTACAGAAACTTCCCTGTTGTTTGGAGAAGTGGTAAGGGAACATTTTTGCATCCAAATACCTTCCCATTTAAACGCAGAATTATAGAAGGCTGGCAACTGCTGAAGGCGTAAAATAGAATCATTGCATTGTTTTGGTTGGAAAAGATCTTCAAGGTCATAGAGTCCAACCGTTAACCTGGTACTGCCAAATCGACCAGAAAACCATGTCCCTAAGCACCACATCTATGTGTCTTTTAAAGACCTCCAGGGATAGTGACTCCACCCCTTCCCTGGGCAGCCTGTTCCAATGCCTGACAACCCTTTAACTGAATAAATTTTTCCTAATATCCAACCTAAAACTCCCCTGGTGCAACTTAGGGCTGTTTCCTATCGTCCTATCACATGCTACTTGGTGGAAGAGACCAACCCCCTCCGTGCTACAACCTCCTTTCAGGTAGTTGTAGACAGTGATAAGGTCTCCTCTCAGCCTCCTTTTCTCCAGACTGAACAGCCCCAGCTCCCTCAGCTGCTCCTCATCAGAGCTGTGCTCCAGGCCCCTCACCAGCTTCGTCGCCATTCTCTGCACTCTCTCCAGCACTTCAATGTCTTTCTTATGATGAGGGGCCCAAAACTGAACACAGGATTCAAGGTGCGGTGTCACCACCATCAAGTACAGAGGCACAATGACTTCCCTAGTCCTGCTGGCCACACTATTCCTGATACAAGCCAGGATGCTGTTGGCGTTTTTGGCCACCTGGGCACACTGCTGGCTCATGTTCAGCTGGCTGTCAATCAACACCCCCAGATCCCTCTCTGCCAGGCCCTTCCCAGCCACTCTTCCCTGAGCCTGCAGTGCTGCCTGGGGTTGTTGTGACCCACGTGCAGGACCCGGCACTTGGCCGTGTTGAACCTCATACAACTGGTCACAGCCCAATGATCCAGCTGGTCCAGCTGCCTCTGTATGGCCATCCAACTCTCCAGCAGATGAACACTCCCACCCAATTTGGTATCATCTGCAAACTTAGGGTGCACCCTGTCCCCTTGTCCAGTTTGTGGATAAAGATATTAGACAGAACTGGCCCCAATACTGAGCCCTGGGCTCTAGTTTATCTAAATAGCTCTACATTATCCAATTTCTGTATGTTGTTGATTTCTCTGTGATACACAGTCTTAATGTAGCATTAATACAATATTCAGCTTTGGCAATGGATGAAATACTATACAGAGTAAGAATCAGTTTTGCTCTTGATGGAAAAGCTGTTGCTCCACAGGGGAGCAGGAGAGTCTCAGTTGTTCAGGTAACACTGTCATTTTACTCCTTAGTTTATTAACATCACTACCCATTAGTTAATTTGGCTTTATTTGAAGCCAGTTTTATAGAAGGAAAACACTTGTTGTCATAGATACCTTACAAGAGTGAGAATATAAAGAGAAGTTAGATATCAGATTGTGATCAGAAATGCTGACATCTAGAGATTTTGTATTTCCATCTGTAGATGAGCTACTGTTTCATTAATTTTATAAAAATATTCTAAATTAAATAAGAACAGAAAAATCTGTGTTTACATTCTCCCTTATAAACTTCAGTAAAAGACTAAATTTTAGTTTTTCACCAGATCCTTAAAACTGAAAAAAGTCACAAGACAGTATTTTCACTCATGGAATATCTACATATAGCTTCACAACAGTCTATTTTCTGCTACATTTCAATCCAGGAAGATTTTCTGTGTGTGTATCATTTGAATTGTCTGTTTATAATACTGCTGTTACTATTATATGTTGTAAATTATTAACTAGATTTAGAGCAATTCGTAGAGGAAGCCTTCCAGCTTGTCTGGCAGCAGATACAGGCCTATAGATTTGCTTATAATAAAATTAAGCAGCTTCTTTGGGGTTTTGGGGCTTGTTTGTCCAGATTAAAAGTTTTAAATGATAATTAACTCTTTATCTGTCGTGATCTTGGCACGTTTTTGTGAGCTGGAATCTGGCTGTAGCTATATAAAGTAGACGAGTGAGCAATCAATAGCTTTGCTTAGGGCATCGTAATGGCAAATATTTCAGAATCAGCAGAGATGAGAAATAAAATCTGTAACAGTCCTACCAAGTGACAGCTACAACAAATATTGAGACAGGTGTCCACTGAAGTGTCTAAACATTTGGCATCCATGAAACTCAGACATTGTATTTTGTTATTGCTGGTAACTTCTGTTTATGTAATTGAAAGAGTGTTTTCATACAAAAATTGTGATTACTTGGGAGTTCACTCAGTGTGATGCTGTCACGTTACCATGAGGAATCCCTTTCACAGGCACCTTTTTCTGCTGTTATATCATGCTGGACCTGTGAGTAGCATCTTGAGATTTTCCTCCGGGCTGTTGGCACATTTCCTCTTGCAGAAGCGGGTTGCTGCAGCATTTTAATGGTTTCATGTCTGGGCTTTGCCTGTTGTGAGTAATTTTTAGTGAACACTGTTATTTGGACCTGCTGTGTTTATGCAGTTCATTTGTATTATAACTTAATGTTCATATTTATCAGGTAGAAATACGTAAATAATTTAGTGCTCATTTACCATCCTGTAAGTGCTGCTTTAAGCTACTTCTAATGGGGTGCTTCTACAATACTGCCAGCTGAAATCAGCTCAGCAGTTGCAGCCCAGCTCCTGTCTTCCCTCTACAATTTTATTATTACAGGTTTCAATGGCTCTAACTGGGTGAGTGCAGCTTCACATTCCTTTGTGGCAGGAGCATTATGGCAAATTTTTGTTCAGAGATCAGTGGATCCATCTGCAGTAGCTTCTTGGTGAGACACCTTGAGCTTCACCCAAAGCCATGTGTCCTGCCCTTCCCAGGTACGTGGTGCTCTGCACGTTCCAGGGGCAAGGGGTGGCTGCTGAGGCTGAGAGCACCTGCCACACTGTGAAAACACCCTCATCCAAGCTGCCAGTCAGTATTCTCGTCTGACAGCTGCCCAGACGCTGTCTACAAAACCAAAACAGTCTTCTCCCAGACAGCCTGCCCAGAATTTTGAATACTTTGGTGATGGCTTCGCTATAGTAGCAATAAGGAATCTGTCCTTGCTGCTAGTTGGTATTATGAGTGTGATATACACAGAGATACAACAGCTGTGAAATTAGAGTCTTTGCTGTGGATTATAGGCTTCATGTTAGTAGGTTTTAATGTAGTGAGTGAACATGGAACTGAGAGATGAAGGGGAAAATTGTTTGCCCTTTTCTCATGTACAAAATACTGAGAGAGCAGAGAGTTTTCAAGTTGCCTGTCTTCTGCCAGTGCATCACGCTTTTTGTTTGCTTTGAATGCGTAGCCTTCCCAGGGGCAATGCATTTACTTTGCAGGTGTCTTCACTGGCCTTTGGTGCATCATGAGGAAATCCATCTAGTACAGGCATTGCTATCCTTATTTCTGTTATACTATGGAATAACATAGACATACTAATTTTGGTCTTTTTTTTTTAATCTTCCATTTTATTTAATGTTTGTTTTGTCAGATTGTTTTAGGGACTTTAAATCCCATAGTAAACACATCACCTGTTAGTATTGATCTGATAATGCTGTGAACATAAATATTGAACCTTTGCATTGAGTTTAGCCTAGCAGTCATATTCTTTCTTGTATTTGGAATCTAAGCAGATATGGAATGCTTCTGAGTGAGAGAAGTCTTCTGTTTCATGAAAAGCTTTAATTATCAGATATTTTTGTCCATTCTTTCATTGTGTTGTTGGGATGCCTCATCATAGAGGCTAACAGTAAAAAAAATGCAGAAAAAAACTGCAGTAATGGCCTGCAGAAGTACCTCAGTGTGAGGACAGAATCATTCGCGTCTGTTATATTACAAAATATATGGGTGCTGTGCTGCTTTCCACCGTGGCCAGCAGGTGGGGAAAGTGGAAAAGCTGCAGAGAATTCCAGCAGCAGCTGCATGTCCTGGGTTCTGCAAGTACTGGGGCTGCTTCACAGAATCACAGAATCACAGAATGTCAGGGATTGGAAGGGACCTCAAAAGATCATCCAGTCCAGTCCCCCTGCCGGAGCAGGAACACCCAGATGAGGTTACACAGGAACGTGTCCAGGCGGATTTTGAATGTCTCCAGAGTAGGAGACTCCACAACCCCCCTGGGCAGCCTGTTCCAGTGTCTGTCACCCTCACTGAGAAGAGGTTTCTTCTCAAGTCTAAGTGGAACCTGTGTTCCAGTTTGTACCCATTACCCCTTGTCCTATCGTTGGTTGTCACCAAGAAGAGCCTGGCTCCATCCTCCTTACACTCACCCTTTATATATTTATAAACATTAATGAGGTCACTCTTCAGTCTCCTCTTCTTCAAGCTAAAGAGCCCCAGCTCCCTCAGCCTTTCCTCATAAGGGAGATGCTCCAATCCATCATCTTTGTTGCCCTGTGCTGGACTCTCCAGTGCTGGGGAAGGTGGGCTGGTGGCTGCATTGCATCTTGTTAGACTTTGTAGGCAATTGGTTGTTGCCTCATTCTTCCAAGGTATTCCTGTATCTTTCCCTTGAAAAGGTAACCTGCTTTTACTTCTCTGCAGGATCTTTCTTCTGTATGAATATAATTGCCTAAGTAAAGTAACTGAAGTATATTACAAGTAAGTGGTGTTAAATTAATAATTGCCCTGACTACATGAAAGAGATTAGATTATTTCAAGTCATATATTTGCAATCTGAAATGCAAATTATTATGAAGAATCTGGGTATTTAAGTAACGTTGCACTGGATTTTTTTTTCCTCTTTTTTTATTTTTTGTTTGTTTTGTTTTGGTTTTTGTTTATTTTTGTTTGTTCTCTGTGTGTGTTGTGTTGTTTTTGTTTTTTCTTCTGAAATGTTGCTTTCTGTTCTAAAAATGCCTGTGGAGTTACAGGTCTTGCAGTGGATTTTGCCATCTGTTCTGGTAGGTTAGAAGATCCTGAATTATCCTGTTACCTCCTGATACATCCTGAGATGTTTCTCCTTTTCAAAGGCTTCTTGGAATCTCTGTCCTGGTAGTGGCCAAAACAACAAACCAATAAAATGCTGTACAGTGGTATATATTAGTGTTCTCCTAGGAGCCCTTATGTGAAGAAGTGTCTTTATGGTAAAGTGCCTTTTGAATTTTTTGTTGGTTTTTTTTTAATTGGTCAGTTAACTTCTGAGGGTAAAATAACCACTGCAATAGGAAAAGGTGTTTGAAGGTATTGATGAACTTTGCACCCTCAAAAGACTAGTGTAAAACTAAACGAGTAGCTAACTACTAAATTCCAAGTGTCTCAGAAAAAATAATAGATGAGTTGGTTTGCTTACAGATGTTCAGCAAGCAAGGGTGATCAGCAAGGTGCTGGCTGAGTGCAGACAAAGTTACCTTGTTATTAATAAAATATGTCTCAGACATGTAATTACTAGTAGCTCAACTTACTGCAGAAGAAAGCTTATCATCTTTCTTGTTTTTTGCCACCAGATATTTAACATCTATTTCCATCTGACATAGAGCTTGCAAAGCTGATTTGCTTGATGTCTCAGTCATTCCAACACTCCCTCCATTTAAATATTGATGCTTTCCTCAGAAAATATTTATTCTTTGGATTTATTTGGAGTTTCTTCAGTTTGTACTACCACAGTTTGTTTCTTTGATGATACTGTGCCATGCAGTATTGCTGCTAAGGCCTTGGAAAGGGTCATAAAGAGATTTGGAAGCAGTAATGTGATGACAAGAGTGAAAGAGAATGAGTGACTCTGCTGTTGGCTACCATAAGAACAATCAACCAAGTAGTAGCGGTCCCTCTCCTGGACAAACAGAGAAGAGAATTCCACAGACAGCAATTTAGCAAAACCCTAGAGAAAGAGCAACTTCTGGGCAAGGACATTCTAATATAAATAGTAATAAAAAATTCTTTGAGCCAGTATAAATGACAATTGATGGTCATTAAAGAAAGTTCCACTACTGATCTGTCACATCACGGCCAACCTGGAGACAGGTCCCTGGAACCATACTTCAGTGCATCATGGTTGGAATCTTTTCCTTGGTCATCGCTTTGACCATGGGGTAGAGGTATCTCCACAGCTGGACGGGAAGCCCCACCACTCCTGTGCCTCACTCACTTACAACCAGTTTCTGGTATTATGGAAAATGTGCAAATTGCCACTTTTCTCCTCTGGGTCCAGAGGAGGACCCTTTATTAAGGCCCTGCAAAGGTAATGAGCTGTTTCCTTTTAATTTCTCTGAGATACAGGATCAAGCTTTGATATGGGTTCATGTTCCTTTGAACACCTTTGCTGCCATTACTCATTTATCACAGCACTCCACCTCTGCACTTCAGTAGATTATGGGCTTAATTTTGTAAAACCCAGACATATTTTGTAATTTTGTCAACGGGCAATCAGCTTTAGCTGGAAATACTATTCTTAAATCCGTGCATTTAATGGGAAATGGCTTTTTATGTGTGTTTCCTTACAAATGATGATTCTCAATGTTTAATCACTGATGGAAAAGAACCTGGCAGCTTCACACCATTTTGATGAATAGGGGACTGATGTTTCTCATAGAAGAAACAGGTTATCCCCAGCTAGTTCTTTGAAGTACTTTCCTCTGTGGATCATTGTTAGACCTTCTGTAGGCTCCAGATAAGTTTTCTGCTCTTTGCACAGGAGTTTCTGCCAGGTGTTGTGACATTTGATTGCAACGTTTGCGTCTGTAGAGACCAAAATGGGGAATCAGCTCTATGTTCTTGGCAGAGAAACCTATAGGTTGAGTTTCCTCCTCCAAGTGGCTGTTGAAGAGGAAGGGAGATAAGACAGATCCCAGTAGGAGAGCACAACCAAAAGTTTTGAAAGAGGATGAAAAGCAGGATTGCACTTGTAGTCCTTGGATCTTTCAGAAATGAATAATTACTGCCTACATCGCACAGTGTATGTCCGCAGGATTAGTTCTGGTTGCTGGCTGGCTCACACTGAAAATTGGTTGCACTTTTTGTTGCTGAATATGTCAACCATTTCATTATATTCCCCCAGCAAGTGGAAGATGTGCAGGCAAAGATGAGATCTGTGTGTGCTCAGTTCTTTTTCAAGACTTTTTTTTAGCATAAGTCAAGCAGCCTTGTACAATTCTCCTTTGACTCATTAACTGTCAAAAGCAAATGTAGATGGGAAGCATAAAACTGTTTCTTTCAGAAAGGACAAGTACAGCTGCAATATAGTCCTCCTCCATGTGGAAGCATCCTTCACATGAATCCAGGCTTATATATAAGCAAGCACTGACACATTACATGACATTACATGGCATATTTATAATAAGACAGGGAAATATGTAAAGACCAATTCAGTTGCCTAAACGTGAAGTGCTGTTTGAGATTCCATTGTCCCATCTCATCTCCTGGTATCTCACCAGGTCTCCAGCTGCTGGCCCAGGGGAATATAGGGAATCCATTAGGTTCTTTATCATATCTTGTGTGAATATGTCACCTGTCCTAGAGTATCTGAAATGACACAAGATACTTATGCTCAGGTTAATGAACAAAGACTATGTAGATGAGAATAGTATGAAGTTTGTTCCTAGCTGGTTGAAATACAACTCAAGAGACAGATTAAGCCTGCAGGATGTGTTAAGGGTCCTTATGCACAAGGTGCTTGTTTTAGAATCCTAATCTGTATTTTTTTCTAAAATGTGGATGATGGAATAAAGATTATGCTTATTACATTTTCAGACAATGCCACATGGAAGATACTACGAGAATTTTGGGGTGGATGTTGGTAAATGGGTGGTTAAAATGGAGAAGGTAGAGGTTTTTAATATTAATTTTGACAACTCTATTAAGAACATCAATGAATAATTAAAGGTAGGGATGAGCAAAAATGGGTGAATGGCTTCAGTTAAATGTGCAGTTTTTCATGAGAGTCACTGTGTGTGTGAATGTCAGAAGCAGGATTAGTACACGTTCAGTACTAAAACATATTATGTAGGTACGTTTTAAATGCACAGTGCAATGATATATGTATCATGAAAGAGGAAACTAAATCTTAAAACCTTTGATTTTGAGTTTTGGTACAGTGAATCCCAGGGTGGCTGTATAGTGTGCCAGTGTTGTGCTAGGTGTTACATTCCATGAATGACATTATTCTGATGCAGAGCTGAGTTTGTAACTAGAAAGGACAGTCCCTGGCGGGAAGGGACTGGAGGAAGAATGAAAGGGTGAGACACAATTATAGGTCAAAATTATCTTGATTAATTGCATAAGTGATTTGAACTCAGTGAGATGAAATCCAGTAAGTTCAAGTGCTAAATACATAGGAAGTGATGTGTGTTCGTAGTCAGGGAGGGAGCATTGTTAATACAACATGGGGAGTTACTGACTGGTTGCTGTTATTCTAATGGGTTACAAACTGAATAGGGATCAGCGGTGTTTGCTGCAAAAGGGGGATAAATCTAATTCTGGGATTTGTGAAGAGGAAGATGATGCATAAAAAGCAGGAGGTGAGACCACAGGTGAAGTAGAAGGTCCGGTTCTGAACACCGTGACTTAAGAAAGTTGTACATACATTAAAAGAGGAAGGGATCCATAAAAATTATTAGATGTTTAAAGATCAAAGGGCATGATCTTCAGGTGATATAAATCACTTCAGTCTCAGTAACTTCCAAAGAACTAAGCTGATTCACACCAGCTGAGGAGCTGATTAAAGGAGCTATTTTTTAAATTTTCTTTCTAATCTAACCTTAACAGCGGCAATTTACATTAACTTCTCAGTGCCATCAAGTTTTCCCCAAGGCTTACAGGAAAGAATTATTTGAGTGTCATAATTTAACTCTCGCTTTTTTTTTTTTTTTAATTTTTATTTTAAACTGAGCTATAGATTTTTTTTTTTGGTTTCTATTTTAGCATTATTTAAAAATGGACACAGTGAAAAAGGGAAAAAGGAAGTACTTTTTAAATACAAGGCATAATTAACCTCTGAACCCTGCCTACTGTCTCTTGATATCATTGCAGCCAGAAGCTTAATAGGATCAAAAAAGGGTAATAGATAATGAGAAAAATCTTCTGACATTTTAGAGGAGATTAAAATAAAAAATCCTTTAGGGGATAAAAAGGACATAAAGCTGCATGCTTCAGGACATAAGAGAGTCTTGATATATCTGAATGGAGGAAAATGGTTTCTCAAAGAGCATGTTGTCCTGTAGTTGCCCTTAATGGGCTTGTCTTACTTTGAAACGTCTCCTGTTACCCTTGTCAGATGGAGGATGCTGAAGCAGATGGGCACAGGTCTCAATGAATCTGGCAATCATATTTTGTCCTCACTTGGATTCTGTGCGAAGTTCTGTGCTCCTGCAGCTAACCTCTTAGTGATGGCTAAAAGTGACTTGAAAGGGCTATTTAAAAAAACAGCAAAGGCAAGCTTCTTTTTGTCTGTGTATTAATGTCTGTCTGCATATTCGTATTGTATTCATGCTTATGACCACGTTGTTTCATCATCCTTTATGTATGTATTTAAGTAATTTTTACCCTGATGTTAGGGGAGACTGGATCATTGGAATGAAGAAAGGTTTCTCCAAGGGTTGATCTAGGAAAAAGTGGACAGCAATAAAGAAAAGTAACAAAGGAAGAATGTAAAAGCAATGCTTGGGTACTTAGGGACAAAATTAGAAGTGAGAAAGTGTAGCTGCAGCTAAAACTAGCAGGAAACATTAAAGATGGTAAGAATGGATTCCAAAAATGTGCTGGTTACCCAAGAAAGTTTAGGAAAAAGCGCATGTGCTGGTGAATGAGAGCCTAGTGGTAGACAATGGGGAGAAAGCTGAAATTCTCAAGGTCTTTTTTCCTCACTGTTCAGAAGCAAGCTTGCTCCCTGACTTCTGCATGTGCTGCTGAAGTTTGGGAAAGAGATGGCAACCAACAGGGGACAGCAACAGCTTGCAGGAGTGTCAAGCTAATTTTCACCAGGAGCCACATCAGCCTTGCGGTTGCCTTCAAAGGGCCAAGTGTAATTTTAGGACTATATAAATATAACTGCTCCTGAAAGTGAGTTTGACACCCCCAGCTTAGAGACTACTCAGAAGGGCTGGTTTTCCTAAAATCGGGCGTGGTTGGGATTCACCTGAGGGTGCTGGTGCAGTGACTATGAGGCTGCTGTCTGTCATTTATCAAAACTCATGACAGTCAGGGAAGCAAGATTGGGGACCTCCATCCTGCATTCAGAATGGATGGCTTTCTTGGCAAGGGTTTGCACTAGTCTGCTTGCGTGGATTCTCAGCTGAGCTGCTTTAATACCATGATTAATTTTTCATGGTTCTTTTCTTCCCCCAAGCCTACATATTGCTCTTTGGATTTGTCGGTGACTCATTTCTAATGGTCTAATGCTGTTAGAGCTATATTCTAGTGAAAAGATACGTGAGCTTTGGTTGATTTCTCCTGACATTAGGTAGGTGTGGGAAATGTTATCTTTTGAAGGGAGAGACTGGATTTTCACCCCTACTGGCTCCTCATGGTGGTCTTCCTTAGAATTGACAGATTACTGTAATAACTGAGTAGCCCAAACCGGGATGCTGAGAAGAGATTTTACTCCTGCAGTTTTAAGCGTGATGTTAAACATCAGATGTGGGGTGTTTCTTATGTGATGTGATCTGGGCCTTATGGAAGCGGTTAACTGAGTTGAATTATTTAGCTGAACTAATAGATCCTATGCACATTCTAAAACTTTTTTTAGCTTCTTTCACACTTACTTCCCTGGAAAGCCTTTTCCAAGCCACTTGAACAGCATCACAAAATCTTTTGCAGCATCTTGCAACTGTTTGAGGAATATGTTAATGCTTCTTCTAAGCTGTGTGAAAATCATGTTTGACAAAACCCTGATTTTTGGGAATTGCATCCTTTCCTGTGAGACTGAGCCAAAACAATGTGCCTACAATGATTTATGTTAATAGGGAATCTGGCCTAATATGTGTATTTCTGGTGTACACAGACTAGAGGCTGTGTATCCTTTATGCTGTGATCTGACTGTCGTCTCTGCTTGACACTTTTTGCAAAGAAATGCCCCAAACCAGAGAAAAAGATGGGCTGAGCTGGAGAAAGTGAACCTTCTGTTTCAAGTTCAAGTGTTACTGTAAAAGTTTGAAAATTTCCTAAATGTCACAGTTTTTCTTTTTTTGTGGTCCTTAGCTCAGTGGTAAAAGTCTTCAGATGGCAGTGAGCTTCAAGCTGGTTCTGTATTTGATTGCTTCTTCATTAAGCTGTAATACATTGATAGAACTAAGGGCTGTAAAAGGCCTGTGACTTCCTTCTAAAGATGCACTCTGTCTTGATTTGAAGGTCTCGGTGCTTAATCACTCCTGCAGTTGAAACTAAGTCTTGTTTCCAATTTGGATTTGTTCGACTTGACCTGTCTGCTACTGCTTCTTGGTTTGCCTCTGCTTGATTACAAATCCTACTCTGACTCAGCATCCTCATGGGCCTCTTCTTGAGCAGGTAGGCTATATAAGCTTTTAATTCTTTTGTGTTTGTGTTGTTGTGCTGTGATTTTCCAAATGTGGACACCAGAACTGGAAGCAGCTTTTTTTTTTCCGTGCTATCGATAAACACACTGAAGTCAAATCTTACTCTTCCTAGGTTGATATACTGAAGGACCATACTTGCCTTTCTTGTGCCTTCATAGCGCCCAGAGACTAGTGGTAAAGTAATTCTGTTTATCGTTTATTTTCCATTTTAACTGTAGATTAATTTTAAGTCACTACTTTGCCAATACACCCTCCATTCTATATATACGATTTGCACTTTTTTTCTAGATACATCATGTCAATGTGATTTTATTAAAGTATTTTGTGGGCTTAATTGTTACACCTGTTTTTGTAATCTGTAATTATTTTAAGATTGCGTTAACCTTATATCAAAATCATTTTTGAATGTGTTATACATTCTGAAGTCCAGTGCCAGCCTTGCGGAGTCGTATTAATATTACTTGGGTTCCACGGTGTTTTCCTTTTTGTGACTATTTCTAGAGATCTGTGGGCCATTTGGTAATTCACTTAATGTGTGCTTTATTAATAATGTATATTGTTAATTTTTAGATCAGATTATCATATGCTTATGAATAAGTCAAACGCCTTATAAAAGTCTCTATATATTCTCACAGTTATCTTTTTAAAAATAAAATTGTGAGCTTATCAGATAATTAAATAAGATTTAGTCAATTAGATCTGCTTTCTGTAAGATTATCATTACTGGCTGTAATTATACTCCAGGACTTATTTTTTTAATTAATAAACTGTTACAGGATTTAATTGAGAATTTGCCCATGTTAGATTAATTGGCTTGTAGTTATGCTGACTGTCCTACTTGCCTTACTTGAAGGTATGTTCAAGAATTACCAGTCTACTGAATTTGTTAAAAATATACAGCACAAGCAGATATTTCCTCAGGTATCTGTAGCATGTCATTGACATGTATGAAAAGCTTTGAACATGTCATCAAAATATTTTATCCGTGAAAAAGGCTAATCTGGGGAAATTATTTTTGTCATATGAGACCCTTTTTATTTTAATAGCCTTTCAGTGGAAGGAAGAAAAAAAATGAACCAAAGTACTTTTAGTTAGTAGGTAATGTGTTGCTTAATACCAGCTTAACCAAATTAAATCCTACGTTTTGTGTAACTAAAGACCATTAAATATAGTTTACAACAAACCAGTGATAAAAGCAAGATGACAACGCATGGAGCAGGAGAATGATATAATTATTATTTTAGTCCATATTTTCATGCTCCTTTGAAATCAAATCAACCTGTGTATAATTCGAATTCAGAGCATGTGTCCTTGATTTGAGAATAGATTGAGCATCTGGTAAGAGCAGCAACCTCAGTCTTTGTATTGACAGAAAATAAAACTGAATTTACTTTAACCAGAAAGGGGCATTGAAAATCAACAGCTTATGACTGAGAAGCAAAGAGGCAGCAGGGAGAAATTCAAATCTGAGCCCCTATGAGGCATTGTCAGAGGTGGGTGAGAGAACACTTGGAACTGAGGAGGAATGGGCAGCCCCCAGAGACAGCCGGATTCGAGCTGCAGCTGTCACACAGGTGGAATTGTCTAAGCCAAGAGATTCGGTGCCTTATCAAGGGAAAAAGAACGCCAAAGGGAAATCCTTAAAATAAACAAAATACTGGAAAAGGCAAAGGAACAGCATTGCAGAAGCGTGTGCTGGCAAGGTGAGCAGGGAGCTCTTGCAGATCTGGGAAGGAAAAATGAAACTATAGACTATAAAACTCCAGGATTAATTTTATTTTAACACAAAACCAGTCTGGCTAAAACTCTTGATGGAGGCTGGACAGCAGGAAGAGAACCAACCATGAGCAGGTCACCTGTGTCCACCAGAACAAGAAGAAAGCTCTGGTGGTGGGGGGCCATGTACTTTGAATACCAGGATACGGACATGTCACACTGGCATCAAGAAATAGTGTTCAAGACAGATGACCCACAGCAGCCCAACCCTAAGAACCCACAGCAGAGAAGAAGGAATGGTCAAAGTCAGTTCTGTGCAATACTGCTGTATGTTTTACTTTATATTTTGTGTTGCTATATGATCTCCAGAAACCAGCAGACACATTTCTGTACGCCAATAATTATTATGTTTGTTTTCTCATTAGTAATGCAGGACCAAAGTTTTTGAAGCACATTGATACTTAATTCTCTTGTAAATTGAGGGGCGTATGAAGGTACTTGACTGTCTAGATACCTTTAAAGTCTGTTCTTTTAGTTAAAATTAATTGAAGTGGACAAGCCTGTTTCTATTTACTTCAATGAACTTTGAAGTGGGACTAAGTTCATCTGCTTGATTATCTGTTTTAGCAATTCTAGCATGCAGGACTTGTTCATCTGCTTGATTATCTGTTTTAGCAATTCTAGCATGCAGGACTTGTTCATCTGCTTGATTATCTGTTTTAGCAATTCTAGCATGCAGGACTTCTTTTTTTTTTTTGAAGTCATATCACAAAAACACTATTCTATTCAATACTCAAGGTAATTTGATGACAGATAACACCAGTGTTTCAGAACTGACATGTACCTACTCCTGCTTCAAAGAGAAGAATCTATGTCAGTTCTGCAAGGTTGCTAGGACAACATGAGGAAACTTATGAATTCTTCTCCTGGAGAAGCAGCACTTTTCTTGCTGCTGCATTAATTAAATTACTCTATATTTATCACAGTTTGGGAGGAAAGTGACAATTAGGTTATGACACTTCTCTGAAGAATTGCCATTTTATTTAGAAACAGCGTGAAGTTGGGGGCACATAATCAAAATGAAATGGAGACCCTCATCACACTGTGCTATCAATTATACTTTAGATAAAGAGATTTTACCATCAGTGACCAATTTAGGAATTAATGTAGCTTTTATTTTAGAAGTGATAGAAGTTCTGGCAACACAAAGTTTTCAAAAAGAGCACAAGAATCAGAGGAGTTACCTAAATTGTGTGCTTGTGGAGTGAAATATAGGATAAGATCCAACTAACAGGGATACTAGAAAATGTTCTTTGAACTTCTTATTCTCTCATTGTAAAGTGCCAGTTAATTAAAACTGAGGGAAATTCCTCAAAAAAATCCATTTTCCAGCTCGAGAAATACACATACCTTTTAATGATTTATCAAAATATCCTGCTTAATTTACCTGATTTCTGAAATCAGCTCCTTTATTTTACTTTTTTTTTCCCTGAAAAATTATTTATTTCAACAGGGCATCTTTGTGATTATGTTCTATACGAAATATTCCAAATGTCTCAAAAGAGGTTTCAAGTGATGAGCTGGAGGAAATGCGTAGATTCACAATGTTCTACCCAATGTGTAAAGAAGAAAAAATCCTAAGGTAACTGCGTAAACCCAGTTCTTGGGCAGCCTTGCCACTCTACGTCTGTAGGTAGTCCAGTCTGAGCTAAGGAATTATAGTCTCTGATTGCTGAACATCATCCCTAAGGTGCGCACATGTGGTGCTCTATAATACACTTAATTGAAGGTTATATGTGCACCTGCTTACTCCCTTTCTGGAGCAGCATGGCAAGGAAGCAATTTTCAGAACTGTTGTGACAGTAGGGGGGTACCTTAATTTATTGCTGGGCTGGGCTGGCAGATAACACCTTCTTCCCAGGGAGCAGGCAGAAAGCAGGGAAGCCTGTGCACTTAGATGCTTCTAGAGCTAATCTTCTAAAACTTGAAGCATTAAGGCAATTAAACTCACTTCTGTGCTGTTTGATCATAATTGAAATAGCTGTGAAAATAACTTAAAGTAACTTTTTTTTTTTTTTTTTAACCTGAAGCACTGATAATCTGGTACTTAAAAAAGAAAGGGCATCAAGCAGAAGACTTCAGCAGAGTCAGAACAAACTATTTTTTTTCCCAGAATCTTGCTCTGTTTTCTCTACACAGCTTGTTACGTAGTGCTGAATATGTTGTAAGGGCTATGGTGGTATCCATATGCACTATTACTTTTCGAATGTTTGATTTAATTGCCGTCGCATGGTACCGTATCTAGAAGTGCTTCAGCGCTAATTGTGTAGAGGGAGATGATAGGATGTCACAAATATCTAGAAAGGTCAAATACACCCACGATCCATGAAGATCAGTACAGCTTTGTGAACAGATTCTAGTTTACATTTTTGGACTGTTTCATTGCAAAATGAGCCCATTTACTATATTACATTTACCCATTTGACAACAGGAGAAAACAAATAGCACTGTGCAAATAAACTCCTGCAAATAGGGTAGTCCTGTGGAAAAAGAAGTAAAATAGTTTTGTCTCTTATTTACTTTGAGACAAAATTGGAGACAAAATTGATTTTGTTTCTTTATGTCTTCAACTTGCATTATGAATCACAGAATGTCATGGATTGGAAGGGACTTTGGAAGATCATCCAGTCCAACCCCCCTGCCAGAGCAGGAACACCCAGATGAGGTTACACAGGAAGGTGTCCAGGCATGTTTTGAATGTCTGCAGAGAAGGAGACTCCACAACATCTCTGGGCAGCCTGTTCCAGTGCCTGTCACCCTCACTGTGAAGAAGTTTCTTCTCATACTTAAGTGGAACCTCTTGTGTTCCAGTTTGAACCCATTACCCCTTGTCCTATCACTGGTTGTCACAGAGAAGAGCCTGGCTTCATCCTCGTGACACTCACCCTTTATATATATTTATAAACATGAATGAGGTCACCCCTCAGTCTTCCCTTCTCCAAGCTAAAGAAACCCAGCTCCCTCACGCTTTCCTCATAAGGGAGATGCTCCACTCCCTTAATCATCTTTGTGGCTCTACGCTGGACTCTCTCCAGCAGTTCCCTGTCCTTCTTGAACTGAGGGGCCCAGAAATGTACACAGTATTCCAGATGTGGTCTCACCAGGGCAGAGTAGAGGGGCAGTAGAACCTTTCTTGACCTACTAACCACCCTCCTTCTAATACACCCCAGGATGCCATTGGCCTTCTTGGCCACAAGGGCACAGTGCTGGCTCGTGGTCATCCTGTTGTCTACCAGGACCCCCAGGTCCCTTTCCCCTACACCGCTCTCCAACAGGTTGTTCCCCAACTTATACTGGAACCTGGGGTTGTTCCTACCCAGATGCAATACTCTACACTTGCCCTTGTTATATTTCATTAGATTTTTCCCCACCCAACTCTCCAGCCTGTCCAGGTCTCGCTGGATGGCAGCACAGCCTTCTGGCATGTCAGCCACTCTTGCCAGCTTGGTTTCATCAGCAAACTTGCTGATAGTGCACTCTATTTCCTTGTCCAAATCATTGATGAATATATTGAATAATACTGGCCCCAGTACTGACCCTTGAGGCACTCCACTAGATACTGGCCTCCAACTAGACTCCGCCCCATTGACCACAACTCTCTGGCTTCTTCCCTTCAGCCAGTTCATAGTCCACCTCACTACCCTATCATCCAGACCGCACTTCCTCAGTTTAGCTGCGTGCATGCTGTGGAAGACCGTGTCAAATGCTTTACTAAAATCAAGATAGACCACATCCACTGCTTTGCTGTCATCTGTCCACCTCGTTATGTCCTCATAAATGGCTATGAGGTTGGTTAAACGTGACTTCCCCTTGGTGAAGCCATGTTGACTGCCCCTAATGACCCTCTTATCCTTGATATGCCTTGAGATGGCACCAAGGATAAGTCGTTCCATCAGTTTCCCAGGGATGGAGGTGAGGCTGACTGGTCTATAGTTACCTTGGTCCTGCTTCTTGCCTTTTTTGAAGACTATAGTGACATTTGCTTTCCTCCAGTCCTCAGGTGCCTCTTCTGTTTCCCAAGACTCAGCAAAGATGATGGAGAGTGGTCTAGCAATGACCTCAGCCAGCTCCCTCAGCACCTGTGGGTACATCCCATCTGGACCTATGGGTTTATGGATGTCCAGATTGCTTAGTTGCTCCCTAACCCAGTCGTCATCAATCAAGACAAACTCCTCCATTGTCCTGCCTTCCTCTGGGGCCTCAGTAGTATGGGGCTCCTCAGGACAGCCTCTAGCAGTGTAGACAGAGACAAAGAATGCATTCAGTAACTCTGCCTTCTCTACACTTCATGAATCAGAAATCTAAAATAATATTTTGGGGTCATATGTAAAGTTTCATTTTTGAAACCTGTTTTGTGCTCTTAGTTTTGACACAAGACAGAGGCCTTTCAAGGCCCGCTTCAAAATAAATATGATTTGCACTACTTAGTTTGGCATCTGAGAATCATACGCTTTGAAGGAAGACCCAGATACAATAAAAGAAATTGGACTCTCTAAGTAAATGTACTTTCAGTATTTACGAACTTTCTGGCCTTAAATTCTTTGAACATATGTGCTGATAAATTTAATGTATTAGTCCTTAGAAGCTCTGGATATTATTATGTCATGAAATAATTTCAAAAGTTGGTTAATTTATGACCCCAGAATTTCAGTGGATATCAGGGAAGATGTGCTGTATTAGATTTAGCCTTGGCTTAAACCCCCCAAATCAGATCTTGACAGGTAAGAAATCAGCCTGTGTAATCTACCCGATTGTGGTGTTACTATCAACAAGTCATGTGCAGCCAGTATTCCTGTGCAGTACCACAAATAATTATGGTCAGTGATATATTACAAATAGATTCATTTCTTTTTTCACTGAAAGGTATTATTTTATGCGTTCCTTTTCAGAGACATGTACTTCTATTCTGCATTTTCTTTACAAATGAAAAGGAAATCTGCCACATTAATGGTATTTGTGGATAAAATGAAATTAAAAGTGTTTTAAATGAGATGGAGAAACAAATCTAACAAGAAAATGAGAGCAATTCAGAATACCTGCAGAAGATAGCCAAGACTTGATTCCACATGGTCAAATGCAAGAGAAAAACTCAATAGTCCAAACAATGCAAAATTCAGTGTTAAGGAGAAATTTTACACTCAAAACTGAATGGCAGAGTAACAAGTTTAGTTATTGAGTGATAAGGTTTCTGTAATGATTTTCATATAAGTACTCATGCAACTCCAAAACAGTAGAGAACCTATCCTCGTAATACATTGTGGTATGATACTATGGCACTACTTTATAGATTTTATAGCTGAGAAGCTGGCACCTGTGTAGATGTGTTCTTCAGGGAGCAGAGCATTCTCCAGAGAAGCAATTTTGTGGCTTAAACCAGACAAACTGTTCCAAGAGGCATTCCTCAAGTGAAGCCATGTACCTCCAGACTGAAGCATATAAAGGTCTTCTCCAGCACATCAGGAAAAGAAGTTGTGTTACTTTAGTCCTGATATGAATTTTAACCATAAATATGTTCAGGCTATCTTAAAAAAAAAAAAAAAAGGAATGGACAGTGAATTATAGGAAGAAAGATCTTTTTACTTGTTTCTAGTACTAAGACATGAGGATATTTAATCTTGGATTTAAAAGATACACCTCAATTTTCTGTGACTTTTTGGGACCAAAATAATTATTTTTTTTTTCAGTTCTAGAGATCACAGTACCAAAAATAGGAAGAGTATTTTGCTCTTAAAGGGGAAAAATCAGGGATTAGAGGAAGGGATTAAAAATAATTATACTAAGAAGATTTTGTGCTACTTAACACCTAAATAAAAGGTACATTTTTCGAAGTTGTTAAACATCCAAAACCTCCTATTCATAAGGCTAATGTAATAGTGGTTTATATATGTCTATTAACACTATATCATTATTATTTTTCAGTTTCAGTAAAAGGACTGCCACAGACTTCAAGCCAAGATTTCAGCTGCATAGTTAGCAGGCAAGGGCATTTATCCAAGGAAGAGGCACCAGCTTTCTGACTAGAGCACTTCTCAGGTACATGTGTGACCTGACCTGGTGTGACCAGTTTGGAACAGAAACTTGAACCAAAATCTGCTTTATTCTGGGAGTGGAATGACTGAGCTACCTTTCTACAGGTATTCTTTCAGTCTGTCTCCTTGGTGTTTTTCCATTTTGTATTAAAAATGCACAGTTACTTTTCAATGTGTTTTACCTCTGAGGAATTAGAAAGGAAATCATCTGCTGTTCTTTTTTCCCCCACAAAACCTAAATTTGATTTGCTCTATTTTAGACCTACTTGTAAGAAGGCTCACAGAAGAGTGTTTAACACAGACAGGCACAAAGGTAACTCACTGCAGATTACTTTTCATTCGCACTTTCATCTTCTTTCTGGGACCCTTTTGTCACTGCAGAAGGACAGGATCTACTATAACACTAGACCGTAGACATGCAATGCCCTTCCTTGCTCTCTGCCCTTTCCCTGCAGCGTTTCCATAGAGAGGAACGAGGGCACTGAGCTAAACTTCAGCTGTGGTTTAGGACTAAATTATCAGAAGGAATGCCTTCTAGTGATACACAGAACAACTTGTGAAACAAGGGCTGTTTTGTGCTCTCAGGCACAGCTCAGGAACAGAAATCGTACTACCCTAGAAAAAGCCCAGAGCTGCTCCATAGTTTATCTCCCTTTCCCAGCAGCTGGTCCCTCAACGGGGAGAGTCCTGGTCAATGCTCCTGCGGGCACTGCTTGCATTTTGCAAGGAGGGTGATTATTGTCGGTTTGCTTTTTCAGTCAGCATTTCAAAATCTTTTGTTGCTTTAAAGAAATGCAAAGGAACAGGATAAAAATTTTCCCCAGATGGCAACCTCAAGATGAGAAGGTGCTGCCTTTTCTCACTTTGTGATTTGTTGAAAGCTTCTTACTCTTTTGCTGCTTTAATTTAATCTTGTTGGCACGTTCCCAGTGAACCTGTTTTCCCCATATGTGAATATTCGTTTTTATGAGCCAAGGTTACACCGTTGTTACCTGGATGTAAAGGGCTTGTTTCTTTTTCTGCTGTGATCAATAATACTTTTATGTGCAGTCCCTCAAAAGGCCAACATAAAAGTATCATGTTATTTGATCGCTTTGTTCTTGCATGTGGTCACTCATCGAGGATCTTTCCTTGCATCTGGGGCAAATGTAGTTCACATCTCTTGTCTTTGTAAGGCTTCAAGATAATGGATGTATTCCTATATTCCTGAGATGAATTTTTCACCTGTTTTTAGGCATCTTTGGGCTATTGCCAGATGATGGGCATGCATCACAGTGTATGGACTGCTTATTTATATGAATAAAGGGAACAAGAATTAAAGTTTATCCCAGTGTACATAGAATGAACACACAGAGAAAGTAAAGACAGTCCTTTGCAGGACTGAACTTCTAGATCTCCCTTTGCCTAGTAAAGGGAGTCTGGCACAGTGTAAAATACTCAAGGGAAGACAGGCTGGCTATGCCTTTTCTAGTAAACAAGTGTACCAAGGCCTGGGTTGTGGCTTTGATGGAAAATGACATGTCACTCTTTGTGTCTGGCTTTTTCCCCTTCTTGGAGTGGCCTCATCTGTTTCCCAACCTGGACATTGTCTGGGAGATTAGTAGTTAGCATAAGACAAAGCTGTTCTAGAGAAGCCAACAATTTTGCAATATGGGCAATCATGACCACCTTGGTCTGTCTTTAAATTGTTTTATTATTGTATAGGTGTAGCCTCAAAACCAGCTGAATTAACTTAGACCAGATGGAGTGCTGTTTAAAAGCATTTAAGATGTCTGGACAGAAACCAATAGATTAATTCACATTTTAGCTTGGCCGAAGTCCTGCTTAAGTCCTTCTGATTAAGTCTTGGTTTTCCTTCCATAAGGAGAAAAGGAAAGGCCTCTTAGAATAATTATTAACCCTCCACTTGGAGAACTTCCCAGAAGTATTGTAAACCTGGGGTCCAGCTTCTTCCTGGACTGACTGATTTGGAAGAAAGATTTGAACCCACATCTGCTTCCACTTTGGAGGAAGGAGATGAAGAGTTCTTTGTCTGAAGGTCATGTTTTGGAGCTATTCTTCTTTGTTGTTAAACAATTATCCACTGAGCCAGAGAAGGTGAGAGAATAAGAGAACAGTCAGATGTGTTCATGTACTCAGAAACAGAACAGTGAGCCTACTTAGTTTTATCTGCAGCTGAGACACGATGACTGATCCTGTGCATGTTTATGGTCATTTGTGATATGTAGAAAATCAATAATAAAGCAAATTTATGCTCCTCCTTCTGCTGAACTACCTTGCTGAAAGAAGTGAATTTGATAGCTTACAGTTAGGTGATTGTGTAATTGCTTGTCGAGGTGAATATTTGTCTCTTCTTCAATAGAAATGGATGTGAGAAATAGAACCGTTACTGAAGCTGCATCCTTGTTGATACAGATAAATTGTGATTTGGAGTTTGTTTTGCTGGGTCACTGTGCATGTTTGTCTGAATTCTTATCCAGATAAATATATATGTATGTTATTATATAAAAATAAACAGAATAGATTTTCTGGCTTCACTTCAGGCCCTCTGCACATTAACCAACAATTGTAAGAAGATTCTGTCTTTGATATCATTTAAACAACTTTTGTAGATGTTTAGCATACAGAAAATAAAGAACTTGAGAGATGTATTTTCTTTTTCTCTCATAAATTCTGTTAGATGCCTAAAGACTGTGGAGTAATTAACATTGATTTAGAGTAAATATAAATTAACCTCATAATTTCTTAGGGGAAAGCTTGGGGAATAAAAGCTTGTTAATAGCGCTAGAAAAATGTTCTGATTTTCCATGGATATAAATTTTACGGTCAAGGAATGGGAGTAAGAAGGAGGGTTATACATCAAACACTGACATTCTCTTTCATCTAACAGGTTTTGTCTTTCTAGCTTTCAACATCAAGAGCTAAAGACAGACCCTAATGACTGCGATTAAGATATGGCCTCTTACATCAGGGCTGAAAGTTGTGCCTGGTTATTTGAAGACGAATAATAAAAACTGCATAACTGTATTTTACTTGGCTAGAACTCTCCTTACATTAACCAACACACTGCAGAAAAATTATGGGGTAATGAAATTTTATACGAGGGCTTTTAAACATAAACCGACTGTATATTACTAAAAATTTATGGTTCATTTATTCAACTACTGTAGTGTTATTCTGGCCAGATCAAACATTTGGCTAGTAGTCTAGGACTTGATTTTTTTTTTTAGAGGACAAAAGTAATCAATAAGAAATAGTGGTGTTCTCAGGGCTGTAGTCAGCATGACCTCTGTCTGTTGTGTATTCTTCTGTTCAGCTATAAAAGATTCATGGGCCTAGATTTTGAGCCCACAGGAAATCTGTTTGCTTCAGTGGAATAAAGAAGGAACAGTAATTATTTTTACCAGTGTATTCAAGCACCTCTCTTTAATTAAAATGCAACTTAAATGGGCCTATACCTGGAAAATTGGACCAAAAGTCTAGTCTCTAAAGTAAATATTTTAAACATTTCACTCACAGCTACAGTTAGGATGGAATTCACTTGGGAAAAAATACTCAGCTTTGCTCATTGGCCATTTCTAGGATCTAAGTGTGTCTTTCCAAGATGTAAATGTGAGACTATAACAGTGTTAATTAGAGCTTTTGATCAGAATTTAAGAAAGACAAACTGAATATCAGACTAAAGAACGGTATAGCTCAGACTGTGGTCCTAAAGGATGCTTGGGGAAGGAGAGCAATAAACAAGGCAGGTGTGTCCCTGATCTATCTTGCAGCTTGCATACACCCTCATCTGTCCCAAAGCCATTTCTAACAGTTAGCAGATTTATCCACTAACTATAGTGGATATGGAGCCTATGGAGATTACAGACTTCGTTATGTGGATTTAAAGCAAAAAATATCACATTCTTCATTTCCATTTCTCTTTCTTCAAGGAAAGAGACTATATTTTCTTTTCTTGCTTCACTATCTCATCACCTGCCACCTTCCTCATTAGATATTCAGGTGAACTGATGGGAAGGGTTTTGGCTTCAGTGTTCCTGCTTCCTTCTGCCAGGAAGAAGTTCACTGTTCACTGAATCACATCCCAGATCAGGTTGAATTTGAATATCACCCATAACAGACAGATGCATGAAGCATTATCACAATATGTACTCCTGCCTGCCGTGGTGATGGGATGGTGAGACTATGACTGTGATTCTTTTGGGACTGCATTATCCAGGTGCAGAGCATCCATGTGCCCTAAGTGCTGAGGTGTGAGGGAAAGGAAACTCGAGAGGGAATTTATATTGCAGGTTGTGTAATGTGGTGATTCTGAGGCCACAAAAAATAAAATTATCTATGGTACGGCATTTTGAGTCTTAAACTCTAGGGTACAACTTGTGTCTATTAACTCTGAAACCTGTCGTCTACTTCGGAGTCTACAAAGTGAACATGCTCAAGTGCGTGCAGCCACATAAATCTCTACCCTTGTAGACAAAACTGCAGTCCTGCGGTCCAAGCTGAAGCTATATATCTAAAATGAGGGAAGGTGCTCTTCCTGTCCTGGTTCCTTGCCTGATACACTTCAGTGATTTTAAATACAGCTCCACAGCCACATAAAATATTTTTTTGGCGAGCCTGAATAAGGATGTATGTAGAGAAAAATATTATGATCTGTCAATTCAAGTTGCATATAAACTCTTCTGAAAATTGAATTTGCTTAAATGTCAAAGCCAATTTACGTGGGATCAGGAGCTCTGTGTTTTGAAGGAAGTTCATGTCAGGACAAACTTGCTTTCCAAATATTGTTACAAACCTAATACAAAGGTTCAAGTTGATTCCCCTTCTCCTGGACTTGTGCTGGCTTGACTGAATGGGACCTGGTGACTGCTCTCTAATTACTCCCAGGCAGACTTTCCTAGCAGGGGAGCACTTTGAAAATGTCACAGATAGTCATAATATTTGAAATTGCTTGCACTATTAAACACGTGGTGTTTATTAAGGAGCATTAAAGAACACCAATAAATGGCTTCTGTGCAGCTTGAGACCTGGATGTACCAGAGACAAATATTTATCGCAACATCAAGAGATTTTAATGGCTGAATATATGCTAGAAGTAAACATGCCTTTATGCAAATAATTTGTTGGTCAAGTGTGAGCCAGGGCTAACCTTAGGTCTGTTTCCTGTTGGATATTAGTGGCTTTCCTTGTTGCTTTGCCTCTTTCTCTCCCCTCCCATGCTAACCCAAACTGTTTGCACGAGGTCTGCCAGAGTAGCCCTCATCTGTGTGCTTATAAAAGGCCTTTTGTGCATCTTTTCTGCTGGATTCATCCCCAGACACTGATGCAATGAAAATATTGTCAATGCCGTGCTGTGTAACAGTGGCTCTCAAGGCGCGTCCTGCGGAGCTGGTGGTGGAGCTTGGAGGCGAGCTGGCTGCCCAGATGGTGCTGGCTCCTTCCCCTTCCTACTCACTACCCAGATACTGAGAAGCAGCTTAGAGTATGTTGCAAAGAGTAATCTTCTATTGCTTTACAAGAACCTAATGAAAAGGGGTAACCAGATTCATTAAGCTGGACTGCGGTGCTGGGGATTCACTGTGCTTGATTTTTGTTTATAAGGATTAACATATGAGCTAGCTCCCCTAATTCCTTTTGGAATGAATGGGGAGCAGTAAACACTTTAAAGTGGGCTTTCCGCAACCTTGTTTAGCTGTCTGCTATGGGATGAAAGTGGATGTAAGCTAGAAGTGCTTGTTCGTTTCCATTAACTGGAAGTGTGTGCTGCCTGGCTCAGGTGTAGCTGTCCACATCACAGGGGATACCAGCCCCTGTCTCTATAGCTTCTTTGGAGAAAACCTAATATATATTTCTTCCTTGTAGATGCTCTTCAGGAACAGAAAAGGAAGCTAAAAATCACTTAGGACTAAAGTGAGTGAAGTTCTAATGCGATGAAAATGCTTGCAAAGCCGTGCTGTAGAGTGTCCTCTACAGCTCACTAATATCCAGGTTAAGCTGTGTTAACAAAAAAGACTGAGTCTAAGAAAAGAAATTAGTCATAGCGCTGTTTTGTTTCTTGATGTTGGTGCTATAGAAGTTACAGCAGCTTTAGAATTCAGACACTGTTTTCATTAAAATACAGTTTCAAACCCACTGGTGCATCATTTATTCCTATACAGAGTAAACATTGAATCATGAGACACTAGAGAAAAAAGAATTGCTAGTTTTTGCAGGTTAAAGCCAGTTACCTAGTAATGTCATCTGTGACTAGACTAGGATTAATTCTGGATGGAGAGAGAATACTGGGATCTGTTTTCAGGAAATATCGGTATTTTTCATTGCAGCAGCAAACATGGCTTTTTGAATGTCTGTTTTCCTTAAAGGAACACATGATATATCAAGGAACTATCAAGCTTGTGAGAACTGCTTCATTTTTTCTTTTCACTAGTGTAAATATTTGCAGAAAGTTTTTTTCCCTGATTATTATAAACACTGATCAAGAAATCAGTGTTTGTAAGCCTGAAAATCCTACAAAGGTCTCAAATGAATATAATACAGGCTTTATGCACTTACTGAGTATCTATGTGTTATTTCTTTTTCCTGTTGAAATCTGAAAAAAGGTTAGTTACACAGACTGTGTCTAGTACAGACTTTTCTTGGCATTTTATATATATATGTGTGTGTGTGTACATATATATATATATATACATACATATATATAGGCAGTTTACTTAGAAATGCATTGTAAATGAGTATTCTTAACTTCCCTGTAGCTTCCTGCCTGACGTTCAAGCAATCACAGGACAATCCATCATCAAAATTCTTGATTCATATTCTGATTGTAGGAACATCTATGCCATTTAAATACATTTGCTGTGTTCATTATGTATACAGATGCGTGCATATTATGTATACAGAGATATGCATTAAACAAATGTGCTCCATTTAAATACATTTCTCTGTCTTGTCTGCTTGTGATATTTTTACAAACTGGTCCAGGTTTCTATAAGCAGCTTTTCAAGGGGAAATTCTGAGCAGCCAAACAAAATGGATGAAATGAACCTGATCTCAGCACTTCATTTGAGCTAAACGGAGGCCAAAGTATTTGCTGTGTTGCCTGGTCAGATGTTTTTTTAAGCAGACTGAAGACTAACCAGTGTTAGACTATAATAGCTGTCTAGGAACAAAATCAAGTTATTAACAGAAGCCCATTATCTGCAGCACCAGAAGGAAAGCTGTTCAGACAGCTATTGCATTTCAGCAGCAGGGCCCTTCTGCTGCAGGTGCAGTGAGGTTTGTGAGCGGGCAGCTCGTACAGAGCAGGCAGCCCCTGTCCCTCTCAGGATTTTGCTAAGGCACAGAGCAAACAGTATGGATGTTGCAATTAAAAGTGTAGTCCCCTCTTCACTTCTACCCACCCTGGCAAGAAAACCAAAAGAAACACAAAGAGTATGAACGTATTCTCCTCTGCACATTTTACAGTCAGTTTACACAAGGATAAAGTTGCCATAAAATTCTTTCTTCTGCAGCGGAAGGTTTGGCATGTGTTTGCTCTGTTTCACTGGGGTGTGATGTTGGGCCATGAACCATCAGGGCAAAAAGGTACTTAGGCAGTGTGAACCACCTACTGCCTCACCTAGGAGGGAACACTGTACACGGACAGAAGCTGGGAACACCATGTCCATGCTGTTAAAGCAGGCTGAATAGAAGAAAAACAATGGAAAATACAATCTTTTATCTGCTGCAGGCTGTTGTCGTGAGTGACAAAAGCAAATATGCTTAGCTGCCTTGTCTGCTGGTAGCGAACAGCACTGCTGCCTGACACTGCTTCCCATTGCTGTTTCCTGCAGCATGGGAGGGATGTGGCTGGTATTGATGTGAACTGGTAGCTGTAGCCTGAATTGAAGAGCCTGAGGAGTTCCTGCAAGTTACACGCAGTGCTGACAGGACCCCAGAGCAGGGATGTATTACAGCTACAGAGAAAATGAAAGTTTTCCACATATATGAAGAAAAACTGTTCGACTGCCTTCAAAAATGCAGTAAAGAGATGAGACTGAACCATAGTTACCTACTGGTGCTGATGGAGGGAGCCCTGGCTTGCCATTTAATTTTCATCTTTTCAGTCCTGTAGCACTGAGAAATGTAAGCTGACAGCACAATACAGAGAGTTCTCGGAGGCTTAATGTGTTAGTGTCAAATGAAACAAAACCTGAGATTAGCTTTTTAAAGGATTTTGTCTGCTGCAGATAAGAACTGAAAGGCTTTTATAGATGAGCTCTGTTGAATACGACGTTGGGGAAGGAAAAGGGGAGATGAGCATCAAGGAGGAATAGCAATGGAGCAACCAAGTGGATCAATGGGTGGTAACCATAAAATGGTGTGTTTGCCTATATAATTAGTACCTGCTTGTGTTACAGAAACTCAAGGTAATTTACTTAGGCTGCAGACCCGGTTTTAACTTGAGAAGGATAAAAAATAACTTTCTAAGGCCTAGAAAAACATGAAATTATTATAATATTCTACTGGATTCTAGGTTTGCTGGCCCTTTTTTTCTGCTTTTGAGCTGCTTCACTTAATATTATATAACTAAATATTACTTTAACCAGGAGAAGTATATTGTTTTATAGAAAAAAACTTTCAATTGGAATGGAGGAGAGGGACCAGGGGCTGGCTGACTGTGCCCATAAGGTAAAACAGTTCCTGTAAGGAAGCTTGGGAAGCAGCTCATGCATAGCAGCTGGGTGGCTGGGGTTGCATCCTTGAACACAGGAGGAGGCAACTCAGCTTCAGGCTGGGTTGGGGGTCTTGATTGTTGCCAGTAGCCTTCAGCTGCGTGCTGCTGGTCCCTGAGGTTTCTTGCACAAGGTATTTATGCAGTTGCTGCCTTTTTAATGTTAATGAGAAAGAAGAACATTGTTTGAACAGCAGTGAGTTTTGAGTGGCCAGGTCACACAGCTGGCTCAGCTGGCAGAGGGGAGCAGGCAAGTTCCTTGAGTGGCAGGGCAGCACCGAGCACACTGGGGCAGGAAACCTCCATCCAGCAATGCTGAAGCTAGGAGAAAACTCATTTCTACCACCTGTCTGTGAGGACTGTGCTGTGAATCAAGGCAGAACATCAGGAGAGCAGGAAAAAGTTCATCTTTTCAGATCTGAGATGGGTGTTTGTATCACAGAAGTGTTCATGAGCCATGCTGGAATGAAAGGATGTAATGCTGTTCTTGTTTTAATTGGTGTTTATGTTTCAGTAGGTAGCTTGGCTTTTGACAAGCAGTCTTCTTCCAAGCAAAAACTGTTTTGTTAGAAAGTCCCCAGGCAGTGGTAGTAAAGTCAGCACGCACCGGATTACTTACTATGGGTACCTTCTGTACCGTGCCATATCAATCTTCTGAGGAGCAGCTGGTGGTTTCGCCAAGGCGTGTGTGCCCTGGCACAGGCTTAACAAGTCACCCTGTGGGGAAATTGCGATTTCATAAAGGCTTCTGCATCTCGGTGTCTGATATGCATAGCGCAAGTCTGTGCTGAGCAGATGGTTTTCCAGACGTCCTTGCATTGAAAAACTGAGTCTGTCTTTCTGGAGGGTGGACTCTGCAGTAGTATCTATATGGTTTGTGAAGCCACCAGGGAAAGTGTTTTCATTTATACTATTGCTTCTAAAGTACCTATGTGCTTCAAAAACTGCCAGCTGCATTGGAGACCCACACCTAAGTCCATTTCTCTGGCTGCGTGCAGATAAGGGAGGGATGCTTTTACCTAAATGTAGGAGACAATCTCATTTCATTTTGTTATTGCTTCATTTCTCGTAGTTTTTCTGGTAAAATTGGGATATTTTGTAGAGGTTACTATCTGGGTTAAGTAGTTAACAGATGATGCTATTTACAAAACTCATAAAAGCTTAACCTGCGAAAATACCACAATGAATAAAAATAACCTTTCTTGCATTTAATTTTCATTTGATATTTACTTTTCTTTCTTTAACCTTTATTTATCTCGAAGTCCAGAGCTTCATAGCTAGTTTACAATTAATTAAATACTTAAGCAGAAGTCAGTATGACAGTGTCTCGCCAATCTAGTTCTTATGTAACTTTAACTGTCAAACAAGGTGAAATGTTTTAACAGAACACCATAATTCAGCAGGTAATATGAGGAAGCTAAGTTACCACATGCAAATTGCTTGTTCTTCTGAATACTTGCATGTGATGACTTCTGAATGCCTGATTTCTGAGGGGTTGTCTGCAGCAGACTCCCAGCCTCAACTGGCACTTAATGCTGATTTTGTTAAAAAGCATTTAGTCCTTCTAAGAACACTTAAATTCAGAATTAAAGTGGCCTTTGGTCAGCTTACCATGAATGTCAATTATGCTAAAGTGAAAGAACATTTTAATCCCAATTAAAATACAGAGTTTCTGCCCCAGGAGTTTAATGTGCAATGGCTTTCCTGCTGCAGATGAACGCAGCATCCAACATATGGACAGATGCACTAATTACTGCTCAGTGAATGAGACTGAATTTGCAAAGCAGGACTAACCAGAGGTAACTGCTTGTGTGCATACCCTAAGAATTAAACACTGAGTCAGAGGGGTAAATTATCTTCCATTTTCAGGGTGGCAGGAGGATGGATGATCTGCAAAGTTGTTCAAGTTAAGCTCTAAATCCACAACCTCTCTCCGCTTCTATCTCATCTGTGTGTTGATAGCACTCACTAATTTAAACTGACTTTCTTTACTGTTCCCAAATAGATGAGCTTTCAGTCTCAGCACTCTCATTGTCTGTGAACTTGTTTGTTTTCTTCGTAGGAAAGTGTTATTTCAGATACCTCATGTTGGTTATTTCCCTTAACAAATAACTGTCAATCAAACGCTAGTTGAAAGGGACAGGCTGTTCCAAGAAAACAGCTCTCCTGAAATTCCTGTTTTCAGTCTGTGCTGTCACTGAGGGAGCCTGGGATTGCTTGGAAGATGAATTTGGAGAGAAGCAGTCCCAAAACAGAGCAGGGGAGCTGGCACCCAGCTCTACTGACAACACTTAAACTACCAGCTCCTTTTTTAGCATAGCAGAAACCCCATCTGCTTCCAAAATTAAAGTGTACACAGATAAAATGCAGCTTTAGCAAATTTGATGTAAGGGTGGTGTAGCCATGAAAATTCAGTTTTCAAATATGCATTTCTTTAGCAAAACTTACAAAAATTGTATTTCGAAATATAAGCACTCTGCAAGTCCTTGTTTTAGTGCTGGAGCTTATGCTGCTCTATGTCATGGTCACTTTTTATTTGATTCCCCACATCTCATGGTAGCTGTGAAATGAGGAGGCATCTGGTTCTTTCAGGGTTTTTCAGTTGATGCAGAAAAACCTTTCAAGCCTCTTCAGTAAACAGATTTTTGAAAGGGCATCTATGTAGGTCATGTCTTTTATTGCCAAACATCAAAGTATTTTAACTCCATGATGGCATGCAAGGGGTAACCGCAGCTGGCTTGTGATGTCACCTCAAAGTGAGATCAGTGGCAATGTCTTCTGCTAAAACTAGAGACCATTTCATCCCTTCCATGGTTCCTCCTCTTCCAGGCAGGATAAATCAGTGCTACGTTAGCTAAAGGTAATGGAGTTCCAGTGACAGAAAATCATTTGGAGGTGATGGTGGTGAAGGGAAATTAAGGCCAAAAAGTAGATTTCATGCTTCGTTTGAGAGATGCAATGGAGAAGGAAGATAATCCATCCAGTTATCCTGTCCATCTATAACTGAAGACTTTTTCCATGAACCAGCTAATATTTGTGTTTCCTTAAATAGTCTTTTGATGTTTCAAGATTCCCTTCTTTTACTCTAGAACAGAAGGATTGCATATAGTTTGAACTTCCCAGGTATAGCCGGGGAAACTAACACAAGTATTTTTCTGAAGATATTTGTTATAAAAAACCTGACTTGCAATAGTTATCCACTGGCAAATGGTCAAAAATACACAGAATATTTGGAAGCTGACAAAGAAAAAACCAGCAACAGCAATGGTACGAGTAGAATAAGCCAGCAGAAAACCAAGCAGTTAAAGGAACAAGAGGAACGTGAACAAACCCAGCTGAGGCAAAACACCCTCCAGAAACAAAGCTGGAGAAACAGATAGAACATTAGCAAATTGGTGGACAACAGGATGACCATGAGCCAGCACTGTGCCCTTGTGGCCAGGAAGGCCAATGGCATCCTGGGGTGTATTAGAAGGGGGGTGGTTAGTAGATTGAGAGAGGTCCTCCTTCCCCTCTACTCCACCCTGGTGAGACCACACCTGGAATATTGTGTCCAGTTCTGGGCCCCTCAGTTCCAGAAGGACAGGGAACTGCTGGAGAGGGTCCAGCGTAGGGCAACAAAGATGATTAAGGGAGTGGAGCACCTCCCTTATGAGGAAAGACTGAGGGAGCTGGGTCTCTTTAGTTTGGAGAAGAGGAGACTGAGGGGTGACCTTATTAATGTTTATAAATATATAAAGGGTGAGTGCCACGAGGATGGAGCCAGGCTCTTCTCGGTGGCAAACAATGATAGGACAAGGGGTAATGGGATCAAGCTGGAACACAAGAGTTTCCACTTAAATTTGAGAAAAAACTTCTTCTCAGTAAGGGTGACAGACACTGGAACAGGCTGCCCAGGGAGGTTGTGGAGTCTCCTTCTCTGGAGACATTCAAAACCCGCCTGGACATGTTCCTGTGCGACCTCACCTAGGTGTTCCTGCTCCAGCAGGGGGATAGGACTGGATGATCTTTTGAGGTCCCTTCCAATCCCAAACATACCGCGAAACTGTGAAACTGTGAAATTTGTAAATGGCTTAACAATTGGGATGAATTTTAGGAGAGTGTGTATAACATTTATCAGTCTGTTCTTATCTTTCTTTCTTTAGTAACGCTTCCGCCAGATTCACTGAATAATGCCTTGTCCTTGCCAGTTAGCATATATACATAGGCATCCCATGCAAAAATTAAGTCCAGAGTTTTGCATCTGCTCAGGTCCTTCCCCTGCCCATTACTGGCGCTGTACATGCAATGGCCCAGTGATCTCCAGCACTGACTTGCCCTCTGCTTTATTCTCCTCAGCAGAGCTGCTTATAGCCTGGTTGGATTCAAACATCTTCATTTCCTTTATGTAATTTTGAGGGGTCCAGGCTTTTCTGGAGGTGGTGAGACTCCAGCCAGGGACAGGAGCAAGCTCTGAGAGTACACTTCATGCTGGAAGACGATTAAGGTGAACAAGCAGCACAGGGGTAATCTGGTTTTCCTGTTCAGATACAGAGTCCACTGTCCTTTGGATCAGCTCTAGGAATCAGTCACAGGAAGAGAATAAATGTTCATGATACTAAATTTCAGGTTTAATCTCCAGTAATAAATGTTTCATTTGCTGTCTCCCCCTCCTTTCTTCTTTTCTTGTCAGTCTCATGAGAGGTCTCTGTCTTGCGTATTTCAGTCTCACAATGCAAGAAAGACCAAGGACTTTGTGGGGTGTTGGAGCATAATGAAAAGGACTATTATGGGCTGCTACTGTTGTTTCTCTGTTAATAAAGAATTAGCTATTTGAAGCAAAGGACATTGTATGGAGTCTCACTATGCAACAAAGTTATCAAGGAGAAATAACGTAGCAGACAATGATTGTTTCATAACTCATACAGAAGGCTATGATTAAATCTCATGATATGATTTATTGAATTCTGAGAGGGAAAAAAAAAAAGGGAAGGTACTGGAATAAGAAATACTGGATGGGCGATGATTTACAGACAATAAGAAACTGCATCTGTGCTTCTGCCTCAGGTGTCAGACTTGGTCATATTATAGATATGCTTTCTTCACTATCATTAAAGAGAAAATTAAAAGTCATTTCCATTTTTTTTCAGTATAATGGCTTTGCATTTAAAGAAGCTTATGATTCACACTGTGTTTACTTCATCAGGGAGCCTGACATTTGGAAAGATGTTTTTTCAGTACTAGTGGTTTTATAAAGGAAGAAAATTAATTTCTCTTAACTACACTTATCTTATATGTTAAGCACCAGCAATATGTTTAGATCCATGATAGAGATGAGGCCTAATTTTCTTCTCAGTCACACCTGTGTTAATTAGAAGTAATTCCAGTGCAGCAGCAAAGTGACTTGGTAGAGTGACAGAGAGTATGAGTTTTCCCTTCGTATGTTGTTGCTGCTATTGGCAACAGCCAAATTTTGATACATTTATTTACATAAAACAGAACCTTAATGTGTTAGACATACCAATAAATTATTTTATTTAGCATTGGAGTGCCATAGATTTTGCACTAATTTTTCATTTATTAGAAAACTAAAGTAAATGTGTGTAGAGATACTTGCTACAAAACACTATTTCAGTTGTTATTGTGGCTTGGCAATAAGCATCATTAGTCTTGACTTTTTCAGTCGCACATTAGGCTGACATTTTACTACAACAAAGGGGACATTTCCTTCTGCTTATTTAAGATTTAGCTGTTATGTTTCTCAGGATTTTTTTTTCTTTTTTTTACAAGAGCAGTGAGGGCTGTAGAACCAATTTGCTTTAGAAGCTTAAAAATTCCATTGTTATGTACCAGAGATGCATATTTTCAGCAGCAGAGAAGAGAGACCAGTGCCAAAGCTGGGACAGACAAAGCCTGCTTTTCTGAGAGTGTCGTATTTTCTTGTTTGTCACTTTTTGCAAGAGGAGGCAAAAGTTTTTCGCTCGGCTTAGCTGTGTGATTTATTACACTTTCAGCTCTTGTAGCAGTATTCTAGCTGTTCTTTTTAGTGTTTCTGAGGTGGTCTTTGATGATTCAGGGGAAGGAAATCTCAGAGATGCCTTGCACTGCCTGGAATCAAAACCCAACAGTCGATAAGAAAGGCTGTATTTGTGGGATCTCTAAATGCAAGTGCAGGTTCTGATGTGACAGTGAGACTCAGGGCTGATCTGTCTTAGTAACAGAGTCACATGTAAAGTTTATTGTAATTTGTTTGTGGGTTTTTTTTGTTTTTATCAAGTAAAACAATTTTATTTTTATTTATTTTCCACTTTCTGCAGATAATTTGATTTTTTTTTTTTTTTTTTTAAATGAAGGAAAAGAAACCACATACTTTAGACAGCTTAAGTTCAATTTTCTGGTAGATCAAAGAAGGTCTTTCTAGCACACTCGGGAGCAACACAGGTGCTGCAGCCCTAATTGCTTTCATTTCAGACAGCTACAGCTTCTAGAAACCCAACACTGAAAGGACTTCTTGGTGATACCTACCCACATGGCCTCTCAGAATCCTGCCTACCTCTTCCAAGCTCACATGTCTTCAGACCTCAGATAATATCTTTAGCAAAACTACAGAGTTCTGCCCAAATTATTAGCTCCTAATGCATTCATTAGCTCTGAAGAAAGACTATCACAACTCATTCGTGAGAACTATTTCAAGTGACCTGATTAAACAAGAGAAACCATGCTTTGAGCTGCTACACCTGTACTGGAGCCCTTGATGGCCATCTCACTTTACCCTGTATTTTTACTCTGTTCTGTACAAAGTATTAATAAATCATGTAAGAACCAGTCTCTTCAGTCTTTTTAAATTTCCATGAGTCACTTTGGTTTTGGACTCCCTGGTGATGTTCTTTTACATTGTGTGATTGCAGATTCTGCAAGATATGTTTTATATATGTTTGCAATTTCTTAATATGCATACACGTAGTGTGGTCCCTCTCATTTGGACAAATTAAAAAAATCAAAAGGATGTTTCATACCATCTCTACTGTACCGAGACGGCTGCTTTAGGAGTGACCTGAAGCTGGGGACAGTCTGTGGAGCAGTCCCATGTAGCCACATTGCCCTTGTAAGCCAGAACCTGGTTGCTCTGCAGCCTCCTGCTTTCACAGTGGGTGGTGCTGCTCTCCGGCCAGGAGGAACCTTGGAACAGCACTAAAAGAAGATGCTTGTGGACTCTCCCACAAGGTAAACAGTAATTGTTAGGTCTACACACCAGCTGTTTTGCTCACTTTCAGCTTCCACACATGTTAAGTTTATCTTCAGCCTTTCATCTTGCACGCATTATGTCTGTTCACACTACAAGTGATTTCTTTTTTCCCCAGAGCTCATAGTGATTCTGTACCTCATTACTGTTGCTGAACTACTCCAGCCAACAAGTGTCTCTGCTGAGAAGCAAGAAAAACCCCACATAGCTCTTCCACTCTTTTAGCTTTCTCAATAATTTTTAACAATGAAACCTGATGACTTTCTAAACATGCATACTCTCTTCTTTCCCTTCCCTTCCCTATGTATCTTACATAGTTTTCATCATGTGCTCTTTAAGGTGAATGGAAACATGAATATTGGAGAGAGCTGGGAGGTTTGCTGGGTGCGCAGACTGTTCCTGGTAGCCGTCAGTGGGTGGGTCAGCACTTCTAAGGACTGATTTTGATGTGGGAAGATTTTCCATTTTAGTTTCTGTCTGAAATAATATTTAGGTGAGAATAAAACCATTGTTGCCTGAGGTATAACAAAGAAATTGAAAAGAAATAGTCAAAGTCTGAAAAACCTCATGGAGTAGAGTTGGGGCCTTAATACAGCTGGGAGGGGTACGTGGGAGAGTGGGTGAGTTAGTTTGTCGGTAAACACTTAACACTGCAGTTAAGGATGGAGGAGGATGGAGTTTTAAGCTCGTTGGAAACTGCCACAGTACGTCAAGACATATTTTAGGAATTAAGAGCAGGCTGAGGTTTGTGTGCTTGTGACAGCTTGTGAATCTGACTGCAGTCCTGCTTCTCCTACATGGTGTAGATGATGCCATGATGTCTGCACTAGGGGTTGTTTCTGGATTAACTGTTCAGAGAATCAGACCCTCTAGTGAAATACCTCCATGTATTTATTCTGTGTGGCTTGAGTTTTGGAAATATTTCTTGTTTTGAGTATAATTCTCAGGATTTTTTTTTTGCAATAATGTGTTCTGGCTGCTCAGTGCTGGCAGCCTTGCTTGTTTTTTGCTCTGCCATATCATGGTTTCCCCAGAAGAAAAAAGCACTACAAAAGTTAGCAATAGCAACTAGCTCAGAAATGGAATGGCAAGTATGAGAGCAATTCCCATTTGGCTGTCAGGCACAGAACAGGGATCACACAGCTAAGCGTTTGCTGTTTTTTTGTAGCTATTTTACAGTGTAGCACAGCGAATGACACTGTTAAAATTAATGCCTTAATTAGAAAAACACACCCCTTTGGTATTTTTTTTTTTAAGTTGCAAGGAAACCTAGAATAAAGATTTAAGTCTGATTCCTCTTATCTGGGACAAGCAGCTAAATAGGTACAGCCTAACCTGCCAATATTGAGGAGTTACTGTCAGAAGTGGAGGTGCTAAAAATGTATCTGTAAGATACAGAGAAAGTAACTCAGACCGAACAGGATTTGTTGGGTGGTAGTGGGAGGATAGCTGTTGGACATTGCCTTTGGTGGTGCTGGGCTTTTTTTATGGGGATGCAATATCAGATCAGTCTGCAAACACACAAAACACAAATTAAAAAAATATGGCTCACTAAATGAAATATAACTGTTGACAGGGAGCACTAAAACAGAGAAAAGTACAAAGTCATAACTCTTCTTAAGTAACTTTCATTTCTTCTAAAGATTTAGGGATATCTTATTTTGCCCTTGAACTCCAAGGAGAGAATTCATTCCTTTCTGCACATCCCCTTTCTCTGGGATTGCATAATAACTATAGTCCTTTCCTTCTTTACTGCCTCAATGTACTAGTTACCTTATAGACAGAAATAGCTGCTACAGTTCTGACCTGGCTATCTTGTAAATAGCCACTGCATCTTCAGTGTGGGACTTAAAATCCCTTTTCAGGATGAGGAGAAAAAAAACTTACATGGAAAGAATTTATTATTAGTGTACTTTAAATCCAAACAGTCTAGGCAAAGAGTAATTGCTAGCTCAGATCTAATTGCTATAGGTCAAATGAGGCTGGACAGGGCTTTGAGCAACCTGATCTAGTTGAAGATGTCCCTGCTTGTTGCAGAGGGGTTGGACCTGGTGAGCTTTAAAGGTCCCTTCCAACCCCAACTATTCTCTGATTGCAGAAAATATCTAATTAATAATACTGATGAAATTGTTACACTCAGATTTCCTATCCTCTACCCCTTCCCTGATGTTTTGCTCACCCCTCTGCTCCCTCTGGGTCCGAGGTTGATGGCTTCAGCCCAAGAAGATGGTGGTGCTGTGCTGAGTTATAACATTCCAGGTCCTTTCTGGGGACGGTGTGACACTGGTGGCGGGGACTTCTTCCTCTACTTTGCCACCACAAAAATGATGTTGCAGATTTTTTCTGCCTCATGCCAGAGCTCACACCAGACTAACTTTAAGTACATCTTATGAGTGTCCTAAAAGTGTCCACTTAAAAAAAAAAAAAAAAAAAAAAAGGACAATTTTAAGATGCAGCTGGACAGCATGCTGGGTCATCTTGTCTAGACCATGCTTTTGCCAAGAAAGGTTGGACCAGATAATCCTTGTGGTCCCTTCCAACCTCCTATTCTATGATTCTATAATTCTATGAAAGTCTTTGTACACCTTCTATTATGCTTAACCCTTTTTCCTGTCTTTACTGGCTGCAATTTCAGGTTGCGTGTGAATATTCCTGTTGGATACTTGCCATTTGTTCACTTTGTTATAGTTGAAGCCCATTTTGCATGGTTCCCAATTATTCTTGTCTTTAACAGACCACCATGGGCAGCTCATGGTCTGCAATTTCCAGTGCCTGCCTATGCCCACTCCATTATCATCTCCTGCCTGTACTGCTCTGCCCCCCAGCCTGGGTCCCACTCCCATCATATCGTGCCACATTCCTCTACACAACATCGTGCTGGTGGGGTCATGAATATTCCACTCTACACTAGATAGCTACTTATTATTCCTAGCTGTATAAAAATTATCGTTATACTCAATGAATATAAAAGGAGATTATTCAAACAAGTTAGGAATTAGCCACCTGGTCATCAGAAAAAAATGCTGTTACAGCTAAACAAACTAAAACAAAGCTACAAGCAGGCCAAGCCAAGCTCAGGCAGTGCCTGATAAGCCTGTTAGTAGCAATGGCAATAGGGTATTTACTGGGCAACAGGGCTACATTAGCTCTGTCAGTCAGTATTATTAGCTCTTACGACTTTCTCTTTTTCGCAGCCAAATGTCATATTGACAGGTTAATCCAGGAACCCTTAAATAATTTAAGAATGAAGGTGACTGTTCTGTTAAAAATATGTCTATGGAAATTCATCTTAAAACAGGTGCTTGCTCTGAAGGCTGAGTTCTGTGATCATTAAAATCCAGTTACAGTTGTGTTGGGTGAATGCAAGAGAAGGGTGATGTTGCTTCTATGGAGGCAATTATAAAACCTTTCAAATTTCTTCTTGAGGGAGCTGTGTCTGGGGAATTCAGGATATTGGAAAGCCTGTTGCCCTGACACTGACCCACAGCAAGGGTCCCTCAGAGCAATTTGAATTAGAACATGTACCACAACCCTGCTGAAGCAGTGGCAGGTCTGGGTGAAGTGACTCCAGCTTCTACCCACTGTCTCCTATGAGGATGTTTGTTCCAGCATTTGGCCAGAAGTTATCCTCCTCTTATTACTTCTGTTTTGGGCTGGTTACTTTCTTTAGCTGTACTCTATACCCAAAACTCTGAAATGATCCGTATTCAAAACCAACCAAATAAAAAACAACCAACAAAACCCACAAAACAAAACCAGCAGCAGTTAAAGTGACAGATCTGAGGAGATGTTGATCTCTGGTAGGAAGGCAGAGTGAGAGTGGTAAAAGGGGCTGGGGCTGACAACTCCTTGGCCTGGATCAGCACAGGGTGGGTGCTTTTCTTGAGTAAATATTAAGATGTTCTACCTGAATCTGATGGGTTTGACTGAATCAGGTTAGGGAGCAGTCAGCTGAGCAGTTTACGGCAGGTGATTTGAAAGGGTGCCAGTTTTTCCCAGGGAGGTGGTGATGAGAAGATACTGCTGAACCGGGGAATGTAACCTTTTCACCCAGCTGCGCTCCAGCCAGGGCAGGGTGTAAACAGACCCTTCAGCTAAAATAAAAAAAAATCATAGATTAGAAGCTAGGAATGAGGGAGGGAGAGAAACCCACAGATTTAGTAGCAAATGCTCAAATTTCAGCCTAGCAAAATCAGAAAATCAGTGTGAATTTAATAGGACAAATATTTTTGTTCCAGTATGTCTCTGGGAATGGTTGGAAAAATCATCTCTTTTTGTTCAGCATCTGGAAAAAAGCAGCGGGCAGGCTTTCAGCCAGAATCCTGTTTTCTCTCTCCTCTTCATTTAGCTCAGGGATGCTCCTGCCCTGCTCAATACTGCTCGTCAGCCACCAGCGCTGGACGCTTCTGGAGCAGGATGTGGTTTTTCCCTGTTGATGGTTATTTCGCTCCTTCACCATGAAGAGACCATAGCACATCAAGGGCAATCTCTGTAACCCAGTCAGGTGGACCGAGAGCAATATGCATCATTAAAATTTAAGTCAAAAAGCAATCTGAAGAGCGAGACGTGTGTTCATACAGTCTCTTCTTTTTAAGACAGTCTCCTGGTTTTTCTAGGGCTGATTTATTGCTTTTGAACCTACTGAACCATGCTGAAACCTGAATTTAGCATGAACTTATAAGGACGGAAACATACTTGCTTCAGTTTTAAGGTTTTTAAGCCTCAGTACCTAAGCATTTTATAAGATAAATATACTATGTGACATAGTATTATATCTATTTATAATGTAACTATATAATATAGCTTAAACATATTCCACTTTTTAATCTATTGCTTTAAATTATTTTTTAATACTATATAAGAAAATTAATTCTATAAATGTGTAAACTGAGGTAACTGCTTCCAGTTATTATTAGCCTTGAAGAGGTGAATTTTTATTTTCCCTTTCATCGCAACTCCATTAAGGTATCAGCATGAACTACTGTGAATTAATACTTCTAGATCAATATTTTAAGTAATAATTTTTTCCTCATTTTTAGAGAAAGCTATCCCAACAAGAGGTGATGTATGTTACCTCAACATGCAGTGACAGGTGAGAAGGTGAAAAAAACCCCAACATTTTGATTTCCTGTTTTGGTTGAAAACAGCAAGGATGTTATCTGGAAAAGCCACATGGCAAAAATAGCACTAAAAGGAAGATGCTATGTGATTAATATTTGTAAAATATTTCATGGTACTCTTGAACAACTCTGATAATTTTTATTGAAAATGCAAAAAACACATTTAAATTCTTTTCCATTAAATATGAGTAGAGTCATAATTTCAGTCATGTGTAATTTACCACTTCTAATTAACAAAACCAGAAAACTTTCTCTGTTTCTCAAGCAACCTTTGCTATAGTGGAGTCTCATCTGTGCAACAGAGTCAATGGGCTATGACTGCCAGTGTAATGAAATTAATGAAACCATATTTTTCAAATCCTGAGGAAGGGCACATTTGATGGGTATATAAGAAGTCAGGAAAACCAGCTCTGTCTGGCACTGCAAGCAGCACGTGTTAGCGCTGCCAGCCAGGCTAATTAATTGCATTTGGGACATACCTGTCCTACTTCTGCCATCCCAGGCACTGCCTGCCTGGTGCTGAGCATCCCGGGCAGCCGCAGTGCGGGGCCGCTCGCTCATGTGAAGAGCACTGAATGTGTCAAAAAAAGAGCTGAGCCAGGGCCAAATTAGTGTTTCTGCTCTGAGATTTCTGACGGATTGTTAAAAGCATTTCATTTACGCATATATACTCACAGGCATGGTTTGGAGAACTATACTGACAGTTTGGGTTTTAATAGTTGATGAATTAAGGGGCAAGAGACAATCAGAGAGTCCATATTCACAGTTCCTGGGATGAACTGCTACCGTGCTCTTTTTATCTAATACTACTCTCTGCTTGGCTTTGTGGTAGCTGTTTTTTAATTATAGAGTATTGTGGCAGTTGCACATCCCCCTGAGATCCGGAGCCTACAATGGGGCAGCTGATAGCTCTTTAGCACCTTTTGTGCCCCACTGTGACTGTCCCCACATGAACATCTAGGGTGGTGCTGACAGTACCTGGGGGCAGGGTGACTTCACCTCCCTCCGGCTGTGGGGGCAGGAGGGTTGGGACCCTCGGTCAGTTGACAGGGTCCTCAACAAAGGAGGTGCCCAGAGAAGCTGAGAAGCTTTGGGACCATGTTGTAATGACCACAGCCTGATCTGTCCAGGCTTTAAAATGTGGTCCCCGCCGAAGACCCCCTGGAGTGGTGTTCTCGGGGCAGCAGGTCTGTGAGCTGGAGCCCTCCCCTTAGTCTGGGTTGCCGTCTAAGGAGACTTCCTGGGATTGAGAGCGCCTCACTGTGGTGAGTGGTTTTCTCTGCTGGTTATATCCTTGAGTGAGCTCTCACCTAATCCAGGCAAGCAATTATTTCTTCTGGGCACCCTGCAGCGAGAGGCCTCCAGTTTTGTTTCTTGTGAGTGAATGTGTGCGTGTTGTGGATCCTCATTATTCTGATGTTGTTGTGCCCCAATAATCTCTTCAACTGATTTCTGAACCTGTATTTTATGTTGTCATAATGTTAAATAGTTGTATAAACCCTGTTTCTAGTCAGTTTATTTGCTACACTTTTCCGGCTAGAATGAAGTCTGTTTTGGAACTTACTGTCTGCCTAAAATTGACTTTTGGGGTGCCTCCATGACAATTATCTGAAGTGTAAGGTATTTTAGGACCACAAAAGAATACCAGCTGCACCCCCATCAAGCTGAACTTCTGATACATTATATTGCTTTTTTTTTTTTTTTCCCCCTGAACCCAATTCTGCAGTGTTATCTCAGCAGTCCAATATGTGTTCCAGGCTTCTTTTTTCTTTTTCTTAGTGGTGCCTTCCTGATATTGTGACAAGCAAGCTGTGAAAAAATGCAGAACTGATAAAAGAAAAAGAAATTGTTTACAGATAAGCCTACTTCATCCTTGGCTGTTTTACCAGAACAAACAAATTTACTTTGTGAGCTTGAGAAAGAATGTAGGGTTTTTTCAGTTCCTGAAAAGTAGATTTAGAACAAAGCAGGAATCACTGCCTTAAGCAAAGATTGCTAAAAGAGAAATGGGATCTGCACGATGTTACTATAAAACTCAGCTGTTCATTAGCAGTAACTGTTAATTAACCACTCAGAGCCAAGGAGTTTGACCAAGACCTTTTTGATTTGGTGTGTTGGTAATCAGGATAGAATAACATGTGTCTGTATTGCTTGGCATGGCTCCAGATTGCTTGTCCCAGTCTTGCCTGAGAAGCTTCCCAAATCTTCCTTTACCAGCCAAATGTAGGAAAAAATAGTTAACAAGCAGCATGCACATAATCCAAATTTCAGATGTTCCCAATCCATCTGCTAATTCAGGATGGAGAGAGCAGGTCCTCTTACAGAACTAGTATGAACAGTTTAAGGAAAACCTGTCCTTAGCTGCTAGTTTCTGGAGGTGACTATCTCAAGGCTGAGCCATGTGGATAGGTCACATATTTTTTCCCCTACTTCTATGCAAAGACAGCCCAGCTAAAATAGCCCTGAAATGGTTTAGGTTATCTCAGCTGTCTGTGCACTGCAGGAGATGAAGAGCAATTAATTGATCCATAAATAGATTTGGATTCTAATTAAAAGCTTACTTGAATATGAGTATGTGGCTGTGTCTTAAAAACTAACTAGCACGGTTCAGCGTAAGTAGCTGAGCCCTAAGATGCCTTGGTGGTGATGTGGCTTTCTGAATCTGGTAGAGACATCAGTGTTGCTGCTGGACACAGGAAAAGCTGTTATTTCTTGTTGAGTCCTGTCCCATACCTCATCCACCACTCACCTTTCTAAGGGCATCTTGGACAAAAATCCCAACTCGTTGTGCTATCTTCTCAGGATGGTGGAAGGTATAATCTGTTTCTTAGGACTTGTGTCTGTAGAGCATGACAGGCTTATACAGAGCTGGAAGAAACGCTACCTCTAATGATACACTGATGCTCATGTGTTATTAGAGGTAGCATTTCTTCCAGTTCCGTCTCATAGCCTGTGACTTCCCACCACAAACACACACCAGCCTGTGCTTATGAGGCAGCAGCCACAGCTCCCAGGATTTCAAAGCCCATTGACTTCTTGGTTTCATTTTATCTGCTGCTTTGTACTTCTGAAGCTCCCCAGTGACTGATGTTGTTGACAGCAAAGGCCAACTTGTTTTCAATTTTCTGTTGCACAAAATGGTAGGATGGGAGAACCTGTGTCTGGCCGGTGCTGTTGTGCAATTTAACAGGGGTTTGCAGTGAGGAGTTTGCTGCCAGACGGAGTGGCTGGCCCACAGCAGAACCTGGCAAAGGAACATCCTCAGCCATGGCTACTTTTAGGCTGACACATATTGCTTCACCTAAGACACTGTGGAATCATTATTTTCATGACCTTTTTTTCCCCCTTAGGCTTATTCTAGAAATTCCATCCATTCAAAAGAAAAAAAAATAGAAAAAAAAAATTATTTTGAAGCTAACCAGTGATATTCTAGTTTTAATAGAAAATGAGTGCTTGGTAGACTGTTGACATAAAATAATTTGTTCTTAGAATTTAGCTCTTTTATATTTCTCAGTTGCCAGTAAACAGATGATGACAATAAAATCCATAAATGTATATGTCACTTATATGCAAACCAGTAAAAGAGTAATTTATGTGGATAAAAAACAACTCAGATATTGATCTGACCATGAACTGTGTAGTGCAGAACTGTCTGCGTGTTTAATATTCTCAGTTATTGTGGGTTTTACTAGAGAGACAGATACCTTGTATTCTTTTCATGAAGGGATAGGTGTTAGTTTTAGGGGGAGTGCCTGATGCAGATAGATATAGCTGGAGAATCAAACTTAGTTGCCAAAAAGATTTAACATTCATATACCAAGATTGCTTTTTGAAATAAGTCTAAAATAATGTGCCTCATTTTAGTTTTAACTTACTTTTAAAATATTAAATGCTTAGCTTATATCAACATGACTACAGTACCTATTATAAATGCAAAGTTTAACACTGCTGTTAACAATGAGAGAAGTGTGTTATTACTGGTGTTATGGTTGATGGGACTTCTATTATTGAGATTTTTAAGAACTGGCTATATAAAAGCCTGGGGAGAGTGATTTTTGGTATGGGTGATCTTGCCTTAGCAGGGAGGGATGGCCTTGAGAGTTCTCTGTTTTCTGTGAGTCTTTCTGCAGAGAGGAGATTTGTGTGCAACAGGTCAAGTAATGGAAAGCCTGGATGTGATGGTCCAAGCGATCCATACTGAAATTAGTAGCAAAATGAGCCTGGAGGGTCCAGTTGGGCTTAAGATCTGTGGGATGACTACTGACTGTATTCAGCCAGAACTAAAGCTGGGTCCACTCCTGTGAATTCAGCCTTATTCTCAGGTCCTTTGCAAAGCCCTTAATGGACTTTTCATCCCTTTGTTAAAAAAAAAAAAAAAGGTCAACTTGGGCAATGAAATAGAATGATTTTTGAAGGTAAGGTTTTTATCAAACAAATGACTACTGCCATTTTGATACTATATTTCTTCCACTGCTGTAATGTACAATTAATACTGATCTATCATGCTATGAAATATGCATGCAGCACTAAATATGTTAACCAGGATTTCTCAAAAGAACAATTTTCTGTGGACTACTTAAAAAAAATGCAGTCTGAAATCATTTTGCTGCTCTTGGCTTGGTAAAAGGGACAGACTTTTTATTTCATAGAAGATTAATGTGTAGTCAGAAGGAAGAGAGTGCTTATATTTGGATCATTCTTCACAAGCAAAAGGCTGACTTTGTTTCACAGTGATTGCCTTTGTTTGATAAATAGTTCCTGGTTGAAATGGAATACGTAAATATTTGGGGACATAAATAACTCAGTCATGGTAATGACTTACAGACAGTGATATATCAATGCTATTATGGAAATTTGTGTTCAGCATCATAAACAAAAGCTAAACTGTATAACATGGGAGGGTATTACTGTTCAAGAATTCCAGAGAGCAAAAGTTTGTGTATGTGTTTGCTGCAGATTAGCCCAAATTTCCAAAAGTAAGGTATTATGAAAGAAAGTGGTTCTACAAACATGTATGCTCAATCTGTCCAGACCTGCCCTTAGGCTGCTCTGTGTATGGCTGTGAGAGAAGAGAATAGAGATAAGTCTTTAATACATAAGTGGTATCAGATTGGCGAGGAACTGCCCCAGGGAGAGATGGAGCTAGGTGGTACCAGCTTAGTGAGAAAGAAGTCCCTTGAGTAGCTCGTGCTTAGAGCCGACTTGGGCTGGCTTTGTGCAGCTGAAGGAAAACTGTGGGCAAAACGAGCACAGAGGTGGACTCGGGTATCCAGCAAAGGATGGGTGGCTTGTCAGGCTGGGAAGGTGGGCAGGGACTTGAACTCCTTCATGGAGGGTGCAGTGTCAGGGGCTGGCAATGAGAATTCTTCAGTAATCATCCACTGGAAACAAGAAGACGACACAGATATATTTTTGGATGAGGCTGACTGAGAGCTGCTGTTGTGCTGTTGCTGTGAAAAAGCTAGAGTTGGCTCAGCAAAAAAATATGTCCATTTGGGACAGAGATCAGAGGTATTGTAGGTCCTTGTGAATCCTGCATATAAATTTAACCAGTCGCACATAAGACATTCAGACAGGAGGGTCAAAGTGTGTTTAACACTCTAATTTCAGTTTCCTAATTAATGGATATTCTTTGAATTGACTGCACAGTGACCCTGCATATTCAGATTTCTTAACTTCTGGTGCTTGCCTTCATAAATGTTGGAATATTTTTAGCACAGGTTTTGTTTATTTGTTTATGTTTCGGGTGGAAATGTATGTAACGTCTTTAAATGCTTGTTACCATCTGGAAACAGGGATGAGAGCCAGAAAAACACAGCCATCTCTCTTAAAATTTCCAGCCAGGTCTTTTCAAATCACATCAAGACTTACTGATTTAGAGAATATCCAATTGTTGAATATCGTGGAGCACATGCAGCCCAAGGAATGATGAACTTCAGATGAGATTTTGTAGGTTCTCCGGGGATACTGAAATTAAAGTGGCCCCTCTCCCCTGTTCAGCAAACTGCATGCACTAGATTCAGACAAGTATTACTGACTGAATGTGACCTCCAGAGATTACTGGTTAGGCTTAGGATGTACTTTCACATTTCCAAGAGCCACTGATGGCTCTTTTTCTAGTCAGCAAACCTTCTATCTCCACTTCTCAATGAAAATTAACAGGGAACCCTACTGATATATACATCTTCCTGAAGAAAGCTAGTTTTTTCCCCTTCTAATTCTGAGAATGCTAGTGTCAGAATATATGAAGTACCTTAAAAAATCATAACTGCTTTATTAAAAAAAATATCCAAGAGACAACAGGAAGAAAGAGGCATTTATTTCAGCTTATCTTAGAACTATGTCTACGTTGTTTGCTGGAAACTATATATACTGTCTGGAAAACCCAATAGCCAAAGAAAATGTGAAGAATATGTCTTAAAATACTGCACTGCTAGAATAACACTGCTCAAAATGGGTCACTGTGATGGCTTTTAACTTGCCAAAACTCAAGCAGTGTAGATAGAAGAATAGAGCTCTTCAGGTTCATAGGTCTATCTTTACATGAAGCAAATGAATATATCTTTTTCTATCAAAACAATTTTTAACTTTGGCAGGTTGCTAATTTATTCATGTGTCATGTTGCCTTCCCTCTCCAGTGAAAACACTGTACTCACCTTCCAAATACAACCACATGCTGTAGGAAACTGTGGAGGATATTCGCATACAGTTTTCTTCAGGAATTTCTGGGCTTTTTCTTCACGTGCCTTTTGTTTTCTTCTCATTCAAAGGGAATGAGCAGCTCTGAGTTCAAACAGATGATTTCAATTGCTCTCTCCACTTGCACTGTTTGCAACAAAGCTTCCTTTCTTTTTTTTTGTCCCCCACACTTGTGATAACCTTAATAAGGAATCCCTGTATGAGCACAGAGAACTGTGGCAAACCTATTCCAAACAAAAAATAATTAAAACCCCAGCTAAAAACGTCTGACTAATGTTTATTTATTGGAAACTTCCTCCATGTAAAGGAGCAGAACGACAGTGTTGGCCAGAGAAAGTGCATCATGGGGATGGGGAGTGGGATGGGAGATCCATTGGGGAAGTGCATCTGGCCCAACGTGATCCCTCAGGCACGAAACAACCTCCCTGCACTTGTGATCCATAGTCACAATCAGTCCAGATTAACACAATGAGATGTGTCTTGCTGGAAATCTCTCTCACTCAATAATTTACCATCCTTTTCTTCCCTGTCAGTTGGCAGCCTCTGTTTTCCTCCAGGATTCATGCAAAAGCCCAAGCAGCAGCATAACCTGATGTACCGTATATGAACAGGAACGTAAACAATTATGCCAGAAACAGTAGGGCAAAGTCACAGCACTCCTACCATGGCTGGAGTCTCACACCTCATAGTTTAGTGGCAACTGTTTCACAGCCAACTAAAAAATCAAATATAAAGTTCTGAATTTTCAGTGTCTACAGCTCAGTGAGGCCTGACAGTATTTTAATGCAATTTTACCAATATCAATAAATATTATTTTTACCAACCATATTTCTATTACCATAGTAATTAAGTGTATAAAAACCTTCAATGTGACAATGCTTATAAGACCTCCAAAACATTAGAGGGCAATTCACTTCTATGCAGATGGACCGTCCCTTGCTTTGGGAGCAGTCTGGTCTGGTAGAAATTACAGTCCCATCCATTAACACTAAGCCTGTACTTTGTCAAAAGCCTCCACACCCAAGCACAGGAAGGTCCAATATAAATATTCTACATGGCTGTTCCCCTACTTTTACTCTTTGTCCTCTTAGTAGATGTTTTCCAATTCTTTAGGGTTATATTGCTACCAGAACTGATGGTGAGATTTCAACATCTGCAAATGCTGCAACTAGTACTAATTTAGGTGGTGAGGGTATTGACAGGTGTGCAACCACATCAGGATGGCTGTCAGCATGGACTTTTCTGAGCCCAGAGTAGGAGGTAATTTTGAAGAAGCCCATGGTGTTCAGGTTTCCTTTCAGCTGGCGTCTGGCTGCCCTTGGTATATATAGGGATGCCAAATTGTTACGTGCTCTCTCTGTAGGATTCCCTTTGCTGCTTTGCATTTTTTATCCTAAAACAATCAGCTGTTGTCTAGTGGGTCTCAGCCTAAAAGTAAACTGAGCACCAGAAGCAGAGACATGAGTTGTGTGGAGAAGGGAGGATGAGGAACAGTACTGGAAAGGGTCTGAAATTTTCCCCTGTAGGGTAATCCCAGGTCTTAAAGATTCTTTGTTCCCAGAATGACAACCTCTGTGTAAAAATGTGTTTGCATTGGTGTTTTTTCTAAAAATGTCATGAAACTGAACTACATCCCATTTGCTCTAATCATTTATATTGTGAAAACAATGGTTGTGTCTCTCCTATAAAGACAAGGTGCTTAATATTGCTTTCTTTAGCCAGCAGGCAAGTTTTTTTCCATTGCCTTTGCTGCAGAGACCTGATCATATTTCTGATGGATTCAAACTGGCAGGTGTGTGTTTTCATTGTTCAATTCACACTCTGGTATTTATAGTTTCTGTTAGACTAATAATGAATCTTTGAAGAAGCCCATCTGTTAAGCTGCACAGCCACAACTTTGAAGACTTTAATTTCTCTTGAATTGCAGTATTCTCAGCTGCACAATGAAAGACATCTTTTGATCAGTCCACAGCATTATAATTCTCTGCCAGGCTTATTGTACTTACAAATGTCCTGATTTATATGCTCGTGGTGCTTATGATCTGCATTACAGAGTAACCTGTATGGAAACTTCACAGATTCGCATGAGGCCAGCCCAGCTAAAAACAGGGTGGAAGTGGTTGAAGGTCCCATCTGATGACTAGGCTGTTCCTGCCTTACCTGGCTGACAAGGGTGGCACTTGATAAATTTTCACTAAGACTGAGGAAAATGTGGCATAAAAATGTTTCATGAGGACATGGAAACATGTAAAGAACAACAAAATTACAGAATGGCTGAGGTTGGAAGGTTGAGGATGCATTGCTGGCTCATGGTCAACTTGGTGCCCACCAGCCCCTCCCCAGGTCCTTTTCTGCAGAGCTGCTTTCCAGATGGATGGCCTCCAGCCCATACTGGCACATGGAGTTATTTGTCCTCAGGTGGAAGATTTTACACTTCTCTTTATTAAATTTCACAGCATTCCTGTTGGCTCATTTCTCCAGCCCACTGAGGTCCCTTTGAATAGCAGCACAACCCAAATCTCCTGGAGCCATCTTCCCTCTAGGGACCAAGCAGGTCCCTGAAGAGGCCAAACTGAGAGCCAGCTGCTAACCTTCCTTTTAGATGTACAAAGTCTGTGCCATGTAAAAGGTTCAGATTCAGCTGTAGTGAAAAGTCCCCAAAATGCTAAACACCAGCTCCGAGGAATATCAATCACAAGCTCTCCTGGCAGCGGGCTCAAGAGGGGAATTTTGTTCCCACTGTCATTGGGTCTGTTTCTGAAGTCTTGACTTTTTCACTGTCTTTATTCAGGGAACTGCCAAACAATTGAATTTCTGAAGAACTTCAGACTCATGGGTTGAAATCTGACATTGGGCCGGAGTGACAAACTGGGAAATTCTTATGTGGGAGTCTGTGGGTTGTGTACTTTCCTGGGGGGAAATTTGGGTTATTTGCACTGTGTTGTAAAAGTGGAATCATAAAAGAGGAAAATGGGCTCATTTAAAACTGACGTAGCTTGGACTAGGCAGAGATAGGTTGCAGGAAAAAATTAAACTGAATGCTGTGATTAAGTCCATACATTTCCAAATTTCATTTGTTTTTTACATTTTCCTACAGTAAATTAAAAGAACAATAAGCCCCAAGTAAATGAGATGAAAACATCTTGTTTTAGTTTCCATTAGATGTTTTAGTTGACTGGCAAAAAATTTATAGTTGTTTTGCTGAAAAAAGATTCTTTTTATTTTAGCTTTTTTTTGATTCAGTCAGTGATCCAAAAAAAAATCAATTATTCCTAAGCTTCTCATTTTTCTTCAAAAACTGGGGATGGCTGACAAAGAGAATCAGATATTTATGTAAATATCATAGTGGATTTTTTTTTTTAACCTAGAGAATATTAAAAAGCTCGTGTGATATAGATCTAATTCAGTCTAGGAGGGCTTAAATTTTACTGTGCTGAGCACTACAAAGATACAAGACTTGGAAAGATGGAAAATAATACAGGTTTTCACAGATCAAAAAACAAACAAACAAACCATGGTTCTAGTACAAATGATGTGGACATGCAAGATGTGTTACCTGTCAAATGTGATTGGCTTGATGAAGAAAACTGACAAATGAAGTATAAGAACTACAGCATCACAGCTGGAAAAGAGATTGGTTCTCTGTTGTACCCCTTGCCAATGAGGAAATGCTCTCTTTCATTTTAATAACATTTATTGTACTATTTAGTCTCATTTTTAGTGAATATTCTTTTGGGAGACTGACAGACCAACTAATCCCCACATCTCCATTATTTTTTTTCTAAAAAATTGTCTCTATGTTTCTTTTCTTCTGTTGTGTCATTGATTCAGCTTCTTCATTTAAATAGTGTAAGTCTACCCAGCTAAATCTGCAGAGTCATTCCTTTAGGGAGGTGTGCTTTATCAAATGAAGTAAGGATGATCCTTTTCAACTGTATGAATTAGAGAAATCCCTCAAATCCCTCAAATTTCAACTCTGCCAAGGTAAATTCTAACATTTTTCTTTCTTAATATATTGAAATTCCTTTTCAAACAGCTCATTTGAAAAATAATTTGAAATAGAGGATTTCTCTATGTGTATATGAAAGGTATAATCTGTCCAGACAATACTCACAGGGAAAGTTACACAAGGCTCTTTTCCTGTAATTTTATTTCATCTAAGAGTTTATACAAGATATTCCAAAAACAAAAGGTAACTTTACATATATTTTGCCATGTTTTTTATTCCTTCTGGGTACCTTCCAAATGATCTTTTTACAATCTTTCCCCACTAATTATGTCATCCAATAGAGGTACGTTCTGCAATGTTCAACTGTACATCAATGCATGTATTTAATCTTTCTAACCCCTTTGGTCACTGTCTTTCCTCTCCCTTATGTTCTCAGTCACCTTTTGACACATAGACTGACTTTGACAGACATTTGGATGCACACATACTGCTGGCAACCTATTGTCCATCACCTTTTCTTATTGCTGATAGTAACAATCTTAGTCTTATATTGTGATTTTCTCCTTTCCTTATTTTCCATCCTTTCTGTTGCAGTCATTTTCTCTTATCTATTAATTATGAGGTATTTTTCTTTGGCTTATCTTTTATTAACTTTTATTACCTGTTGTACTCTTTATCCTGGTGGGAGGGTGGGGAACAGGTAGTTGAACGTTGTGATTCCCTGAGTTTTGCTTTCAGTGAAGAGACAGAGGAACCAGTACAGAAGCCAGTAACTAGATCCCTGAATGAGATCTTGAGACAGACGGGTTGGAATTCTCGTTAAAGAGACTTCGTGTCTGGCTGGACACTTAACCCACCAAGGCCTTAGTTCCCTTACTCTTTGGGAGTTTCTGTACCTCATGTTGCAGAGCACTTGGCCCTGTGGTAACAGGTAATTTCACGAAGAGTGATAGAAAGCATAGGACTTCCCAAGCACTCCCCATAACTATCTTGGGATATATGAGCTCTAGGGCTCAAGGTCCTTCAAGGTGAGCAAGGAGTTGTTGTGTTGTCATATACTGCTCTCAGAGATGCCACGGTTGTTCTAGAAATATTTTTAATATTTTTAGGATGTATTTTACCTGGCTGCATTGCTCAATTTTGACAACAATGAAAGAAGAAAACTACGAAGTCTTTGTTGAGAACAATCTTTCTCTGAGTGCCACATCAGAAATGCAGAATGCGCTTTGGCAGAGCTTCTGCTAAAGTCTCACCTCAAAGGAAGATACCTGAAGACCAGCCCTATAGCTTCTCAGGATTATGGAAAACACAGGAAAAAAATAGGTAGGGTCACCTTCAGAGTTGGTCTGCTTCTATGGGCTAATTCTCACTTATTTGCGAAATGGACTGCCATCAACTATATATGGCATGTATATATCCAGGCTGGTGCTCTGATTGAGACAGCAAGTGAGGACTGCACTTGCCGATTAGTATGGATTATCTCTTGATGATAGACCAGCTTGGAGCTCTGGTCTGGATTTTCACAAGTGTTTAAGAGAACAGGAACATTCAAACTCCAGATCAACTACATGGAGTTCTTAGAAAACATTAAACTTCATGTCAGATGCAAAAATTGTGCTCTTTGCCAACTCCTCTTTACTAGTATCTTTTAAGGTTTTTCTTTTGAATAGCTATTCTCCTATGGATATTCAATATTTCTGTATGTATAGGGTTGCTATTAGCTATTTAGCCTTTTTTTTTTTCCCCTCAAAAAATAGCAACTTAGAAGGTCCTTATGGACTGAAAAGATTTATTGAGCTCTTTAAGAAGGTAGCATTCAAAACTCTGCAGCATTCTGCAACTAATCCACTAATATTATAACGTTGATAATTGATTCAGCATCAACAGGGTCTTTGACAACATACAGGGAGCAAAAGCCGAGTGGTTTATGTACCTGAAAGTTTGTAATTGGATCAAGACAGACACAGAGTAAAAACACAAACAAAGAGCAACAGCCAGGTCTTTGGCATAAGTCAGTGCAACTTCATAAAACCAGCAATTATGCCCTTTCCATGAGAATGTGACTCATTTTTACCCCCAATCATTGTCAAGGTGTGAAGCTGATACAAAAGCAAAAAGAAGTTTCTGGCTTTTCTTTCTGATTGACTGAATTTTCACAGTGTTGGGCAAATTATTTTGGTAAGATATTAGTCCACATTTCAGCAAATATGAAGCTCATTAAAGGTTCATCAGCTTCAGCAGGAAAAACAAGGCTGATAGCGACGAAGGATGGAGCAACTGCTGTGAAATTCTAATATGGAAAGCAGGTGATCTTGGGTAATACACTGTGCTTTATTTCTCTTGTATACATTAATTCGATAAGGTGAAATCATTAGTTGTGAATTTTTGTTCGGGTCGCTTTAATTCCCTTTTAGTTGCATTTCAGGAGTTATTCTTTCAAGGGTGTTTCCCTCTACTTCGTAAAATTTGTTTCAAACCTTAACTTGCAGTAGCGTATACCTGATTGCAGTCTGTAACTTAATGTCCCCTCCTCATGAAAAATGGCTCTAATATGGATGTTTGCTAACACACCAAATTGCTACATTCAGAAGGGTTAGTTGAAAGCCTTAAATTAGCATAACAACATACAGATGGCCTTCAATAAAGAGCAATAAAAGTGTTCATGGTTCAAAAGTAATTTATGTCTGAAACTGTTGTCCTTGGCAACACACCTACACACTTTGTCTGGGGAATTTGTTACTGTTTTGTCTGCCGGAAGGGAAAAAAAAGAATATTTTATGAAAATAAAACGGCAAAATATATTATTATGAAGGGGAGAGGAAGGAATCTAGATTAACACAGTGCTTCACTATTTTTGTTAAACTTGATCAAGAGTTATCATGTAAGTATCTAGTATGTTTTAACGCTGTGTAGGAGACGTTCTATCTTGAGATGAGAGGATAAAAATATTGGGTCTTTAAATAACATCCCCACAGGAACATGTCTTGACGTGTTTCTAGATATCGTTTTTCTCTTGTAAGGTAGAAATTCAGAGCTGCTTTCCTCAGTTTATAATTGTATAGCTGTCATTTTTCCTTTTCAAATCACAGGATAACACATTTAAAGTCATAAAAATTCATGAAAGAAAAAATTAAAATAATGAACACAACAGTGGCTAGGAAAGGTTATTACTGGAGCTGTTTGATAAGAGTATGTTCATTGCATTTTTTTCACCAGAAAATTACACTCTTTCTAGACTGGCATGTACATAAATAATTACCATGTGCTCCTGATAGCCGTGGGATAACTCTGTCTTGAAGCCTGACGCCACCACCCCCACTCTGCCCACAAAATGCAGCTGCTTCTAGTATTTTAAAACTCCTTAAAAACTTTCAAGCAGCCCCAAACCAGAAACATAAATAGAAATCATGTTTGTATTCCCCTTTTTATTCCAGTACCTTCCTCACCACACTAGTTCTTTCTTCTCCTATCTGAGCAATTCCAGAGGTTTAAGGCTCATGTTTCTGACTACCTTTGCACAATTTTTTCTTTCTGGGCACACAACATGCATTGAATACATAAATTGCATAACCAAGGCTGTTCCTCAGGGATCTCCAGATGTGCGCTACCCTGCAGCAGCAGAGGCACTTCTCTCGCTGGACTTCCAGCTGCTTGGGAAGCCAGGGGAGCTTTTGCTTTTTTTACTAGACAAAGCTTGGGAGCAGAGAGAAGGACCTACACTGGAAACCCAGAGATCAGTTGCTTTGTAGAGAGCACTTCTGTAACTACCAAAAATGCAGTTCAACAACTAGGGGGTAACAGGAGAAATACTTGCTTACAATGAGGAAGGCATTATGAATTCTCACAGTTTTTAAAAGTAACAGTTCTTCTGGGTTTGGATAATTCTTACAGGCAGACCCTAAGTAAGCTACATGGATTAAGGTACTTCTGAAGTTGATTTTTTTTGGACTGAAATTGCAACAGAACCAGGAAAAGGCAATTCCATCATCAATTCCATTCCTACAGTCATACCATACAATCCCTTTTAGGCATTTGTGTGTATATTGTGAAATGAATGCAGCTCCCTGACATATCAGAGATTATTCTGCATTTCTTCTGTCCTAAATTTAGTTTGGATCTTCTTCCTTTTGCATTGGTCAGACTGGACTCTCCATGCTCTAGAACTTAGGAAATTTCATCTTCTTTCCAGCCTAAGTGCATTCAAATCTACTTATAATATCTATTTATCTGTTTATTCCTCTGCCAGCATTATCCTTGAATAGAAAAAGATCTTCTCCTTCCATGTTTCTGAGGATGATCACATCCCATTTTCACCTTTTATGTTTTGAGAGTGAATAAACCCATTTCTGTAGGTCTCTTTTCACGTGATCAATTCTCTTTATCCCAAACTTTCTAGGAGCCTGTTTGCACACTAGTCCAAGTTAACAGAGAAACAACAGTCATATTTCTAAACACCAGGCTGAACAGTATTGATTATTTTTCTTCTAAAAGTAGCACATTAGACAATGTACTATATAGCGTTCTTCAGAATTTATGTAAGTTGGAAAATATACCTAAAATCTGTTTTGAAAAAATGATAGTTCTTAGTTCTTACAGAAAAATTAAAAAGTCTCCTGTGCCTCCTGAAATTCTGAAATGAATATTTTCATTGAAAGAAAAAAAATGTTCAAAACTTGTTGGAAAATGCTAACTAACAAATAAATCAAACATAGAGGGACGCCTTTAATTTATACTGGAAAGTTTAGAGGAACTGCAGATCAGCAAAGTTTTGAAACCACTTGAATAAAACACAGATTTTGTGAAAAGCACGTTTGCTTATGGTCTGAGTAATTTCAAAGTCTAATTAAAGGAAATTCAAAGGAAATATTGTAGAGTCCACTTTCAGTCAACCAATCAGTCAGTAAAGTAATCAACATTCTGAAGTCTTAGAAAACAGTCATCAGCAAATAAGTGTTGAAAATTTAGAAAGGGACAATTAGCAATTAAGGATTAAGTAAATATAAAATCCAAACCATGCTGTTAACACTTACTAATCAGAGGAAAATGAATGGATTAAAATTTTATTAGAAACTTTTAATATGTTTTAGAAATTTATGCAACTCTTTCCACTTATAATGAATTTTCACTGAAAAGTAGAATTAAAACCAAATTACTGAAGAATTAAGTATCCAGGTTTCATTTTACAATTTTTAACCTGTTTCTTCTCTAATTAACCTTTTCAATTTCCCTACTACAATGAAGACACTGACAGAGAAACCAAAGAGTGGGAAAAAAAACCAGCCCACCTTTCCTCCCTTCAGCCTCCAAATTTGGAACGGAAAGTTTATTGATGAAAACTATGAAAAATGTGGGTTTTTTTTTGTTTTTGCTTTTGCCTTTTTGTTGTTGTTGTGTTCGTTTTTGTTTTGTTTTTAAATTAATTATTTCACTAACTTCATTTGAGCTCCTGTCTTTTCTAAAGGTATTTGTTAATCTAAGCAGTTAGAGTAAGAAGGTGTAAACAATTCATTTAACTTTTATTTTGTTCATCATGTTTGAGCAGAACAGGGATCCATGTAATAGTTTAACTTCACAAGGACTTCTTAATGAGCATTTCTAATTTAATTTTAGCCTTTAAAAAAACATTAATTAGTTTTAATTGAAACTTCCTGAAGCTCAGTCATTTATTTGCTCATGGAAGTCAGGATAGTATGAAACTGTGCTTTCTTCTGGGAACTCCAATAAAAACAGTTTTATCACAAAGAAATTTCAACCCCAAAAAACTAACAGTGAAACGTGAATCTTGAAGAAGTCCTCCTTGTTCCCCTATGCAGCCTTCCTATGAGAGAATTGTCCCTGGGAAAAGGTTCACAAAGGATGCACCACCATATTTCTACCAGATGTGGTACCAAGTAAAAATGCAGTGGAAACAGGGGAGATGGCCTGGATCAGATGCATCATTGTGAGTGCAGGGTGCACTGCAATAGGGTGGACATGTAGGAACAGAGCCAGGACTTGATACCTTTGGACAGAAAGTGTCTCTGAGGTCCTAGAAGGAGCGAACAACTCACAGCACAGTGGGAGCAATTCAGAGACTTTGAGTCTGAGCTCAGGCTTTTCAGCAACTGCAGCTTGAGCCTGAATAGCCTTTGCAGGTGAAGGTTAGTCATTGAGAGTCTTTAGTGACCCTCAGGTCTGTCATTTGGAGATGCAGTCATGCTAGGAGTTGTGCTGAGGCTGGGGAGGACAACTGGGAGAGCACCTGCGGGAGCTGGAAGTGGGTGAGTTCTCCCAGTAGTGGTCCCTAAATCAGCCTTGGACACAACAGCAGCACAACAACAGCACCTTCTGCTTCCTCTCTTTGAAGAAAGCCTGAAGCCGTGCTTTAAGCCTGGGATAGCCGAAATAAGAGTATTCATTGAAAACTCTCTTTTGCTGCATTTTTGTTCCCAGTGCTTCTTTGTTGTTATTACCCCCTCCAGGACCTACTCATTATTTGTGTAAGGAGGGAGCTATTTTTGACCTCAATCCTTCCCAGTTCACATACCCTTAAGGCTGACAATGCTGCAATAATGTCTATAACTATTGTCCATGGTTTGTTTTAACAGCTTGCCCTGTGTCACTCTCCATTTCCTTCCTTTCCTCTTGAACAATTCCTCTGATAATTCCTGCTTAAACTCCAGGTATAACCTGTGTCATTCATTATATCAGAAATCCTTACCATTGTATGGTTTGCCAGTGGTAGCTGTAACAGTACAGGGAATAATTGCAGAGCATCATTTTGGTGGTTAGGCATTTTAGAGACTCGGCTCTAAATAAAAGCCCAGCTGTCTGAAGACTCTTGTTTTCCTGAACCTTAGCTGTAATCTTCATAATACTTTATCCCTCCTGGGTCTATGAGCTCCTTCAAGACAACGAAGTAGCCTTGATTATTTTGTGTTGAGAAAACTGAACTATTTTGTAGGAGGAATGTGTTGATTCAAGTGGTAGTAAGGTCCCATGTGCAGATTCCCTTTTTCTCTACTTTGGGTGATGACAGTATTTTTTCACATTATATAAATAATGACCTTCAGCATAGCTTTCTTTAAAGAATGTGATTGCTTTCTATTGTATTTTAATGAATTTTAAATTATTTTAACTACTTTGATTCTTTTTTTTTTCTGGGTTGCCATGTCATAACAAATGAAGACTATCAATAAACCAAGAGATCTTTGAAGTACCACCCCCACATCAACCAGTTGGAGGTGCAAAATGCTGAAAGTTTTCAACAGCTTAAAAGTTTTTGAAACTTATAATTCAAACACTACACTCAACCTACATACCAAGAGCATGCAACACCTAGAAGCTCACAGGGATTGCCACCACCCTCGGGACAGTGACACATTGGTACACACTGACTAAATCCCCATTTGGATCCAGGGTCAAGTTTAACTACTTGGAAATTAGCTGTTTGCATGTAATTCAAATCTTTATTGGAGCAAAGGGAAGCTGACTGCTTAAGAAACACCAAAATCCTCATTAGAAGAAAGTTTAGAACATCCTTTTAGGACATCTGAAATGTTAAAACTTTCCCTCTGTTGGAGTGAGTTCCCTGTTCTGACCTTTCCAAGAGCAAGCAAATGTGTCTATAGCTGTAAAGCAACACAGCTACTGATCATTAATGAAAAACATAAGTTCTGTATAGCAAATGAATTTCTATTATTTGCCTGAAGAGGTTTTGGTAAAGATGGTTAATGACTTTTCGTTTAAAAGTCAAGCCTCAATATAGTGCACTTTCAGAACATCCTAAATGCTCTTATTTTGCCTGGGTGGTAATTTCAGCTTGTACTTTCCAAATGCAAGGACATGAATACATAAAGAAGCACAAGATGTATCAGTTTCAGTTTAAGTAACATGCTTAGCAAATGTCACTCATGTCTTTGTATTACTTTTAGCTATTGCACTTCAGCTGCTATTATAAATGCAGTGATGTAAAATCTTCCCTTACTATTTCCTGCAAGTCATAGGATTTTTTTTTAATTATCTGAATAAATGCATTTATTAGCACTGTTAACCTTTAAATAAAACTGCCATTACTGCCATCAGTCACCTAATTTGGCTTTCCTAACCTGCTTAAGCTCATTAGTTGTTCCTCCATCTTTCATATCAGCCTCCTGTGATAGAGAACTGAAAACCCAGCGCTGCACCCAGGGCTCAGTCAGCAGAGGTTGCCTGGGCAACCAAGATACAGGAATTGGATGTGTGGATAGTGGCAAGAGGAAAAATAAAACCTCTAATAAGAAAAAAAAAAAAGTCCCAAACACTCTTTATAAATACTTTGCCATTTGTAAAACTGTTTATAAGTATTCCAGGGTAGCTCTGTACTGGTGCTTGAGAAGAGAGTCTCACTTACCTTGCGTTGAGAGGCTACAAGAGCTCAGGCAACAGTTTAGCAAAGGGAAGGTTAATATGATCACAGCCTAGAATGATCCAGAGAGGGAAAGTAGACTTCTGATACAATACGGCTTTCTATTTTAGAATAAAATGTATAACAGTATCTGACAGCCAGATCTAACTGAAGCTGAATACTTTCAGACTAGAAATAATGTATGCATTTTTAATCAGGAGAGCAGTTAAGCTTCGAAGAAACTCACCTAAGGATTTCTCTCCCTATAACTTCATTGTCCCTTTGTAAAAGTTATTCTCCATCTTCTAGATAAACTGTGGATTTCACGAAGATCTCGCTCAGTATAAGACATCAGGCTGCTGCCTTCTGCAGTTCAAATAGTTCCTAATGGATTCAAGTCTATAGGGAGAAAGCAGAGCAAAATAAATAGTCATTAAAAAAAGGTATCATGTTTTTCTTATGATGAGTAAATACTAACATGCTGGATCAGACCTGCACTCCAGCTACTTTACTGGTTTTCATTTTTCTACATCCTGACTGAGGCTTTTCAGAGAATGATTTTTTGCAGTAGCCAGTTCTGGCAATTCCTTATCTCTAGAGTCTCTTTCTTTTCAGTTCCAATGGGTGAAAGTGTGGCCTTGGCTATAAATATAGTTTACTATTTGCGATCTTTTCCATATCTCCATATTTGCTTCTCTCATAAATGTATACATTCTAAGCATTTTTGTCATCCGTATTCTTTTTGATCTTCAAAAACAAACTGTTGTTTTATATATGAGTTAGTTGCTAATTGACTTCTGTTGCTGACATTTTTTTTCTTAGCAGGATTTAGCCTCAAACCTTAATGACTGGTGTCAACCTGTGCATACCTTTAGTGGCCAGAGATCAAACCCAACACTGCTTCTTTTTGAATTCAAGATGTTACCCATCTGTGAAATATTTTGTGTTTTCCAGTGTTGAAATCTTGCACACATTTTCACTACAGTAACAGACAAAAATCTCAGGAGAACAGTTTGGGTAATTTCAATGACAAATATAAAACTTATTCCTGACCACAACTTATGCTGTGAAAACTAGTTACTAAGTCACTTGAAAAAATAATTTCCATGTTGCAATTTTCTTAGTCACTCTGGTTAAATGTCTGCCTGGTTTTAGAAGTGCTGTTTGTACATCAGCCATCTGAGAATCACGAAGTGGTTGAGGTTGAAAGGGACCTCTGGAGGTCACCTAGTCCAACCTCTCTGCTCAGGCAGGACCACATAGACCTGGTTGCCCAGGACTGTGTCCAGATGGCTTCTGAGTATCTCCAAGGATGGAAACTCCACAACCTCTCTGGGCAGCCTGTGCCAGTCCTAGGTCACTCTGACAGTAAAAAAGTGTTTCCTGATGTTCAGAAGGAACCTCTGTTTGTACCTGTTGCCTCTGGCCCTTAGAGGATGGAATAGCTGCAGTGAGGCAAGTAGATGGAAGCTAATTGATGTATTTCATCCTAGTGTCCAAATACAGTGTGTAGCACAGGACAGTCTCTCACAAAATCTTCTGTTCTTTTCAGGGAAAGAAAGACATGAGTCTTGCAGCTCATGCTGACACATCCTCAGCCCTGTCAGCCACTTGTGGGTGAAGGTTTTGGCACTGGATATGTCCCTGGAGAACCCTGGAGCAAGGGAGGTCTACACCCTTTTTCCCTGGGTGCCCAAGGGCTGGGTGACATGCAAGATCCTGGCAACAACCCTGGCCATGTATTGGCCATGTCATGGCAGGCAGAGCACTGGTAGTGGCCCAAGCCACAGTTGGGTTGGTGATGTGGCCCAAGATGAGTGTCTGTTGGCTGTCAGGGAGGTGAGGGATGGACAGCCTTGGGGTGAGGCTGGGGGAAGCAGGGAGGCAGGGGCTGCCCATGGCTATGCAGGGTTAGATGCTGCCTTTGTTGATTCTCCTGTTTATTTCAGCCTCAGCCCTTGACTGAGCTCCTTGTATGGTCCTGTTTCCTTCCTCATCTGCCACGAATCTTTAGAATCTCACCACTTTCTACATCTACATTTGCCTAAGGACTACAGAAACACCCACAGCCTTGGCAAAAGAGAGCTCTACAGCACCCATCCTCTCTGTACCCATCACAATCCTACAGGCAGCTGGAGGGTCACTGCAGTCATGTACAAAGGGAGCTCCACACCACTCACCTTCTCTGTGTAAAACTTACCTTAAAATAAATTTTTTGATTTGTGAATCCATTGGCTGGTTTGTCTTTTTTGGAAAATCTTTTGGGACTTTTCCTTTTACATCAGGATTCCATAAGCCTCAGTTTCTTAGGAACTGGGGTGAAAAAAATTAACTGCATATTAGGCATCATATCTAAGATTAAAGTCTGCAGGCATGTGTATGTAAACCAGTTTATGCTTCATCTGAGCAATGTAGCAAATGTATATGATAAAGGAAATAGCAGGTCCTTCAGCAGCATAACTGAACCCAACTGGCTCCTTGTGAGAATGCTTTTCACATGTAGACTTCAAAGCTCTGATCAGCTCTTGAGAATGCAGGAATGAACAAATCTTAGGTTTAGCATCAGAAGCAACAGACTGAGCACAGCAGAAAAGCTTAAAGACTCGCTTTGATTTATGGACATCAATCATGACACTCTAACTTCTTTGACAGGGCTGAGATCAGTTACTCCCTTCCAGAAAACTGGCAGGAAAACCCTCAATTGAAACAATAGAAAACACTCTCTTTATGAGTGTGCAATATCCAGAATGCAAAATTTTTTATTGCCATGCTGGTAGGAGTGCTAATGTCACAAGCAGCTGGTAAAATGAGCTTTTTGAAAAGAAGGGCAAATGCAATGTACTGTGAAGTTGCGTGTGAGGACCTGTGCTTTAAAGGATAAGGAACATACTGCAGAGCAGCCAGCTGACCTACATTTACAGCTGAAGAAGTAAAGCTCACCCAGAGGGAGCTCTGTCTAACCTACAAATGCAGAAGGAGTGCTGGTCAAATGGACCATGTGTTTTAAAATGATAAAGTAAGCAGGAGCAGCAGTGTGGGTATAGGGTTTTCCTGTTGCCCTGCGTAAGAAGCAAGCCAGATCAATATAGCATAATGAGCCACTGCTGGCAGAGAAACACAGCTCAAAGTAATTCCTACCTCCTCGACAGAGGCAAACCCCGGCTTGGAGGTGATCCCAGATGGGCTGCCAGCATTACCTGAGGTGGCAGCGTGGGCTGAGCTGGACAAAGCGGGTGAGTCCTGGGGTCCCGGTGCAGGCAGCAAGACGGCAGCAACACCAGCGCTGCTTTGCTTTTGCTGCTGCCAAGCCCACGGCAGCAAAGCTCACACAGGTAGGAACACCCAGCCACAAATTCAGCTTGTCACATCAGCATGGATAACCTACAGAAGCAAGGAGGTAAACAGTGTGCTGTAGGGCCACTGGGCTGTAAAAAGAGGAGTGGGAAGAGGGGAGAGGGGAGAGGAGGAGACAGAGGCAAAACCTCCCCTCTGCACCCAGGCATGGTGGTGATAACTTCATCAGCACAAAGAGGGAACCACACACACTTGGGACCAGATTTTTAGCCCCCACCAAAGAAAGTAACTGTTGAGTTCAGCACAGTGCTGCTTCTCACTGTATGAGGATCTCCTTGTTGGCATAAATCATCCGTACATAAATGGGCTCCCAGTTAATTTGCTCAGTCCTGCCCCAAATACATTGTCTTTTTTTCTGAACAGAGCCTTCCCCATCCCTCTGTGGAGCTGCATGGTCGTATGACAGATAAAGAACACACAAGCAATTACTGCTGCAATGGAAAAGCAAAGGTGTAAAAGAAAAATTGAAAGTTACTACAGACCAAAAATGCTTATCCTAAACCTGCCTATTAAAGATAAACCATAAGCATTAATTAAACCACCTTGCCTATAGTTAAATTACATCACACTAACATTTAATTCCTGGCAAGCATGAGTGACAGTTCTATACTTTGGAGTTTTATAAGACAAAATCAGACCAAGGAAAATAGCTGTGCTCTGCTTAGTAACTGTATGCAAATAAGCACAGCAGGAAACTGTCATTAAATAAAGCCCAGTTAGAAAGATATCTCCCAGATCACTCTGTATTTTTTTTTCCTTTCCAGAAATCAAGTAATCTTTTTTCAAAGCTTCACACAGACAAGACCTTTCCTGGGACTAGCTGGTGTGTTTCCACAGTGTTTGGGGAAAGCCTGAAACACAGTCATTGCACCAATGCAAATGCTTAATACAGATGCAACTACCTCCTAGAAACCAGTGCATCTTATCTGCAGTATGAAGATGGGACAGTCTTGTATCACAAAAGGAGGGCAAGAAGTTAACTGAATAGTTCACTTTCTAATTTTTGATGGTGACCATATTAAATAAGGGCAAGAGGTAGGAGGTTTGGTTTGTAGCCCAGGCAAGAAACTTTAAAACAAAAGCTCAATCTGCTGTAATGGTACTGCTTGAGAAAATTCCTTTCTGGTTCCCATTCTGGAAGAAGGAAAAATAATTCAGGTGTTCACTGTTTCTTTCCTGAGACAAGACCATTTTCCCTCCATGCTTAGTTTGAAACATAATCACTTGTATTATGAAGGTCACATCATTTACTCGGTTCAGCAAGCCACTTCCAAATCTTACTCCTCATAGTCAATATTTCAGCAATGCTCTGTGGCCAAAGTTAGGCACTTTTTACTTTTGGTAAACACAGAGCCCTCCATACATTCAGGGAAGATAGACTACAAAAACATTTCAAAGGCAATTACAGGACTTAACAGCTTAAGCCTCTATCTCAGCCACTTTTGAGAAGGTAGAAAGTCAGTGACTACTTCAGACAAATTTGAAAATTTTCCCTGATCTTTACCTACACCGATTTACAAGAACCTGAGGAGGTGACAGATCATCCCACATAGCCCAAAACATCCTGTCCGACTTAATTTTTGCTAGCTGCATGTAGGAAGTCTGCCGTCTCCTCTAAGAACAGAGGTGACCAGCACATATTCCCTGTGGCAAATTACATCTTCCCTAAAATTGCTCATCTGGAGTTATGAAACATTGCAGAACTCTTTGGAGGTAACATAAGGAAACAAGTGTATGATCCTTCTGTAGTTGAGCCTGAAAATGATAAGCATGTAACATCAGACAGAATATTTATTAAAAAATATTTCCTAAAAAGACAGTCAAATGGAGAACTTTGGTATGTTGGAAGCATTCCACATATCAGCACTAGAGTATTGTCTGAAAGACTACAACACTCCTTGTTTTCACAGAGTTTTAAGTGCCTTATATTCAAGATCCATGAAGTAGCAACCTAAATGATTACATGAACTTTTCAAGGGCTTTTTTCTCCAGTTTAGTTACAAGTGTAGAGAAAATTTTTTTCGACTTTGTGCCTTGCACTAAGGTTCCATGTGAGAGATTGTTCTAGTCTAGACTCACACAAATTGCCACATTTTAATTATTTCTTCATCAGAGGAGTGACACCTATCTGGTCAAACTTAACTGGTTACATTCCATCACACATATGAAATGATGCATGGTAGGTTATTTACAAAAAGTTAAAGGGGCACAAGGATTAGTTTATATGGAGCAACATGCAGTTTGGCCATTTGCTACTGTCAGAAGTTCAGACTACTTTTTGGGTGACAGTGTTGGAGCAAGTCATGAGTGGCCATAGGTTGCTATCTCACTGATGAAGCTTGCCCAAAGCAAGATCAACAAGCTTTCCCTCCTCTCCTTCTCCCCTGCTTCCTTCCTGCATCTCCTTGACCTCAGAAGGATCACAAGCAAGCTTGTGTTTCTGTCTTGCATAAATAAATAAAATTACATCAAAGATATGGAGCCATGTGTAATCAGTGTCATTTTGTGATAGAAACACCCCCAGAAGGCCCCAAACACTGGCTGCCCACTTGAGTCAAACCAGGTACAACAGCTACAGCATAAGGGAGGACATGAGCTGCTCTGAAGAGATCCTGTCACTCATCTGTCTGTTGCAACAGTGGGTGTAGAAAGCTGAGTTGTCGCCTAGCTCAGTAAAATTCATTTTACATACAAACGGGATGTACAAAAAGGTTTATTTAAAATGAGTCTCATCAAACAGTACTTGTAGAGTTGAACTTTGGTAACATAAACTGAAAATGAAAATGTACCATTTTCATTATAGTAATGGTATGTATCTGTGGAAGATTTTTGTATTGTCTAAGTTGAAGAATACATCTGATATCTTCTCAAAACCACCACCACAACAACTTTCCTCCCAGACACATGCACACACAGTAGTACCATAGTTTGCTGCTGTAGCTGATGAGAGCTGAAGCTGTTTGGAATCAATTTTTCAGGTATAGATTCACTGTAGATATATATCTGTGCACCCTGTGAACTCAAAACCAACCAAACAATTCTTTGTGCCAGACATAAAGTGAAATAAACACAGTGAAAAATGGTTGGTTTTCAAATGTGGTATTTGTTGGATGACTTGGTTGCTGGTTTGGTAGGAGAGCCAGGCGTTACCTTCCACATTTGTACAGCAGGAAGACAGCATCATTATAAAAAATAATAAACACGGGAATGATTAGCAGCACCCCATTCTTAGAACCTTTCCTTTCCTTTCCTTTCCTTTCCTTTCCTTTCCTTTCCTTTCCTTTCCTTTCCTTTCCTTTCCTTTCCTTTCCTTTCCTTTCCTTTCCTTTCCTTTCCTTTCCTTTCCTTTCCTTTCCTTTCCTTTCCTTTCCTTTCCTTTCCTTTCCTTTCCTTTCCTTTCCTTTCCTTTCCTTTCCTTTTTTGTTATCTCAAGTATTTTCAATCCAGCAAGGCAGTAATCACACTCTTCCCCTGTCACATTCAGTAACTGAGTAGGTACCTTTATCATTTGGTTTCAGCAAGCCAAATCTTGTCCTTATGAAAGTTTCAGGGCAATTGCTAAGAAGAAAAAGCAGAAATACCCATGGGGTTCCTTTTCCTTTCCCTCTGACAACAGCTCTCAGGAATAAAGAAGCTGCTTTTAATTAAGACTATTGAATTAACATGCAGTTATACAGGGATGTGTGTAACACTCTGTCACTTTTCCACCCCCTTCTGAGGCTTTGTGGATTCACAACAACTCTTTCTTCAGGCAAACTGCTTTTGATGAAAGGTTTATCAAGTTCCATTGCCATTTCAAGATACCCAGAGCTGGGACAATTTCATCTGCACAGTTATTCACTATGCAAATAGAAATCTTTTTCCTTCTGCAGATGTTCAGCCCAGAGCAACATTGGCCAAAGAATGTTAAATTTGTACTAAAATCTAGTTCATGTTTTCTGGACAGATCCAGCAAAAATTAAAACCTAAAGAATTCTAATATGATCAAAAGATTTTTGTGATTTACCACAACCTAAAAACTGGACCAGAAATTATAAATAAATCAGGTGGTTTTAAAACGATAATGAAATCATCTGTATTTATAAGAGTAAAGTGGGTATTTTAGCAGAAATTGAGTTAGAGAAGGGGAAAATGCCTACGGGATGGAGCTGGAAAGGAAGGGGGAAAGAAAAAAAAAGAAGAAGAAAGCTGAAAGGTATTTAAAAGGAAAGCTGAAATGTATTGTGAAGGAAAGGGAAAAGGGATGAAAGAAAGAGGGAAATAACAAAAGCTGAATCACCTGCCCAAAATTTCCAGCCCAAAATTACAACTGCCGAGGAGAGAAGGGGAAAACAGATGGAGGGAGGAAGGTAAAGTTAAACCAAGTAGAGATAAGAATAAGTAATATAAAAATTGGATTTCATTCTTAGCCCCTAAATTGATGGGTTTAGGAACAGCCTCACTATACAAATGGTCTGTTCCATGCCATAATCATTTATTGATGTTGACCTGCTGCATAGCAACTGATGAGACACAACCCCTCTCAGTGTCTGCCCTCTGTCCTTATTAAGGTACTTTTAATATTGATGGATGACATATTCTGTGAAGATTAATGAAGCCTACATGGGAAGTGTATATTAATTTGAGAGAGTACTCAGACTCATCAGAAGTCAATGGGAAGGCTTTGCCAGGTGAAAAGTAAAATTTAGCTCTCAGTCCTGTAGATCTGTATTTTCTACCGGCTCTTTTAAAATGAACAGGTTTGTTGAATTGAAACTCCATTTACAAATTTCAAAAAATTCTTAATGATCTTAGAAGCAGAAAGATACTCTAAAAATGTTCCACAGTTAGATATGTTTCTACAAGTATTTTGAAGAGGATAACTTATAATAACATAAGGTCTAAATAGCAGCCCCTTCATAAAACTTTTATTCAAATAAGTCATCTTGTTAACTTTAATAAGCATATTGGAAGGGCTCAGCGGTCTCAGTTGGAGTTACATTAATCCTGCTTTAAGTACCTAGAAGAGCACATTAACTTTAGGTACATCATACACTCAAAGAAATGGTCAAAGGAACATTATGCAGATAGTGGAGTTAAACACCCTGTAGTAGAAAATGCTGAGAAAAAAATTGCCTGTGTAATCTTGATTCAGGTCTTGGTGAACAGGCTTTCTTTTATGTTCTTTAGCCACATACAATACAGAAAGATGCTTTTCCCTTGTTTTCCTACTTGAATCTGGGCAGAAGATCGGTAGTGCTCAGGCAGTAAGCCTAACTTTTTCCTCATTAAGGCCTTAATCAGCATTGGGAAGTAAAAGAAGCATTTTGGGAAACGGTTATTCATTTGTACATCTCCTGCAATAACATCATCCCTTGTTTCCCATTTTACAGAGAGCGAGCTTAGGCACAAAATGTAAAGGCAAACATAAGGAAAATGTATGTGTGATTGACTTGTTCAGCATATGCATGAAAACTACCATAATGGACAAATTTACTTTTCTGGCTTTCTCTTAGGTGTATTTTGGTCAAAATAATAACTTTCCTCTTCTATTTTTCACCATACACCTTCTGTCTTCTAATAAATGAGGAGACGAATACAGAGGAGTGATCCATGATATGGATAAAAAGATGTTTTGTGTCATCACGTTAATTGTCCATGTATCCTGAGGCATTAACTCATGGGATGAAGATAAGCAAAATAAGTGGCACAGCAAATTAAGTTTTGGGATTTCATAAGCATTGAATACTTTATGTTGTTCTGTTTTGATAGATGGTGTTGTATGTTCTAAAACAAATTTAAAAAAAACACAAAAATTTAGAAATATGTAGTGATTATGACCTTCACCTGAGTCATCAAAAAGTGCCATTTATGCAATTATTACTTTGGTCTCTGTCACCTGAGAGAGGTCACTTGGTGGTTTATCTGGCGACCATCTCTAGAGAGAGAATACAACACGCTACTAGACTCCAAACAACATAACAAAAGATAAGAAACTTGCAGACCTGAGAAGAGAACATGATTTCACTGCTCAGACTTACTCCTGTCTGAGCTTCTACTGAGTATATCAGCTTTACCTCTGCATTGTACCATTAGTCCTACTGCCTGTCTTGGGGAGACTTTGCATATCAAAATCCATTGGCTTTTTGAACTCTACTGTGTTCTATTTTATTTTAAACTTCTCCTTTTGTTTATAATGTAGTATCTTTTCTTTCTTTCATGGATTTTGACATCTTCACTATCTGGATTCCAGTCCTGTGTTCTCATTTAAGGTCTTCACATGGCATGACTTACCGATCATCCTAGGTGGTCCATCCAGCCGCATCAAATTCTTCTTAAACCCTTGAGCTCTACAGCCAATCTGTTTCCTCATCTTTTGGTTTATCATTGCTAGTGCCCTGAGAGCATGAATGGGCCTTAATGATCTTCAAGAGTCTCACCTGGGACCTCTCTCCACCCCCTGATCATGGGCCCTGGAACCTCATTTAAGCTCAGACATGGCCATGACCTGAGTTATGTTGTAGGTATGTTTGTCTCTAGTTCTGCTTTTTAGAGCTATCTCCTGGATGTCCCTTAGATGTATGTTGTAGGCTCATCTCTAGTCACATCTTCTGCTGCTTCTGAATATCCCATGGAGACTCTAATATTCTGGACAAAACCCCTGCTGGCTGCACTCCCATCTCAGCAGTGGTGACCCAGAAACTGTGTGGAAGTCAAATACCTGAGTGAGTACAGTCAATGGGGTACAGGAAAGTAGCAGAAATGAGCTTGTGATTGCTGAAAACTGAATCCACATATAAGTGAAGTATCAAGTTATATTTCAATTGCTATAGTGCAATACACATTGAATCCCATTATTATTTTGGTGTGGCTAGAACAAAATATCTTTTTAAATGTAGTAGCCTCAGACTAACAGGGACTTAACTGATATTGAACTAGTAATATCAAACTGCTTAGACTCAGTTGCAAGGCTTGCAATGTTTTACTATAATATACTCCTGAAAAAACAGTTAGAAAAACCTGTATCTATTGAGTTGACAAATGTCTTATTGACTTCTAAAGCACTTCACAAGTAATTAATATTTAACCCTAGCGATAATGTAGTCCTATAATTGCTACAAAACTACATGAGCTGGTTTGTATGACTGTCAGTTTTCAGATCAGGTTGACTTGTTAGCTTCAAGATTTTTCTGCCTTGGTTCAGCAATTGGGTCATGTAGTATTGTTTTTAACTAGCCTGAGCCCAAACACTCTCCTCACTGTGGAAAACGAAAACTAAATAATAATAATAATAAATAAAAAAAAATGAGGAACTTCTTATTTGTGAGCTTGGTAACATATAGGAAGTAAAATTAAATATAACCTGCCACATTAAACTGGACAGCTCTAGAATGTGAGTGGGTTATAATTACTGTCTGATTAGCAAGTATCTTCTGCAAGTGATGATGTCCTGATAGCTACTATTTTAGAAGAAAGTCAAAGAGGCTTCAAGCAGAAGGCTGATGTTACACATAGGTGTTTTCTCAGCTGCAGGATTAAAATATTTCTTTCAGTTTTAACTACTTAATTGCTATGCCTTTGTTCCTTAATCATTTTCGCTGAAAACTGACATAATTTCCACCACTTCATTACCTCAGTACTTCTTCCATGCTCAGTCACATTCCTGGGAACCTTAAAATTTATCTAAGGGCATTAGCCAGTTTCCAAACTCTCTGCATATAGATGGTAAATCTGGCAAACTGTGAAAAAATCAGTCCTGAAATCAGTGATAAAACCTGAGACACACAGGTGGTTTGTTTTTCCCACTTCCAGTTGAATAAAAACTTCCATTCAGCAACACATTTAAAAATATGATAATGGGCTTTGTTGACAAAGGCTTTAATCCATAGAATGCTGTATAGAGTACTATACGTTTTTTGGCTTTATCTCAGACAGAAGTGTGATGCTCTTCAAGTAATAAAGAAGGAACTTGAGATAATTGTTGTGGGATCTGATGTAGCAGACTTTGCAATGGCAGCAAAGTTTTGAATCATATTTTGATGTCAGTTTGAACAATAAATAATACAGCACAATTCCTATATTTGACCATTGGTGCAACTAATGTTCCAGCTATACTTGGAACTAAATATTGAATGCACGACATCTACAGCAGATGCAGCTTTTCGACTGTGTAACTTAAGCTCTTAACAAAAAATACAGGCCGTGTTCATCTAAACAATTTACAAAAATGCTTTATTTCAAAGTAGAAAAAGTGCAACCATGGAATGAAAGTCTTAAGTCATCTGGGGAAACAAATTCTAAGATTCATATGACCAAGTTCAAACAGTGCTTTGGAACAAACTGCTTTAGTTTTATGTTGTGTGTCTGTTGTCAGCGCTGGAGCCACCTGCACATCCCCATGTAGCAGAGAAAGGGATGCTGGTGGAGCTGAGGAGCTGTGCTGTGTCTCTGCTGAACGCTTTTCCACCTCAAACAGTCTTACTAGACCAGGCTCAAGAAAACCTTCTCATGCAAAAGTATGCTACTCCTATTTCTTCAACCCTCCCTCCTTACAGGAAAATGCAGCTCAAGGTAACTCAGTATAGAAAAACATTTTGTACACCCTGATACATGTAGTAGGACTTCAGTCCAAAAGGCATCAAAAAGTACATGTTTGCATACGTGATTGTCAGCAGTTGAAGGGATGGACTTGTCAGCTGGAGTAGTACTTTGTTTTCTCTGATGTTAAATTCACTACACTCCCAAACTCTCATCAGGGTTTTCATGAAGCTAGAATTACTTCATTAGGCTATGAGTCATACTTAAACCCATTGCCTTGCAAGACAACATAGTGTCAGTCATGGTTGAAGGGTGTGTGGGAACAGGCGAGAGCCTGGATGTGCCTGGGGTGGGCATGTGAACAGCTGAATGCAAATGAAATCACCTATTCAGAAGAGCATAATTTGCACCTGAAGAGGAACAGGTCATTAAAGCCACAGGACTGGGGAGCACAACATGCTCCTTAAATTCTCTGTGCTGAGATCTAGAAGCCATAGCGCAAATTCAGGAGGAAAAGGAAAACAAAACAAAAAAATGTATGGTGTCTCTCTCTACACATCTGCTGACACAAAGGCATGTGACACAGCGAACTATTGCAAAGCTCTGTGGCAAATGGGTCAAAATGCTCAGTGGGTGTTACTGGCTTTGACCACGTTAGACTACTTAGATGTTTCCCTTTTCTAAACTCATGGTTAAGGTTTATGTAAGAGTGTAAATCTGGCTTTTTGAGGGGTTAGTAAAGTGTTTAGACTGCATGAACTGAATAGCTAAATTAGAGATGTGGATTTGTATACAAATTGTCAAGTGGATAAACTAACTAGCAGGGACAAGGATGTGTTGCTCTGAGGAAGTTTCACAAAGATGTTTGACAGAATGAGAGAGCACAGAAAAAGGTCTTTGTTATGCAGCATAAAACCCAGCTGTGTGCTAGCTTGAGACCGGACTCTTTGCAAATAGACAGTACAGTTTTTGTGTTTGTGACAATGTAATTTTAATTTTGTGACAATTTAATTTTTAAATGCCTCCCACAAGACACCCTTTAGATTTTTCCCACAAGGTAAAAGGAAGAGATGGAATTTAAGTTGCCTGATGTGCCTGGCTGTGCCTGTGAGTTGTGTGTTTCTACCACTTGCCATGGGGACAGCATAGAACTTAAATATTGTGAAGGATGCCTCATATAGGTATGTTAGCATGATCATTTCGGCTGCTGCATGTTTGTTTAAAATGAATTTTCTAGTAGTAGGCTAAGAAATACTTCTTACAGTACTGTTTTGGGGAAATTTTCCACTTTTTTGCTGAATTTCTGAGGTGTCGAGCACATCTTTCTACAAAGGAGCAGTGAGCAGGTGGGAAAATGAAGGTGTTAATACAGTGCACTACAGGACTGAGCACTCTTACATTAAGAAGGTTCAGCTATGAACTAATATCTTGAGAAAAAAATTAGGAGTTTGAAGTCACTACCAGTTGTCAAGAAGTTTGCATACAAATCTTCTGCTTCCCTTGGGAACAATTAAATAAAATCAGTTATATTTGCATATAAAATAGCTTTTTCTTTTTTTCCCCCTCATCTGAAAATAGGTATTATGAGACTCTTCTCTTTTTCCTCAGAAGAATTCACATGAGGATTCTTTGATTGGAAAGCTTAAATCTGTTCTTCTAAAACCAAATAGAAAATTAGATTTTTGTATACATTTTTTAATAATATTCACAAATGGGAATTTTAATAGCTTGGCAATCTGTGGAGAAGTTGTATTTAATACTTTAATGAATTTATAATGCTTCATGAAGTTATATGCTCTCATTAATTTAAAAATTAGTTTTAGGTATTTTAAAGGAACCTTATTAACTAGTCTAGACGAAAGACAAAGAACTCCTACTGCAGAAGCAAGGCCAGCTTTCCAAACTGTTAAGCTAATGAGAATTTGTCAGGACTTCAATATACTTTCTTTTAATCTCTGTTTCCAGTCTACTTCTATAAATTAAGATTCAATTTTAAGTCTTGAGACTAGGTTATGAGCCACAAAACAGGAATAAGTAAATCTCCCTGATTTATTTGGGTAGGGGTTTTTTTTAAATCTTAAAACTCGATCTGTAAGATATTTCGTATCTGTTTCTGTGTTTCCTTAATGCCCATAAGAGCAGCTCTGTTCCTCACCACGTCATTGTACTTCACTTCTATTTGGGGTAGGGTTTTAAATCCCTTTTCCTGGTGACTACCGGGGCTGACTCCAAAGCTCCTGGGCCATTTCTACATTAACATGTGATTTAGTCCAGTGGGCTTTTCTTACAGTTTGGCTATTGGATTTGAGAGTGATGAGCCATTGGCCAAATAAGTACCCCGTTTCCCCCAAAATAGGACAGGGCCTTATTAATTTTTTCTCCAAAACTTATTAATTTTTTACATGTATAGCTGCCTGGACACTATTTAAATTGACATTTTTTAATTAACTGTAACTAGGGCTTATATTTCAAGCATTGTCAAAAACCCTGAAAAATCATGCTAGGGCTTATTTTGGAGTAGACCTTATTTTTGGGGAAACAGGGTACTTACCAGATCAGGAACTTTCAGGACTAAGTACGAGACCTAGTAGCGAGAGTTAAACTCTATAGCTGGAAATGTGTGATTTGTTATCCAGGCAGCACAAGATTGCTTCAAAGCCCACTCATTATAATATGGTGCTGATAAACATATGGATATATATAACTGTGACTGGGAGGACTGTTGGATAACTCAGTAGGGCTGGTGAGGATTGCCAGGAAAGCTTTGAAATCCAGGCAGGGTTTTACCAGCCTAGTTATGTACCTGGCTGCTGGATCCTTATCTCTGGCTGCCAACCTTATCTCTGCCTGCTTCCCTGCAGGATCCCCTCCTGGTTCTATGAACTGCACCCAGCATTTTCGCAGTCCCCATGTACAAACTGGGGTCCAGACACTTCTCAAAACCGCACTCACAGTGCCTCTCAGGGGCACCAAAAGTGGGAGAAAACTAGACACTGTAAGTTGCACTTTGTCAGGGCACTACTCTGGAACACAGACTTTTTATACCTTCCCTACTAAAACTGAAGTCTTAATGCTTCGCCCAAAGTATACATTTTGGCATCTCTATTTGACTTTAAAAGTTATAGTCCATATGTCAGCTGTGAAAGAACTTTTGAATGCAGCCAACTGCTTTTTGTTTCCATGGGTAAATTGTGGCACAAGTCTGCTTCCAGGCTTGGTTGGGTTTTTTACTTTTGTATTGTAAAAACAGAGAACTTGGAATTAGAAGTGAAGCTGGAGATACATTTTGTCCACGTCTTTACTTGCATTGAGTCTGACTTGTTATGAAAGCAATGGCTGTCTCTTCTCAATAAATATTTCAGGATGTGATTAATTCACTGCCTGCATAGATTTTTTGATGCCTCTTTGCCATATGTGAACGACCTGCTGAAGCATATGTTTTTCAAATCTAAGCAAGAGTCCAATGTTTCAAACATAGCTTGTGCAGAACTCAGCAGCACTGAAACCTGTAAGCCTTTTGCTAGAAATTACTACTGCAGGAGGATAATAAGGTCGAGGAACAGAGCAGCAGTGCTAGCAGGTCGATGCCTGAACTTTTGCTCAGAAATCCTGTACAGACATTGTGGTTCTTCTAGCTCCCAAAAGCCTGGTTTTTCATTAAGGTTGTGCATAAAGTGTTGCTTCCTTCCCCTGTTCACTTTTCTAAGGAAAGTAAAGTTACCCATGTGCTGTCCCAGAATGTCTTTCTCTCTTTCCGCAATAATACTCTTTACTCATTGTTTAGTTCTGATTAAGATAGAAAGGTGGGGGGAAATGTCAAAGATTTATGATAGGAAGGTGGGGGGAAACGTCAAAGATTTATGGCTTCCAAGTCCATTTGATGACCCCTCCCCATGCAGCCCTGAGACTGTTGGCTTCAGGCTCACCACCGATGCCAGCAGCAGCCAGCTGGCCGATCAGAACACCTCTGGCTCCAGCAGCATCTGCCTTCTCCTTCCCTGCAGAGTCAGCTGAGGACATGGAGGGGAGCTGAGGTTACTGCAGGGGAGGAGGAAGGGATGGGTGCAGAGCTGGGGAATTGTGCTGTAGCTGCAAGAAATCAGTCTTCATTAGTCCTGCTGCAAAGATTTGGAGTGATTTTTCTCTGTGGCTCATGAGACCATCTTAATCATCTGAGACAGGGGAGTTCAGCATCTTTCTCCTGATTGTCCCTCCAGAGGCTGCTCCTTTTTTACGGATAATCCACTATTTGGTAGAGAAACACTAGGAACTTGCTGGAAAGTGTCAGGAGACTGCTGCGGTTCTCCTTGGCCCACTGGATATTGAGGTGTTTTATACCCACTTTCAAAAGGAAAAAGGCATTTATTGGAGGATAAAAAGTTCAACACTGGGGGGAATAACTCCTCCCTCTTCTTGAAGCTGTTACTGTATCTGCTTATATGTTACAAATCATACACATTTAAAATAAAAGGAAGGTGAAAAAAATTCTGAAAGTTTTAGGGTAGAGGAAGATTCAAAAGGTAATGATGTTCAGCAAAAAAAAAACCAAAATAATTTAAAAAATCTTTTTTCCTTTTTTCCTTTCACCAGAAACAAATCCTGAAGCAATGTTAATGAGATGTTTTGAATCAGTGTTGCAGGACAGCTAAGACCCATTGCTTTGGCAAACACTTGTCTACCATGAGAAACACCCTAGGCATTGCTAACTCCTCCAACACTGCAGGTTCATCAGGGAGTCCCTGCTAGAAGCTGCTCCACTTTCTGATGATTTTTCTGCTTTGATTCTGTCAAAACTGGGCTATCTTACAGGGATAATTTGATCCTTCAGAAATCAAGGGATCCCACTGAAACAGTATGTTGTTAGCATATTACCAGTCACCCTCAGATTTCATCAGGTTTCTGCAAAATGCTCTTGTCAAGCCTGAAAGACTTTTCATTCTCATTTGAAACCAATTAGAGCTTCTACCTTACTCTAATTTTATACAAGGCTGAGGCTGGGAAAAATTCAGTTACTCTTACAGCCCTATCCCTTAGGAAACATCTCTATACAATACAGCAGACATCTAGATGTAAAATATGTATTTGGCGTAATGTTTACATGCAATATAGTGAGACATTTGCCAGCCTTAAGATACAGTCAAACACTTGCAGTGCTTCTTTGTATACAGATAAACTCATGCTGATTCCAAGACAGTAGAACAGAATTAATATTCTGGTAATTATCTGTTTCCAATTAAAATATCATTGTGCAATGAATAATAATAAAGAAGAGCCAAGACTTTCAAATGTTTGAGGTTGGATGCCTTGAATTAATATTTATGAACCAAAAAATAAATGTCCTGACTTCATAAAAGTGCTGTGCACTCAGCAGCATCTTCTCCAATCAACGAGAATGTGGAGACAGCAGGGTAACCTGCCTCTCTTCTGCATTTTAATTAAGGACAGGACTTGCTGCCTCATTAAGTGCACAAGGCTGCAACACTTGGGTCAGGTGTGAGTCTGAGTTTCCTTGGTTAATGATGACCGTTCACAGTAATAACTAGTTTTAAGCAGCAGATGTACTTAACACTTCAAAAAGCACTCAGCAGCTTCTGAAATCCTGGCTTCTGAATTACAGGCCATTTATTTAGTAGTTTTTAGCTGCCAATCCATGAGGGTGACTTGTCTGAGTGTTAAGGCTTTGTTTTGAACTCTGCGGTAGTTTTGTATGTCTGAAGATTGTGGGAGAACAAATTACTACCATCCATTCCCTTTGAAATAAGCTTATTTAGGCTCTCTGAAGGGCTACGAAATATCTTTCTGCACTTGAAAGCAGCAGTTATTTAGAAAGATACAAGTTCTTCCATATGCATTTGCTGTCCAAACACCTTTCTGAGAGCTTGCTTAACCACCGCATCTTCAAAAGTACAAGAGGAGAAGACAGTTGCGTTGCTCTGTTCTACATCCAGATTTGAAACACTGCACTTGTAAACAGCGTGGGATGCAACAGAGCAAATTCCAGGCTGTTTAATCCTGCTCCCTGCAGTTCCTGGCTTTGCACAGAAAGGATGTGATGCCCTGATGCATGTGAAAATGCTGAGAAGTTGCTTGCACCAGCTGATAGATATTGACAAGTGACACAACACCAGCTCATCTGTTTAATGATGTTGTCTTTAGCCCTTTTCCCATAGGACTTCTGCAGATACGTTCCTCAATGATATTCTCAAATTTTTAAGTCTTTGAAAAACTGCCCAGCCTTAGCCATTTTTGTATTGCACTTGGAGGTGCTCCTTTTATAAACATTGAGGTTAAAATTTTCTGTAGAATTCTTCTGTGCATCCAGTAGCCTGTTTGCTGCTGGCCATCCAGCCAAGAATAATTTCCATAATTTCTTAGCATTGAGTGTTATGTTATCACAGGCATAATAAAATTGTCCCATACATACCTATTAGTGACCAATTAAAGTGGATTTCAAAACTAATCAAAAAGTATTAACCTACTTTATATCATTCAGGGTGAGTCACTAGAGAAAGTGCCTGACAAGGATTAGGGCCCCCCTAGCCTCCTGTACAGGGTGTCTGTCAGCTCTACCTGCTCCCCAGGACTCTACAGCTCTGTCCAATGTAATCCAACAGCGTTGAGTGAAATAAGTATTTTAACATCCTAAAGTGTGTGGTTTACTTTTTTCTTACTTCCACTCTCAAATGCAGATGTCCACCAAATAATAAAATAAATCTTTATTTGGAAAGGGCGATAGGTCATGGTATCAGCTGAAGTTAAATTTGGGGTTTTTTTGCTAGTATAAATGGACAATCTATATCAACATTTCCTGGGTTTTTATCATTATTCCTGACTTTTATTCCTTCTTAGTTTTGCCAAATAACATTCTGCTTTGCACAGGAATTTCACAGCAGTTTGAACCCAAGGGACATCTGACAGTCACAGGGAGTACAGAGTCAGCTATTTCAGTGGAAGGTGTAAAAATCCACAATTGGTAGACATCAGGTAAAAACATGTCATGTCAGTTCCTTGAACCTAACAGAGACTGGTTTACAGGCTTGTATATGGCATCTAAGTAATTCTATTCACTTTGAATAATTATGTGAAGCATTTTTATCCAGCAGTCTGTGGCAAAATCTCTGCCTTCCTATGGTTTGATACTTCACTTCAAGGACAATTTGTGCTAGGCAGATGACCAGTGACCTTTGCTTAAAGGCAATTCTCCTGGTTCAAAACTCTTTACTTTATCCTTCTTTAAATTTCTTAACAATGTTTGAAATAGTAATTTAAAAAAGATAGGGAGTAACTTCTTCCATCAACCCAGTTGTCAGGAATCAGCACAAATCAATCCCTGGCATCCATGATGTGCCAGGGAGACTTTTGGGAGAGCTGGGGAAGTTCAGTGCTCCAACACTGGTGAAAATAACTCTGTGTTTGAGCATCACTGTGCTTTTTAGTTGATGCCAGTTTGCAGGAATATAGATTTTTCCACTGATTGCAAGAACAGGTTTTTGGTTGACTGAAGGGAAATATTCTTAAAAAGTCTCCCAGAACATTGCCAGACTTCAAGTCTGATGAAAAACTTGATCTGCTCCATTAATTGCCTTCCAGAACTTCATTTTCTTTCAGAGATGCTCTCCTTGCTCAGCCCTCTGCTCCTGTGCTTCCTCAGCTTTAAAAATGCATCTCTGGCTTACTGAAGTCAGAAGAAACTCGTCCATATCACAGGAGACTGCTGTCTGCTTGGAAAAACCTCTCTTTTTTTGCATTCAGGATGAACAGCTGCTGATTGCAAGTGTTTTATGTGCACAGTATTACTTGCAGGTACCTGTGATCAGCTGGTAAGGAGGAATGTGGGAAATCATCACTAGACAGCTGCTTAAATCAAACTGTCAGAGGGGTGAAATGGGTAATGGAGCCTTAAAACTCCTGAGGCTCATGTTGAGTTTGAGCATAGTCTGCATGCCATGATGATTGAAAGAGCACTGCACATTCCATTTTTTAGGTAGCATTTGAGCCCTGTCCAAATACGGGAATTGTACAATCCGAAGTGAAATTAAACTATGCTGTTTAGCTGTAAAGTTGTGGTGGAAAACTGAAGAAAAAATTATAGTAGAGCTCTCCTGCCATGAATCCAGGTATTTCATCATTCTCCCTGTCTCAGGTTTTCACTTATAAGCTGAGAACAATGCTAATCTTTCTCTCTGTCTTTTGTTGCCCACATGCAATGCAGTTCATGTGGCAGAGACTATGTGTATGTTGAGGGTTGGTTAGGGAGGCTCATGGCTGTGAATGTAATGGTTCTTGATGCAGATAACTAAAATGGGATAATACAATTAATATGAGAGGGGGGAAAAAGAAAGTCTGACCCACAGATAATACAAGGTAATTGCCTTATGCCTTACAAGGACTGTGAATTTGTTGCAGATTTCATGAATCAGACTTAGCGCCACCTTGGCATTATTGGGGAGGAGAAGAATTTCTTAGTCTTCTAAACAACATGGCCTGTGCTGGAACCTGGATCTATGCATGGACAAAGCCCATAGGCAGGCCAGGACTATGGGCATATATTCTCTTCTTTATGAAATGTCATGTCTGTGAAAAGTATCTTAGTACTCATGGATTTTTAAACTTTTATGGCTTCTGCTCCATGTTCTCAGGTATGCTTTTTTCTCTTTCCAACTTGTCATATTGAGATATTACTAAAGAGATCAAAGGCAAACGTTTAAATTATTTCCTTAGTTCCTATTCCATTTTGAATATGAAGTCTTCATTACTGCCTTCCATTTAACATCCCCCCATGCAACTACCTGTTTCCATTATCACCCCCTTATCTTGTCCATAGTGCACCTTCATCAGGCTTAGGTTTGATGGGAAGACCTTACCTCAAGGAGCGCAGTTTGGCACCTGTAGTGTGATGCTGTGTGATTTTCCTATCTTGAACACCTTCAAGCCTTGTTCTCCTGTGTTTTTCTTGTGACATTAGCTTCTGTAGCCCTTCACAAAAAGACAGAGGAGAATCTGATCAACATAAAGATGCTGTGAACTGCAGAAGGCAATGCCCAGGGTTCCTGTGAAAATTGGTGGTTTAGTAGCATTTAGTGCTATGATTGAATTTAGGGGCATGAACCAAAAGAGTGGAGGAAAACTTCTACAAAGTGTTAAGAACTGAAGGAGAGTAACCTGGAGACAAGACTGCAAATTTCACTGCTCAGGCCCCACTGCCTGTTGGCTTATACCTCATGTAAATGTATCACAAACTGTGACACTGAGCTATGCTGTGCACTTACATGTTTGCCTATTCCAGCTAGTTAGAATTATGTAGGTTTTTTCCTATGGCTGTAAAATATTAGTTAAATTAGAAGTTCAGCTGGATTTCATCAACAGTATCTAAGTGGAAGTGCTATAACTGAATTCCCACTTAGATCTTAATTGTACAATCAACAAAACTGCAAAATTTTGACAGAGAGCTAAAAAGTGTCACTTGTGTCAAGCTAACACTGATGAAGTTGTTGATGTGTTTCTATTTGGTTCATTACAAGTATATGATTCTGTAAGTAGCTGAGACCTTACCCTGGGACCACATTGTGCTGTTGATATTCCTGCACGGAGATGGTGTCTGTACCCATTCCTACAGAGCTGCCCTGCATGCTGGGTGATTGCTGTTCCACAGCTGGTTTCTCTGGTCAGTAAACTGTGACAGTTCCACACCTGGTGTCTGCATAACTGGTGGGTTTTTTTTCTTTCTATACACCTATGACAAACATAGACAGTGAGCTAGAGACTGCTTAAAATTGTCCTACTTTTTATCAGTGGAAAAGTTTCTTTTGCAAAAGAAATCACATATATTAATATTTAGGGGAAAAAAAATGAAGAAACATTAATGTTTACTGGATAGAGGCATAATGGGAATGCCCAGGCATTGATATGAAAGTTCATGTTGTATCCACAGAGAGATAAGATGAACTGGAGCCCCTATAAGCATTGGAAATAATGTTTGGGTGCTGAGTATTTAGGCTTTCTGAAAACATGGTTTTGCTTGGGGTATTTCTTTAAATTAAAAATCTTCACGAAACAAAACATTATCTCTTAAAAAACCCTAAAGCCGTAAGCCCTGTTTTCTCTTACATAAAAGAAATTAAATATTAGGGATGACTGAGTATTTTCTATTGAAACTAGTTTATCTATCTTAGATTTTTCTCCAGGATATAAAAAGAGCATTTTCCTCTGTATACTCTCTCTCCTTGCACCCCATCACTAGACTTTAGTCATTCATAGAGAGATAACATTCTATCTGTGCAACACCTTCTAGGCTGTCAGGATAACTACACCGGTTAGTGAAAATCATCACTGAGTGCTAATGTCACCTCCAGTTTAGCTGTTTCCCACTAATATGGATTTTGCTGTCTTAATGTAGTTGGGTGTATATTGATTTTTTTTTTTTTTTTCCAAGTATGGACTATTCTGATGCATCTGGTTGAGGTGAAGGTAACATGGAGAAACTGTGGCTGAACCGTGGATTTTCAGTGCATTGCCTCAGCCAGGAAAAGTGGTTAAAATCTGTCTGATGGCATGATTTTGCTGGCTGTGTTTACCACCTTAGATTCAATGCAGAGTCCCATGGGAAAAGTCCAGTATGTCTTATTGACATTGTTACTGAAACCAGTGTCCTGTGAAACTGTGGCCTTGGATAAATATGACCCAGTATCACTGGGCATGACCATTAGACAGCTTTGTGTGCTGTAGCTTGCATCTATGTAATACAAGTACTGAATACTAGTAAATCTGAATAGTGGTATTTTATGTGTGTTTTGTGTGGAGTTTGCTGACCAAAAGGAGTAGTAGAGGACCAAGCTGAGGCCATTATCTCTTTTTGACTGAAACTTCCCAGTGCTGCCATATTTCCAGCAGTTGAACCAGGAGATGTTTTTATTAGCCTCTATTTCAAAAACTTTCTTGTCCTTGTAAAGCAGACTTCTGAACAGAAGATAAAAACAGAGGCTTAGTCTCAACCCCCCTCCCCTCAAAAAAAATCAACCAACCAACCAAAAAAAAAAAACCCGAAGAAACAGCATACCAGTGTGGTGTACCAAGGAAACCATGAACCATCAGTCAATGTATCCAAATTCTACTTAGAAGGTTGTCAGCCTATATTGGTATTAGTCACAGTAGGTGAGCTGGAAAGGTAACAGCATGTGCTTGCCAAGACATGTCAGTCATTGTCAAGTGCTTTTTTTGGCACGTGGCAAAGGAGAGTGTTCAGATGGACTATGAGGAGGATAACGCAGAAACGTTAAGGAAGGTAGATCAAAATGGAGAAAGCATAAAGAAGTGTGTTTAAAAATCCACTTTGGAAAACCAGACTGACGTCAGCAGTTGATTCAGTGACAATAGCTCCTGCTACTGCCTGAGGTGATAGGATGTGTTGGGGAAGGGCCCTTTGGAGTTAAAACAGGGGCATTTGTGTCTCAGGCAGCAGGGGCCAGTGAAAGGATGGGAAGGTGTCACATAGTCACAGAAATTGGCAGGAAGACTCTCACTGTTCTATCTTCCCAGGTAGATCTGGACTGGCAAAATCACTTTTGCTATGGCCAAATAAAGAAGAAACCAGAAACACTGAGCTATGTCTCATTATGTTGTCTTACGAGTCAGCCTTACACGTGACTGTCAATATGGAGTGCAACTAGAAGAAACTTCAGATACTGAGCTAAAGGGATTCCCACAAAAATATTGTTTTCCACTTTTCTTCTAATAGGTGTCCTCCGTTGGATGAAAAGGTGAAAGATGTGAAGGAGGGTGTGATTTGGCCTGTGCCAGCAGAGAAGGTCACAGCTCAGGAGGGAAGGAAGCTAAACCTGAATTCATGCAGAGATCAGTGGTGGAGCTTTAACTGAAATTTTGCTAGCTAACAAATTATGAATATTCCTAGGAAAGGTCAAGATAGTTTACCAGGGGAAAAAAAGGCTGCTTCCAAAACATGACAACTTTCTTTTTCCCAGCTGAGAATATCTCTGAACTATTTGGATAAGTCTAACCTAGTGCAGTGCCAATAAAATAATCAGCCTTCCTTTAAGTTACTTTTCTGGACTATAACAAGCTCTTATCTGAGACATCTGAATAAAATAATAATTTTAAATCAAAAATATTAATAAAGTAGATATTTCAGATGCTTCACTTGCAAATAATTCATTATACTGAATTAGTTTTCTCTAATCAATTAGGAGTCTGCCAGGTACCAGCAAATGGTAATTTAACAGCATGAACAATTTTATGTATTTTTAGAGAGGATGAGAGAGTAGAACCAATTTCTTTAAAATTGCTCCTCCATCCCACAGGGCCCTGGCTGAACATTTCCCTCCAACAACACAAGGGCTTATATTCACCAGTCTTCCTGTTTAGAACAAGGATATATTGACTTAGTGGCACTCTGAGCCTTGTTATTTTGTTTGCTGATGGAGTACCATGAGTATTTACTTTGGTGAGCAAAATATAGAGTCATATAATTTATGTACCTCAAGGACAAACCCAAGATCTGCAGAGACAAATATAAGCGCCTACAGTTTTTACATATATAGCTCACATGGTTTTAGCAGGATGGTGCTTTTGTAATCACTACAGAAACACAGAGAACCAGAGTGACCCAGAATACCCAGGTGGTGATCTGAGACATATTGCCGATGTACTGGTTTTTGCAGTTCTTGATAGATGCTGCTTATTAGTATTTAATGGATGATTCTTTGGTCTAACCTGATTTGTTTGTTCTTATAAGACAGATGGGGAGGAAGCTGATTTGTTTGTTCTTCCAGACAGATGGGGAGGAAGCTGCTTCCCGTAGTCTGAGGGGGATGAAGAATGATTTCAAGGTCTTGGGAAGGATGGTGAAAGACTCAGGGGCTCAAGTGATCTTCTCTTCACTCCTTCCATCTTCAAGTGATGATGTGGGATGGAATAGGAAAATTCACTCTCTAAATGGTTGGCTCCAAGACTGGTGCTACAGGCAGGGCTTTGGATTTTTTGATAATGGTTGGTTTTATAAGACACCAGTCCGGACAGTGTCACATGGGAAAGGTTTATCTCGCAGGGGCAAAAGGATGCTGGGGCAGGAATTAGCTGGGCTCATTTGGAGAGCTTTAAACTAGGCTCGAAGGGGGATGGGGTTGTAGCTGGGCTTGTCCCAGTGGGGCTGCATTCTAAAACTGATGAGGACCGGGTGGCCTCCTATGCCCCTAGGGAGAAACTGGTGTGCTCTGCTCGCTCCCTGAAATGCCTGTATACCAATGCGCGCAGCATGGGGAATAAGCAGGAGGAGCTAGAATCCTACGTTCGGTCGGGAGATTATGATCTGGTGGCAATTACAGAAACATGGTGGGACAGTTCACATGACTGGAATGTGGTCATGGATGGCTATGCCCTTTTCAGGAAAGACAGGCCAGCCAGGCGTGGTGGTGGAGTTGCTCTCTATGTGAGAGAGCAACTACAATGTACTAAATTCTGCCCAGGAGCGGATGACGAGCGAGCTGAGAGTGTATGGGTCAGGATCAAGGGGCAGGCTGGCAGGGCTGACACTGTTGTGGGCGTCTGTTACAGGCCACCAGATCAGGCTGAGGAAGTTGATGAGGCCTTCTATGGGCAGCTGAGAGTGGCCTCACAGTCACAGGCCCTGGTTGTTGTGGGTGATTTTAACTTCCCTGATGTTTGCTGGAAGGACCATTCAGCCAGCCAGCCACAGTCCAGGAGGTTCCTCCAGTGCATTGATGATAACTTCCTCATGCAGATGGTGGAGGAGCCGACTAGGAGAGGTGCACTGCTGGATCTCATCCTCACTAACAAGGAGGGTCTGGTCGAAGCAGTAAAGGTTGAGGGCTGCCTGGGTTGCAGTGACCACGAGATGGTGGAGTTCAGCATCTCGTGTGGCAGGAACAGAATAGCAAGTAGAATTGCAACCCTGGACTTCAGCAGGGCTAACTTTGGCCTTTTCAAGCAATTGCTGGGGGAAATCCCATGGGCAAGACTGCTTGAAGGAAAAGGGGCCCAAGATAGCTGGGTGGCATTCAGAGATTGCTTCTTCCACGCTCAGGATCAGAGCATCCCCACACGTAGGAAGTCAAGGAAGGGAGCCAGGAGGCCTAGGTGGTTGAATAGGGATCTGTTGGGTATGCTCAAGCATAAGAGGAGGGTTTACAGGTCATGGAAGCAGGGGCTGGCCACTTGGGAGGAATATAAGACTGCTGTTAGAGGATGTAGGAAGGCAGCTAGGATAGCCAAGGCCTCCTTAGAATTACAGCTGGCGAGAGGGGTCAAGGACAGCAAAAAGAACTTTTTCAAATACATAGCAGATAAAACTAATACCAGAGGCAATGTAGGCCCACTGATGAATGGGGTGGGTGCCCTGGTGGCAGAAGATACAGAGAAGGCAGAGTTACTGAATGCCTTCTTTGTCTCTGTCTACTCTGCCAGAGGCTGTCCTGGGGAGCCCCGTACCCCTGAGACCCCGGATGAAGCCAGGTCAATGGAGGAGTTTGCTTTAGTCGATGAGGACTGGGTTAGGGAGCAATTAAATAGTCTGGACATTCATAAATCCATGGGTCCAGATGGGATGCATCCGCGGGTGCTGAGGGAGCTGGCTGAAGTCATTGCTGGACCGCTCTCCATCATCTTTGCCAAGTCTTGGGAAACGGGAGAGGTGCCCGAGGATTGGAGGAAAGCAAATGTCACTCCAGTCTTCAAAAAGGGCAAGAAGGAGGACCCGGGTAATTATAGACCGGTCAGCCTCACCTCTGTCCCTGGGAAAGTAATGGAACAGCTTGTCCTTGGTGCCATCTCAAGGCATATCAAGGATAAGAGGGTTATTAGGGGCAGTCAGCATGGCTTTACCAAGGGTAGGTCATGCTTGACCAACCTCATAGCCTTTTATGAGAATGTAACAAGGTGGATGGATGATGGCAGAGCGGTGGATGTGGTCTACCTTGACTTCAGTAAAGCCTTTGACACAGTCTCCCACAGCATCCTCACAGCTAAGTTGAGGAGGTGTGGTCTAGACAATAGAGTAGTGAGGTGGGTTGCAAACTGGCTTAGGGAGAGAAGCCAGAGAGTGGTAGTCAATGGTGCGGAGTCTAGTTGGAGGCCAGTATCTCGTGGAGTGCCTCAGGGGTCAGTGCTGGGGCCAATATTATTCAATATATTCATTAACGATTTGGACGAGGGAATTGAGTGTACTATCAGCAAGTTTGCTGATGACACCAAGCTGGGAGGAGTGGCTGACACGCCGGAGGGCTGTGCTGCCATCCAGCGGGACCTGGACAGGCTGGAGAGTTGGGCGGGGAATAATCTAATGAAATTTAACAAGGGCAAGTGTAGAGTCCTGCATCTGGGCAGGAACAACCCCAGGTTCCAGTATAGGTTGGGAGATTACATATTAGAGAGCAGTGTAGGGGAAAGGGACCTGGGGGTCCTGGTGGACAACAGGATGACCATGAGCCAGCACTGTGCCCTTGTGGCCAGGAAGGCCAATGGCATCCTGGGGTGTATTAGAAGGGGGGTGGTTAGTAGATCGAGAGAGGTCCTCCTTCCCCTCTACTCCACCCTGGTGAGACCACACCTGGAATATTGTGTCCAGTTCTGGGCCCCTCAGTTCAAGAAGGACAGGGAACTGCTGGAGAGGGTCCAGCGTAGGGCAACAAAGATGATTAAGGGAGTGGAGCACCTCCCTTATGAAGAAAGGCTGAGGGAGCTGGGTCTCTTTAGTTTGGAGAAGAGGAGACTAAGGGGGGACCTTATTAATGTTTATAAATATATAAAGGGTGAGTGCCATGGGGATGGAGCCAGGCTCTTCTCGGTGGCAAACAATGATAGGACAAGGGGTAATGGGATCAAGCTGGAACACAAGAGGTTCCACTTAAATTTGAGAAGAAACTTCTTCTCAGTGAGGGTGACAGACACTGGAACAGGCTGCCCAGGGAAGTGGTGGAGTCTCCTTCTCTGGAGACATTCAAAACCCGCCTGGACATGTTCCTGTGTGACCTCACCTAGGTGTTCCTGCTCCAGCAGGGGGATTGGACTAGATGATCTTTTGAGGTCCCTTCCAATCCCAAACATACTGTGATACTGTGATACTGTGATAAGCTCAGGTCTGCCTACAGCAGCAGTAGGTACAAATCATGTCTGAACTCTCACTCCTCTCTGGTATTCAGTAACTTGATATTTTATTCTTTCACCCACACAGAATACAAATAGAAACTATGTTCTGCTTGTCTGTGTCACTTCTGGTGATGGAGTTAGGGCTGGTCACCTTTTCTTTGATCAATTTGGAAGCCAGAAACCTTTCCCTGAGGGGGAGGATTACAGTGTTCTGCCTGATCACTGGGCTGTGGGCTGGATTTGTGCAGAGACATCCATCTTCAACCTTCACTGCCAGAGCTGGCAACTGTGCTTGGGAGTGCAGGGGAGAGCAGCAGGGAAAGCCTGGCTGCACTCTTGGGTAGTAGGACAGTCCCTGCTGGCTTAGCTGAAGCCTCTGAAGGCTTATGCAGGCAAATCTATAACTAGGATGTCTTGCATCAGTGTGGTATGTTTTGTTGTGATCCTGTCAGAAGCAGTGGTTAAGGATCATCTTTCCGTGTCCAAATCCTGAAATCTAAAATCTCTTGTGACTTCATGAAAAGCATGGCTCCCAGTCTACCCTGCCCATTATTTGGTGCATGCTGGAGACAATGAGATTGGATTCTGGAAACCAAAAATGCACCTCTGACTCTCCTAGCTGCACTGCCATGGGATTTGGTTTTCTTCATCCAGGTATTCAGGCCAATGTCCTGGTCCAGCTGCTGACTGGTGCAAAGTGTGTCAGTCCAAGTATCACACACTGATAGTGCAGTAGGGAAATCAAAAGACAAATGACTCTGCTTTGGCACCCCCCTGTCACAGAACACGATAGTCTGACAAAGCCCATGCAGCTTTCAATAGATTAAAACAACGTATCTCGAAAGAAAAAGGCATTTGACCCTCAGGCAAAAGAAAGTATGTGCCATACAATTGTCATTATTGCTTTTTGGTATGACTGCAAAAACTTGAGTGGCTTGGGGAAGTCATGTTTGACCAACCTCAGAGCCTTTTATGAGGACATAATGAGGTGGACAGATGATGGCAGACTGGTGGATGTGGTCTACCTTGATTTCAGTAAAGCATTTGACACAGTCTCCCACAGCATCCTCACAGCTAAACTGAGGGAGTGCGGTCTAGACGATCAGATAGTGAGGTGGACTGCGAACTGGCTGAAGGAAAGAAGCCAGAGAGTCATGATCAATGAGGTGGAGTCTGGTTGGAGTCCTGTATCTAGTAGAGTGCCTCAAGGGTCAGTACTGGGGTGTATTAGAATGGAGGTGGTTAGGAGGTCAGGAAGAGGTTCTCCTTCCCCTCTGCTCTGCCCTGGTGAGACCACATCTGGAATATTGTGTCCAGTTCTGGGCCCCTCAGTTTCAGAAGGACAGGGAACTGCTGGAGAGAGTCCAGCGCAGGGCAACAAAGATGATGAAGGGAGTGGAGCATCTCCCTTATGAGGAAAGGCTGAGGGAGCTGGGTCTCTTTAGTTTGGAGGAGACTGAGGGGTGACCTTATTAATGTTTACAAATAGATAAAGGGAGTGTCATGAGGATGGAGCCAGGCTCTTCTTGGTGACAACCAACAGTAGGACAAGGGGTAATGGGTTCAAACTGGAACACAGAAGGTTGCATTTAAATATGAGAAGAAACTTCTTCTCAATAAGTGTATCAGAACACTGGAACAGGCTGCCCAGTGGGATTGTGGAGTCTCCTTCTCTGGAGACATTCAAACCTGCCTGAACACCTTCCTGTGTAACTTCATCTAGTTGTTCCTGCTCTGGCAGGGGGATTGGACTAGGTGATCTTTTGAGATCCCTTCCAATCCCTAACATTTTGTGATTCTGTGGAGTTGTCACATTTAGTGCCATAATTGGTTCCACATTTCACTGAGTAAAATCTCAAATACTCTTGTTTCATGGACTTAAAGAATTCTCTGTATCTGCTTCCACAAACTTGATGTTGGTTTTACTATTAGTGAGCATTTTGTTCTGTATAACTGGCTGTCTCAAGCCATCATTAAGGAGAATGACAGATGCAGTTCTCTGAAGTGATACAGGACATGTGTAAGGCAAATCAGTTTCTGTTCATGTGAAATGTCTCAGGGAAAAGAGCTGCTTCTCTTGTTTTAAGTTGAATAGCTGAAGACATTTCGGAAAATGCGTTATTCTAATAGCTATTCTCATACTTTAAAATAGCTATACAGGCTAATATCGGTACTATATTTTATTTGATGCCAAATACATTCTAAGCACTGTACAAAATTTCAAAACAAAACCTCAAGTCTAATCCAAACCTCTTTTAGAGCAAATTTCTAGTCAACCATACACTTGTTTGTCACTAACCTAACTGAAACAACTTATGGGTGTGAAATGGAAACATGAGCAGGAGTACTTTGCAGGTCAAAGCTTGAGGGATTTTTAAGGGCATGAACCAAGGCTGAGGGAAGTCAGTGGGAAGCTCCTGCCTGTCAATGGATTTCAGAGGTTGGGTTGTAAAGACAAAAAATGAGTGCATAGATGTGTATCCAAAAAGGTTCTTGAAATTGTGTGTGATGACACATCTTAGTACAAGTTTGAAACCCAATGTCTCATGAGAGTGGAAAAAATAGGTTGTCCCACTGCTGGATGGTCCTTGTGGGACAAAAGTGTATTCTTCTCTCCAGCATGCCTCTTGTCTCTCACTCAGTCACTGTGTGAAGACCCTGCTTAAATACAAGAGTTTTTTAACATTACCAAGGGCAATGTTACTAATTTATTTTTACAAATTAGGTCTCATTTTTCATTAGAGCTTGGTGAATTAAATTGTACAATATTTTGTGTCTATATTTTGAAATTTGTGAAAAGCAAAAAACAGTCCTGTTAAAAATGTGAATAACTGTAAGGGTTGTTGAAATTTCAGCTTTCAATAATTTCAGCTGTAATTAAAATAATTAGTGTGCAATTTACTTCATGAAAATGTTTAACAGAAATGTTTAAAGAACATATCAAATTAAAATGTACTTATTTTGAGATTCATAAGGCTTTCAGTCAGGATCTCAAATGACCTTATAGTCCCGCAATTTTTAAAATAAGCATATTATGCCAAACTACCAGACTTCTGGGCTTTTTCCTTCTCAAATATTAGGATTCTCTACAAGCTTATGAAAAGCTTTTGCAGTTAAAATACACCTGAAGAAAATTTGCTCTTGATATTGTCAGTGGAATATTCTTCTCTATAGATCACCATTCTCTAGTGCACTGTCTAACCTAGTTGAAAGCTAAGGCTATATAATAACTTAATAATTTAACCAGAAAAATGCATCTTGCTGCCCAGAAGTTGTTTTCCTATTATGACGAGGTAGGATGGAGTTGTGGCCAGCAGAGCATTGTGCTAGTTCAGAGCAGTGGCAGTAGCCGAGCTTTTCTGTCCACTGCTGTTATATGCTGCTGCATTGCGGATGGAAGAATTTCTGTGAACTTGCCCATTGTGGGCTGGAGCAGTACATGCAGCTTTTAAAAACTGGACAAAATGGTATAGGAAACTTCTTAGTATCACTAAACACCAGCCTTGGCTACTGGATCAGATATTCCATTGCCTGTGCACCTGGAAAAGCAAGACAAGACTTTTGCTTAGGGTGACAGATGATGCTCTGCAAGGTGCTGAAGATGAAACTGCTTGCTCCTAGCATCAAGCTCTGGGATGCTCTTTTCAGTTTTCCAGTGTTGCCCTTCCCTGATGTTGAGTTCATTTATTTCTTTGATGTGTTACATAGAGCTGCAGAGTGTGTGTGTGGTTTTTTTGTTTGTGTTTTGGTTTTTGTGTATGTGTGTCTTTGCTTTGTTTATTAAAAAAAAAAAAAGTGTAGGTGAGTGTGTGTTGGCTCCCTGGTCAGCCCTTCTCACCTTCCTGGAGGTGGGAATAACCTGCCAAGCAGTTTCCATCCACCCAGTGAGTCCCTCTAGTGGTGCCATCCCAAACTAATGAGGACCAACTGCAAATCAAACAGAACAAATATTTTAATGCAACCTGTCATTAGTGAAAATACTGTAACTTTGTGAAATGCAGATGTGTTTGGTCTAATTAACATCATGTTTGTGGAAAATCATGTACCAGAGCATGTACCATGCTTTCAGTTTAACAGGAGTTGAAACTGTTTCCAGTGACAGCTGAGCAAGGTCCACAACTTTCATGCAAACATGAAGCAAGCTAAAAATATAATCTTTTTTCAACATGCATAATGTTCTCCTCATCTCTTCTCAGAAAAATATTTAAGGAGGTTTATTTTGAGCAAATTATTTATATTTCTATGGTGACCTTGTGAGGGACAACTTCAGTACTATCAGTGCATGTACTGCAAATGGGGAGTTCAATTTGGGGCGTAATGTTCACAAATAGACCTGAGAAAATAAATGATATTTCTGCTTTCTTTTAGCCATAAAATGTTGGGAAGGAAATAACAGCGAAAGGTTGGAAGTGAAATGGAAACATTGCTGAAAGTGAAATTAAAGAAATGCAGAATGGTCTTTTAAGCAAAAATGCACCTGCATGTGAAATGGTCTGTACAGCATTGTTTTAATTATTAGTGGGTTTTGTGTTGGGGTTTGTTTTTAAGCAGTGTATTTAGGTAAACAGGAGAAAGCAGGTTTCTTTGTAGAGGCTTTTTTAGCTTTTGGTGTTCAGGGCAATCCAAATATGGGTAACTAGAGCTTGTTCACTTACCATTTCAGTCAGACACAGTTCATCCGTTCCTTGCTGTTCCACCCGGATTCCCAGGCAGCTGAGTTCATGTGTTTTATTTCCCATTTCCCACAACCCCAATGAGCCACTGGGTGAGAGCACCTGATAATTCCATTTGGTTAGGAACTTATTTGATCAAAATTCAACTTTATCTGGGAATACAGCATTAACTCTGTTAGTCTTGGGTATTGAGAGATTCATGTGGAGAAATCAAATTAATTTCCTTTCTTCCACCAGGTTGTCAGTCAAGGTGTAGGAAGCAAAATGGTGTCATTTTTCAGTTTTTTTTTTCCCTCATACCTTGAGTTTAGATGAGATTAAATATGCTGTAATACTGCACTGTCAAGCAATGTTCTGTACAGATACTTGACCAAAGTCTGACTGACAATTCAGTGAAACTGCATGTGGATCTTTACCTGGTCTTTGGAGCAGCTGACCTCTGTTAGCCTGGCAAGGCGGCTCTGCTGCTTTTGGGCTGGAAATTCAGTTTCCAACCAGTCCAAAGCCAGCACAGCTCTTCCTACCAGGCTCTGTACTGCAGGCTGCAAATGTGCGTAGGCTGACAGCCAAACAGTTCCTACTTCTACCCAGATATTGTTCTTAAGAGATGTAATGGATGAAATCTTCAAGGGCACCATCTTAAACCTACTATTGAAGTCAATAACAGGAAAACACTGATTGGAAACTTTCCTGGAATAAATCTAAATGTTAACTAGTTGCAAGCTGTTTTGATAGAGTTACAGGTGCTTTGGATATCACAATTTTGCATTTCTCAATGGACGGTTTGAATGTTGAGTCATCAAAAACTTATTTACATTTCCTTGAGTTTGACTTTTTTTTTTTAATCATGTGTTACTTTCAAGAAAAATTGACAATTTGGGAGGAGGCTTTGAAACAGATGAGAATAATAAGAAAAAATATTATGTAGGTTCACTAATTATTCATTTTATTTCAAAACATAAAGCAGAGAGCCATGCCTGCCTGATATTTGTGTTTACTTCTCTGCATGCAGAAGTGTTCTGACCAGGGAGGGAAGGTTTGGTCTCTGGAATCAATACTGAGCACTGAAGTAGCTTTTAGATGCTCAACTCCTGCTGTGCTTGGTCTAATTTGCAGTTTGTTGAAATCACGTTTTAAATGTCGCTGGAGAAGCCTGCTTTATCTCAGCAAGAAATCTAGGGAAGCTGGTAGTTGAAAATAATGGATCATCGGGAGATAAATGTAGGGATAATGTATGCAGCAAAAGCTTCAGGCATGAAACTTGTTTTGGAGGAGGTCAAGCCCAAATCTCTGCTCATTTTTTACTCCTAGAAGCAAAAATCATCCAACCAGTGTGGGGAACGATTTGATGTAGTGGTTACATTTGGGTCTTATGGCTGAAATCCCAGATGGACTTTTATGAATTTGGTCTAACTGACAGAGATAAATATCAACTAGTAATATTGTTTTAATTAAATGCCTTTTGACTAGGAGATAAATGTATTTATAAATAAATTTCAGAAGTGGTCATTTGGGAGAAAGTCTGGCTGCTCCTGACCTCTCCCTCATGTGCTGGATTTGGCCTCTTGCAGCATTTTGGGAAGGGTGTCTGCAAAGCCAGCTGGGTTGAGCTCTGTATAACTAGAACATTCCTAGTCCCTGCCAAAAAGCGCAGCAATTACTGTATGTGTTGTAGTGTTACTTTGGCAAACTGATGCTTGCAGCAAAGGACATGTCAATGTTGGGCAGGAATTCCAGAGGGCAAGAAATAGCCCTCACCCTTCAGAGAGGAGAACGTTTTGATCGGTGAAACTTCCTCTTACCCTCCTCTTTGGCAGCCCCCCTTTTACAGGGAGCCAGCAAAGACCACGGTAACTTGTCAGCAAGTTAAATGGAAAAATGAAAGGGAAAACTTTAAAAGCTCATGCTGCCTGACTCCATCCATTGCTATAGCAATAATTCCCCAGGAAAGCAGTGCAAAAAAACGTTTTAGATGGTAACGTACTTTTAAAATTCAAAACCACTAGGAAAAACCCTCTCTCGGTGTAACACATGGATCTGTGAAGTCCTTTGACTTTAATAAGGTTCTTTGCCTTCCTGAAGGAGTTTTCAAGCAGCTGGGAATGACTTTAGCAACTACTACTTTGCAGTTGCAGGCAAGAATGCAGATGCAAGAGTGCTTAAATAATAGGATGTTTAAGAAGATGTTGTGCTCTGATATGAGCAAGTTCTCTGCCTTCTCCAGGTTTTAAAGCAGTTAGAGATGCAAATGTAACTATTAATAAAAGTCACTAGCTGTCATTTGGGTGTTAATCCCTTTTTGTGCTTTTGAAAATCCACTCCGTACCAAAGTGTTAGAGTAGGAGAAACATTCCAAATACTTGTGTCCCAGCTAGGGCTGTGGTATGTCAGAGGCAGGGTATAAAACTAGGTTTTCCTGAAATATGTTATTTGCAAACTGCAGGGTACAGCTACATTCTTATCATAGCCAGTTCCTCATTTGTCTTCTCCATTTTTCTATGAAGAGAGGATGCAAGAGCCCTTTCATACCTTGTAAGGGCACTGGGAAGGTTACAGGCTGTGAGGTCCTAGCATTTGGCACAGACTGAATATGAAGAGCTGAGGCTCTGCTGGAATATCTCCCTCTGACCTGTCCAGAAAGAGTCCTTGAAGGCACAGAGGGGGCTACCAGCCTCTCCTCTGTGTTTGCAAGGCTGTAGTCTTTCTGTGCATTACATTTTTATTCTTCCAAACACCTGTAAAACACAGTCCAAGGAATCAGTGTGTTATTTGGCTTGTAAGGACTTTTTTTTGGTGCTGTTTGCTGAGGTGTTAACCATACCTTCGTGTTTACGTGCCTAGCAAATAGCAATATTGTTTTAATTAAATGCCTTTTGACTAGGAGAATTCAACTACTTTGTAAAAGGAGAAACATGAAGCAACTTTGTTATATGTTGGTATTTTAGTACTACCCTGCTTTTTCTAAACTAATTACATACCAACTGAGAAAGCATTTAAAGTACTTCCATTTGTCTTAAGGCTTTAGAGTAGCCTTTACACTGCATCTATTTCAGCTGAACAAATGGAAAATTCCATTCTAGTCAGCCCAGATTGAGCTAGTCTTAGATTTAGGGTGTTGGATTTTGTTTGGTTTATTTTGTTTTTTCTTTTCAAAATGGGGAAAAATACAGTTGGCCAAGTAAAAGTTTAGTTCCCCTGAAAAAAATGCTTTCTTTTATTTTGGGAAATTCTTGTTGTTACTTTTTAATAAAGCTACATGTTAGAATAATTTTGAATGTAATTGTTGAAAAGCTACTTGAGTTTTTCCTGAATTTTCCTTCGAGCTGAAACTAATTGCTGAATTTAATCCAAATGTTCAAACTGTTTCATTCCTCTTGACTCAGGGTTTCTCAGTGAAGGAGCTGTCTGGGAGAAAGCCCTCCTGAGCCCCAGGAAAATGTGAATTCTGAGGGAAAATTAGTGTATGGGAGTTGCCAAGAGGGACCATGTATGTACTCAGGGCACAGCGGAGCTGGGAGGTCCCATGGCACAAGGCCCCAGGGGAAGAAATCTGGAAGCAGGGAGGTGGTTTTCTTGAAGTCAATAGTATCCAACCTTATATGATAAGTTATCCTATACGGTATGATTCTTATAAAACTAATATAATATTATAATTATAAATAATACAATGATAATTACTATAATAAAGGATATAGTAATAATAGGATAATTCCTATATTACAGGATAACTTGTAATACACGATATCTGATATCTTGTATTGGAAGCTGTGGATTACAGGGTAACAGAATAATTATTTACTGGCCTCTGGTAGCTTGTCATCATCTCTGTCTCTGTCACTTCTAAGGTTTGCAAATAGTGCGGGGAGAGAGAGAACGCAACATCTGAATCAGCTCAGGCACAGTGATGTGATCAAGCCAGAAATGGCAAAGCTAAAGGCTATCTGAACCTCTCTGCATGTTCAACTGTTCAGGTTTTTGCCTGTGTGAGTCATTGGCTCTTTCAGACTTCAGACTGAAAAAAGCAAAATCCTGAAACGAACCACCAGTCACTCAAATGAGTGAAATATTCTTCCTAAATGGACAAAACAACTATTGCAGTATTAGCAGGGATCAGTTTTTATGAAGTGAGGGTGGGACGAGGTAGCAGAAAAATTGTCAGATGAGCACACAAATGTATTCTCTGTATTTTGTCAGAATAGCCAACATCATGCAAAAGCCCCTTCCTTTCACTGGTTGTCAGTCCTTGGGGTGAAAGCCCAGAAGCAGCTGTATGCTTGTCAAGACTGGACGTAGTCTTCCAGTTGGAAGAGGTTATCATTCTTGGTCATGAATGGGATAGCTACCCAGTGCAGTCTCAGACAGACTTTACTAAAGATCATTTAAAAATGAGGGAGGAAAGTGCAAGCATGACTACACATTATAACGTATATCTGCACTAAGTCTTTTAGTAACAGAAAGTACATGCTGTGTCTTGCTGATGATCAACACCAGCTCGGGGTCCATAGCAGGTCCTAGTAAAATCTGCTACAGCAGAATCCATCAGTAAGAGAAAATCCACTGCGATGTTGTGTTAAATTCCATCCATCTTCTCATGGCTGTGAGGCTGAACATGGCTGCAGGAAGAAGGGAGGGACTCTGGTTCAGTGCATACCCAGAAGAGATCTATCATTGTGGCTCCAAGAGCACCTTCTCAAAGTCCCTGAGTGATGCAAGCCTTGAGTGGGACAAGTCCCTTCCCTCTATTGAAGAGTTTTCACTGTGGGGTGTAATTTACACCTGTAAGCCAAGGGAAGTGAACCTTGAACCACGTGCTCAGTGGTCAGACCTCAATAAAAGCACACATCTTGCCCCCCGAATTTCTCTCAAGGTGTTGCCATCCCTCAAGGATACCTTTAGGAAACCCCAAGCCACCTTTTGTGTGCCTGAGTAGAGTTGTTCTTGTGATTTTCAGTGGTTTAGTATAACAGCAGGAGAGGACAGATGGACTGTTTGTGGACTGCATATAATGCTCCTAATCTGTACTGGAAATTAGAATATTGGATGAGCTGCTTAAGATAGATGTAGACATACTTTCTGTCAAGCACACAGCCAGCTTTTATAAGTATGGTATATGCTGCTCACATTTCTAGCCATTGAATTCATCAGTACAATGAATGCAATTTAGATGGGTAATGAAAAGTCCTCTATTCTACCTTAAACTGGCACGTAATTTTCCCTGTCAACAATCTGCAGCACAGAGGTTGTTTCTGAAATTCCTGGCTCTGGAAGTTACAAGGTACTTATGAAAATGTACTTAACTGCCTGTGAGTCAGCATTTGGAGGTCTGAAACTCATTTCCAGGAATTACATGATTTACAGGGCTTGACTTCCAAACCTGGTGACTGGTATAGCAAGGGAAATAATAAAGAAACTCTCAAATACAAACCCCAAATGCTTTTCAAATGCAAACCACAGAAAGAAAAGTCTGTCTCTTGAGACATATCTGTCCCTGTCATTTCAAATGATAGGGTAGTGGAGAAATACTCCATCTCAGCTATTTTCTCTTTGGGGTCACAGTTTCTTCACTTACGTCTAAAGATTCCACTGAACCAGAAAAAGGAAACATTCTTTAAATTTAACTGTACTAATGAAGAACATTCCTGTTCATTAGTATCCTTTAAATGTGGAATGAAGGCATTTAATGTATTACCAGCATCAAAGAAACCAATGGTATCTGCTTGGCGCAGCACTATATGAGTGGAACGGAGGTGAGGGACTACTGGCAGCAAAAGTCTCAGTATTATAATTTAATGTTAATATTTCAGTGGATTCCAAGAGCGCTTTGGCCAGGCTCATTTCCGAAGAGGAGTTCCAAATAATGCCAGTGCTTTTCAGGTGGAAGTGAGACAATTTGCAGCCCTGCTTAGGGAATGAGATAGATAATTTATTTAGAGCATTAAGGCAAAGGAAGTGACCCTTCCTAGGTGCTTCCCCAGCCACTAAGCAGAATTCTCTGGTAGCAGTCTCTTAGGGAGAATAACTTTTCCTGCTGGCAGTTCCTTCAGCAGCTGATTGTGTGCTCTTGGAAATAAGTTACTGTTCTGTCTCATTTCCTTAATTTCCTGGCTCTATGTCCTACTTCTCAGACAGTTATTTTTCCTTTTCATTAGGGATGGTGAAGTTGCAATTTGTACTTCTAGGAGCCAAAGCAGTAGCAGAGCTAATAAACATGCAGGCGATGTAACCTTATGAGACCCCATGGCTGGAAGGGGCATCCACACTTCTGGCCAAAGACAAGGCAGAGGCTTGTGGCCATGGTTTGCCAAGAGGCAGAACATCTACCCCTTGCACCGGAGCCTTGGTTAACTGAATAATGCTGTTCCCCTTGGGGTGGTACGTTTCTAATTGGAGTGAAGAGCATGACAGCAAAGAACTAATGAAATTTGTGGCAAACATTATACATTTTTTTTGAAGAGTGGCATTTAGTAGTTTTATTTGCCATCTGACACCTATTTTGCAGCAGAAGTTACAATCCTCTTTGCTGTGATTGGCAAATACCTCTGAGGAATATGGAAATACGTATACAGTGCCAATAGCCTTTAGATATACTTAGTTCTCTTGCTTATGGAAAAAATAGTTACTTGGCAAATTCCCAGTGTCATATAATCTGCAGTATCTCACATTGCTATCAGTTCATTTTCAGGCCTGGTTATGCCATGGAAATAAACTGGCTTAATCTTGTGAGAGCAGATGATGTCCTCAAGTTTATGGGTACAAGTAAAGCCCCCATCAGGATTACCTGGAAAGTTTAGCAGATTTTACTTAATTATGTACTAGTTTGGGCTGGTATGTGTGATTTGGCTGAACCTGAAAATAAGTGTTTTGTTCATGTCTTTGACAAAAGTCTGAGGTTTGTAGTGGGAAAGTGACCATCCTCCCTAAAAGCTATCTCTTCTGTGATCCTATCACGTTCATACATTCCTTGCATATTTCTTTTGCTTAGTCAGTACAAACCTGCAGGTTCTCAATTATGTCTGTACAAATTAAAAGCCCTGACTGTGCAAGGTATGAGAATATATGAAATAACTTGGGTCGACTTGCTTGTGTCTTATCAGAACAGGAGAGGAATTATTTCCTAAGGTTGTTGCCAGGCCATTAAATAAAGAGGAATATGTTCAGTGCTCTGCTGGTAGCATGCCACTGGGGCTTTTCTTTCAAGCTGAAATATCGCAAACTAAATGTTTATGTTCCATCTGGAAGCCAACAGGTGACCTGCTTAGGTTTTTCTGGAAACAGATGTTATAAGACATTCTACATATTTTATGGATGGGGAGGGGGGGAAAAAGACAGCAAAGTTGTCTGTTACAATAGGAAGATCCTAAGGTAAAACAAGTTTAGAAATATTCATAGGCACTACTCTGGGAACTGTGTGACACCAACCAGAGGTCTGACAGCACACTTCGTTTGCTCTTTGTCCAAAGCAAACCAGTATTCCTTCATCATCATTTCATATTACATGACTTCTAGGTCTATTCCTGGGATGAGTTAAGAAACAAAGAAAAATTCATTTGAAATGGAGGAATATTAAAAATAACATGATCCAATCTCAATGTACAGATGGGTGTTAGGTATGAAGGATCCTTATTTTTACATATTAGTTTTGTGATCCTCAATTTAGATCTCAACATTATACTGTAAAGACTGGGCTAGTTAGAAGTAACACGATGAAATATTATATATATAAAAAAAAAAAATCAGAGAAAATATGGTGTCTATGAAGAATATTGTACTGGAAACACAACAACATATGTAAACATATGTGAGTAGGTAAATGTATGTGCATAACTAACATATGATCTTTATTGCATATAAAACATTGTTCTTGAAATCCTAAATAATCAAATGATAATCAATGAAAAAGCTCAGCCTACTATATCAAGTGCATTCACAGACTTAGAGGAAAGCCTGACATTTCAGTAGACATTACATATGCAGTTGATACAGCACTTGAAAAATGCAACTGTAAATTATTTCTTATCACAGCCTAAATAAACCATTTACATTTTATCTGCACAAGAGAATTTCAGTAGTTGCCTTAGGCATCATTACTGAGTTCAAAGAAGAAAACATTTTAACCAGGACGCCTTTACATCTACTTTTGTTTTAGTGAGGGTTCTTCATGTTCTTATTAAATCTCTTGTTTACTAATCAAGTGGGAAAAGACAGGAAGGTAAACACCATGGAAATTAAAATTGAAAGCATTTTGGAAGGTTCCCATATTACTTGTTTTGCAGCCTGCAGAATTTGGCTTTAACACTGCAGGAAGCCATGAGACACTCACTTCTGCAAAATCAGAGGGTTCAGCTGTATTGACCACCATTGAGACGCCCACCTTCAATCCTGGGTAGACTCACTCCCAGATGTGCAGAAAAAAGGCTCCACCAGGGACCAGTTCTGGCAAGAAGTGTCACTGCGAATCATCCTACTGCCACAACTTCACTCCTGGGCTGGGAGGAGAGAGGTGCAGTTTCAACGTTTGCTCCTTGTTCTGTTTGTTTCAGAATTTCTCCACTAACATATTGAGCTGTCTTCTCATTTAAAAAGGGCCCAAGTGAATGAGAAAGAATTGTAAATGATGGTCCAAGAAGATACACGGTACCCTTCTGTTTTAGTGTAAATTTAATTTTAATAGTGGATACTTTGGTGTTGCTTGGCTTTTTTTTTTTTTTTCCCCCCAGTGTGTCTATTTAATGCATAAATAACTTCCTATGGTGAAACAGCAGCCTCACTAACAATGGAACATCAATTTAACGCCACTACAAATGATTATATATTTTAGAAATTTTGCAGAGCTGTTTGTCTTTAATCTTTCGCTGTTACACTATGGGACTTAGTGTTACAATAAATTGTCTGAATTTGTCTTGCAACAGGAATGATAGCTACCAACCAGATGCTTATTCGCACACCAGTGTAACTAAGGAATGGGCACAAGAGGTACAGCAGCTCAAAGAGCTGAGTCTGCTCTTAAAGCTGAGGCAAACCACTACCATTGCAAACCACTGGAATACTAAGAAATATTTTAAAAGCTTTTGTCTAAAAAATATTTTTAAAAAACACTAAATAATTGTCCTAAACAAGTTCTTGATACAAAAAGTAAACCAAACAACAACAAAATGCCTGAAGAAGCAAACAAATTCATCCCACCCCACCCCCCAAAACCCCAAAAAACAACAAAAACCAACTCAAAATACAGTTTATTGCAACTGTCTCAATTGTCTCTCATAACTGATATGATCCCATTTCTCATTATTTATGCTCACTGTGGTTTTCAAGAGAGCAGTGAGCAGCATGCCATTTTTGGAACTGCTGTAATCGAGGGCATACATAGTTTAATTATTAAAACAAAGGGATTGTGTAGCATACTCTAAATGCTACTGCTGCCACTTAGAAACTGATGTGAATTGCATTCCTTTTAATAAATTAGGTACTTAATTACATTATAAATGTAACCTCTAATTGAAGCACCTTCTCCCAGTGGGCATAACTCTGTGATGATTTGGCATGAACTACCTAGAAGTAGATGCATGCTGCTGCAGGAGTGGGAGTCTCACTAATAAGCACTTAAACATCAATCTTGAGTATTTTTGCAACTTAATGGATCTTCCCCCAGGATATATCTCAGAAGGATATTTGTTCTGCTGCAGTGTTCTGCTGCCTTTTTCTCTGATCCTCCACTTGTGACCATTTGTGCGTGTGCACTTTTTTATTTGATAGTTTTTATTTTGCATTCTTGGATACCCACTGCTGTCTCCACAGTGCATGAAGGTGGATGCAAGTCCCTGTCCATGGGTATTTCATGTTCTGTTTAACTGCCTAAATACAGCTCAAGTTTTTAATATCTGTAATGGTACTGGAGCTATTAAGTGACCTCTGATACTTCAGTTTTCTCTGTGCAGTAACTCATGGACCCAGTTTAGAAGAGCTGAGGGTGCCAGGTAAAACTTCATTCTATGCTTAAGTCCTGTATCATTCTGATTGTTAAAGATTTAACAGCTTTAGATACATTTAATTACCTTAGACTCTTTGCTAAAGTCTCATCTAAACAGTTATTAATATTTTCCTGATAATCTATAATTTGTTGTTGCTGCAGTAAGGGTTTAATTTTTTTGTTTGTGTCTGTCATAAGATTTCTGCCCAGTTTAACAACCGAGGTGATTGAATTGATGCATTCAAATAACACTTGCCCATATTTCTTATATCTAGAGAATGTTGTGAAATCGGTGAAAACAGAGTATAAATGAATATATTTAACTAATGTTACCATTCGATTGCAGGTCATCAAGGTGTCAGGCAGGATTACATAAAAATAATAATAATTTGTGCCCTGTGGTTGAAGAGCAGCTTTGCAGTTTCTTGCCCTAATTCATATTTGCCAGACTACCCCCTGGACTTGCCCTCTGTGTTTGTGACCAGCTCTTCCATCGACTTCCACTGGGGGCTGAAAACCTGGTGCTCAAACTTGAGCAAAGAGGGCACGCTCAGGCCAGTTACAAGTTCTGAGCTGATCTCTGTAACAGTGGTGCAATTCACTTGCTAAAGCAGTGATGGAGGTCCTGAGGAGAGGAAAAAGATGTTAAGAATTGTTCAGTTTAGACGTTTCAATAGGTTCACTTGTTCGTTCTCAAATAGTACAGGAATTTCCACACCCCATTAAAACCTGGAGTCTGTCTACTATAGTAACTTACTCCGGTCAATAGATAGTACTGCATAGCAGAGGGAGGTCTCAGGAAGTAAAAGAGCAAGAAAAGGCCATTTTGTGAATTGCTTACAGTTCCATCTCTTCCCAACTCCCTTAGAAAATTTTCTTTTTCTAATTCTTATTTAAAATCTGACTTTATTGCTAATCTAAGTTTTCTGCATGCTTTTGAATACAGTCTTAGTTCTGCTTAACACTAGCTAAATGCATGGTGTTGGGGACATATTTCTTTGGCTTTAATTTACTCTCTTTCACCATGCTTCTCCTGTTTCTCATAGTTGGTTGAAGATGACCAGGTATTTGCCATCTAAAAAAATTCTGATATTTAAATTCAACATGGTGCAGTTTCCTGGATTAGGACAGGTAAGGTAGATAAGAGCTGTGTGACCCTAGGAAAGTCTTATCTCTCAAATGGAAGTTGAACAAGGTCATGTTGAAGAAGGACAAATCACAACCGTTTCTGGTTACTCTCTATATTCTGTAGACAACACAAGAACTTTCTCAGTTTCTCTGGGAGACATCCAAAGATTAATTCAGCCACTCATATAAATATATATATAGCTGATAGCCTGTAATATTCTTCCCCCCCACCCCAAACCTCTCATTTTGAAAGATGAAGCCTGAATCTCATATATGAGATAAGCAACCCATTTAATTAGTTTAGGACTCTCCTATCTGTGGGCAGACAAATTCCATTTGTTTCTCTGAAGTACAGCAGCTCCTTTCCACATAAAGCTGAGAATGCAATGACATTTATTTTTCTTTCTATAAATTGTGTCACTAAATACCTAGTTAAAGTATGGGAATACCATTTCTGGTGGACAAACTGCACAAAACGAGTCTGACTGCAAAATGTATGTCTGTAAACACAGGATCACATTCCCAACTATGTAGCTTAATTGACTTTGATTAATAAGGATCTGGTCTATTGGTTTTCTTTCAGATAAGTATTAATGTACTCTTCCTTTTGTCTCAAAATTGTTCTCCAAATACCAAATGGAGAAAGCAGGACAGCTAAAGCAAGGCTTCCTAGCTAACACTTCTAACGGAAGCTATGTTTTTTTCAAAAATATTAAAGAATAAGCATATAAGCAGTGCATATGGGGCTGCTAAAGAGGGGCAGCTATTTTCACAGGGGAATCTCCCTTCTTCACCTTTTGTGGGATATGGCATTATCAAAGGTCAGCTCTGATTTAAATAAACAGATTTTTTTTTTTTTAAAGGCTTCATCCTGTGCCTGTTAACATGTATTTTGTACTTTCAGCACCATCAACAATCACATCTGCAGCTATGATGAGAAGACAATTAAAAGGGGAACAAGAGGCATCACTTGGTTTTGGCCAGGTTACCTTATTGCAGCTTAGGATTTTGCAGTCATAAGGCTGAGGATTTTACAGTAGCCTTGGGGTGACCAGTAGCAGCCTCTGAACTTCAGGGTGGTTTTGTTAGAGGCACAAGCAGACCCTACTGCTGGGCTGTGGAGGAGCACAGTAACGTTTGGCTCTTTATCTGCTACTATTAACTAATTAAACTTGTCTTGGTCAAATAACCACAGTGAAGTTGGATCAACAGTGAAGGGCTTGCTTTTTGGGTGTGCCTACCTGCTGCAGAGTTTGGTAATTCTCAGGTTGTAATTGTGTTTTTTTTCTTGGTGCTCCCTGTGGTCATTTAACAGAAGGCAAATTTCTCACCCTCTGCACCACCACCCCGTGTCAGCACTGCAGGTGTTGCTGCTCTTAGCACCCTTTTTGTCTTTTAGATATTGAATATCTCTGGTTATCCAAATTAAGTTTTCTGTTAAATCCCAGAGCTGTTAGAGAATAACATTAGAGAATTCAGCACAGCTGTGGGGTCATAGTGTAACCTGCATTTGGAAGATAGATGTGAGCAGAAAGGTAGGAAGCTCCCGATCAATACTGCTGGGAAAAATAAGTGGTGTGTACAACATCTGTGCTAGGAAAGGAGGAACTGTCATCTAATGCTGGGTGTGGGAAGCTCAGGGATAGTCATGATAGTTCATTCTGCTGGCAGGATGCCCTCTCCCAGCTGATCTCCATCCACATAAGGCAGGCAGCAGGGGTGCCTTGTGTTTCATGTGGGGGGAAAAAAACAACAACCACTGTCAAAAACAAAAACAACACCCCCCCCCCCCCCCGCCAACTAACCAACCCTAAATCTTCATGCTCTGCTTGACTCCCTACAGCTTTGCTCCATGTGCTTTTGTTATACGACATATGGCTCTGTTATGAGACTCACCTTCAGCCTGGGAACTGTCTTTTCACTGCCTGGGACTTGTTTCGCTGCCTCCTGCCATCTGTAACTGTGACAGTTAAAATCATGTTGGTCTGGAGTATACTCAGGGTTTGTTGGTGAAAAACCTCAGAGCTGGAGATGGCCAAGCTATTTTATTAGTAAAGGCCAAAGTGAATGTTCATATGGGAGAGATTAGTTACAGCTTTGCACAGCAGTCACAGTGGTTTCCTCATTATAAGTTGTTTTTCACTAAATATAAGAATTTTCAAAGTTATGTGACGGGTGTTACACCTGATTTCAGTACGAACTAATTGAATGCACTGTGCTGTTCAAAAAGCAGTTTTGATTGACTTCTCTTTGTTCTCAACTTTAATCCAAATGAAAAAAAAGGCACTTAATTGTGCTAATTAATTTATTTATGTTAACGAACATCGATTGACTCATCCTTCTGTATTGCGTTGAAATTTGAGGTGCACTACAAATCAGGCACAGTTTAGCATTTTGGGGCTTTGAGTTGGTTATAAGTCTGCCATAAATAAAGGAAATTGAAAGCACTGACTTCAGGATGCTGGTTAGAGGAAAGCCCTTGTTTTCAGCCTGAGATGTGGCTCAGCTGTGTTTGTACCACTGGCTATTTACAGCCTTTTATACTCATACAGATTTATAAATAGTTTACAGAAATATCACTGCAGTTGAACAATGCGATCTTTATTTTTTCCAGAAGCAAAGATATAAGCCACTGAAGGCTGGGGAAGTTGTTGATAAAATGTCATGAATGAGGAGCGGGGGAAAGCCAGCTCTATCTGGAGCAGGATGTCACACAGCTATGAGGAGGTGTACCTAGGGTCATCCAGCCAGGATGTGGCAATTTGTGGCCTTGAGGACCTGTCAGACCAGAGCAGCAGGACAACAACTTCTCCTTGGCTCATGAATTCAGAAGGACAAGAGAGGTATGGTTGGGATGTCTTGTGGGGGGAATGTTTCTCTTGTGGCTACTCCCAGTTGGAGGAATTTCCCCAAATCCTCTGCTACAAGCAGAAGAGCACTTGAGCATGGCTGAGGCACAATGTCCAAGGTGGACACGCAAAAGGGAAGCTTTAAAGGAGCATCATCAGCTGCCATTCACCTTCTGCTGGCCACGCAAAGGCTCAGCTCTGACCACTCCCAAGTTTTATTTCAGTCACCCTCTTTCTCACCCTGAGAACACCCTGCACACTGAGCTGGTCAGTCCACAAGTGAGAAAACTTGGATGGCTGCAAGAGGGGTTGACAGGATCTTTTGCTTCTCTTGGCTACCAAGTGATAGATAAATGAAGTGTACTTGCAGGTCCAGCCAATACAGATGTTGGGTCTTGTGCAGCTAATGAGAGAGTGTCAAGGTTTAAGGCAAGGCAGCAATAAACCGTGGCAGATGCTCCCTGTTATCCCCTCATTTCCCGCCACCCCTCTCCTTTAGATCGGAAAAATGTTTGGAAAGATAAGAGGACAGAAAGAGAGACTTAGACTTCAAGTTCGAGAGTTTTAAAGGGTTTTACTAATGCTACTAATAGAGAATATACACAAAATATACAAAACCAATCTCGCGTGCTAGATGTGCAGTTGGCGTCACTCCAGCAGCAGAGCTGGGTGTGCGGAGCTGGCGGCTCCAGCAGCTGCAGCTCAGGTGCCCGGAAGTCATGGGCGGGACTGCACAGCAAACCGGAACCTGGTTGCAGGATGCAGGGCCTGAGGCCTGTAGAGCACAGGCAGACGGGCAGGGGCCTCTCTAGATGCCGGCCATTGTGTGACTCTTGTGATCACCCTCTTATACAGGGGGTATGACGGTTATGGGATGGAATACTTCAGTTGGTCAGTTCTAGTCACCTGTTCCATCCAGCCCTCCTCAAACACACCCCTCTCACAACGGAACATGGGAAAACTTAACAGTCTTTCTTAGCTACCATAGTAATAAATCTGAACAAGAGCTTCTTCAGCATTCCGTTGGTCTCTTATCAGCACTGAGTACAGCATCCTAGGAAAAATATGCAGGCTAAAACTCAGAAAAGTACAGCCACCTAGAAGAACTTAGCTGAAAGAAAAATCACTAAAAGAGAAACGGTCTTGTTTTTAACAAAACCTGGGCAGAGAGAAAAAACAAACAAACCAAACCAAACAGTTACTGCTCTGTTTCAGATGCTTTCAAATATGATCTTTTCCCTTTTTGTCCTCTCCTGGTGAGCATCAGAGCCTCATCTCAGTTTTGAAGGATTCATATTGGTCATTTTTGTCCTTTTTTTTTTTTTTTTTTTTTCCCCATATGCCTTGGTATCAGGTCATGATGATCCACCTTTGCTCTTGGCAGGTGTCTGCAGTGACTGGATGGAGGTTGTGGTTTGGTGCTGAGGCAAGCAGCTTGCCTGCTGGTAGCATGTTATTGTGGGCACGTATGCTGTACCCTTTCTACAAGTATACTTTGTGGTTGAAGAATGAGAAAGATTTAGGGTAAGTGAAAAAGGGGAAAGTGTGAATGGGAAGGAAAGTAGGAGCTGTGAAAGGGCCAGAGGTAGGGACCTGCCCGCAGAGATGAAGTTGTGTTGGTTATTGCCTCCTGATGCTCAGCTGTTCTGGTGATAAAAGAAAAATTATGATCTCTGTCAGGATGACAGTCTCGAGAAGAACAGAAAGCTCTCAAATGTGGCTGAGTGAGGAGAAGACCCCTTTTTTTAATCTCTTTTCCCTTCCAACCATGGTGAACATGAGCAGCAGCATAAGCCTACAAAACCATGCCAGGTATATGGTAGACTTTAAAGCCAAATGTTTACAACAAACCTAAACAGTATGACCAAAATGATGCTTCTGGGAGTCCTACACTCCAGGCAGACTTCCAGGCTGGGTGGGAAGTGAGCTGAGATCTTGCCAGGTGAGTATAAAGTGCAGATGTGCCGACATGAACCTCAGTGTTTTACCATGCCAAGAACTTAGCAGAACCTCAAACAGCTTTAGGGAAGGTTCTGTGTTTCACCAGCAACTGCAGAAAGCTCTGTTCTGTGTGCATACACACACTTACAGGCAGCAACCGATGGTTTCCTTCCACTGTGGCTGGCCAGACCTAATTGCATTTCAAAGCTTTCCACTTTGTGGCAGGATCCTGAAGCAAATTGTCTCCTCTTGCCCTTCTCCCCAAGTTAACTGCCCAGGAGTCTGACAGAGTTTTGCCTTGTGATTTTGGTTCCTTTAAAATCTTATTAAAATACTTTGTGGAGGTGGGTGTTCTCATGTGGAAGGGGCATCTCTGTTTGATAGTCTGGTTAAATCGGGCATCATCACTTGGGTGAGTCTGCCTGGATGCTCACTTGGGGATGTAAGACAGCAGCTTTTGTTTCCAAATTGCTTTATATTTTGTGGAATTGCTTCCATCTGTGAGGCTTTAAAATAACATTGATTTTAAATGGTGGCATTTTGCACTTATTTTGTCCAAATGTAAATGTTTAGGCTGTTAGGCAGCAGATACTCAGGCTCGGAATGAAACTTTTTACTTATCTGTTATTAAATAAAATCCTCTGAGGAAATATGGTCATAATTTCATCTGTCTCTAAAATTTCCACTCTGCCTTTAATCATATTTCCTGCAATACCTCCTTGCTTTTCCCCCAAAAGAATAAGTTCTTGGTTTTCTTTTTTTTTTTCAGTTTCTTCAGCAGAAAAATTGACAAAAACATTGTGTTTGGATGAATCTGTTGCAGGGAAAGAAATCAGTCAGTTACTACCTCTAGAAATCAACTCACGCAAGGTTATCTTGTGCATCCAGCTGGCAGAATTTCAAAGTTCTTGTTATCAGGAGTTGCAGCATTTCAACCTACCCAGTTTCTGGGAACATCAGTTTTTCCTTGTGCTCTGCAAAGTGGGTGAATGCATTGCTATTTATGGAACAAATGAGAGGTTTGCTTCATTATTGATTAGCTAACTTCAGAATCTACTTTAGGGAGGTAAAATGTGCTATCAGCACTTGAGGTTCAACAGTGCAATTAATTAAAGTTTAGGATTTGCCTGAGTTTCTGAAATCACCTTATTTGTTTGAATATTTAGTTAATTGCTAATTTTTTGTTTGTATAAATTCCTCAGAGAATATGTTTATGATGGTGGAAATTGCACAAACAGAGCATTACTGAATGTTTTCTATCCTTAAGAGCAGCTCAAAGCCTTTTACATACCTGCTTTGTAACTTGAAGCCTAGATTGCCATTTAATTTCAGTTGCCCTTATTGCCATATAGTCTTTGGGTCATCCTACATGGAACTGCTTTCATTTTATTGCTATTTTAGAGCGTATGGGAATAAAGGACAAAACTAGCCCACTTCAACTCCATACTTCTAATTTTTCTCAGATTTTTCATATGAGGGAAAGTACATTTCCAGAAGATAAACTTGATGCTTAGGAAATACAGCACAGGGACTGCTGTATACACATTCTGTGTATGTTCAAGCCATTTGGGGATTGAATGAGTCAGTTCATAGCCACTGTGGGATTATTTTTTTTTGTGGCTTTCTGCTCAGATAACTATGCACAAGTACATGGGAATTGTTAACAACGTTTGAAAAGGTGAGAACTGCTGTCCATATGTTGGTAGCTATGTGCATAGCTTTGAATCCCAACCACTTTTATCACAGAGCTAATACTTTACATTTAAAATTACCCAAAGTTTATTTATGAACTTAAGATCTATTAGAACTTACTGGTTCTCTAGGTGAAAACAGTGTTTTTTCCTAGTTCAAATGTAGAGATTATTTTTATCTGTAGAAATACGAAGAACAACATGCTGATGTCTATGTGTCATTAGATCTTCACACAGTTAATTGTGGTAGTAAACACAGCCAGGGCATATATGCAATATGAGGTGGGTAGGCTCATTTGGAAAAAACAGGAATAATGTATATTTTGCCATTAGTTGAGTGGTTTTGTTTGTTTGTGTTGGTTGGTTGGTTGGTTTTTGTTGTGCTTCTCCCCTCCCCCCCCCCCTTTTCAGATTGAAAATATTAGGACCTAAATTACTACAACATTTTGCTTACACAGGTGGCTAGGAAGTAGTTGGATCATGGCTTCATATGAAAGAATTATCTACTAGAACAGGAGTTTTCTCCCTTCCAATAAGAGAGATCTATATAATTAGCTGTAGATTGCTATTAAACGATACATGCTAGAGAAGTCATTAGGCTATTCCAGGTAATGTTGGTGCTTGGCTACTGTGGGCTTTCCTTTAATCAGAGAGACATAATTATAGCTTCACCATGGGCAGAAGAAAATCTGGGCTCTGAACTTCCATTCTATGTATTTGTATTTATCTCGGGCACCTCCTAGTTCTTGTCAATGAAGATGTGGGATTGGAGGTCCAGTGGAGACCCAGTAGATTGAAAAGTACAAAAACATAAACTTTTAGCAGAACTTCAGGTACCTCTTCCTAGCTATGTTGAATATATGATCCCCTGGACTTAAAAGAAAAATATAGTCTAAAGCTCCTCAGCTGTCATTAAACAAACATTACCTTCACCTTTATTGATGTAAAAATACCCTCCAAAGGGATGTTGGATTAAATACAAGGCTGGGGTTTTGTGGTTTTTTTTATGCCCACAAACTGAAGTTGTTGCTAAATCTTCTCTATCAAGGAAAAATGTCAGATGTCTGTTAAGTCATCTTTAGTACATTAAAGTGAAAGGACAGTAAATGAATACTATTTAGTCACAAAGTATGTTTGCATAGCTGTAAAAATCTGGCAAGCAGATGGCAACACATTGAATTTCGATAGGAAATCAGATCTGCAAAAACATTGTTTGTTACCAAGTTGCTATTGAAGAGAAAGATTATGATGACTGATAGGAGTCCCTGCAATGAACCCCTTGCTCAGGCTGGCAAGCAATTGCTTATGTGAATAGCTGCAATGATTTCAACATACTGGCTTTCTCCCCAGTGCAGTGTAAGCGCATAAACTGGTGCAAATCTTTAATGTAATTCAATGTGCAGGTCAGCAATATTTTCTCTGAGGACTGGCAGATGACAAGATTAAGAGTTTATCAGTGATTGTGTGCATGTGCTTAACCCACAGCAAGTGAAGTGGGATGTGACTGAACAGGCATTGAGCTCTGCTGAGCTGTGCTGTGTTTAGCACAAGCTAAAAACAGGCTTGTGAAAAGCTACCACAGCCCAGCCAATGCATGGTATGTCTTTAACCTTTTCTGAGGCATGAAAGGGCCTTTTTCTCAGGAAAATCCTGTCTGCAGAAAGTGAGGGAATTTCAGGAGGGAAAGCACAGAGCCTGGTACAAGAAATAGCTTCAGCGTAGGAGGATATCTGAGAAGTGTGCCTGGGATGCAAAAATACATCTAGGAACCTGGAGAAATCCTTTCAAGAGCTGTTGGAAAAGAGCAGAAGAAAATCCAAGAGGTTCTGAGACATCTCAAACTAGAGCAAAGCTGTTTTCTTAGTACCTGGGATACATGGCACTGTCTGAAAAATCTTGTGTGTTGTCATTGTGTGTTTCATCATGAGAAAATAATGAAAAAAATTATTTTAAAGTTCTTGCTAGATAAGCTTAGGGAAGAACTGAGAAGTGCTGCTTTTGTTAGTCTAGCCAGAGTTTGTTTCTGTCTTTGTTCCAAGTCAATGTTTTTTTAATATATTTAGGTATTTTTAAATTCCTTTCATGGAGTCATATGTGAAAAGTAACAGAGAAGAAAAAATCTATCCATGTGATGGGCTTGTGCAAGAGTCCCTCAAGTCATCCTGTTCTATGGGAGTTTGTGTTTCTTTTGGGAAATATTTAGAGCACGAAGACAGAAAAACTGCAAACCACTTTTATAAGAGATGGAATATTTTAAAACCTCTAAATGCCATATTGGCATGGACATACTTATTATGCAGTGAATTCTCAAAACTCTTGGAGGAGGGTCAAGGAGAGCATCTGTAGAAAGCAAAAATGTAGGTCTGAGATGCTGTGGATCTTTTCATAACCCTGTATTTTGCTGTTTCCTCTGGGGTGTATTTTTCTTTGTCTCTTGTTTCTTAGTATGATCTTGACTATTTCTGGGACTCCTAAACTTTGTATCTTTCCAGTCATAGCTCACTGCAGGTGATTTATTCTTTTGGGAACCATGCATTCATTGCTTTGCAGACATGGACACCGACACAGTTCTGCAAAACAGCTTAGGCGCAGCTTCCACAGATGAACATGCAGTAAGGCACAGGAGGGCAAGGGGAGATGATGTTAACAAATAAAGTTATATGGTCTAAAAGTTCTGAAACATCTTAAGATAACATTTTGGAGAAAACATCAGGCCTCCAGTGATCCCTGATATACCTTCTGAGTTGTATAACTCTCTCAACTTTTATTTTTGGGATATGTCTCCTCCTTAGCCTCAAGGATCATCTGAGAATTTGACAAAGCAAAATGATGATGGTTATGATCAAGTTCCTTTATGTTCTTGCCAGAATTTGATGAAATCACAGGAGTTTTGTGTTAGCTTTTAAAAATCTGTTATGTTTTTATTTTTTTCCTCTGTTTCCGTTTTCAGTAAGGTGATGGTGTGCACATGCATACATGTGTACTTTGTGTTCTCCATTCATGCTCTTTACACAAAGGGTGTTAGCTTCATTAACAGCAGATGCTTTCCAGAATTAAAACCTATGTTGCTCCTTTCTTTTTACCAAAATGGTGATCTCACAGAGCACTTAGAGTGGAACAGTCAGATACACATAATTTATGTCAGAAGGGACCTGTGCAGTCACCTACTCCAACACCCTGCTCAGAGCAAGGTAAACTTCAGAGTGAGGTCAGATGGCTCATGGTTTCATCCAGCTGAGTTTTGAGTGTTTCCAAGGATGGGTATACCACAGCCTATCTTGCACCTTGTTTCCACACTGAATCTCCTTCCTTGTGAGTTTTCTCTCTGCCCACCTAGCTGGAGTTTCCCTTTTCTTGCATCTTGTCACAGCTGCCTACTCTCCTGCAGCTGTGCACCTCTGTCTTCTCACAGCAACCAGATCTGTTCCTGGACAGACTGAGAAGGATGCGGTCTCAGGCTCATCTCACCCCTCATCCTCTAGCACCAGACTAAAGGAGTCTACTCTGGTTTATGGAGTTCTCTTTGACACTGGGAGATCAAAGCTGGACATGGTGTGCTTAGACGTGGCCTCATCAATACTGAACAGAGGGCAATAGCAAATTATTATTGGGGCTTCTAAGCATGATCCAAAAACTGAATCCATAAACAAATATTAGCATCATTTTAATTGATTTTTGAAGAAAACTTAGCCATGAATATTTCTAAGGAAGTAAATGATATGGCTTTATTTTCTGGCTTCCATAGTTTGTGCCACAATATCCTTATTTCTTGATAGGGGCAAGGTATTCCATTATTAAAAATTAATTAGAAGTGGAGATTATAATAAAAATAATTTAGGATTTGTTTGTTGCCAATAAAATGCAACAATTTGAACACTGAAGTAGGAAATATAGTGGATATAGAAGAAAGTGGATATAGAAGAAAGGTAAGTTTGAATGTTTGGAACTGATATGACATCATAGTCTTAATTCCCTAAATTCAAGTATGCATGAAATGGGGATAAAAATAGATTTTTTTTTTTTTTTTTTTTTCTGGCATTAGTTCATGGGAGTATCTTGTACTTATACCTTACTGCTAATATTTTCCACTGAGGGCTAAAGTAACTGTTACCCTTGTAATTTTCAGCCTTTATAAGCCAACTGCTGGTCAGTATAAGAACTGGAGCCAGCTTTTAAGGGTTGTCAATTGATTGCCTTGGTGGAGTACAGCAGAAGTGAAGTTATGTCCAGGAGCTGGCACCCATGATGGTTCCTAGATCCTGCTAATGATAGAAAATCTCACCAATTTCCTACTGTCAACCATTTCAAATTTGGAAGCCTGAAACTATTCCAAACTAATTCCAAAGTTGTGAGCCCTGCAACTGTGGACAAGAATCAACAGTACAAATAATATAGCCACAGCTGATAGTGTTGATTGATGGCATTGCCTTAGATCCAGCTGCCCCTATTAAAAAAGATATTATTAAAGAGTAGGGGCTGACAAAATACATACTAATTTAAGCTTCCCAGAAAGTCATCATGTGCACTGTGGGGGAAATTCTGTGTGCTACAATAGATCTTCAAATCTCTACCCACCTTCCTGGCTTGAGTGTGTAGCACCGTACTGGTCTTCTGTATTGCAGCAAATACTTCAATTTATCTTTTCTTTTCCTGTGTGTTTCCCAGTAGTTTCACAGCTACATCCAGCCTCATAGCATAGCACAGGGGTGGAGGGTCTGACTGCTGCACCCATGGACTCATGGGGAAAGGATTTCTGGGCAAATCATGCCACAGGCATAAATACACCTCTGCTGCATTTACTGCTTCTGTGGAGCGTATTGCAAAGCCTGCCTGGAGTCATGTAAGTGCAATGCAAATCTGTGTGAGCTTGTGTTTCGATCCTTATCGGGGAAAAAAAAAAGAGGTGTGAAAAGAACTTTAATATGATAGAAATTGTTTCAGTTTTCCAGAAAAAAAGAGAAAATTCACATGGAAAGATTCAAGTTCAAATTAATTTAAATCTGATCATGAAAGACTGATGGAGGGCTTCTGGTCAGAAACATAACTCATTACCTGCCTGTTCACAGCATGGCATTTGCAAAAGTGGACCAAGTGAAAGGCATGGCCAAGTCCACCACTTTGTTTTAATGTTCATTTTGACAGAAGTCACTGGAAATTACCCTCATAGGTCTGATAGGATTCCTGTGGCTAGCAAAAGCAGGAACAATTCAATATTATAAACTATTTATAAGTCCCTAAGGTAGATTTACAAATGTCCTTAGCAACATCAATTTACAGCCTGTTAATAGGTTTAAAAGCTAAAAGCAGAACTGCAGACATTTTCTAGGCATCAAAAAGCAGCAAATACTGACAGACAAGTAGTGAGTAGGCAGATCCCTCTCTGCCCACCTCTGATAACAATCAAGTCGCTGTATTGTGCATTAGCTTCAGGGAATGGATTAGCCCTTTTGGCAGCCCACTATAAAGCACTTTGCAGTAATCTCATTTTGAGATCTCAAAGGCATGAATCATCCAGGTTAGGCTTAAATCAGGCTTTGAGGGCCAGATTCTGATCTTGCATACACCACAATGAATAGAGAGCTATTGCATTAGCGCCAGCATTGTGCAACAGTGTAGTGTTAGTATGCAGGTAATCAGAACTGGGCCCTAAGGGTGAAAAATTGGCATACTAGTAAAAATTTGCCGAGGGAGGAAGTATGGCTGATTACATATAACAGTAAAGAATCAACTATTTCTAACATTGAATGGTCCAGTTTCAATTAAGTATTTAAGGTACTTACTGATTAGATTTCTCTTTATTCACTGAGCTTGCCAAGACTCTTCTATGACAAATTATAAGCATTTTGCAGGCAGACATGAATATTTGAATGCATGTATCCTCCCATCACAAAAATACATGCCCCCCTGGTTTGGCATGAGGTCTCTCGCTGCTGGTCCCTTCTTTTAGTACATGAAAGAGGTGGCGGACAGTGGGCTGCTAGATGACTGTCCAACCAACGTCCTGCTCTACACTTACATATGAGGGACCCCAGAAAAAGAGGTTTAAAGTGATGCTGGGCATGGGGAGCTGTTCTTGGGGACATATTGGCCTTGTAGACAGTATCTTTGGCATTTTCTCCATGTGATAAATTCTGAGACTGTCTTCAGCATCAGCACACTGCAGGCTGCATCCTCAGAAGAAGGTATGCATTTTTCAGCTTCATACCATTATAACAAAGTATATAGCACTGAGTTATTTCTTTGTCATGAATACCCAAGGTGAAAGACCCAAATACTTTAATTTCCTCAGACCTTCTCTTATAAATAGCTGACAGGGCACCTGTTTATATATTTTTGAGGCAGCTGACCCTGAAGCTTCTGTCCCTTCTCATACCTTCCTATTTAATTTGCTTGTATTTTTCTCATTTATAGGTTCCCGGTGAGCAGAGCGGATTTATTCCACTGGAGGAGAAAGCCAAGGGGTGGGCCCAGTGCTAATGCAAGAGTTTTCTGAAGAGTTGCACACAGCTCTTCCTCTGTAAGCTGCTCACTCAACCTATCCCACCTTTTCTGAAGGTTTACTTTGGAAATAATATGCTTAAAAGCTGCCTCAATCTCAAGAGCTTCAAATGCAGAGGATATAAACAGTGTCCAGAAATCTGAAATGGAACAAGGTACTGTTCTGTCCAGTGGCCTGGAATAAAAGCAATGTGGCTCAGAATAGCTTGCAGGGGTCAGGTAGTCCATGCCCTGCCTTATGACAAGCTCAGCTCTTCCTAGAGCTTTACTGAAAAATCTAAGTCTACCTTGCTCTTAAAAAAAGTCCTGGAGGGGAGATTCTGCTGCCTCCAGAAGAAAACTGCTCTGGTACTTACTCGTCTTCAGTTGCTGTTGATATGTAACAGCACTGAGAATCTGGACAGGTCTGAACTTAGGTTTCCCTACTTGGTTTTTCTATCATGATAAAGAGAGTTTTGGTCTGGAATATTCATTTTTGAAGGTGTATGGGGTGGAGAAGACCAGAGCTATTGCTTCACATTACAAACATATTCTTTGACTTTCAAAGCAAAATCAAGAGGGTTCCCCAGCTCAAAATACTTAAAAGGCGGACTCATGGAAGCTGAAATTTCTGTAACCACCAGTCAAGCTCAGACTTGTAGGATTGTTATCATCTGGCTGCACTGCGGGGAGTCCGTCAGCCCTGTGAAAGGCAAGGTGGTGGAAGGGCAGGTGCATTTGTCTTGGAAAGCTAAATTGAACTAGTGTGTCCCTGATAAACATGCAACTTATTGAATTGGCATATTCCTGTAGGGTGGGGGAAAAGGTTCATCTAAAAATTGCTAACCAACCTTTTAGAAAACCACCCTTCCACCATGTGTTTTTCAAATAGGCTAATCCTTTCTGCTCAGATAGTTTAAGAGAAGCTTTTGCATTGATTTTTCTGGGTCACAGTACAGATGCAAGATTCTTTTAGGTAATTCTACAAGAGCATCTCTGTATTTTCTTGTAGCAGGCATCTATACGAAGAGACTCCCTCCTCAGCTTGAAAGATTGCCAGACAAGAGACTTTCTGCATGTGGGTTTTGTAGGAAGTGATCTAATAAATGGAGGGAAAATACTGAATTTTGTATGTGTGTGCAGTTTTGTGATAGTGTATCCCTTATATTGCTGCAACATAATCAGCTTTCATTATGATTAATACTGCACTGCCAATGAAATAAACTGCCTGCATACAGACAATTAGGAGAACAGCTTATTGAGCGTGTTCACAGCTCTCAGGTTCTCTTTCCAAGAACTTCAGTGAAGTAGTAAGGCATTTTTGATTTTTCTGTTTTACAGACAGAAATCCAATATTTGATTCTATACATTCTTTGATCCTTCCATTAATGTCTTCATACTGGCTGACTATGTTTTTACTGAAGTTATAAAGAGACCTCAGCTATAGCAAGAGCTTTTGCCTGTGGAAATAAACACTGCTGCTCCTCAGCTGCAAACAGTGCTGCTTCTCAGCTGCCATTCAAGCTCAAGGTTATGAGGGACATTTGCAAGAAAATGCACATTGAATGCAAGAGCACTTTCTTTCCTGCTTACACTTTGTTCCCTCCCACAATACTTGGAATTTAAATTATTCAATCGGTGACCAGGCTCTTCTCTATTTTGCCTGGAAAAAGTTGTTCCCCTCCCAGAAGTCTACAACATCTACAAAACCACAAGTGGTTTCTTTTATAAAAGATTGGAGGCAAAGCTATTCTGTTTGATGCTTGGACAAGAGGAAGCATGAACAAATGCTGCTCAGTTACACAAAATGTATTGACGGTGAAGGCAGGACACATCTTAGCAAAGTACAGACAACTCAGGATTGGGACAGGACTCTCTTTACAACTGTTACAAGATGTTCCCTCCTCACAGCAGTGGAAAGGGACAGAGATGCAGCTGTCAGGCATGCTCTCCTTCATCCTTACTGCCTTGAGCTCCAGCACTAGAAAACATACCATTAAAATATACACATCGACAAGTCCTTCAGCAAAGGAAGTCTATTTGCAATTGGGTTCATTTATTTAAGGCCTCTTTTAAGTAATGCAGCTCCTTTCTGGAGCTTAGTGATGATTTCTGCTCCAGCATCTCATACAGCACCAGCAGGGAATATCTGGATGATGGTTTCTGGCTGCTCATATGAAAGCTTGTCTCCATGAAAGGAACTGACAAGCAAAAGGAGCAGGAGAAAATACCGGGAAGTTAAGAATAAGAACAGGTATGGGTGGACCATGAAGGAACTTGCAAGCACCCAGGGTAGCTTTCAATCCCCCAGCTAAATCACTGGCATGTGGATGTATCTATATGAAACAGGTGTTTAAAAGTCTGTCAAAGTTAGTGGAGATGAGAGGGCCGTGTGGTTGACCAGACATGAATGTTGAGGGAAAGCATTTGCCCTGGAGCTTCTCTGATGTTAAAATGTAGGTGGGTTTCAGTCTGCACCATCTCACTTTAGCTGAATTCTTGTTGTGTATCTCCTCATTCTCTTTTTCCTCCTCTCATTCCTCTTCACAGTTTTCATTTGCTATAGTATAATAAGTATATAGCTAAAAATGGATTGGAGGCCTAGAAAGACAACCACCACCATCCGTTGACCATATAGACACATAACCAAACTTGGACAGTTTGCAGACTGTGTCCCCTAGCTACAATCTGTGGGTCACATTGTGAGCAAAGAAGTTTTTCATACACAGTATTCTACGTTCAGTGAAAGATTTTGCTTTTCACCAGCTTAATTTGCTCACTTGTAACTGAGCATGTACTCTGGTGACCAATCTACAGACTCTTGCAAAATTCCTTTAGATGTGAGCCAAAATGACAAACACTGTTGTACTGACAGCTTAGTCATTTATCTTGTGGAGAATGGATCCTCCTGGTGCCTAAAATTAGGCTTATATTAGATGAATACTTGCTTTTCTCACCAGAACTACAGTGCTGTAGAGTACTGGAAGATACATCCCTCACCAGAAAATGCTCTCAAAGTAATTGCAACAGCCTTTTATATATCCCAAGATTACTTTTCCTCTCTGTCTTCTCTAAGCTAAGCAACCACATTTCTTTCAACTGTCCCTGACAAGCCATGTTTCCTCAGGCTCTGATTATCCTTGTCATGCTCTTATTGGCATGCCAATTGCTCCCGTCTTTCTCTAATTACAGTATTTCAGATGAGAGGCAGGATTCCTGCTGTGGCCATGGAAGGAAGGTGAGGGTTAATTCATGTCTTGCACAAACCCATCTGCCCCTACAAGCCAGAAAGAGGTAGGTAGATATGGTGCAGCTGTGTGACATTCTAATCTCCTTCAGTATGCAGGCTTGATACTCTTATCTAAAACTTAATGTTTATCAAGTTCTTTCCCATCTTCTATTTGTGCAGCTGAATAGTCCTGCCTTCTCACCTGTCCTTGCTGAATTGCATCTTATTTATTTCAGACTGCTACTCCAGCTAACTAAGATATTTCTTTCCTTTTATTTCTACATCAGAGGGCTTGCAACTTACGTTAAACTTCAGATTGTATACAAATTTCATAAAGAACACTCCCCCCTCTCATATGAGTCATTAAAGAAAATACCGAGAAACATCAGAAGCAAGCTGGATTTTTGCAAAAAGCCACAGGACATCCTTCTGGTTTGATAGTGAACACCAATAATTTTTGGCATACAGTTTTCAGCGAATTGTAGATAGATTATAACAATTTCAGCTAGGGTAGTCATTTAGAAAATATAGTATAAGTACCTCCAGTAGAGTATCCAAGCTACTTTAAAAACCTTACTCCTAGACAGCAAGATTACTCCTATTTACCTGAGTGATGCCCAGCAGAGAGTCAGGGACTTATTATCATTATTGACAGTAGTAGCTTAGAAAACCAAGCCTAACTCCTCAACTACTGGACATTCTTGGTGTTTTAAGAAAAATACAAGACATCACATCCATTTCCTTCAAGTATTTTGGAACCATTGTAGAATAAAATGCATTATTTGACATCAGTTTGCCTTGGCAATTCATGTAGCTGTTTCTGGCTTTTTAGGGGCTTGTAAATTAGTAATTTTGTTATACTGTCTCAAGGAATATTTGAGTTAGGCTGACCAGGCTATACTTCTGACCTTTTTTGTCTCTGTCTACTCTGCCAAAAGCTGGCTTGAGGAGCCCCATACCCCTGAAGCCCCAGTGGAAGTTAGGACAATAGAGGAGTCTGCCTTAGTTGAGGAGGACTGGGTTAGGGAGCAATTAGGCAATCTGGACATTCATAAATCCATGGGTCCAGATGGGATGCACCTGCGGGTGCTGAAGGAGCTGGCTGAGGTCATTTCTAGGCCAGCCTCCATCATCTTTGCCAAGTCTTGTGAAACAGGAGAGGCACCTGAGGACTGGAGGAAAGCAAATGTCACTCCAGTCTTCAAAAAGGGCAAGAAGGAGGACCCGGCTAACTATAGACTGGTCAGCCTCACCTCCATACCTGGAAAGTGATGGAACAACTTATTCTTGATGCCATCTCAAGGCATATCAAGGATAAGAGGGTCATTAGGGGCAGTCGACATGGCTTCACCAAGGGGAAGTCAGGCTTGACCAACCTCATAGCCTTCTATGAGGACATAACGAGGTGGATAGATGATGGCAGAGTGGTGGACATGGTCTACCTTGACTTCAGTAAAGCATTTGACACAGTCTCTCACAACATCCTTACAGCTAAACTGAGGAAGTGTGGTCTGGATGATCAGGTAGTGAGGTGGACTGTGAACCAGCTAAAGGGAAGAAGCCAGAGAGTTGTGGTCAATGGGGCGGAGTCCAGCTGGAGGCCTGTATCTAGTGGAGTGCCTCAAGGGTCAGTACTGGGGCGAGTATTATTCAATATATTCATCAGTGCTTTGGATGAGGGAATAGAGTGTACTATCAGCAAGTTTGCTGATGGCACGAAGCTGGGAGGAGTGGCTGACACACCAGAAGGCTGTGCTGCCATCCAGTGACCTGGACAGGCTGGAGAGTTGGGCGGGGAAAAATTTAATGAAATATAACAAGGGAAAGTGTAGAGTCTTGCATCTGGGTAGGAACAACCCCAGGTTCCAGTATAAGTTGGGGAATGACCTATTAGAGAGCAGTGTGGGGGAAAGGGACCTGGGGGTCCTGGTGGACAGCAGGATGACCATGAGCCAGCACTGTGCCCTTGTGGCCAGGAAGGCCAATGGCATCCTGGGGAGTATTAGAAGCGGGGTGGTTAGTAGGTTGAGAGAGGTTCTCCTTCCCCTCTACTCTGCCCTGGTGAGACCACATCTGGAATATTGTGTCCAGTTCTGGCCCCCTCAGTTCCAGAAGGACAGGGAACTGCTGGAGAGAGTCCAGCGCAGGGCAACAAAGATGATTAAGGAAGTGGAGCACCTCCTGTATGAGGAAAGGCTGAGGGAGCTGGGTGTCTTTAGTTTGGAGAAGAGGAGGGTGAAGGGTGACCTTATTAATGTTTGTAAATATGTAAAGGGTGAGTGTCATGAGGATGGATCCAGGCTCTTCTCAGTGACAACCAACGGTAGCACAAGGGGTAATGGATTAGAACTGAAACACAGAAGATTCCACTTAAATTTGAGAAGAAACTTCTCAGTGTGGGTGACAGACACTGGAACAGGCTGCCCGGGGGTTGTGGAGTCGTCTTCTCTGGAGACATTCAAAACCCACCTGGACACATTCCTGTGTAACCTCACCTAAGTGTTCCTGCTCCAGCAGGGGGATTGGACTAGATGATCTTTTGAGGTCCCTTCCAATCCCTAACATTCTGTGATTCCGCATTCCTACTCCAGACTTTTTTTTTTTTTTTTTTTTTTTAATAGATACACCACATGCACTTTCAAAGGTTTCTGATTTTACCTGTTCTGTAGAATTTTCAAAGTGAATACTGGTGAACTGCCTGACATTGCACCACCACTCAGTTCCTCATACACATCAGTGTGAGTTCCACAGGGTCAGCGTGAGCCAGGAAAAGTAATTTATGGAAGTGTAGTATAATATAGGTTACATATAACTTCTGGAGATCATTTATTGCAGTCCCTGCTCACAGGACCAACTTAAGCTTATCAAAGCATTTTCTGCCTTTATTTAGGTTTGTTTTCTCTTATTCAAGCTTAAGCTCTCTCTTTTATATTAATGAGGTTGATTGTTGCAGATGTTTAATTACTATTAAACTCCAGAGAAGACTAAGCAAAAAGAAAATAACACCAGAAAGCTGTTAATTGGCCTTCTAGCCTCACAGAGTGATGAATCAGGTTTATCTTCTTCTGAAGACTGTGTTCATTAAATATTTCCCTGTTTCTGTCAGTATATTTTTCAAAGAACAAAATGAGCTACCTTTTGGTCATCTTGTCCCTACACATTACAGTAACTATCTCACATTCCTTGTGAGTAACTTGAATCAGCAAAATAGTATTTTCATGGGATTCCAAGAGTAAAAGTATTTAGAAGTGCAACTGAACTATTCAGTCTTTTCTTCACAGCAGCAGTTTGTATTTGACTCTTTATTTGTTCCTTGAAGGAATAATGACTAAACAATTCACATTCTTTTCAATGCAAAGATAGCTTCTTTACTTACATTCTTCATCAGGAATGTTATTGCTTATTGCTGTTAATTTTTCCCTTTCTACGTTGTTACTCAATGTAGTCCTCAAAAATGTGTCAAGAAGGTGTCTCTCAAAGTCACTTTTCACTGGAGTAATTTTAGAACTGGAAATGCATTCCAATATTAATCTGTATTTGTTATATTGCACTACTAGCTCTTAATCTGTTTGAATCTACAGAGTCTAGGTCATTTCCCAGAATTACTGAAAACAAACAATAAAAACCCCTGCTCCTCTCTTTCATTGGGCAAGAATTGTTTCCAGGCCTATCATACTTCGACACAGTATAACAACAAATCTTATTTGCATTAGCCTCTTGAATATGGTAGAAAAGCATGTTACAGTGTTGGCTTTTAAGCTCTTCCTCTGGTTTGATCTCTTTCAGAAAGAGATCAATGTAATTTCTAACTGTTTGATTTTGCATGAAGTCTCTGGGTCTCTTTATTAGTGAAAGGTATTATCACTCATATTGATTTTTGTGGCATTGCTGACCGTGTTGTGGCTGCTGAAGCTGTGGACAGCTGGCTGAGTGCTGGGATGAGTGCTCTGCTGTACTGCCCAATGTGAATTTGTTGAGTCAGTGGGATCAACTCATGATCACAGATATTTCAGTTCTTGAGAGCTAGAGACTTACAAATTAGCTCCTGAAGAAAGTTCGTAGTTGCTTTTGTCAAACATGGCTTAACTTGTGGCTAAAAGCTTCTTTAAAAGACCTTGCTTCTTCTTGGGAAGTGTTATTAAAAAATAACCTTAATTACGACTTCATACATCTCTGAAATACAGAATGTTTGTAAGTACATAAAAGAGCACTGCCTGTTCAGGAGATGTGGTGTGTTATTGTGCTTCAAATATCTCTTACTTCAGCTTAGTTATGTGTTCAGAGGTACACTTTCATGTCTCACAAAAAAAAAAAAAAAGGCTTTTCATTTTAAAAAAATCAAAAAGTAATTTACCTGTACATCTGTAAAGAAAATGCAACAAATACATTTATCTTGTATTTGGATTCAGCTCTACAGAATAATTTTCTCTTTTCAGCTAAGCAAAAATATGACAGATGACTGAAAATGAATGTTGCAATATTGCATTGTGCTGAATTCATTCAATTCCATTTTCTAAGGGAAAATATTGAGACATCAGTATCCAACTCCATGACTTGGAGTGCCTTCTAGTCATGTATAGAATTGTGGGTTTTTTCACAAAACTGCAGCACTATGAGGAAAATGGCTCAATTTCTGCAGTTGAAGAAGCCTTTAAAGAAAACCCTTAAAATTGAGGGCCATTTCTTCAGCTACAAAATAGAAGTAACACCCACTGATTTTATAGAGTGCTGCTCATATTGTACAGTTGGGCAAAGTGCTATGATGAAAATAAAAATAAACAAATTAGCTCTTTTGTCTAATAGGACTAGGGAACCAATTGGTGCCCATGCGTGGGAGTACAATGATGCAAACATTTAAACTATTCAACCTAACTTTTAACACATTTCAGTGTTTGATTTCTGATTTAAGCTTTATCTGTTATATAGCCAAGCCTCAGGTTTCATCCAGCTGGTAACGAAGTTTTGTGGGAAGATGAATCTAGCTTTGTGATTGCAGCTTCTGCTTTCCAAAATATAGCAGTTTTCTGCCTTGGAATAAGGCAAAGGTGCACAGTATCTGCACAATTATTTCCAACTTTTTTCTTTAAGAAACTATTGTCTGTTTTCAGGAGTCAGTTTTTAGCTGTAGATTATGGTTCCTTATCTGTGTGAAATGTTTCCTATTTTTGCATGATCATATAGTTGTGATGTACAGGATGTTTCAAAATGTGGACTTAATTTGAAATCACTTCATTTTGAGATTGAGTCCATCTTTTTGAAACACCCTGTAGACTGTGTATCTTACCACTCAGGGAATATACCCATCCCTATTCAACAAAGAATGGACAGTTCTTCCTTTTTTCCCCCCTCAGAAGTACCAGGCTTTTCATTATTTTTTTTTATTTGAGTATTAGTCCTAAAGCCTTTTCCTGCCTGAGATTACCCTCAGTTTCAAATCTGTTGTTGGATTGCTGAGATACTTTTTAGTTATCTGTGGAAGAAACTTATCTTTTGAATGTCTTGTCTACAGTCAGCTCGGTTTGGTGGCACTAGTGGCTGCCTTGGTGAGTGCTAAGAATGTTGCAGTCTACATAAAGGCATTTGAGAAAAATTTGCAGATAGGAAAGATGTTGTAGTTATATAGAATGGAAGCCAAAAGATTTTTTTATGTAAAACAACAACAATAACAACAACAACCAACCAACCAACCAAATGAAATAAACTATAGGTGTGTGAATGCATTTTAAGATAATAGTTTGATAAATGCTCTAAAATGTGTGGTTGTTTGGTCTCCAATATACAAAGAAAAACAACAAAAAAAAAGAGACTTGCGTGGAAACATTGATATAGGTAATTGAAAAGATGTCTGAGTCAGATGAATTTACCAGGTAGGTAAAGGATCCATCTGCTATGTTGTTGAAGTTCAATGACATGCTCTCCCATCTATTTCTTGTTTACATAAGTTGTTATTTAGGAATCGCTGTTGCCTTTTAAATTAATGAATTTTGTTTTAATCAGCAGATACCCAATTTAAACAAGTCCTTGTTAATCACTGGAGCATCAAGCTTTCCACTTAGCAATGTGTAACACCAACTTGGATGGAAATATAAATCAAACAAGATTAAATGTAGCAGGAACAAGCTCAGGTATTCCTGAATCACAGACATTTTCTATTGGAGGTGTTTTAAACCTTAAGTGCCTCAGTCCTGCTGTAGTTTATCTCCTCAGCACTGTGGCCGGCTATGCACAATTGCTTTTTACACTAGCTTTTTGTAAGAAGTTGCCTCCAATTCAGGGTCTTGCCCTTACCTTCAAAAGACTCCAGGTAGGATTCGTCAGACCAGATGTAGACTCCTACATCTGAGTGAGTCATCACAGGCTCACTGTACTGTCAGTGAAGATAAATAGGTGCTCGATGGCAGAAATCTTCTCATCCTGAGGTCAATGCCTAAAATAGTGCAGACAAATCTTACCCTGCAGTGCTTATTTCTTTCTGTGGACTATATTTGGGTAAGATGAATTCCGTATGTGCTCTGCAGCAAAGGGAAAAAGTGGTCTTCTGACTCTAAATACCAGCTGGATTATCACAGAAGACACTCTACTACAAATATTTCTCCTGCTGGGACTGACTGAGTGAACAGACAAGTGACAAACATCTTACAAGACCTCACGAATGTTGGAGGAGGTGCTGAGCTGAGCTGCTTTTCCCAATTTGGTAATCTGTTACACAGGTCTCAGTTTATCTAAGTATAAATGTACTTCTGTTAAATGTAAAGACTATATTTCATAAGTCAGTGACATCGGCTTTCTACTCCTCTTCTGGGAACAATTAAAGTATTTGATATTAAATCAGTGCATATGTTGTTCCTGGTTATCTCTGTGATTGTTTAGTACTCCATATGAGCTGAAAATAAACGCTTGGGACATTGCAACTGCTGTTTTTTACAGTGAAAATTCCTGCTGGGGTGTGAGCAATTTCAAATGAAGACTCTTGTTTTTAGAATTTGGTTTTCTATCAGGTCAGACGGAGAGTGTTTTCTGACTTCTGTGGCAATGAAAATGTGCTTACTATTTTTCTCTGTACAGCCTACTATCACTTGTCAAGAAGAGAGAGATGGTTTTAAGTTTCCTCAGAGGAATTTTGAAAACTAGTACATAGGGAATTTCTCTCTTTAACAAGACAACTTCTGGCTACAAAATAGGATATTACTATTCTTTCCACATGACCTAGGCGCCTTTGCAGAAGTATGCTGCTGTTTATGAAAACATGTCTGTCAATTTAATAACTGAGCGGACATCAGCTTTCATTGAGTCAATCAGAAATAATGTACTGATTATCTAACACTATATTGTTTTGTAGACTGATTGAAACACTGTAGTTGACTCCAAGCTTTCTGATTTCTTTCATTATCATTAAAATAATTTTCTGTTCAGTGTTATTTTTTTGTATGGTAATTGGTGCTTAGGGTTTATTAATATTTTTGTGCAATCTATTCCAATACTAGGAAATCCATGTCTACTTACTGTTGCATCAGTATGCATGGTTTTGGATGAATAATACTTATGAGAATAAGTAGATTGTTAACTGATTATAGTAAGGTTTTCCATGTAACATGGTGTAACTGATGGTCTTCTGATTCAAAATGGCAATACTGGAATTAATTACACAGAGTTAAATAAGTTACTTTGATCTGAAACTAGTAAAGAGGAGGGAACACCTGGGATATTTTGAGGCTACAATGACCTTACTGAGACAACTGCATGTGATCCACCAGTGTTGCCCATAACAGCAAGTGAGTTATTCAGCTGATCAAAGGTAGGGTCACCTCATGGGGAGCTGAGTACCTCATTGGAATCACTAATTAGAGACAATATTGGCTACAGCAGAAACATTGACACCACAATACCTATATTTAGGCATTCAGATTTAGATTCCTGCACTCTGAACTGTCTTCCTTAAACAGACAAAAAGGCAGTGAAGACTTTGAAGACTGTTGGGCCAGAGCCTGAAACTCATTTGTTTTCTTTTTCTATCTTTACTGAATCCCACTGAGAACACTTAGGAGTTTGAATTTATAAAGAGGTTTGTTCTGAAATTACTGCTTTGGGAATGTGGTGGTTAGGAGATACCATCCTTTACAAGCTCGAAAGACATGTATTTTTATAAGTCTTCACAGCAGACTGTTCTGTAATTCTGGGTGTGGTGCCTTTGGAAAGAAAAATTAAAACACATATTCTTTTAGATAAACGGCTACCACCTCTTCTAATTAATCTCTTATTAATCCCACCTGTGGTGCAGCAGCCATGCTATTAGCCAGTGACTGACACCTAGGTATGTTTGCAGAAGCTTATGCAGCTGAAAGTACACTGATGGAAGGATGCCCTAGTAGGCGAAACACAAATAGCATTTGTACTTCTTGAATGTGGTACAGATATTGCATCTCAGCCCTCAGACCAGACACACATCTCAGTCTTGCATTGATCAAACCCTTAAGCTAGAGATATTTTTAACACCTACATTTATAAACTTTCTACTGTGCTTTGACCCTACTGAAAGGAAAAGCCAGAGAGTGATGTGTCAGGCTAAATGGTTGTTATCAGATAGTCCCACAGAGCTTCAAAGAGAACTGGTGAACACATCTGGTAATTGCCATACTTAATCTCTGGGTGGTTCCTGGTCCTTCTGCTGATCTGCTTCAGTGAACATATGTCCATGGAGATTTGAATCTGTACCTCCTTATCCATCTCCTTCTTCCACGCCGGCAAAGACCAAAGTTGCAGGATCATGCTTGTAGATTGCAAGCATCAGACTTGATTGCAAAGTGTCAGACATTCAAAACCTATGAAGAGTAAGTAGTACAGCTCCCATTCCTGTTAGTATGGGGTGGTAAATTTTAATTTAAATCTACGTTAATTTGTAGTAGCTTCAGAATCTGTATTTTAAAAATATGCTGGCAAGCACTTGTTCTTGGTACTTTCTAGCAGAAATAATACAGCTTCTTTTGACCCTCTACTGAGGGGAAAGTACTTAGCTAGATCAAACATATGGACTTCATATTTCAAGATCTCATGCTAAATCTTACATGGGACATAAACATTAAAAGCAGATCTAAGAAGAATTGAAGCTATGATGTCCAGCGTATTTTATTAAGCTGCTGCCAAATCTGTCTTATCATAATGCTATCCAGAAACTCATAATTCTCCTTGTATGTATGACCAGAACAGCTCTAGCTGAGATGGTGTCTTTCAGAAGATGTTGATGTATTACAGTGCAAGGGCACACAGAAATGTCCAAACAGCTTCTGAGCAAGCCTAGATGGTTGATGAGCTCCAGTCACTTTAACAGTATTGCTCTACCCTGTCTAACCGCACTTCCTAAGAAGCAAACTTGATTTGTCTGGATGGACTTTTTTTAAGTTAACACAGCTATGAGGCTTCCCAAGTCTTCTCTAGATCATTCTGAGCCAGGATCTTTGCCCAACAGAGCACTGCAGTCCTTTGAGGAGCCTAGTTGCAACAACTTTCCTTGGAAACATGGACAGTGATGGTGTTCCTCTCAGATAAAAAAACCTAGTCCATAGAGAAAACCAAGCAGTAAGTCCTCACTTCTACTTCTTCCCAAAAGAGGTTCCTAGACTTGCCAGAGTAAGGCTGGCATTTTGATGGAAGAAGAGCCATTGCACACAAAATACTCAGCTTTCATTGAAATTTGACTTGTGTCCAACTCTTGGTCTACTATTTGCTCTTGTGAGCAACCCTTTTTGGGTTAATGGCTGTTTTGAATACTCTTTTGGACATCTCATCTCTTTCACATACACTCAGAGTTCAACCACCCAATTCTGTGCTCAGTACTTTCTTCAGGAGCTTCTCTTGTCAGTACCTTACCTAGTTATTTGGCCTAATTATAGTAGTCCCAGCAAAATTAGTGGCATATAAGATGGTCAACATTTCGCATATAGAAAAGAAAGATGAATCCTCATAGTGTCTTCACCGTATGATGTCCTGTACTGGCATACTCCACTCAGATAAGACTTGCAGGTTTTCTTGCCTGTGAATAACAATTTGGGTTTTTTTTCTAAATTTCAATGAGCCCAAAATTTCTGTCAGCTGCATCTCTTGTTATTGCTGAACTTCAATCAAACACATTCTGAGTGTCCGACAATTAAAGCATTAAGTTTAGCTTCCTGTTTAATTGGAGAGAATTTTCTCAGCAAGTACAAAGGGGCACTGTCTACTGCCTTCAGTCATGTTAGCTTTCAGTAATAGAGACAGGTAAACTAATCCTTTCTTTCTAGCCAGACGACTGAAAATAGGCCAGGTCCCACTGGGAACAAAAGATGCTTCTAGAAAAGTCTGTAATTAGTCAACTTCAACCGCTCTGCACAAATACCTCATTAAAGTTCCACTATGATCAAATCTGCTGATGCATAAGACAGACATAAACATATCAGCTGAAAGCTGTATTTTCTTTGATTCATTCTCTGAAGAAAATATTGCGGGGACTGTTTATCTCTTTAATCCAAGTAGACAGCCATTTTTCTTCATTGATAACCCAAACAAATATCTGTTGTAGCTGACAGAATATTTTCCAATAATTTAAAAGGATTGAATAATTTGGATCAGGCCCTGAGAAAGGCTAATGCAGGGTCTGCAGAATAAATGCATGCTAGCACTTTATTCATTCATCTCAGATAGAGGCGTAGTCTGCAGTTGTGCCCAGCCACTGACTCAGAGTCCATGCTGGCTAGATTTTTGTTCAAAGTTTGTATCCATATACCAATGTTAAGTCTGATACTTCAGAAAATAAGATCAGAATGAATGTCTGATTTAAGATTAAGCATGGAAAAAAGAACAGCAAAGATGGTAATTTTACTCATTTTTTCTGATATATTCACGGTGTTCTGCATTCTTTAGCTTTTTCCAATACAGTTGTCTGCACATGAAACTCAAATTATCTCTTGTGAGATGTAGATTACAGTTCTTAGGACAAAGTGTTTTGCCTGCACTAGGATCTTAATCTTCAACACTGGTTCTTGGTTTCACACTTTCTCCCGACCCCACAAAACCCATCCACTGAACTCAGCCAATAGTTTCTGACAGACAAAAGAGTTCAAGGCAGCCCTGGTTAGCTTGCTGTTTCTGTGTGATTCAGCATTAGATTGACAAATCAGTTTTCCCCTCTTAAGTGTGATGGTGTCATCTCCTGCCCTGTAACTGGGCTGTGCATCTTTCAGCTGGCAAAGGGAAGCAGAATAGCGATCTCCCTCCCTGCGCTTTGGCTAAAGAACCAGCAATGCTAGAAAAAGTTTGTTTCTCAAGAGAGAAGTCCTTGGAGGTTAATGACAAGCAGTTACATGTGGTATAACTTGTTCATATTATATTTCTTTCTTAACTGATACAAGACCTCTTTGGAAAGAACCTAGACCTTATTAAAATAAATTGGGGAAGACAGGAAGGAAAGGTAGAGACTGAGGCTGAAAATATGAAGCTGTATTTTATGATATTCACAGAGAAAACACATGACTGTGATGTCAATTAAAATAATCAAAAGAGATTTAGATAGAAGCGATGAGTCTACAGCCAAAAAAGAGAAACAGAGTAAGGTACAGGATTTATTTTGCATAGGAAACTGTGCCACTTTTTAGTTTTAACGCAGTTATTTCTACACTGTTTCCTGGGTTTTTTTTGTTCAAGGGGTTTACCAAAGAGTTTTGATGTTCCGTGCTTGTTTTGAAGCCCTCTGCACTGCAGTTTGCTGTTTCAGATCCTGAGGACTGACAGATGCTCTGATCCTTCTTGGTGCAATGCCAACAGTGGCAGCAGATAATGAACTACACTGCATGCCACTAGCCCATATGGCATGTCCACACATTAATTAGTTCTCAAGAGTCAGTCCTCCTGAGGCCACCCATTTGTTGCTTTCATTGACTACTGCCTTATCTTATTAATCAATATTCATTTCTGCAAATTTCTGGTAAAGCCAGTTAGCACACCTGTAGCAAGCAAACCTAGAAATATGGCTTTTTGTAGCATTGAAGTTCAAAACTTAAAAGCTGGCAAAGCAAAGATGACTTCCTAACTTTTACAGTTAGCACACTGGCAGTGTTGATATATTGAAACCTGAATAACTGACAAAGGGACTTGGGTATCTCCTTCCACACATGTTCTCTCTCTCCATCCTTATGGTAGTTGCCGCAGATTGAGTTCCTGACATAATACCTTAATGCGATATTTGGAATCAAGTCCCTCTTCTCTAGTAAGACTTTGGGAAGAGAGGAGGAGTAACAGGTAATTTCACCGTCTCTACACAAAAGTAGTGAGATCAATGAAAAAAAATCGATTATATTTATCAGTTCCTTTTCAGTGACTTTTTCTGCTTTAAATGTATCTAACTAGAATGCAATTCCCATTATCTGCCTAAAACTGAAAAATACCTGCCAGGAGTCTTCCAGGTACTGTGGGCTTATATTTTTCTTTTTGCTTGTTGATTATATCAAGACACGCTCCTATCCCTTGGGAATTTCATGCAGCCAAGGTCATCCTTTGCCTTTCACATCAAACTTTTGGCCTGTCATGTCCTTGGCCTTTCCAAATTCCTGGGAAACTCTCTCTCCCTATCTCAGGTTTTGTTATATGTTTCTAAATGAGTAATTCTTAGATTTGAAAATGTTGATCCTGCACTTGGTTTTGTTTTCACCTGAACTACATTTCTGGCATTTGCAGGCAGGAGCAAGCCTTGGACACATAGTTTACTGTCCTGGTTTTGTTAAAAAAACAGGTTTCTCTTTTAGTGAATTTACCTGTCAACTAAAGCTTTCATATTAGCTGCATTTTCCTGGAAAACAAGATACATGTTTTGGTAAACATAGCAATGGAATGCGAGGTTATTGATAACAATAAATGTACATCTCATGAGAGGGGCAACGAGAAACAGGTGACCAAGAAACTGACCAACAGAGTATAACATCCCATTCACGTGAATACTTCCTATAAAAGCGGGAGATCACGAGGATCTTGTCCCTAGTCTTTATGGCTGACACTAGGAGAGGACCTTGCTAGTCATCCCTCTGAACTGAGGCCTAGTGACAGACTGAATCCAGCTCCGGTTGGCTGCAGAGTCCAATCCAGGACTTCAGGTGCTGGCTCTGCAGTTGCTGGGACTTTCAAGATTGGTTTTGTATATTTTGTATTATTTTCTCTATTCTTATCAGTAGCATTAGTAAAACATTTTTTAATTTTTCCAACTCTCTTCTCTCTGTCCTTCTTTCCCTTCCGATCGCCCGTCCTCAGTGTGAAGCGGGGAGAGGGAGGGGCTGAAGGAGGAAGTGGGGGGAGAGGGGGTTAACAATACATCTGACACAGTTTTATTGTCACCCCACAATCAAATCCTCAACATTTATATACAGTAATAAATAAATAAATAGATGAGAAGACAAGCCAATAAGGAGTACATTTTTTTTTATGAGTAGAGCTCCTTTTAGTGCTTGAAAAAAAATCTTTTTTGGCTTGGAGCTTGAATCAGTTGCCTAAAATAGGTTTTGAGGACCAGATGGGATGCCTTAGGCTATCCCACCTAGCCTCCAGCTCCACCTCAGCCTGCCTACATCTCCTGTAGGTCCTGAGGCTATTCTGCCAGACTCATGCAGATCTCCACTCACCAAGATCATCCTGCGTGGCACTGGACCTGGTACCTTAATCTCTCTGAATGCCCTTCTCATGAGCTTTCTTTTCTTTTTGTACATTTTCATCCCTACACCCTCAATATCATCTCTACTTCCCTCTAGTCTCATTTTGCTGGTACTGCGATCATTACCGAGGTCTCCCATGTTGCAGGAGCCAGCCTCCCTCCTCTCTGGTATCCAGAGGTAGGATGCATGGCAATAGTTCAAAGCTGCATCAAAGGTGGTTTCGATGTGACATTAGGAAGCATTTATTTACTGAGAGGGTGGTCAAACACTGGAACAAGCTTCCCAGAGAGATGGTCAATGCCCATCTACAGCCTGCACTCTTGCAGAGGGCTGATGAGGAAGAGAAATACATCTTGTCTGACAGCACCTCACTCAAAAGGGGGATGCATCCATCCTACAGTGCTGTTGCTGGATGGCAGCAGATAGGAGTACACCCAGCAGGGATATGACTATGCTGTAAATGTGCTCTCCCTCCTCTCCAAGATGCAACTACAGTACCACTGTGAGGGCAGCAGGAACCAATGATGCAGCACCATGGATTCTCTTTGGTTCGCTCACCCCAGGAGGTACCTCACCTGCAGAACTGTCCCTCTCCTGCCTGCAGCACCAGGCTTCAGTGCTGCTCCTGCCGTGGCACCTTGACCATGGGGTCTGGGGAAAATCACCTGAGTTGCCATCACTTATTAATCAATTAATCTAGATCACTTTCCCTAACAGTGCCAGATTTTGTGTATGCTTTCTTGTGCTGGGAGAGTATTATGCAGAAGGAATTGGTCCCAGCGGGTGCTCTTGTACTTGGAGTGTTGGAAGACAGAGGTTACAGCACTGCATAAAAGGATGTGGAGTGCTGGTGCTTTAGTTGTGGAGCCTCCCTCCCCTTTCTTAAAGATTGTTTTTATTCCTCAGAAGACCAAAAGAAGGTAGAGACAGGAGGGGTCCTTTGCCAGGTCCTCATAGTTCTGCTGCTGAGCTTTCCATCAAAAACAGTTAATCCGCAGAGTCTCTATTCTTCTTCATGGACATTACCCTGAGAAAAGTGCTGGACAGCAAAGGTTCTTCAGAGAGTTATCCTGTATGTCTCTCAAAAATGTAACCATGACAGTTCACTTTGATATTATACCTCTAGATGTGCCTGCTGTGGGATCAAGGTGTGTTTAACTTTCTAAAGCAGAACATGAAGCAGAGAGGTGTTGTGTGGTAAAGTGAATATTCATATGGTGTATATCATGATGAAAATGTATATCCAATAAAAGCAAAATTATTATAGGACAGAAATAAAGGAGAAAACTGTATAGTATTGTGTTATAGAATGGTCAGCCTAATTCCATAGTCAGTTATAAATCAAGTACAATCAAGTCCAGAGCATGATTTTTTTTTTTTCATTCCAGATTTCAATACACATTACCTTTTTTTTCTGAAAAGGAAATATATTGTAAGCATAATAGAGAATTTCACTGAATGCATTTTCTCATGTACTGATGCTGTATCCAAATTTTTATTCAGCTCTGGGCAAGTGCTGGTAGAAATTTTAAGAGAACAATTAAAACCTGAAGAATTATTTACATTACCATTAAATCAAAGGATTTCTGGTGTTCACAGTTTCTTTGTCTTCTAGCAAGACCTTTTGCTGGAAGTTAAGGGACACGTCCTCCTGTAGTTCTCAAAGATGTAGCATAGACTCCCTGGAGACAGAGCTTACGAAACAAAACAATTCACAGAGAAGAAGATGAGACAGAAAGGGCAAAAGTAGAGTGGAGGAGGGAGAAAACTCACCAGCGAGACTGTACATCTGCTCAGCAGGGACAAGTGCATGGTGGAATGAAGCACATCTGAAACAGAAAAGAAATAACTGTCAAGGTAGATAATTGGTTTGATGTTTTGCCAAATGAGTGGGTGTTCACATCAGTCTGAGCAGAGTGTAAGTGGTTTTGCAGGTGGTCCTAAAACATGGAAGAGAGCCTGGGGACAGTGGTGGGGGAAGTGGATGTGCAGAAGGTTTGGGAATTTATTGGATAAACATACAGAAATCTGTACATGAACTTGAATCTGCCCAGGCTTCTTAAGGAAAAGCCTCACACGTTACTGTGGTGGTAGGCAACAACTTCAGAAAAGTATTCAGAGACTTGAAAGGAAGGAATTAGCTGAATGATTTTGCAATGTAAAGAGACCAGAACCAAAAGCCTGTTAGAGGATGAAGAATTTCCAGTCCCATGTTGATTTAATAGGTAGTTAACCGCACTTGAAAATCAAAACCCCTCATTTCTGCCTTGAGTTTTCTGAACTATTGTTTCAGCTGCCAGCCATTGAATCACATTGTGATTTTAGCTGATACCTGATAGATCTTATTGGTATCATTTTATGTTCTTATGTGATTTGTTTGGTTTGGTTTTGACACATTAGTCTCATGCAGTGAATGTAAGAAAGATTTCCTTCCCCAGTTTGTTTTAGGAACATTTGGATTTTCTGTGACCCTTTAAAAGCTCTTAAAATGCTTCTATATTTTTCAAAGCTAGGCAGATCCTTAGCATAAAGTAGTGGGGTGAAGTAATAAGAAGCTGATTATTATTTTGTAACATATTATAACATAATATAACATAACATAGCATAACACAAGAGAGTGATTGCTGTAAAAACTGGTGCTAAGGTTGGCCCATTCACACTCTGTTTTCCTTCTACTCCCTATCCTGAAAATCTGCACCTGATATGAAAAACACAGTGTAAATTTGAATAAATAAGGGTTCACATCTCACCATACATTATGTTTCATGAACGAAGTATATAACCATGATGTGAAAACAAAAACTCCTAAAATTGTTTTATTTTTTTATTTGATTTGGATAGCTTTTGTACTTCAGGACAAAGCTTGGCAAGTTGAGTGTGTTTTTTTGCTGAAAGCCATCTGCTGAAAAAGATTTGATGTTGAACTGTAATTTCAAGTTATAACTGCAAATTCCACAAAGGAAGGAAGTGGGAATTGACTACCTATTTTTCAGCTGCTCTAGACTAAATGAGAATGACAAGCACTGGGAAAAGAAACATCATTTCAAACACCAGGCACTGTCTCATGGGAAAGAAGTAGAAATAATTGATGTCTAAAAGTAAACTACTCATTAGGATGGACATGTGTATTAGAGAACCTGTGGATTAACAACAGGATTGACTTTAGTCAGAATTTCTTTCTCATTCTCAGTGTATAAAAATATCAGCAGTGAACAAAATAGGTTTACACTGAAGCCAACACCCCAGGACAGCCTTGGATGAGATAATTTTATATCCAAGTTTTCTTGAGAACTAGACCAAGGCAAGTTGCCAGAGCTATTTCTGTGGTTCCTCAGCTTGTCCTTCCACTGGGATAAGACTGTTCACTGAGGTGAAGGTAGGAATAAAATTTTCTTTTGCCAGCCAGCTTTTTTTGTTCATTATAAGCTTGGCTGTTTCTTTAACTAGCCTGCCTTGGTTATCTTTCATGTCCTTTTGTAATGCCAAAGTCTTCAAGCTGTCTGAAGGCAAGTATTACTCAATGGGTGGTATGGTTACTGTGCCATTGCAGAGCAACACATGCTATCCAGTTATGTAAAGGGGAGAAATAAGTACATATGCTCATTAAATGTACAGAATCTTTCACTTAATGCTGTGAGGGGTCAGCATGGCCTGGGAGCTGTGTGGGACCTCAGCTGGACAGGCTGCAGTGTCCCTAAGCTGGAACCAAGCCCCAGGAGACAAACTCCAAGAGAAGATGGGTGCTCTGCAGGCTCTTACAGCACCTTTCCAAACGGTGAAGAGAAAGACCATCATACCAATGGGAATCCAGTATGACCATCTTTAAAGGAGCTTTACTCCTGCTTTAGGTCAAGGACACAAAGACAACAAAGCCATGAATTTCATAGGGCCCTTGGCTGCAGTGCCAGGGGTGCAGTTCTCGGCACTCACAGGTTTCCTTGACACAGCAGCACCTTTAGCTTGTAAACCACAGAATTTGGTGAATCAGTCTAGCTCTGTCCCAAGTCTCGCCACAAAATTGCTTTTTCTATCACTCCCACTCCCAAGAAAAAAGAGTAATTAATAGCAGGTTCAGTTACTGACTACTGTTACACCTGATGGCTTGCTCTGGTGCCTGGACCCCACACTGCTGCAGGTGTTAAGAAGCAGAGACAGTATATAACCATAGGCTGGGTCTGGAACCTGAGATTAATGTTGCCTTATCACAGCAGGCGGCATTGATGAAGGATGCTTACTGAACATACTTCCACTGTCATCTGTGTAAGGGTCCTGGTTTTGGCTGGGATTGAGTTAATTTTCTTCCTAGTAGCTGGTACGGTGCTGTGATTTGGATTTAGAATGAGAATAGTGGTGATAACACTCTGATGTTTTAGTTGTTGCTAAGTAGTCAAGAACTTTTCAGCTTCTCACACTGTGCCAGGTGCACAAGGAGCTGGAAGGGAGCACAGCCAGGACAGGTGACCCCAACTGGCCAAAGGCATATTCCACACTGTATGACACCAGTATATGTTTTCGGGGAAGCTGGCCAGGGGAACTGCTTCTTGGGGATGGGCTGAACATTGTGCATTGCACATTTTGTATATTCTTGTTTCATCATTATTATTTTTATTTTCTCTTCGTTTGTTGTCCTATAAACTGTTTTTCTCAACTCTTTTTTTTTTTTTCATTCTCCCTCCCATCCCACTGTGGGGTGGAGGAGAGCGAGTGGCTACATGGTGCTTGGTTTCTGGCTGGGGTTAAACCGTGACAGTAAGAAAGTTAAAGCACTTATTTCATAGACATAAGTTAAAGCCTACAGAACATGGGATTTAAGATGATCTTTTTAAGCAGAACCATGTCTATAAACATCTGATCTTAAAAATGGCATACAACTACTCTTTTTAATGCCTTAGCTGCCTTCCCACTCACATATACATTTTTGAAATCTAGGGAAAAAACTTAATCATGCACCTCAGGCAGTGGAGGTACAAATTGGTCCTCTGTATTTTAAAAACTGCCATAAATACGTTATACAGGTGGATGAATAAGCAGTCTTACAGATCCATGATTGCTTATTATGGTTTCCAGGGATTTTACCTCTGCAGAAAGGTGGCAATTCACTCACCCCACTCTGTTGTCTTCAGTTTCAGTAATCATTGTAATCAGATTTATTTTTGAGCTTTTCTGATTGAGGTGACTAAGCAGCATGTAAATAAAATGTACTGCTTTAAATTATTGTTCTGGAACCATTTTTAAGCCTTTAATTTTTAACTGAAAGGGAAGACAGAGTATACATTCTTTGTGGACAAGACCATCATATGGGGAAATCACTTCCCTGGACCAGTAACATGAGATACAGCTGCAATTTCTGTGCTGGGGTGAGTGAAGATGGCAGTAAAAGCTCAATTTAACTGAATTTCTTTGTCGTAGGATATTCTGAAACTTGTTTTTCTTCTGAAGAAGAATGATTTGCAATGACTTTGGAAATCCTGAAAAGGTCTGGTCCATTTTAAAAAGCGTCATTCCCCATTTCTAGGAAATCTTGTATTGCATAGCTGAAATAAAGTCTTTGTCAAAGGCAAAGTGTCATTAACTTTTTGGAAATGTTTATTCTGCACAAATCACTGATGCAAAGAGTAAACATGCCAGAGCCAGGCTGAGTGGCTGAGTGGTTCTCTTTAACATTGTTTCTTGTGGTCCCGGAGGACAGCCATGGTGTGCCGGAGGAGGAGTGAGTATCACAGCAGCTGCTGCATTTCCCTCCCACAAAAATTTCCAGCACAGATCTGGAGAAGTGCTGACTTTTCCCATGGTGATGTGGCATTTTTTATTCCCTGCCACTAGCAAACTGATGCTGCCATAGGGATGCTATGCTATTGAAGTAGGTGTCACATGTGTTCAAAGATCCTGAGGACACTCATAGAGGGTCAGGGAAAGCACAAGCTGCAGTAGCATGTCCCAGATAGGGAAGATGACAGTGAGAAATGAAGAGATAACCAGTGTATCATATAGGGATTAAACCTCAAAGGAAAGAAAGGAAGAAAAAGCAGCTTCTGACAAAAAAAAGGGGGGGCGGTTGTTGTTTGAGATTAGTTGAGGGTATTTCTCAGAAGCGATTGGTAGTTTTCTTCCTTTCAGGGAGTCCTGAACATCTCTGTTTCTCTACCACTGCTCAGGAAGAAGCTGCCTGGTTAAACAGGGAACTGCTCAGCAAGCTCAAGTGGAAGAGGAGCATTTACAGATCATGGAAGGAGGGGCTGGCCACTCAGGAAGCACATAGGGCTGATGTCAGAGGATGTAGGGAGGCAACTAGGAAAGCTAGAGCCTCCTTAGAATTAAATCTTGCAAGAGGGGTCAAGGACAACAGAAAGAACTTTTTTAAATACATGGCAGGTAAACCTAACACTAGAGGCAACATAGGCCCACTGATGAATGAGGTGGGTGCCCTGCTGACAGAAGATACAGAGAAAACAGAGTTACTGAATGCCTTCTTTGTCTCTGTCTGGTCTGCTGGAGGCTGTCCTGAGAAGCCCCATAGCCCTGAGGCCCCAGTGGAAGTCAGGACAATGGAGGAGTTTGTCCTGGTTGATGAGGACTGGGTTAGGGAGTGATTAGGCAATCTGAACATTCATAAGTCCATGGATCTGGATGGGATACACCTGCGGGTGCTGAAGGAGCTGGCTGAGGTCATTGCTAGGCTAGCCTCCATCATCTTTGCCAAGTCTTGGGAAACAGAAGAGATGCAGTCAGCCTCACCTCCACCCCTGGAAAGGTGATGGAACAACTTATCCTTAATGCCATCTCAAGGCATATCAAGGATAAGAGGGTCATTAGGGGCAGTCAACATGGCTTCATCAAGGGGAAGTCAGGCTTGACCAAGCTCATAGCCTTTTATGAAGACATAACCAGGTGGATAGATGATGGCAGAGTGGTGGACGTGGTCTACCTTGACTTAAGCATTTGACACAGTCTCCCACAGCATCCTTACAGCTAAACTGAGGAAGTGTGGTCTGGATGATCAGGTAGTGAGGTGGACTGTGAACCGGCTGAAGGGAAGAAGCCAGAGAGTCGTGGTCAGTGAGGCGGAGTCCAGTTGGAGGCCTGTATCTAGTGGAGTGCCTCAAGGGTCAGTACTGGGACCAGTACTTTTCAATATATTCATCAATACTTCGGATGAGGGAATAGAGTGCACTATCAGCAAGTTTGCTGATGGCACGAAGCTGGGAGGAGTGGCTGACACACCAGAAGGCTGTGCTGCCATCCAGTGACCTGGACAGGCTGGAGAGTTGGGCGGGGAAAAATTTAATGAAATTTAACAAGGGCAAGTGTAGCGTATTGCATCTGGGTAGGAACAACCCCAGGTTCCAGTATAAGTTGGGGAATGACCTACTAGAGAGCAGTGTAGGGAAAAGGGACCTGGGGGTCCTGGTGGACAGCAGGATGACCATGAGCCAGCACTGTGCCCTTGTGGCCAGGAAGGCCAATGGCATCCTGGGGTGTTTTAGAAGTGGGGTGGTTGGTAGGTCAAGAGAGGTTCTCCTTCCCCTCTACTCTGCCCTGGTGAGACCACATCTGGAATATTGTGTCCAGTTCTGGGCCCTTCAGTTCCATAAGGACAGGGAACTGCTGGAGAGAGTCCAGCACAGAGTCACGAACATGATTAAGGGATTTTGTCTACGAAAAATGTAGTATCTGTTTTTCAGCATTTTTTGTCTACCATCAAAAATGACTAATATTTTAGAATAAACCCAAGCATATCAAACACTGTAATCCACTTATATTGCCATTCTTCATGTATTTCTTTTTTTTTTTGTTTACTTTAATCTTACAAAGTTTTGAAGTTTTCTTCTTCCTCTTCTTATGCAACTTTAGTACTGTCATGTCAGGCTTCTGTCATGAAAACCGGTAATGAAAGTACTGCTTTTTTTAAAAAAACCCCTCATTCATTAATCATGGTGACACCTCATTTTAACTAGTTAATGTATAAAGGCCTTTGGACATTTATGAATCTGTCATTTCAGAAGAACTAAAATGAAGTAACAGTATTTCAGGCAACCAAAGAACAATTCACCAAGGGCAAATTTAACATTATGCAACTGTTCCAAAAATATTCATTCTATACACAGAACAATACACTTTTTAAAAGTAAAAATCAAAACACACCAAAGATTTCACATATGAAAGCCTGGCTGCTTTCTAGGCAGAATGTCAGTTCTGTATTGAATCCTTACCATTCAAAGGGCCTCTTCCTTGCAATCAAAAAACTCTTTGAAGAGAACAGGAAAACATGCTGACTAAATTTCTTAGGTGTTTTTTTAAGGTAGTATTCATAGTTATTTGCTAGTGATCACTTTATAGGAAAGCGATATATCATGCGAATAACTACTGGTTTTATGATACTCTTGCTGCCTTATGCCTTACCTAACAAATAGTCCCACAGATTTCTAAGGGGTTTTGTGTTATTTAACTGGAGTAAATTTTGAGACCTGAGTGTTTCTTACTAGCACGTAAGCATGCTAGATAAGGCTCTGAATCTCATGTGTAGTTTGTCACTGTCATTAGATTAAGTTCCTTCTAATACATTCAATACGCAAATATAACAAAAAGTGCTAAAAACCCCTATATCACCAAAGAAGCCATGCATGCTGGGAAAAGACTGTATTTCACAAATAGAGATAAATTACTTGAAAACATTGAAGTGAGGTGGAAAAGCAGAATGTCCAAAAAAAGAGAAATATTGAAGAAAAAATGAAGTTAGAAGAGCAGCTTTAGAGGAACATACCTGAAATGTGACCTGGCAACATCTCATGCTATGATCTCTGAGTTGCTTTTCACACCTGTACAGAGTATCACGGAATCACAAAATGTTAGGGATTAGAAAGAACCTCGAAAGATCATCCAGTCCAATCCCCCCGCTGGAGCAGGAACACCCAGATGAGGTTACACAGGAAGGTGCCCAGGCAGGTTTGAATGTCTTCAGAGAAGGAGACTCCACAACCCCCCTGGGCAGCCTGTTCCAGTGTCTATCACCCTCACAGTGAAGAAATTTCTTCTCATCTTTAAGTGAAAACTCCTGTGTTCCAGTTTGTACCCATTGTTCCTTGTCCTTTCATTGGTTGTCACTGAGTCACTAGTTTTTTTCTCTTTTTTTTTCTTTCTTTTTTTTTTTCCTTTTTTTGTGAAAGAAAAGCACCTCTTTTGACTGAGTATGTATGAGGGCAGTTTTCAGTTAACCATGCAATAACAGTGAATAGGGGTAGTAGAAATGGGTCTGTGACCTCCGATCAGGGTGACCCACATGCAGGCTTGCTGGAGTTGCTCTTTACTTCTGCTGTACATTTCTGTGCAGTCTCTGGTAGTTGTCCAGGTGCATGTTAAAGAGCTCAGTGTGGTATTACAAGTCAAATTAATTATTTAGTCTGTGTGAGTCTTGAATTCATTACCTTGTATCTCCACTGAGCACAGGGATATGGCTGCATGAATAAATTACTGTGAGATAAGACAGGCTGTGCACTTAAAAAGTATCAGCTGCCTTGTGGAACTTGTCTACTTGCATGCTTTCACTCTTGAAAAATATGAGGGAATTTGGGGTAACTTGCCTCTCAAAGTTTATGGTTGGACTTGATCTTAAGGGTCCTTTCCAATCGAAGTGATTCTATGATTCAATGCATGAAAAACACCTTACAGGATAGTTCCTGGGAGCAGTTACTATGAGGCAGCTGCCATGCTATATATGTCCATACTGGTTTTGATGTTTTGATAACTTTGCAATGACTCCCAAAATATGGGAATGAGAAGATTTGTACGCTGTTCTTACCACAATGAATTATGGTGGGATTTTTTGCATTTACAGCTAATGCATCAAAGAACTGAATATTCTTTAAGAGTAGAACATTTTCTGGCAAATACTCAGGATGTTCAAAATTGACACTTTAAACTGTTGCTAATGAGGCTGAAAATGACCTGGAAATGTTGTTTACTCCATTCCTTATCCAAAGACAGGATCAACAATACATTTATCATTCTTTACAGAAGTTTGCCTAACCTTTAACATGACCTCTGGTGCAGAAACTCTGTGACTTCCACAGCCAGTGAACTTAAATTCCTTTTAAATCAGAGCTTGTAATTAAAGAGTTTTCCTGGTGTCTTACATAAATATTTGTTGTCCTTTCTATCACAGATTAGAAGAAGGCTTTACAAACTTTTTTTTTTTTTCCAAAAGAAACTTGAAAACCATCTTGCAAGACTTTAAAGAGTCTTTTTGAATGTAGATGGTTTACTGCTCCACATCAGTCTTCCAAAAACTTTGATTCATTCAACTGTTCCTTGCATGCAACCAAAAGCAATATTTTCCAGACTTCTGTCAGGCTCATGACTTCTTTCTGGACCTTCTTTCTCTCCGCACTCTATTTCTGAATTGCATTTCTGCAAAAGAGCTACACAATCTGTTGTTCACCAACCTGTCCACTTTGTCACTCTCATTTATTTTTAGAACCTTGCACTTGCTGAATTTCACCCCAGTTTTGGACCATTCTTCCAACTTGTCAGGATCACATCCTATAGCCTATGCAGAGTCATTTCTAGCTTTGTATTATCTTTGCTTTCAGTTATTGACCGTCCATCATCCAGATAATAAATTGAAATATTGTACAGACTTTTGGAGAATCCTGCTTGAGAAGTCTTTCAATTTTATCAGTTAATTCAATGAATTAGTCTCCGGAAATGAGTAGCCAAACTCTTTTTTAGCAGAGTCATTGAGAGCACTGGGAGTCTGTCCTAAAGCACAGTTAGCGGACTTACTAAAACCTAGATACGTGATACCTACTTTGTCCTTCTATCCACAAAGGCTGATGACCCTGTTATAGAAATAAATATCTTTTGGCAGAGTCAAAAAAGATTATACTTAACAACTCTGTGTTATATGCTCCTTGCTTCCTTGCTAAGAAATGGTTGGCTAATCAATATTTTCTTTGTTGCTCTCCTTTTTAAAGGTAGGCATGTTCTTGGGCTTCCTAGAGTGTTTCAGTGCTATAGCTGTCATTGCTGGAGTCTTATAAGCATCATTAGTTGTTCTGAAATTGCTTCTTTCAATTCCAGCCAACAACATGCTGTACTATACCTTGGAGAATGAAACACTCAGGTTCTGTTTTTCACTGATAGCTTGGTAAATAGGAATACCGAAAACAAATATGTTCCTCTTGATTTACATTGAACGAACTGGAAACACAAAATTTGTTTCCATTTGGGTGTTGCCTTCATGGTGCTGATTTAAAAAATTACAAAAGTGATAAAGAAAGCATTATTCATTTTACAGATAGTGCAGAGATCAAATTAAAAATGAAAAATTTCTTCTGCCTTTCCCATAATGGTTCTTTCTGTTGTAATGTCCTTCTTTCCTGGCTATGATTGATTGCTTTTATTAGTTAGTTACAGGCTGGTGTATCTTATTTCTTTCACACACACACAGACAAAAAACCAATCCCCTGTCGGTATATTTAGTAGAGAGTCTAGTCCACAGTTTACTGCATTAACTTTATAGTGAGTTGGAAGCATGTAGGGAAGACACTTATAATTCCTGGTTCTAAGAGCTAACTATAGCTAAAAGTAGACTTCAGATCCCTGGTGGGCTTTCTCTAAAGTGAGTAATTAATATTGGGTACTTTGTGTCTCTACTCAAGTGACTCATCTTCAGTGTCACTCTTGTTCAGAAACTATAGACCGTAGTCCCATGAGTTGATTGTGGCATCAGAGATTGGGTCACATCAGAAGTCAAGTTTGGCAACTGAATTCTCTGAGGGAAAACTGGATCTAAATAATGGCCTCTTTTGCTTTCTTGTTAGTTCCAGCACTCTGTAACAGAGCAGGATGTCTAATCTTATGCCCTTTTTTTGTTCCTTTTACTTAGTCAATGCGTTAAACTCTTGTCTTATTTCTTTCCTATGTTTTGTAATCAAACGAAGTCAAAACACACTATTGTATTCCCCATTTCATTAAAATTCTTGTTAGTTATTACTTTTTCATTTTCTCTCTTTCGAATGCCTCAACATCTGAAATTATCAAGTGGTTCCTTTAATGTACTTCAGTTCATGAAAACTGCTGTACATCTAACCTGAGAATGTGACAAGTCATTTGATCTTTCATGGTATATTGCTTGATTTCATCTGTTCTTGAGTGGTGAATGTGCTTACCTTTGGTCAGCCCCCTGGTTTGAACTGTATCATACATATGTTTTAAAATGCTGAGTGCCCTCTACCCAGGAGCTGTTTCAGATGGCCCTCCTTATAGATACTCCCTTATCACTACATTCCAGTGTTTCTATTATTCTACATAGTTTTCTTTACAAAATAAAAGTAAATAAAGAAGAAAGCTCTCTAAGGGGACTGTGAATTTTAGCTCTGCTTTTCATTTCAAAAGTAGGAGCTGGTTTTCTGCAGTTGTTTGAATTGGTGTCCTTTGAAGAACATTATTGCAGGCGGGGGGAAAAGTTAACTGGGTCTGGGAGAAGTGATGGTAGTTGTATCCCAGTTGTATCCTGGTAGCAATGGCTTAACTGGGCTGACATGCATCCCTGAAGCTGTTATGGAGGCATTGAGTAGAAAGAAGATGATTTTCCTCATTTGTGCTAATTTGATATTTTCTAACTTGGGCAAAATTCCAAAAAGTGGAAAATAAAGAAGTTCAAGGAAGATGAAATAACAACATTGAAAGACATGGTTCTCATACAGCAGGGACACAGATCTGACATTGACACCATCTATGTCAATCGTTTCTTCTTAGCCCAAGCTGGAGCTGAGATAAGCACCTCTAAGAAATGGTCAAAGTTTGTCTTTAAATTTACCAGGTAATATGTAATATTCAATTAATAGCTATCTGCTACGGTTTTTGAAGAGGCAAGTTCTTACTGAACTGCATAAAATAAAATATGATGTGATGTTATGAAGCTACCATGGAGCTCGACGTATGTCAGCACTGAGAGTTATGTGGCCATTGTAACAACCTCAGGATTGCAGTGAAACAATTATATTGCTAGGTCAGGGGAATCTAAAGTAAATTATGGTCCTATATCTTATGTAATTGTTATTATGGTCTCAAATAAGTGAATGAGAGCTCTTCTAACTTCATTTCTAATAAATATTCTTGATGAATTTTTTGCTGGTGAATGTAGCAACGGGCTTCTGTTCCATATATGTCAATGAAATTAGTGCCTTGTACTTGCAAAATGTATCATCAGTAAAGTGTAAATCAGAGATGAACAATTCTGGTTTATTGTTATTCTTGTAATAAGGAAATACTTTTTGAAGCTGGAATCATCCTATTTTATTTTGCTGTTACATTTGGGAAAACTTTATGTGAAATTATGTTTACTTCTTGGCCAGCAACAGATTTTTCTGTAATGGCTTGGCAGGTAAACAACATTTCATTATTTCTGCACTCTGTTTCATTACATCATGTTAATCTTCTTATGTAGGTACAAATGAACATGAATTCAACACTGGAAAATAATGCATGCTGAAAGACTATTCCTCTTGAAATATTAAATCTGATTTTTCTAATGTGAAGAGAGATCTGCGTACAATGGGCCTGAGTTTTCTAACAGAGCCAAATTTTTCCAGGAACTCAGCTTTCAGACCTAAAGAAAAGTGGGGGTTTAAATCTAAGAAGTGTCTAATTTTTTTCCAAAGATACCAATGGATTATGAAAGGATTTGAAGTATTGAACTCTTTTAAGACACCCGATCATTGATTTTGTTTCATGTTCTTTTGAAAATTGCGTCTACATTATGCATTCTTTATGTCTTGATCAATTTCGTGTCACACCTGTGAATTGCTATTTTCATAGAGATTCATAGCTGTAAAGCTGTTCTGATACAAAGCTTAATGCTTTTGAAATTACTTTATTGTGTGAACAGATGTGTCTGAATTACAGACCTAGAAGTGGAGGAGTTGGTATCTCTAGTATTCATTTTCTTTGTGTCATTTTCTTTAATTAAATCCTCCAAGGAGTGACAAATTCAGAGATAAACAGCAATTAATAATTCACAGTGGCCAGAGGGAAGGAACAGCCGGTTGCACTTCATTGCACAGATCTAACAAGTAACACATAGCTTGGACACCCAATTGAAGGAGTTGGTCACTAGCTGATTCTTCTTCAATTCAATCTCAGTTTGGATAAAATGGATCTGTAAACCTGAATACTTGTCTTCATAAAGCAATGTAAAGAATACTTATTTCTCTAACCATTGTCTTATTAATGCAATCTGTAATCTATTCTGCAATGCACATTGGTATTTTATCTCACTAAAATGGGATTCTTTTTAATCATCTGGTGTGCAATAGAGGAAAAAAAGTCCCTTTCATGTCTTTTCTATGTTCGGGAGACTCACTGTGGTTACACACATGGTAGCCCCATGTCATTTCCTGGAGTTTACCACCATGGAAAGTGACTATCACAGCCATTTAGTCATTGCAAATGCAAACATAGTTTTTAAAATCTTCTCTCATATTCAGGCTCTCTTCAGTCCCCATGAAGACTTCTTTTGCCTTCAAAACCCACTTCTTCCTTCCCATGTCTGTGCCTTGGCTCTTGCCTGTTGACACCTTCCCGTTCTCCAGGGATTGACTAAAAAGCTTTTCTACGTTATGGACTTCAAAATCCATCCAAAATGTTCTGCTTGGGTCACATCATGTCTAGAATTGCCTCTTCTGCTTTCCACATTAAATCCATCTTCAGCGGTCACATTTTCTAAACCAGAAAAAGACAGACCTGAAGTGAATATTTCTGCAGACTAATCTCCAATTCCCGTGATTCACACTGGCTTTTTTTTCCTTTTTTTTTTTTTCCTTAGGACCTACTAATGCAGTTTTCTTCAACTAATTTAGATCACAGAAACACAGAATATTTTGGGCTGGAAGGGACCTTAAAGGGCTTGTCTAGTCTAACTCCCTGGAATAAGCAGGGACATCTTCAACTAGATCAAGTTGTTCAGATGGTGTCCTCTTGAAACAAGACAAAATTTTACCAGTCATGATAGAACCTCTGTGACAAGGAGTTCCACAGTTTCTTTTGTTATTGCTTCAGATTATTTTCGTCCTGCCATATGCTCTTTTAATTTAGGCTCACTTAGTGTTTTTACAGGACATAGAAATGAGCAGCCATACTTTGTTTACTTTTTCCCTCCCATCTGAACTATACTTTCCTGTTGTATTTCTTCCTTAGTCATGTCTTTTGCAATGCAATAGATTCCTGATCTATTTTATCAGCTCTCATGCAGAAACTATTTGATTTTCCTTATCCTTTGCACTTACTTGAAATCAAGACTTTACAATTTGTTATATGCAGTATAGACAGATCTCTATTCAAATCCTAATTACATGTTTACTTTGCTTCAGCAAACTAAATATGAAAAGTATGTCTACATCTGAAAATGCTGACTGATAACCTTGGACTATTATTTTATCCATATTAGATTATAAACTACATGGGTTTGGTACCAAGTGCCAATTTCCCTTTTGAGTACATCTGCATTAATATTGAATAATAATAAGTAATTGAATATGCAACTGATGTTTAAAAGTCACATCCATTATGTAGAGACTTTTCATTGAAAACAGGCAAAATAGTAGTCAAAGAGTTCCAGAAAGGATTAATCAGCTTGATTTCCTGTATACTAATAATAGTTTAAGTTCTGAACGCTCAGTAGTGTTTTGTTTTTTTTTTTTAAGATAATGTATCTATTTGTGGTATTTATCTGGACTTAATCTGGTGTTTAGTGGTAAGAATTGAGCACCTTTGGCTTTTGAGCAGCAGTCAGAAACATCCTGGGAGAGTGCAATAGGATCAGCTTAGCTCAGATACTTTGGTAGCGATTTCAGGCTGAATTTTGCACCAGCTAGGGGCAAGGATTAGATTTTTCACTAAATACAACATTTCTTACTGTTGCTAACATAATTTTATTTTGACATGTAGTAAGGACTATTGCAATTACTGGGCAATTCATATATTATTTTGAGGATTCTGAACTTAAGCTATTCAAGATCTTATATTTGGTAAACAAACTTTCTCCCTTTTTTTCCCTTTGGTTAATATTTTTCATAAGCATACTGTTTCTTGTTCCATACACTTTTTCCCTGAAAGCATGCATTATTTACTTTTATTTGTCAGAATTCATCTTATCTTGCAGCGTGCTGAATTATAGATAAACTAGAAGGTTAGGTGAGCTGCCTCAAACTTGCTGAGAGATCTTATCTATTCTTATCCTGTTTCAGGAAAAAAACTGCTCTGTTAAGGTGGTTTTGGTGAAAGTCTAAAGTCAGCATTCAGAACATGGATATAACTTTGAAAAATATTGCTGGTGAGTAGAGTGACAAGTATCAGTAAGATGCCAGAAAGAAGCAAGGTTGGAAAACACATATTCTCAGTCATAGGACAGCAATGTGAAGTAGTTTTGTTTTGTTTTGTTTTCAGAAGGATGAAGGCTTTTCCAAGAGTCAGTAAGTAGTGAAAAAAATGTAAAAATGAGATTATTTGTAGTTGTTGGAGAAAGCAGCAGGGTCTATCTCCCCCAAATTAACTTGTTTTGTTGGCTCAGGTAGCAGCTTTTTCTCACAGTTTCTCTTTGAAACTCATGCACCTGAAAACTGTGGATAAAACCTCCACCTGGTGTATCAGGTCTTCATACATATATTTGTTTGGGGTTTTTTTTGCTTGTTTGTCTTGTTTTGTCATTTTTGTTTTGTTTTGTTTTGTTTGTTTTCTTAGTTGTTGTTGTTGGGTTTGTTTGGTTGGTTGGTTGGTTTGTTTTTTGTTTTTTGGGGTTTTTTTGTATATTTGGTTGGTTGGGGGTTTTTTGTTTGGTTGGTTTTGGTTTTGATTGTTGTTTTGTGGTTTGTTTGTTTTTTTTTCCTCTCTCTATTCGCTTAATATGCAGTGAAAAGTAGATTCTAAATTTGCAGGTAAAGAAACATGCCAGGAATCAAATGTTCTCAATGTTGAGGAAGTAATTTGACACTGTCTGAATTCCCTTTCATAAAACACAAGCCACTTCAGAGCTTTTTTCAGGCTGTGTAACAAGAGTGAAGTGATGGGGTCACGGCTGAAATTAATTACACAGATTCTATGGATCTTGTCATGGAGGGCGCCATGAAAGTGCTTTTGACTGTGATTGGGATTGTAGAAGCTCATTGACTAAATATAAAAATCATAAGCATCTCTCTAGTGAAGTAGTGTTTTCAAAGTGAGTAAGATGTGGCAAGGTCATTTTGACATCTTGTAAAGCTGTTGTTAGTCAGGAATTTCCAAACTTGCTATAGAGCAGATAATAATAAATACAAGATCTGTAGACTCATCTCTTTGTAAAAATGCAGTAACTTATAGTAACTACAGCAGTTGCAATTGTATATAATTATTCTTAAATATTTTTAGGGTAAAGTGCCAGGACATTTCTTAAAAAAGTAGAATTTTAACTTTTATTTTTGTTTTCTGTACTCAGTCCCTCGGTACCATTCCTGTCTTCCCTTTCATAAAGTCTTCTCTGCTATGTGTGTTACTTTTGATTATTCTAGCTACTTCTGCACTTTGGATACCAAATATCTGTCTGTTAATCTGACAGTACTTTCTACTAGTGCTTCCTACTACCTATTAAGAGTCCATGGCAGAGAAATCTGATTTCTCTTTCAACGGAGAATGTAAGAACATAGTAACAAAATAGACCACAAAGATCATCACATCCTTTCCCCTGGGAAAGGGAAGGATTTTCCTTCCCTTCGTTGATTCTCTGTCTCACCATGTATTGCTTTTGGTTTGCCTCGTTTCTTCTTTTGGAACTGTTCTTAGATAGCAAGGAAGATTGCATTTTGACTATAATTAATACCACTTCATTCATTACCAAATAAATATTCTTAGCACTATTTACAGCTATGGCTATTTTAAAATTCTTCCAATGCCAGCTTACAGATGCATTGATTAAAAGCTGATTATAAACCATAAACCAGTTTACCATTACTGTAAACTAAGAAAAAAACTAAAATAACACAAATAATGGTGAACCAGCAGATTCTAAATTTTCATTCAGGTTTAATAAATTAACATTATCCATAAAGTGAATGATACATCTCTAAAAATACTTAATACTTTCAGCCAAACATTATATCTCTCAGTAGCAATGTCTATCAGAAGAAACATCAACACATCTGTAGCATTCACCATGTTCACCTCTGCTAGAGCCTGTGGGAACAGTGCAACATGTACAACAAACTGAACATCTTTGTAAATCCTACTCAGACTGTTAGGAGTATTAATGCAGAGGTATTATTCTGCTAAGGAGAATGTATGAATCAAAACATGAGCCTTTGCACCTGTCTGTCCTTGGCCATAATTTTCCTATTTTTTTTGTAAGAAAGGATACTATGGTATTGATTTATCAGTATTCATCTTTGTCCTTACTTCTCATCTTAGATGTAACCAGTTAATTCAAGAGGTTGCTAGAAACACAGAAAAAAATAATTAAAATTTAAAGATTTTTAGTTGCTAATGACTCTGTCAATGATATACAGGTTAGACATATCTGTATTCATTATTTAAAATAATGTACACACCCCCATGCTTTGATAGACTCTGTAGCTGACAAGTTCAGCTTCCATTTCATTTATTGCATTTCTTTATTTGTTCTACTTATTGCTTCCATTTCATCCTTCACCAGCAGAAGCGCTCTAAAATGTGTTCTTCATTTTGTTAAATAATTTTTCATTTGTCCCCATTGCCAGTGTACTTCTGCAAGGCTCCATTTGCAGAATATACTGAGAAGCTAATATGGGTTTGACAGCAAAAGGAATCACTGGAAGAAAAGGGAATAAATTGTAGCCTTTACTAGGATTGTCCCTCTTTGTTGTACTGAGAGTTAAGCCTTTATAGCTGACTTCTGAGTTCATTTTTAATAGCATGAACTCTAAATGTGCAAAACTTCCTCAAATCTGCCTATTACTGTTAAAAGTCTTTGGTTTCCTGGGGCAGAGGTTTTAGTCTGAGGTGTCTCATTATTTAGACATCCAAGTGTACCTGCAGATTATGTGTCATGAGTCAAATCCTGTGGTCCTAGCATCATTGTGCCTGACCTCTGAAGTCAGTGGGAGTCTTATATGACCAAAGAAAATGGCATAATATTGTTAGGTTTTTAAAACAAAACAAAACAAAACAAAAAAAACAAAACAAAACACCACATCTCTGGTGTGAGAAAGAGATGGAATCCAAGGTAACACAAATTAAGGAGCTGAACAGTGAATTAATAATTCTGAAATTACTGAATAGTGCTATCAGTGAAAACACCAATAATACTCCGTGCTTATGCAATGAAAAAAGAAACATACAGGTATTTCCAGTCTTTCATTTTAATGTTTAGACAATTGCATTTATACCTCCAGTTAAAAAAAAAAAAAATCTGTTTAGCAAGTGATTAATTACATTTACTGAGAATATTAAAAAGTCATAGATTCATAGAATCATAGAATGTTTTGGGTTGGAAGGGACCTTAAAGATCATCTAGTTCCAACCCCCATGCCATGGGTAGGGACACCTTCCACTAGACCAGGTTTCCTCAAGCTCCACCAATCTGGTCTTGAACACTTCCAGGGATGCGGCATCCACAGCTTCTCTGGGCAGCCTGTTCCAGTACCTCACTACCCTCATGGGGAAGAATTTCTTCCTTATCTCTAATCTAAATCTATCCTCTTTCAGCTTAATGCCATTACCCCTTGTCATATCACTACATGCACTTGTAAAAAAGTCCATCTCCGTCTTTCTTGTAGGTACCTGTAGGCTGCTATAACGTCTTTCGGAGCTTTTGCTTGTCCAGACTGAACAACCCGAACTCTCTCAGCCTGTCTTTGTAGGAGAGGAGCTCCAGCCCTCTGATCATCTTCATGGCCTCCTCTTGACTCACTCCAGCAGGTCCATGTGCTTCTTATACTGGGGGCCCCAGAGCTGGATGCAGTACTCCAGATGGGGTCTTGTAAGAGTGGAGTAGAGGGACAGAATCACCTCCTTTGATGTACTTGTCCCACTTCTTTTGACACAGCCCAGAACATGATTGGCTTTCAGGGCTGTAAGTGCATGTTGCCAGCTCATGCTGAGATTCTTATCAACCAACACCCCAAGTCCTTCTCCCCAGGGCTGTTCTCTGTCCGTTCTCTGACCAGCCTGTATTTATGCTAGGGATTGCCCCAACTAATGTGCAGGATCTTGCACTTAGCCTTGTTGAAATAAATTATTATGTGAGAAAATTAAGTGTAAAAACCGGAACCAACTTATTTTAAAATGACAGGAAACAATAGCTAAGATATAAGAGAGTTAGGTGCTCAGACATTAAATGTTGTGTTGTCCTAGGTCTGAATTTACACTTATTTGCCTTTCAAGTTAAAACAAAACCAAACCTTCCATTATGTCAGATTTGTTCATTTCTACTCCTATCTTAAACCTGGCAGGACCATTGTGATCACCTGCTCTGATTTCCTGCATGAAAAAACAAAAATAAAATACAAGCAACAGAGCATTAGCAAGTAATACCTGTATCAGGCTCACAGACAGCAGAGACTTTATTTTTCAAAGAAAGAGATTTAATCTTGATCCTAATATTAAAAGCCAAATGCATAAACTAGACTGAAAAAATGAAGACTCTGTTTGCAATGCCTTTGCAAACCCATATGACTAACTCATTACTTCCACTTTAAAGTTTTCAACTTTGAAATGTTTATTTGCTCTATCTATATATTATAACCTGTATATAAATTATACTTCTCATTGTGTCTGACAGCTGAAAAATGTTTTGTCAAACAAAAACTCTCACCGTTCCACTCCCAGTGCATTTTTCCTGCTGAGTAAGAGGAAGAACAGTGAAGGAACTTATTCCTCTGTTGCTGATTTTTATCAGATTTCTTTTGATGAGGGAAAAAATCTCCACATAGAATGCTACATGCAGTCTAGAGGGATTTCTTGTTTTCATAAATGTAATTATACTTCACTTACCTTTGGTTATTACATTTGACAGAAAAATAGAAATGTGCATTGGATTAAAGGTAAAATAGGAGTATCGCAGTACCTTGGTTTTAAGCACGTAGTCCATAGACAGTATCTAAAATCCAAATTCAAGTAGATAACATCTTTATATATGTAATTTTCATATATTAATGTATATATATAATTTACAAAATATTTATTATATTTTATGGAAGACCGTAATTATTAATTATTACAGTTAACAGAAAATCTCTGGATGGTCTGAAATCCCCATGCAGCTGGTAAGAAGCTGCCTGAATTTAGGAAAACTGGTGAAAGGAAGGTTGCTGAAACCCTTCATTTCCTCAGAGCTTAGCTTGACTCTGGTCTTGAGCCAACTGTAATCCATGCTGAGCTCTCTACCATGCAAATAGTAACTCTTGTCAGTTAGCTAAGGAAGGGTTGGGGTGTTTTGTTTTGTTTTGTTTTTTTTCCTTTATAATGCCTCTTTTGTTATTGTCTATAGCTGTCTAATGGCAATATCCTACACAAGACATATGCGTTAATTGACATTCTTCAGTCTGATGGAGGAAAAACCTCACAGCTGCAGCCTCCTATAATGTCCAAAGGTACATTTATGGGGAGGGGTATTTCCCATTTCACTATGGATGTTGTGTCATAAAATAGCCTTGAGGAGAAAAAAGTGTAAAATGGCTTTGTAGCTTTTCTTCCATATAAGTACAAGACACTTAAGAGTCCTTCTTCCAAGTTATTTCCAAGGTCAGGTTTTTGTGTTTGTATTCAAAGACTCCTGAACGTACAATGCTCGAAGGGGTGTTTTGAATTCAGGTCCACAGAACAGTCTCCATCATGAGAAGATAACTGTTCATTTCCTCTTTTCCAAGCAAGCAGCCTCAGTGCCCTCTCCCAACTGCCCAGTCCCAACAGAAAGTAGAGAAAAACACATGGATTCAGATATCACCCTTCTTGGCTGCAGATCTCTGTATATTTTACTGTTGCTGCCTGGGTTGTAAGGAGAAAGTGACTGCAACCCAGTTTTAGGGGGTGTTCCTGGCTGTGCTGGGCATGGCCCATACCTGTTGGATGGGGTAGGAAACCAAGCTGCCACAGCACTCCACCTCTTTGAATCAGTGAGGATGGTAAAGCAGCTTAGGTGGCATCCAGTAGTAGACAGATGCTCACCAGAGATCTTGGGGCATCATCTCTTTTCCAGATAAACACTCCTGCTTTTGTGGATCACACAGCTCTTGCAAGACTGAAAAATTTATTTTCTTGGTTTTCTTGAGATACCAACCTAGATGGAAGTCTCACAGCAAATGGCATTATCATAACAGTTTAAAAACCTACATCAGATTATGGTTAAGCAACATTCCTACACAATTTCACTTTTTTCCTGCTTGCAAGGAAATGGCAAATGGTTGTACAAGTCCACAAGTCCTGTTGTAGTTTTATCCAAGACACTAAAATGAAAGGGAAAATTTTATTATACTGATTTGTTCCTCTTCCCTTGAAATTTGAGTAGTTCAGTGGGTTTAATTTCTCTCTAAAGAAATATGAGTCCACATAGTATTAGATTAAGAATTAAGTGTTAAGAATTATAATGAGCTACCTAATATGTGATTTCCAGCTGCTGAGTACTAATCTTGCTTCAGTGAAGCTCACAGAAGAAAAATGCAAAACAAACCAAATTGGCATAAAGCCCATTTTAGCGATAAATACGTTAAACCTCTCCAGTCAACCACTGAACATCATTGACTCATTCTGCTGGCAAGTGAAAAGGAGAGCTGGCTTGCCCATGTGTTTATGACAGACTCAGCTGGATTTCTCAGAAGAGCTGGCACGGAGGCCCTGAGTGCCTCCAGGGCAGGTGGACATCTCTAATCCCACTTTTTAATTGACTTGATAAAAAACCTGGAAACTATAAAATACAGGAAACTAGAAGAAACTACAGAAATTACTTGTCTTATTCTTTTTGAATAGGGAGGATTGATGCATTTAAGAGTGGGCATATTTGCCAGCAGTAGCGGGTCTTTGAACTGGAACTACCATTTTCTCTCTGAGGGGCAGTGGACAGTGCACCTCTCCCTTCTTCCAGGCAAGTCTGAAAGCACAATCAGGACTTCCATCCTGGCTTTCCTCAGTTACAAAAAATATTTTTCCATGTGGCCACTCATCGTGTTGCTAGACTCTCTGACACAGAAATAAAGAAGATTCAAAACCTCTCCTTGACAGCTGTAATTTGGCACAGAGCAACCCCATTGCAATTGATTGTCCTAGATACCCACATCATGGTCCTTTCTGGGTGCCACAGTATAAGCAGGATATAAAACTACTGGAGAGTGTCCAGAAGAGGGTTACAAAGTTGATGAAGGGTTTGGAGGGGAAGCTGTATGAGGAGTGGCTAAAGTTTGTTCAGTCTGGAGAAGATTAGACTGAGGGGAGACCTCATAGCAGTTACAGCTTCCTCACAAGGGGAGGAGGAAGGGCAGGTGCTGATCTCTTCTCCTTGGTGATCACTGACGGAACCCAAGGGAATGGCTGAAAGATGTGCCAGGGGAGGTTTAGGTTGGACATTAGGAAAAGGTTCTTCATCCAGAGGGTGCTGGACACTGGAGCAGGTTCCCTAGGAAGGTGTCATGGCACCAAGCCTGGCAGTATTCAAGAAGTGACTGGACAACGCCCTCAGACACATGTTGTGAATTTGTGGTTGTCCTGGACTCGATTATCATTGTGGGTCCCTTCCAACTCAGGACATTCTATGATTCTATGAAATTTTCTTTCTATAGAGAGCATAAGGACTCTACAGAATAAGTGAGGCCAGTGTTTGTGGCCCCTTGCACTACAAGCGGATATTCTACCTGCCATCTTGACAGGACACACATTGTTTTCAATTTTATTTTTATAATCATCTCATGTTGGCTTAGTTTAGTTTTATAGTTTATTAAAGTACACTAGAAAACAGGAATTCAGGAACTGAAAAATGTATTTGTGCCTCAAATATAAACAAATGCTGCTGAAGCTCACACTTCTGAATGATGCAGCCATGCCAAGCTCCTGCCAAGAAAGCTTGCCTACGTGCAGTCTCAATGTGAGTCTCTCTGTCTGGCTCTGTCTGCTGTAAATAAAGTTACTCATTGGTGAACATCCCAGGAAAACTTGCTATTCATATGCACAGAGAATACAGATCCTCAAAAAAAAAAAGACAAAAAGAGGAAAGAAACAGGTGATGACCAAGATGAATTGAATGAACCATGAAATAATAGAACTGGATTTCTTTTCATTCCAGGACAATGTTCAGTTAATTAGTGAACCATAAAACTGGATGAAAGAGCAAAAAAAAAATACAATTTTATCATAAAACAAAAATCAACAAGCACCCTATCAATAGTTACTGGAGCAGTGCAGTGTTGTTTTGGGTTAGCAAACTGAATTATATGTCTTGCTTGCAGATTTTGATGAATAGAATTATCTGGAAAAGAAAAAAATAAGCAGTTGTATTTTATTGGTTGTGAAGTATTTTTATCACTTCAGCTGAAGTACCAGCTCTATAGACACTTCACACATGTAAGTCATTATAATAAAGTCGAAAAAGCTACTTGGATGCATGGGGTTATATAATGGTATCTTCAAGAGCAGGCTTTACTTTCCTTGGGTTTTACATTGGACTTTACAAGAATAAATACCAGCTCATGATTACACAGCAGTAAATAGTCTTAGTTACTCAGGTTGATATTTGCTGTAGCTTAATTAGGAATTTAGGCAGCTCAGGTAGAGAATGGAAAGAGGTACGCTCCTACAGAGCATGATTCAGAGCAACTCATTTAGTAGCCTAATAATTGCCTAGCCCACATGTTCTGAATATTCTCCTCGAGAAGTCTGCCTGCCAGGGAGGGCTGGGCATGTCCAAAGTCAGGACTTAGGAATACCAGGTTTGCCTCCATGGTCCTTTGGCTCAGCTCAGCATCAGGACTGAGGACAGCTGAGCTTGGTGTGAAAGAGCATTAGATGGGCTCTGTGTCTGTTGAAGGTCCTTTTATCAATTTTGTTAACATCTTGTTGGCATGGCCTTGTAGCCTTCATTCCTCCCTGTTTCCATACCACAATATGTCACTAAACCCACAGCATTGATTTTCAGACTCAGAATCCAGATTCTGTATCCCCCAAAAGGCAGCTTAGCTTCAGCTGAAAGGCTCACCAGAAAGAGATCCCTCCTGTTCTCCCTTCAGCACAGGAACAATCTAGTTCGCAATGACTCTTATTTCACCATGGCTTTATGAGCTGCCAATACACCAAGTGGCTTATTCAGTCTTCTCTCTGCCTACCAGTCAGCTTCCTGCTAAGAGTAATTGGCTCGGCTGACAGCATCCCACACAGATTTCACTTGGGCAGATAAGGTGGAAACCATTAAAGGAGGTGTTTGGAAACCAGTAAGGCTTCCTCAGTTTGGGCTTTCCTTTGTTGGTTCTCAACCCTGATGGGAAGTCAGGTTTGTAGGAATTCAGTAGGCTTCTGAAAGATACTCTGACCTGCAGGACAGTGGCTTCCTCTCCAGCTTCCCTGGTGCAATCTCTACATTCTGAAATTTAAATTTTGATTTGCCACATGCAGCTGTCTCTATTACAGCATCAACCCATTCATCCTCAGCAAGTGGGTGGACTTTGTTAATAGCAAAACTGCATTTAGCCACTGTGCATTTCTGTTACTCATATCTGTTCCTAACAAGAGAGTCACACTTTTCTTTTTCACTTCTCTGGGTTTAGAGGAAAAAGCTCTACAGTGGGATTTAAATCTGACACTGATCATTGTTGGCAAAAAAAAAAAGAAAGTTAATGACCAAAAAAGACAAAAATATTCCTTTGATTCAAAAAGCACCTGAGGTACAATCCTGTCATGTGGAGCACATGGATTGAAAAAAAAAAACCCTGATCTTTAAGCCAAGTCTAATAATGTAACATTTCTGGGGAGTTTACTTTCTCTCCAGCTGATTTTTCAACAGGTCTGATTAGGGTGTGAAAGATTTGATCCCAAGACTACTGAAATCAAAGTAAATGTTCCCAGTCATGCCTGAACTCTGTTGATTCAATCTAAATTATTAGTTGGATGAACCTGTTTCAGAATTGTGGGTTTGTTTGTTCCAGTAAGTCAACTTCCATCATACATAACTGACCACATTTCACTTACAAGAGTGAACTGACCACATTTCCTCCATTGCAGGCTGTCCCCAGGGTATCTTCTATCTCTTCCATTTGAAAATCTCTTCCTTCAGACCTTTAGGGCTTTCCTGGAGTCAGTGTTCAATGGTAAGAGCTTTCTTGGTGAAGGGAAATGAATCCACATGGTATCAAACTAAGGCCACCCTCTTCACGAGTACATTCCCCTCCATGTGTTGTTCTGTGAGAAAATCTCTATAAACTGCAGTTCTGGTAATTTATATTCTAAGATTAATCAATATTTGTGATTCCAGCTAGCATATCTGAGCTGTGGATTTAAGACCTCACCGCCCTTCAAGTGTGAGGACCCTAATGCTTGCCCCAGATGAAGGGACATCTCAGCTGAGCCAGCAGTGGGACGTGTGAGCTGGTACCTCAGTTCTTCGCACTTATAGTCCCTTGATTGAAGTGCATTTGTGCAAATACACCTGAATCTACAACACGGACTTCACAGTCAGAGCAAGCAGCAAGGCAGATAGCTTAGGGGAAAGCAAAATCTTACACTGCCACAGCAAAATCCTTTATCGACGTCTTTCACCTCAAGCAAGCATTGGATGCCATTGCATCTGCCATGCCATTTGAAGTTCTTCTGTAAAGGTCTGATCGATGGACCCACAAAAAAGCCAGTGTTCAGGTTATAAAGAATAAATTGGAAAGTTCCAAACGCTGCTCTGTCATTCAGCTCAATATTTTGTAAAGTGTTTGTGCTAATATGGAGTTGAGAATTTTATTTAAAATTCATTAGTGTGCATTTCAAGGTGACTGCACTCTTTATTCTGAAAACTTCTTCTGCATTACTTCATTCAGCCCTATAAACACTTATGGAAAGCACTCTAAATATAAATTCCATTTGCACTTCTCTCATTTAAATTGCTTTCAGGAAAATGCTGATATCAGGAAAGAGGCACCCACATCCATATGTTTACATTTATAGCAAGTCTCAGTCACTTTTCTAATGTTAATTAGGAAATTATGCTATTTGAAAAACCTGTAATTACTCACAGAGCAGCACTCTGTCTTCATATTCACTGCTCTTATTAATGTTTATGGTACCTACAAAAATTGCATTCAGATTCAGGGCTGAGGCACACAGCTGAGGCAGACAATATAAATAAAAAGAGATACACTTTTCCCTCAGTGTGATGACAGGTCAGAGTGACCACCACTGGGCCGTGTATAATGCTGGGGAAAAGGGAACCACAAGATGAAAGCTGTGTTCCTGCTGCAGAAGCACACATCATCTGCCTGCAGGAGACCTCCTCAGCTCAGGAACAGTTGTCTAAACAGGGTTAGTGACAAAGAGAGGTTCCCCTGCCCCAGGCACTTCACAGGGAACAATTTCTCCAGTCAATCATGTTGACAGATGGGTCTGCATGGAGGAATCCAGCTCTCCTGGATGGTTGCTGGTGGCAGCTGTGGGGTGCAAGCTGATGCATCTCCTCTGGGGCAGCAGGGGAGGGTGCCCTGCCAAGAGGTTGCTGCGTGTGGAGAGGAATATGAGGCTACAACAGTTTTTGAGATTGGGAATTGAGCTGGTTTGCCACTGGAACAAAACCCAAGTCTTCAGCTGTTTGGAAGGCACTCATCATTCAACCTTTTCTAGCAAAATGAAGGTCGGCTTTATTCTTCTCAGAAAGATCATGAAACCGATCATAGAAAGGTACTCTCTATGCAAAAGAAAATCCTCCGACATCTCAGTCCGTCCCAGGCTACTTGTTTGCTAACTTTCTAATTGGAAATATTATAATCTATCAAAAGCCTTGGGCAGGTGTGAATAATACATAATGCGTAGATATATTCTATGGGTGTGCTCCTTATGTAGTAGGTCCAACCTAGTCATGTCTCACCATGAGAAGTGCAGGGTCTTTGATGCTCTGTGTGAGTAGCTACTTCCTTGGTGAGTTGCTGAGGTCTCTCTTTAGGCACCAGTGTGATGTATATAGTAAAGAATAAGTACCACTTTGTGCACTTGAGAAGTATTGAAAGGTTGCATGCTGCAATTAAAATGTTTGTTGAAAATCAACAAGATGTTCAAGTTTGAAATGTAATTATATTGCTGGGGGGAAAAAAGTTGTTCTGATTGCTGCTAACTCTGGAAACAGTATTTAAAAAACATTTTGTATGGACTTGATGGTGTCTATTGTCTCAGTGAGAGATGGCTTTTTACAGTGCCATGGAGTAGCTTGTTCTTGTTGTACAGCTCATGAGTACATTAGAAATAAAAGGTAGTCACCTAATTACAGAGCAGGTACAGTGTTATTAGTGACGTGTAGTTCAAAATGGAACCATAATTATGCATGAAGATCACTCCAAGAAACACTTAATTGCTTCACTTAGGGCTAACAACTTATAGCTACCAGCATGCTGCTGAGTGATAAAAGCAATTCTTCCCCACACACTCCTGGGTCGTATAATATGCTAAATCTCTGCCAGGATGGAGATTGAGGAAAAAGGTGTACTTGCAGCAAGGACTGAGATATAGCTCTTTAGAATAATAAGTTTTCTGTACAGCCAAGTGGAACTGCTTACATGTTTTTTATTGCTCAAAAAAATATCCCCTCTAAAAAGCAAAGCTTCTCCCAATGATTCTTGGTGTTGTTTGGATTTTTCCCTCTGTTGTCAAATGTGTAGCACATAAAACAAATTATTAAAAAGTGCAGTTATAAAACAGATTGTACAGATGTTTTTGAACATTCTGTTAAAAATTCATAAATTCATATGCTCATATTCGCATATTCTTACAGTTTAGTGTAATTTCTTAGATTCTATTTTAAAAAATAAAAATGTCATATTTTTAGTTTAATGTTTCTGTAAAATAATCACGAACAGAAGAGGTCCATTCTTAATTTTATCACATTTTGAAAAAAAATCCTGAAATTTTCCGTTCATCTTTCAACATGTTTCAGCTCTATGAAGTGTATTGAGTTTTGTGATATGAATTCTTGAGGCAAGAATATAAACATATTTATCAAACAACTTAGGGATGATTTTCAAATTAATCTTTTACATTAAAAAAATTCAAACTAATATACATAAAAATAAATGTATCTGCCGTACACTTCATTTAAACTCGTTATTAAGAATGCGCATTTTTGAGATAGAAGAAGAAAATATTGAATGTGCACATTTAGATATTCCTTTTTGTTTTCTTGCTTCAGCTCAATATTTGTAAACCCATGATAATGAAGACAGCCCTATATTATAAGTTTAAATTCAGTTTTCACTTTTAAAGGCACGAAATAGAGACCAGGCTATGTATTTGATTTTATTAGAAACATCAGTTTTCTATTTTTTTTAATATGATATAATTCTGTACACATTATCTAGTTTTTACTTGTTTTCTTTGTATATGTTTGCAAATATTATTATTACCTGGAATCGATTGTATTTATTTTTCTGCAAACCTTGGGGTAAAAAAAGGCAGAGCTTTTGTCTTTCAGTGAAAGACAAAATGCTGGGAAGCATTCTTGCTGGGAACAGGATGAACAGATAATTTCAATTTCTTAAATGGTCAAAATCCAGGTCTGAATCTGACCTTTTAATCTTTAAGTCCTCACAAGGGAATGGTGAAGAGTTATGTGCAATGGTCCACCCTTGGATGCTAACTCCAGTTGGCAGGTGTCAAGCTACAGAAATACCTAAGCAGTGGCATTTGTTCCCTAGGGAAGTCAGCATCCAGGGCTGGAGGCTTTGCTTATTGCCTCAAGGCCTGCCATAGTGTTGTCCTGTCTTCCAGATTTCCTTTTGCGTGGCTGTTTCCTTTATTTTTAACTCCCATGTCTGTCTATGAAATAAATATAATGTCCACCTTCTGGAAATGGGAAACTTCGGGAAGTCTGTAGGATATGCACATATACAAAAACATACACACACACATAACATATATTTGCAACCTACATATACGTCTACATATTTACAACTAGTCCCACAACCTAGTTTATTCCGAAAGTTAAACTGTGTCTTCAAAAAACCGCCTGGGGAATGAAAATAAACAAAGAGAACCTGATGGCCCTCCAGATGCCTTCTCAAGGAGTCTTAGCAGTGGGGAGAAAATCCCCACACAGCTGACAAAATAGATGATCCAATAGTGGGAGATGCATACTTAGATCTTACATCTGGGAAAGTACTGTGGGTCATGAGACCCCACATGCTGTAACCCAGTATCTGTTCTGAGGGTAAAGGCATGGGTGGTATGGGGAGAGTCTTATGTTTGCTCCCAGACTGGAGTCAGTGCCTTGGACAAAGAGAGAGCTATTTCAGTAAGATTTTGCAGGCAATTAGCCTAAAATTGGGAAAATATGCCTGCAGCTTATACCAGATGCTTCCTACAAAAGAAGTGGGAGAAAAAAAAAATGTGAATCACATTTAAAAAATTATTTAATAGTTATACACAGCAAAAAAGATGATCTCTTCTGAGATATGGACTTTCTTCTAATACAGTAAAAAGAGAAGTTAATAACCGCTATCAGGAGGTTTGTGTGTCTCTCTGGTAATCTCCCTGAAAATGTGTAACGTCAAAAAGAGATGAAAAAAATCACAAGTGAAAATCTCTGTGAGAAGGAAGGGAAGCAGAAGATCTTCAATTCACACCACTCTACGGAGGTGAGGCTTTCCATGTGCACCAAAGCCCTTATATATCAGTAACTCGAAAAAAAGAGTAAAAATTGACTGAAGGGGGTGGAAGGGAAGCGCTTTATAAGGAGGACAAGAAATGCACTATGAAATTGCAGTCAAATATATAAATCTGTGTGACTGTAACCGACTTCTCAGCATGATGTTGTAGCCATGTGTTTCTTGCCATTTTCACAAATGGAAAAGCGCTGTTTCCTGAACTGGCAATTGATCTGCTCCCCAGTATTAATGTTAGCATACCTGGGACTTCACAGCTGCTAGCTTTGTGGCTGTCCAATTTATGAGAAATATTTTGATTACTGCCTTAATTAATCCAGATTCTGTCACCTTCGGTCATCTTACATGGTATCAATTTAATAAATAGGGTCATTATGTTTCTTCTGCCAAGTTTCTCTTCTTTGTCTCCTTGGCTCTGGCTTTTCTGCCTTTAGCACCCAAATTAGATGCTTTGCCTCCTAAATCCTGCCTGTCTGCCCATTGCTTAAAGCATGCATGAGACAAGCTCATGCTTTCAAAATCAGGGCCAGGCTTTACAACATTTCAGAGCATTTGTTAACATCTCTCTTACAGAGTAAGTCAGGTTTTGCCCTAAATGCCTGGGTGGGAATGCTCTGAAGGCTGCAGTGCTGCCATGGTGGGACTGGGGGGATGCTCTGTGCCCAGATGCTCTGTCGGCAGGAGGCAAGTTCACTAGGCATGGCATAGTACGTTTTCAAAAGCATATAAGATGGCTGTATCTAGCAGATATTCACATGGGGATCATCAGGCTCCAAACTCACTTTTCTCCTTCCTATCCACATTTTTTTCTGGTTCTGCTAAATTTCACAGTTCCTTCTCCAAACCAGAAAATGAAAGAGCAAACCCAAATAAACAGGAAGATTTCTTTAGCATATTCAAAATAATGCATATTCCCTAATCCTGGCATTTTACTTGATTATTTTTTAATGTTTACATGGTTTCCTAAGGAAATGTTGTCATACTTGTCTCTCAGTTCCCATCTAATATCTTGCACTGGCTAGTTTCAATCAAAAATGAACGATGCATAGAAGTCTGGACCATTGCTTTTACTAATTCTATTAAAGAATTTAAGGAGAGATAACCCAAATTAATGTCACCGCTGAGGGAAGATAGGCAGAAGGTTGCAGGCTGTAGGTCAGTCAGCACAGTTACACTTCCTTGCACTGCTGGGAGCACATATGTGCTTCCTTACACACTCAGGTTGCTGCTATGGATTTATATCCAGCCAGCTCAGTTCTGTTTGCACATGCTCAGACTGACATGCTTCTGCGTTATTGAGAAAAACCCAAAAACTTTTAATATCAATATATGAGAAAAGAACAAACTATTAAACTCTGGTTTAAGGAATAGAAAATGGGTAGTGATTTTGAGGGAGCAAATATTGCATTTGAGAAGCAGGAATATTATAGCTGTAGATACTTATTGTCTCTGTTCATATGCCTATTTTCAAACAATTGATTTTTAAAAACTGGTATTATTTTTAAGTATGCATGTTCCTTGCCAGTGTCTTTTAGCTGCTCTAAACATTTCAATCTGTGCATAGCTAACAGAAACCTGTGATGCCAAAAGCTGGTCAGACACAGAAGAATAATTACAGTTAGAATGATACAAAGGGAGAACTAAAAGTATATAATGATCTGAATTGGAAAAAAAAAAAAAAAAGAAGAAATTGTCATTGGAGGCAACACTTTCCTGGTTGGACAGTTATAAGGAAAAATATATAAAAAATTAGACAGGAGAGTCCAGAGATGTGAGGATGGCAGATATATATATATATATATATATATATATATATATATTTATAATCTTCAAAAACTTTCTTCGTGGAGACAATGAAATGCCTAAGTGACATAGTGAATATTAGGTGGTTAAAAGGTCAAGAATTTGTGAGTAGTCTGGATTGTCATCAGCACTGAGATGAATGAACGCTGTTCTGTTCAGGTTTATATCATTTACCATGTCTGCACCCCTGCAGTCACTGTCCATCATATGTGTGAAGTGGATGTCCAGGAGGGTCCATAAATATAGTTTCTACACCTGCCCCCCAAAGCTGTTAAGTCAGAAGACTTTTCTGACTTGAAAGGCCAATAGACATAAAACCACAATGTAGCATAGGAGGAGAGGAGACATAAAGAACATCACCCATGTCCTAGATGCCTGCAACAGCAGGAAATTTGTTAGGTGAAGATGACAAGGAGAACAATCTCAGTGAGTGGGTCCCCTTTCATACCACACAGCAAGGCAAAACCTCAATAAGCTGCTACGACTGGCAGTCTGACCCAAGGGGAAAGTCCTGTTACTGAAAGGGCAAGTGAAGGATATGAAGGATATGAAGGGAACGAAGGATAAGTGGACATCAGACTCCCTGCCCAACACAATTTGTTATAAAAGTGTGCAGAAACAAAATAACACAGTTGTCAAGCAGTGTGTTGTTTGCATTATGACTAATTTGTTCCATTTTTTGTTTATTTTTTTCCATTTCTCTCAGATGTGGCCACCAACACTATTGCTGCAGGAAATAGCCTTCTGTGCCTTGTTTACACTGCTTAAACACACAGTTAAACTAGTGACCCAGTGTTTCCTCTAAGACACATCTTTATCTGTAATGTTAACATGAATGAGTACATCTTGGGAATTCTACCTTTAAAAGATATCAGAAATATGTGCTTTACTAAGATATCTCAAGACCACTGACTTCTACTAATGACTTTTGGGTTTCCTTATTTTTAATCCCAACCTTGGTTCCATTCCCATGGGATGGTAAATCTTGGCATTTGACAGTTTTACAAAAAATTGTAGGTTGTTTGTTTGGTTTGTGAGATTTTTTTTGTCTGTTTGTTTGTTTTAATTTAGAGGAATGCAGCATAAGGGATGTGATAAAAATGAGGACATGGCTTCACAGAAAACAAAACTAGTGCTGAAACACAAGTATTCTTGAATGTTGTCACAAAAATTTCCGTGGAAAAATGCAGTGAAAAGTTACTGTACTGAACACAGAGATTTAGTCTATCAGCAGTTAGCATATCAAACAGATATGCATCCTTCTGTAAATGGAGAGCACAGTGCCTCTCATGAATACAGCTGACCAAGGAACAAACATCTCACAAGAATAAACTGAGGTTTCAACATTTGTCTCTATTCTGATGGGTCTTGAAAATAAATGCCACTGTTTGTGGGGATTTTTTTTAAGAGAAAGTGGGAGAACTTCACCTGTAGTAGTGGTTAGGACAGATTGGTGAGATATAAGAAAAATACTTGACCTAAATCAGGCAGTACAGAAGTTTAAATCTCAACCTTTTTCATGCCTTCTGGAAGGTCAGTCCCAACAGAGCATGAGGAGGGTGATCTTTCTACATAGGAAAGCTAAAGACAGAAAATTTTGATGACCTTCTTGCTTGAAGATCTTATCAAAACAGACAATCCTGTTAACAACTTTGGTTTAGTGGATTGATACTTTCTAGTGGTCACAGAATTACAAAATTGTTGAGGTTGGAAAGAATCTCTGGAGGTCATCTGGTCCAATGCCCCTGCTCAAGCAGGGCCACCTACAGCCAGTTGCCAAGGACCATGGCTTTTGACTGTCTCCAAGAATGGAGAATCCACAACTTCCCTGGGCAACCTGTTACAGTGTTTACACTCTCACAGAAAAACAAACAAACAAACAAATAAAAAAAAAAACCAACCCACTTTCCCGATGTTTAAAGGGAGCCTCCTGTGTTTCAGTTTGCCTCTACTGCCTCTTGCCCTGTCACTGAGCACCACAGAAAAGAGCCTGGCTCCATGTTCTTTGCACCCTCCCTTCATGTAATTATACACACTGACAAGGTCCTCCCTGAGCTGCCTTCTCTCCAGGCTGAACAGCCCCAGCTCTCTCAGTCTTTCAGCACTGCAGAGATGCTCCAGTCACTTCATCATCTTTGTTGCCCTTCACTGGACTCTCTGCAGTCTGTCCATGTCTCTCTTGAGTGGAAGAGCCCAGAACAGGACACAGCACTCCAGGTGTGGCTTCACGAGTGCTGAGTTGAAGGGAAGGATCACCTCCCCTGACCTGCTGTCAATCCTTTGTCTAATGCAGCCCAGGATACTATTCACCTTTTTTGCAGCAAAGGCACATTGCTGGCTCATGTTCAACTTGGTGTCCATCAGAACCCTAGGTCTCCACCTGAATCTATAATCACCACTAGTATCTCCACAGCATTTTCTTTCCTAACCAGAATAGGGTGAAACAGGGTATTTTCTCTCATTTATGTCAAAACCTCTTTCTGCTGCTCTGGGAAGCTGAAGAGGTATAAAATGATTACTTGTACCTCCAGTTCAAAGCCCATCCTCTTCACACTGTCAGAGTGATGCAAAGGGAACTTGGTGAAAATATAAGTGAAGTCCATTACTTGAATGTCATGCTGATAATGAACCACTGCATGGAGTTAGCTATAGCAATTTTAAGAGCCACAGTGGTTTAAAAGTTACTCTTGCAAAATTCTTTTCTTTTTGATCTCTTCCTGCAAGAACAGCAGTGATTTTCAGCCGAACAGTTGTGCCCTGTCAGAGCTCTGACCTTACATGTACTCTGTTCTCAGGGGATTTTTTTTTACCCTGTTTTAACTTGTGCTGTTCAAAGTCACCTGTGAAGCATATTCCCCACTGGCACACCAGTCCTGGAAGACCACCATGCAGTTTGCTTCGTCTTCCCTGCAGGAATCCCTGAAGATGTGACAATCTTCTCCTGGTACTACAGATGAGGGACAAAAGCACCTTTGATGGGATTTTTTTTTCTTTTCAAAACACTGACCCTACTGATTATTATCTGTTCGCACAGCAAATACAGGGAGAGAATGCACTAGAAATAGTTGCTTTTCTTCCGATGAGATTATGAGACATTAATTAGGGTTGAAACAATTCCAGGGTCTGCCATTAGTCCATTTTCTTCTTATAGCTGGGAAGGCACTGAATAGAGAAAGTTTAGGAAGACTAACACTTGATTTAAAGATGTAGTTTCTTTTTTTGGATGCAAGCATGATTTTTTCCAAGTCATAACAGGACAGCAGTGGAAACCAGATCCCTAAATGCCTTTGTAAATTGAAGTGAAACTGTAAGTTAAAGTTAATGGGTTCCATGCTTAAATATGCATGTCTCTGAAAATTTCCCTCACCACTCATTCTAATATAAATGTGTGAAGGGAAAATTGAGGATGTTACATATTTAGAGTTCAGTAAAGCACTTGGCACTGTGTTCCATGAAATCTTGCTGCTAAATTGATTCAGATTGGCTTGGATAGCGGCACACTCATGTGGGCTGAAAACTGCCTGACAGATTGTAAACATGTGGCAGTGATAAAGAGTCCTCCTTCTACAGTGTTAAAGATATGTGTCTAGTGGCATATACTATAGGGACTGTGACTAATCAAAACTCGTTACATTATATTAAGAGTATGAAGATCTTCAATGTTAGCTGAAAAGAGAGACCTAAATCTGGAAGGACTGAAGTATATATGGCTTTGCAGAGGTTTATTAATCTTTTTGAAGTTTAGAGATCAGAAGTCCTGAAAATAGTAGCTCCAGTAGATTAGAAATAAGATTATTAATAATTAGGACAGGAAAACAAACAAACAAATAAACACACAATGTACCTAATAATAAAAAATGCAATGAGAGGTGATAGACTGGAAAAGTGTAATGGTTTATTGAGAATAATATGATACAGGAACAAAATAAGGCAGTGGCTTCAGAATGTGTATACAAAGTTATGATGTAATGGACTAATTTTGTTCTGATATTAGCTATTAACCATGCTGATTATAATTATTTCATTACTATTGCTTGAAATAATCTTCTTTCTCCTATGGAACATTAAAAAAATCAAATGGCTCTTCCATTGTGTGGTGGAACAGCAGTTTGTATAGTGAAGCTCTGAGGCATCTCTTGGTATTGCAGAAATACAATGAATAGCACCGACACCTTTTCTCTAAAGCTCTGAGATTACTATATCCTTCCTAAAGACTGCATTATTCATATTACCTGAAACACATCCAAGGAAATTCAAAGAAGTACAACAAATAAACAAAAAAACTGAACTGTGTTTGTCTGCAAGGAAAGAATGAGACAGCTGAACTTGCAGAATTTTCTACAAAATGAAGAGGTACTAGTTGTTTTCCTCCTTGAAAATATTTAGAGCTATTTTATTCCATTACAGGCTCACTGAAATCTACTGGAAAATCTGTGAGTAAAAACAAACATTTTGCATACTATTGAGCACTTAGCACTCAAAACGTGTATTTTGCAAACACAAAAACTCAATCCCTGGACTGAGTAGCACGTAAATCAAGAACCATTCTACAATCATCTCACTGTAGTTTTAACCTGATACAACCTTAAGGTATGTCAGTTGTTTCACAGGACCCTCAAAAATGCTACATCTTCAGCTGGGTGATAAATCTGAGTTCCTCTTCAATGAAAAAGGAGTTATTTACTAAAAAATAATATTGCCCAAAGAAACAGGTACCATTGATAATTGGTAAATGTATAGCTTGATGACATAATGACACTATGTATTTGCATTCTCATTAATGTGTCAACATGTGCAAAAACCTCTTATTACACCCACATCTTGGGAGTTCCATAGCAGGTACAAAGGATGCAGCCATTTACCATCAAAAATTGTATTAAAAGCTGGCAGGTAATCATGCACTCACAGGTGTTTAATGTGAGCTTTTACTGATAGGTGGGAGGGGGATGCTTCTGCTTCACATTTAAAAGAGAGGAGAACATGTAGGTTTGATCTGTCAAAATGTGAAGTCTTTCTGGCAAATGGCTTTGCATACTCATGAAGGGAATTGATCAAGTGGGTTCAAACACAAGGTAAAGAGAAATGTCATGACCTCGACCAAACTCTCAAACAGCTGGTTAATAGACAGCAGTACTTACCGATCTGTATTTGGGTACAGTTTCACAACAAACAGGCCTGCAATGTATTCAAAATGGTTGTGAACCAGTTTTGAAACAGAACTTTAATCTGAATGAAGCAAAAAAGAGTGTCTAGGTTAGTTCACAAATTAACGTAACATATATTTGTATAGCTACATTGCTACTTCTACCCATTTTTTTTCAGATATGTGGACAATAAACTCATGAATTGGCAAAATAACCTATTTGCTTTTAGCCTGGACTGGCAAGGCAGAGAGGTTTTCTTGTTAATCATCATCCATTAATGCTTAGCCAGCTGAAAAGAACTCTGATTATGACACTCCTTGCTTTCCAGCACTACCACTATAAATTGAGAATAATTAAAGGCAATCAGTGATGAGAGAACTAGAATGCTGCAGTTTATTCCCAGTGTGGCCAAATATATACATGCCCAGGGGGAAAAAAGACTTAAAATTCTTTTCTCTTTTTTTTTTTTCTGTTACTTAAAGAATCCAAGGATGGAGGATATAGTTAGCAAAAATAAAATTAAATTAAATTTAAAAAAAAATATAAATATATATATATATAAACCAAACTGCAGAAAGAGAAATAAAATGTAAATAAGCAACTAAACCAAAGACTTAGACATTTTCCCCACTTAACACAGATACATCTTCTACATTTGGCGTTTTGGATATAAACTTTTTTTTTCCCATTATTTTGTTTTCATTTCATTATTTTATTACTTAAACCAGAGGAAAGCACTATCAGTTTAAACAGAAATAATGGTTTGCCCTTGTCTGTAGACCCACTTGGAAAAGTAAGGTACATGCTTAGTCACTCCAGTTTAATCTTACTGAGTGCCTTTGGGAACCAGGAATCTGAGGCTTCGGCAGAGCTGCTGGCTTGAGCTCTGCTGGAAAGCTGCACGGCCAGTGAAGCCTGGAATCAAGAAAGGGAACCGGTATAAGCCCATCACCTCTCTGCTGGAGAGGGCGAAACACTGCCCTCAGATCTGCGTATTGTTTTGCTGTTAACCTGGAATCATCAAGAATTTCATCAGTTTAAGATAGGCAAAACTGGTTTTATACCACATTTGAGAAGAAATAGGAATAAAGCTTGCACGTCAGGAAGCCTCGCTGTGCTTCCAGCAGTCACTAAAAATGCTGGTCTTATAAAACAGCACATACTGTTTTATGAGATTTCAACTCTTGTTTCTGTTAAAAAATTGCTTCTCATAGACTGCAGAATCATGCTGCATGTCACTTATATTCAAAAACATCATTTGAAGAGTCTGAATGCAGAAATGGCCAGATTTCAATCATTACTTTAATAAAAGTATTTTTTAACAGTGAAATAGGGTTGTCAGTTTTTATTTGTGAGGTAGTTATTATAAAAATCAATTTACATAAAAGGCAACCTTAAGCTGAGAAATACCATTGAATGGTTATATTCCTTAGAGAATGCCATGGGAAATTGGTTTTGGTCTGTGATATTTAATACTTTGATCAGGGACTTGGGAGATAACGAGATCACTGATATATCTTCAGCTTAAAAAGCAAATGGAGATAAGTAAGAATAAAGAGGACAAGTCTGTAGCTTGTCGTGGTCCAGATCACTCAGCTAAATAAAAACTACTATACAGTATATTCTCTAAAACAGCTTAAAATCATACCTGTAGTGCCATTTAATTTAGTTTATATTGATAAGAAAGAGCCTTCTGAACTTGGGAAGAAAGTACTGTAACAAACATTTTTGGGTAACACTGAAATCAACTGTACCTGATGCCACAGTGTGATGTTGTTTAATATAAGCACTCAGCACACAACAGAGTATCTGCATAATCAATGTGGTGGGTATTACTACTTGTTGTGAGCACATCTGTGCTTAATTGTGATTTCCACCATTAAAGACACATGTTGAAATGGAGAGTGCTCAAAATAAGCACTGGAAATTGGTGTCCTTGAACTGTTAGTTTACAGTAGCAGATTTTAGGTAACTGGCTCTTCAATCTGGTGAATAAGTGTATAGCAATCCCCTGGTTGAAGTTGAAGATGAACAATATCAGTTCAGAAATGAGCCATACCTTTTTGAAGAGCAATCAGCTGGGACAAATTTGGTAGATCACCTTCAACACATTGCCTGCATAAGACTTTTTTGTCATCAAGAATGAATTTTTATTTATGCTGTGGTGCAAACAAGATAATATCACAGCCATTTTTGACAGAATGTCAGAATACATTATCAGAGTGGTTCTCTTTATTTAGTTTTAAGATCTATAAATCCTCTTAATACACCTGAATTATTGATTTTTAACATTAGCTAACTAAAAAGAAATAATGGCTTTCAGGGCAATGCTGTCTTTTAAGCTGTCATGCATAAAACTACTCAAAGTTAGCAAACACCTTGTTTTCAAATACGATTCTGCAATATAATTGGAAAGGAATAACACATACATAATCTCAAAAAACATTGACAATGTTATGAAACGAGCTTAAAGAACTGTTCTTGGCATATTTTTACTAGATGTAGTAATCATAAACAATGAAAAATGCTGCTCATAAGCATCGTGATTACTAAAGCTGGCAATCAGTTATCTTGATCTATTGTTGTGGTTGGTGATGACTCTTCTGCAGCAGAGCCTGTACTCTATGTAGTTTACTCACAGTCCATTATACCTTGTATTTGAGGCCCATCCCTGCCCTCCATCCAATACATCACTCAAAGGCAAATCACTCCTGCACCAAGCAAAACCTGTTCCTGCTGACCTGGCACATTTCTCACCTGGTGTGGTGCTTCCTTCCTATCACTGACCTTGAATGATCAGGCATGTGACCAAAGATTCCAGTATCTCATTTTCACAGAAGACAATTTTTAAGGAATTTGCATATAGGGGCCCCTGGCAGGGTGGCACCTCATAGGCAGAGACTAAAAGACAGTGATTTTCACCTCTCCTGCACATACGTTGATGATGTAAACATGAGATGCAAATTGTGCAAGTGAGAGAAGTGGGAGTTTGGGAAAGGATGGATAAGAAAATACAAGATAACAGGAGTACAGGCAATGGCTGCTAATCAGGAATGGACAAAAGCAATTTTGTGAGACATTTCAAAATGTTAACATTGTTTCTATTCAATGTCAGAACAAAATGAAAGCTTTCCAAATGTTTCACTAAACCCTAGACCAGAAATGGCTGCCTTCTTTCACCCAGCAGCTTGGTTGCTGACCTCTGCAGGCTCAGACCCCTGTTTGGGTTAAAAAAAGGCAGATTTTTGATTCCTCAGGCAGATTAGAGGATCTAAAGTTTTCCTGTCCTAGACTTACACCTGAATTGAATTAGCCCAGCTAGTAAAAGGGCTTTCCCAACTCCGGGAACTTTTTTTATTTTTGTGGGCAATGAAGGCATTTTTTCATGTCTTTTCCTTTTGTTTTTGTTTTTGTTTTTGTTTTTTTTTTAAGTTGCTGTGCCAAAAGTACCAGCAGCTGGGCCTACATTGGAGCAGCAGGGAGAGTGCACAGCAGCCCTAGACACCAGTTGACCAGAACTGCTCTGTGTGTGACAACAGACCAGTGTATGTTTACTTGCTCAACTCATTGCATGAAGCTAGATGATGGTTACAAAGCTCTGCCTGGCTGTTTCCAAGACTACTGCTATGTTAATGAAAATGATTACCCAGGGAAGAGGCAAAACCAGAAATGACCTGAAGAGGCACAAAAATGAACATAATTATCAAAAATAATAGTTTAGAATTCAGAATATATTAATAATTTGTAGCACACATCCAAAGAAATTGCAGAGGTTACAAAACTCAAGGAACCTCATCAGCATAAGGAAAAAATGTTGTTCTGAGAATAACTGATTTGCATTGGACTCCTAAGCGAAGGTCAGGCAGAGTACAGGGCAAATTTTCTGGTACTTTTGAGCGTCTGTGCCTAGATAGGCATAACTGAGAGCTTCAGCCACAGATAATCTCCCAGAGCCCTTGCAGAGCCAAGGAGCAGGTGGCATTTATTCTTTTACTACCTGTGAAGGACGTACATGCCCACCACCCTCCCTCAGGACCAAGGTCTGAGGAAGCAACATGGAAAAATGCTATGTGAGAAACAAGCAAGAATCCAGTCCAAGGACTACCCAAGTCCCTGCAGGCACCAACACGGGGTCAGGGCAAGGTTATTCCACTGTAGAGTATTGCGGAAAAGAGACTTCCTGTGGTTTCCTGTATAGGTGGGCAAAAGTAGGTGTGGAGCTGGGTAAGGGGAATGGCTTTAGAGAGCCATCAGCCCCAGCCTGTGCTTTGGTTTCCCATTCCTGTGTGATTCTGAATTTCTTATCAACTTTGGCAACATTTGTTTGTGGTAGGGCTCCTGGCAGAACTGGGGACCAACTTGTCTCTTGTTATTCAGATGAAAGCCCATCCCAGGTAAGAGTGAGACTCGTAGATGGGTGTGATATTTTTCACTTCTATGCTTCTGGTGGGAGACTGAGTCTCCCTTTATAATCAGAGGAGATGATTTGGGGCTACTTGTTATTATTGTTCCTAAGCAACATCACTTACAGTGGGAACCCTGCTATGCCAGTGCACAGAGTTTGCATTATACCGTGTGAATTTTGTCCTGGCAGTTCCCTGATTTTCTTTCTTTACCCTAATGAAAGTGGGGTTTTTTGGTATTGTGGTTTCTTGTGGTTTTTTTTTTTTTTTTTTTTTTTTTTTTTTGTAGCACATTCAGTGAAACATTTAGTGAAAGGTGTGTGATAATAGAGACTCTGCGATAGCTGTGCATGCACAATAACCTGTGGTCACATTTAAATGTCTTAGCCCCAGAGAGTATTTTTATGAAAGCAGCATAGCACAGGCTTATTTATCACCTGCCAACTCCATTTCTTTGAGTGAAGTTGCTTTTGAGCCAGTGTTTTTTTCTGCAAAAGAACGTGTTCCTGTGGATGGATGTGGGGGTGGGTGGATGGGTGGGTGGGCAAGGGAAAGGGATGGATGTGATGGGAGGACAGTACCTAGATATTACAGAATTGCTGTAGAAAATATCTTGCTATTTATTCCTCAAAGCAGATGGTGCCAGTTGATTACCTTCACCAATAGAAGCTGTACCTGTTAGTGGGGGTGTGGAGAAACCTCTCTGCAGTGACAGCTTAGGGAGAGGCAAACTATTGCTTAAGGTCTTCAAGCAAGAAACTGCCACAGAAAGATTAATGCGTGAAGGTTAAAGACCTGGGGCAGGAGAAGCAGGGTCAACTCTGTACAACCCAAGGCTGTTGCCCTGAATTATGGGGACTGGTCTGCTATGCATCCATGAGGGGATAAGTTATGTGACACATCCATCCCTCAGGAGGGAATTTGCAGAGCTGAGAGGCACTTGTGCCTTAATGCCAAAGCAATTTGCCCCTCTGTGGCTGCCCTGGTCACATCTGAGTTCAGCCCACAGTGACTTGCCCACTCCAAAACCCCCTCTGTTCCTTTGATTCAGCATCTGTTTAAACTACTGCCTAGCAAACAGCTTAAGAAAGAGTTCTCAGCTGTGTGCGTGCACTCCTTCCCCTACAGCAATCTGAAGGGCAAGCCTGCTTTGCACATCTCTGTCCCTGAGTAGCTCAGCAGTGATCTCTGTCAGATCAGCCCTCTCACTGCACAAAGTGATGTTAATTTTTTTCTTAATATAATTTGCTGAGTGTTCTGTATAATAAGTAACTCTAACCAACATGGCTCCCAACACAGAAACTTAACGCTGTTTCTACAGCCTTATGCTTGATTGCTTTAATTTCCACTGTGTTGGTTTTCCCAGTGGCTTTAAGAGACTTGTCTTGGGTTTGCACTGACTCAAGGAAAGCAGAATCAAACCGTCTGTGTAAGGAAGAAGTGTGGGGGATTTTAAGCAAGTAAGGCAGGAAAAGGAGAATTTATACAGTACAGGAGAAGAACACATGCTGTTTTTTTCATATGTTGGCTCCTAGAACTTCACTGCAACAGTAAATAAATTGCCTCAGCAGTTTCTGAAAAATGCCATTTAATGTTTGCTGGCCCCTGGGAGTGCTAAACCTTGTCACATTTGTTGAAAATGCCAGTAAAAGACTCCTGGGAATTTCATCCCCATGCCTGCAGCTTTGATAAATTTTATAACAAGCTGGTGTAGTACAGCACTGCTAGTATGAACCACAGTGTTTGTGAGGCACTGTGGAAAAACAGCAAGAAAAATGTACTCTAATCTTTATTCCTATCAGGTTATCAAATTCCTATCAATATACTAAATCCTTAAGATGTGGACAAAATAGATGAAAATGGAAGGAGAGTACATGTGCTCTTACATTGAGATTCAATATTGAGAATCCACTCACCATTTTTTCTCAAGACTGCAAAAGAATTGTACCCTAATGAAATTAAAAATTCTGGTTATGACCCAAGTCCCGAACATTCAGTTGAACCAGGAGTAACTCTGTTGTAGAGCAAATGTGAGGAAAGAACTGAAATAGTCTGGGTATTTTGAAGAACTTAATGCTCAGTTATAGAAGACAGAGATTCAAGTTCCTGTGCCATTTGCTTGGGGGAACAGTATTCCTCCATTAAAGTTTCAGACCTGCATTACAGCCATAAAGCTGTTCTGTGTAAAAGCTGTTAGTGTTTGTTTACCTCCTGACACAAACTTCACTCAAATCAATCTATTTTTCTGCTCAGTAGAATAGCATATTTTTGCATTCACATTTTTGCATTGTACTCTAAGAAGAAAGTCCAGAGAGCTTTATTCCAAAGCTGAATCTTGCAATGCAGAATGCTAGTTCTATCCGCTGCCTCATGTTGTGGATGACAAAGACAAAATGCACTGGTGGAAGAAAGAGGAAGCATTGACACATATTCATCCGTATCTATTTTTAGAATTTTATCTCAGCTGAAACTTGTTTTAATTCTCTGAATATTTTGTTGTTTTCCTTTCATCCTCCAGTATCTGTGTACTTTCATTTCCATTAAGAAACATCAAGAATAGAATCACAGAATCATAGAATCCTTTAGGTTGGAAAAGACCCTTATGATCATGAAACCAAATCCTTAATCTAACACTACCAAGTCCACCACTAAACCATGTCCCTAAGTGTCATATATACATGTCTTTTAAATACCTCCAGGGATGGTAACTCAACCACTTCTCTGGGCAGCTTGTTCCAGTGCTTCATAATACTTTCCATAAAGAAATTTTTCCTAAAATCCAATCTAAACCTCCCCTGTTGCAACTTGAGGCCATTTCTTCTTCTCATAGTATCACAGAATCATTTTGGTTGGAAGAGACACTCAGGATCATCAAGTCCAACCATAACCTAACTCTAGCACTAAACTATGTCATTAAGAACCTTGTCTAAATGCCTTTTAAACATCTCCAGGTGACTCCACAGCTTCCCTGGGCAACCTGTCCCAATGCCCAACAACCCTTTCTGTGAAGAATTTTTTCCTAAAATCCAATCTAAACCTCCCCTGGTGCAACTTGAGGTCATTTCCTCTTGTCCAATCACTTGCTACTTGGGAGAAGAGACAAACACCCCCCATGCTACAACCTCCTTTCAGGTAGTTGCAGACAGTGATAAGGTCTCCCCTCAGCCTCCTTTTCTCCAGGCTGAACAGCCCCAGTTCCCTCAGCCACTTCTCATCACACTTGTGCTCCAGGCCCCTCACCAGCCTCGTTGCCCTTCTCTGAACTCTCTCCAGCACCTCAGTGGGTTCCTTGTAGTGAAAGACCCCAAACTGAACACAGTATTTGAGGTGTGGTCTCATCAGTTATTCTTGTGGCATTATTACCTGTTTCATCAGACCTCAGCTCCACCCTCAAAGTCAAGTATTTTATGCTTGTATTATTTTGAGATCAATTTTTGCAAACTGTAGGAATATGTCTCGTGTGCATAAACACGAACATGAGCTAAAAGATTTTTGCAATTGTATAGTTTTAATCCAACTGCAACTTCATCTGTTGAACTATGAGATTCGTTGTTGTAGTATTTAAGAATTTTGAAGTAATTTCAGTATGCAGAACTGCTGTACAGTTAAGCTTCATATTTCTTTTGCTGTTCTCCCTTCCCTGGTAGTTATGATAAATACACATACTTTTTACTGCTCTATGTTTTCCCTGCAAAGTAGGGGTCTACAGGAGGAACGTGCAGTCCTTTCAGTTTGGATTTACTCCATTTGAGGAAGATCTTTATGACAAAGCTATTCCACAGGTGGTAAATGTGCCCACTGGAATTCTGCCACAGGAACAGTGTTGTGGAGTTGTATTAGACTGATGAGTCAGGCCTCACATCCTTTCTGAAGAGATTAACAGCATGTCAGTTATTACGTTACTACTGTCTACTTGCTCATTTGTCATATTGTTGCAGAAAGAATAAAAGCTGTGTTAATCTAGTAGGTAAGGATGCCCTGCTTGCTCAAAGACCCTATAGTTGAAATAATAATAAAACAGGACTCTGAAAAGAAATGACAAGAGAATAACAAAAAATTAAGGTGCTGCTGAGTTTTGATGGGCTGAAGGACTCTAGCTTCACTAAAGCTTCATTAACTAAAACTAGCAAGACAACAATGACACACATGCTGCCATTGTGGTGATGAGAATATGTTTCCATGTTCTTTTTGAGAGCTATGAGTACCAGAGCTGTTTGCAGAGCATGCTGAAAAATCTGACGGGTATTAACTATTCTTCTTCACTTTTGAAACTGATCACTTTTAGCAAGTGGCCTAGAAGTGAAAAGCTTTGTTCTTAATGTTGGTTCTGTGAGCCATTCCATTTCCCCCCATATTGGTTAATATAAATTAAATTCCCTCTCTTCACCTATTATAAGACAAGCTTGGGGAAAGGGTTGCTTTTCTCTGTACTTGCAAATTATTTGCTGTAATTTGTTTGAGACCTCCTTCTTTCATCATGCTTTCTTAAAATTAGAACCAAATTAAATGTGTTCCTAGCCTTTGCAGAATACATTGATTAGAGCTGAATTATGCTCAGTTGTGATCTACATTGAAATTTGCATGACACATCTCTCCTGGAGTGAAACTAAAAGGGAATTTCAATCGTCCCCTATTTCTTTTCAGTGAATACAGTCCATTAACCATTAAATCCAATAAGTTGTGGTCAATATTTAGAACAGATGAATGTGTAGATTTAATGAATGATGCAGCTACTAGAACAAAAGTCTCAAGTACTTACCTAATCTGTGCTAACTGAATAGTTTATGTCTATTAAAGGATAATTAATGACAAGCACCTCTCTTTTTTTTTTTTTTTTTTCCCTTTTCTTGTTTGTATTGCAGCAGTCTCCACTGTCCCCAGTTTCAATCAAGACAGCATCCTTGATTGTGAAAGTAAATACTGTAAGATCTTGATTGGGAAAATATGTAGGTTTAGTATGACTCATTCTTATCATTTGCAGTGATTTATGTGTGTCTGCTTATATGCAAAAAGGTAGCATGAGCATATGTCTTTTGAGGGGCTAAGGTAGCAGATGCCTACTTTCATAAACCCACAGTGGCAAGTTCAAGCCTTCTGGTCTCACACACATGCAAATTTTCAGCCTCATAAGCTGTAAATGGGTATTTGAACATTAAATTGAAAGGTGGTTGGTATGAAATGTTATAGTTTGCATCCTGTAAATGATAAAGGGTCAGCAGAGGACCTACATCCCACAGAAAGTCATGCATATGCTTAACTTGTCATGTTGATAAAGTTCCACTGAAAATAGAAGGGGAAATCTAACAATTTCATTTCTACTGGGTCCTTTGAGCCCAGGATATTGTTTCAGGGGACTGTACAGCTCACTGCACATGTGAAAAAGCAGAATCATTTTTTCCTGGCTTTCTGCTGCTTGCTACCTTATTTTTTTTTTCTTGTCTTGTTTTGACGTGTTCTTTCTCCATTAGTTTTCAGAAACAATTCATTCTTCATTTGAAAAGGTTGTATTAAAGAAATTATGTGTGCATGCATAGAAGAGAGTCAGAAAGAGACAGAAGTTGCCTTCTGTCTGGATCCAACAGGAAATAGCTTCTCAAGTAGCTCTCACAGTAAGAGTAGAGCGCATCTAGGTTATCTCTGTGATGATATAAAATAACATCCACCCCACCTCACATCACTACACAGAGAGCCTCTAATCCCAGATGTCTAACATAAAAGCTCCATAACCTTGTGATACTATTAAATGAAAGGTAAGTTATAGATGGGTTCTGACTAGCAGGAATCTTAAGCATTGCTGCTATGAGAGACGGAGTAACTGCAGAACCTCTGCTCTGAATGGATACAGCCAGCTTCTCCCATGACAGTTCAATTTTTCCCAACCCTCTGTGCAGCGTTTGACTCTGCAGTGTTAGTTCTCTGATGACAGAAGTGCAACAACTGAACTCTGAGAGAACTGGTATTGTCATGCTTTTATAGATTTTTTTTTCAAATGCTTACACAGATATATATTGGATCTTTGTTTGTCAAGCATAAGCACTGTCAACTGCATCTGCTCTTTTTTAACTTTGGAAATGACAGCTTTCTGATCAAAGAAAACATTAAATTTCTTTCCATCCTGAGGAATAATACAGTTCTGGTTCTCTTCCAAATAACACATCTCATGTCTTGTTGCTTTGCTCTTTCCTTAAGACATACAACTTACCATAGCAAGCTTTTCAATTAGGGCCTGATCCAAAGCTTATAAATGCTGTTGGAAAAACAAACAAACATACAAACAAACATTGCCTCCAGGCTCTGCCAAGCACTTTTATGTGTAGTTATTCACACAGTGGTCACACTTGCGTGACAAGGCTACATTGTAGGAACAATATATACAATGCAGCATTTCCTTAGGATATTAATAGTCATTTTGGATAGTGGGAAAGCTACCCTTCTCCTTTTCTTCCTGTCAGTTCTGGCAATCAACTGTAAAATGTGATGGTGATTAGATGTGGCAGATTTTTTCTGTACCAGTTCTTTTATGCACCAAAACTTATATCCTATTTTTTCCCACTTCTATATTTCTTTTACTTTTTAATCTAAGACAAGATTTATAGCATCTTTGGGCACTAGACACGTGATCCACTTTCCTGACAGGTGCAAAGGGAGAATCTCTGGCCTCTTTCATATTTGTCTTTTTAGCTCTTGCCACAATGTGATAACTGAAAAAAAACCCTTTCTTACCATTGCACTGTTGTGCTAAGACTGTAAGTGCAAAATGGTAAGAGAGAGACTTTAGTTTTCCACAGAATGTGCCAGCACGACTCTAATGTGGGCAGTTGTTCACCCAGCTGCAACTTCAAAAGTGTGAGTCAAAGTGGCCAAAGTGAAGTCGCTAACCGAACAGCATCCTTCCCCCTATTGTTGACCAAGGAGGACAGTGGGGATGCCCACGGCAAACACAAACCCTCTAGGTGCTATGAAATCAAAGCAAGGGAAAGAGCAAGTAGTCCCTCAGATGGAGAGGGGAAACCTTCCAAGGGCACAGACAGTAGCTTTTCAATAGGTTTCATGAACGCTGAATGCAGCCGGTGCGCTCAAGGCGTTCCTGAGCACGGCACAGACATTAAACTACCAGCGATTCCCCGCCAGCTCTGATCCTTCCTGAGCTGCGCATTAGCGGAAAGTTGGGCTTCCTGTTGCTGTCGCCTGCGGTCCGGGAGTGAATCAAACCGACTCCGCGATCTCTGGCTGAGCCTGTGCCTCGCAGCCGCTCGTCTGCGCATGAGTCGCCGCGGGAGGCTCCGCGGCTGGAGTATTTCAGGGGCTGGGCAGCGGGGGAAGATGCTCAGTGCCTGAAGGCGGCCGTGCGCCCGTCGCAGGGGGACCCGGAGAGGGCACCGGCGCGAGGGGCGCAGCAGCCTGAAGGCAGCGCGGCTCGGCCGTCGGGGCAGCTCCCGCTTCAGCACCGCGGACAGCGCGCAGCGAGCACCGCGCTTCGGCTCCGGACCCCGCTCCCCACTCCCGCGGCCGCGCTCGCCGCTACCCCCGGCCCCGCTCCCCCGGCGCCCCGACCCCTCTCCCCGGCTCCGATTCCCGGGTGCCTCGACCTCACCCCTACCTCCGGCTCGGGTCCCCGGTTGCCCCGTCTCCAATTCGCCCGGATCCCGCTCCCCCGCTTGCTGGCACCGCTACCCAGGTATCCCGGTCCCGCTTCCCCGCGGGAGCTCTCCCCTCTGCCCCGGCTGGCAGCCCGCCCAGCCCCGTTCCCCTCGCCCCTCTCTCTGCACCTTCCTCTCTGCTCCCCGCCCCCTGCTCCTCTCCCTACACCTCTCTGCCTCCGGCTCCTCTCCCCGCTCCCCCGGCCCCCTGTCCCCCGGTCCGCGCCGCCGGCAACATGCGCGGGCGGCCGCGGGCGGCGGCAGGCGAGGCTGCGGTGCCGGCTCGGATGCCTCCTTCCTCCTGCCCTCGCCCGCTCCAGGCGACCCGCTGAGAGATGGACTTGGCAGGCGTGCTGCTGGCGTTGCTCCTCGTGCTGGTGCTGGTTGTCTCTCTGCTCTCCAACCTCCTGGTGCTGCTATGCTTCGTCTACAGTACGGAGATCCGCAAGCAGGTCGCCGGGGTTTTCCTGGTGAACTTATCCTTTTGCAACCTGCTTCTCACCGTCCTGAATATGCCTTTTACCCTGCTGGGGATCCTGAGGAGCCAGCAACCCCTCGGGGGCTGCGTTTGCAAGGCAGTGGGTTTCCTGGAAACTTTCCTGACTTCCAACACGATGCTGAGCATGGCAGCACTCAGCATCGACAAATGGATTGCCGTGGTGTTCCCCTTAAGCTACACCAGTAAAATGCGGTATAAGGACGCAGTGATACTGATGGGCTACTCGTGGCTCCACTCCCTCACGTTCCCCTTGGTATCTTTGTTTTACTCGTGGGTAGATTACAGCAGCGTTTATGCCTCTTGCACCTTGCACCTGAAGGAAGAGACGGAACGGAGAAGGTTTACAGTGTTCACCATCGTCTTTCACTCCACTAGTTTCATGCTGTCGCTGGTGATCTTGTGTTTCACCTACTTAAAGGTGCTGAAAGTTGCCCGGTTCCACTGCAAGCGGATAGACATTATCACCATGCAGACATTGGTTTTACTGGTGGATATACACCCCAGGTAATGCATGCGTGTTGGCATTCACAGCCCCAGGGCAGTTGCGGTAGGTACCCCGGGAGGAGAGCATGTCCTGCCTCCCCAGCACCCTTTCCTTCACTTCTGACTGCCCTGGCCACATGGCGAACCCTTCTGCCTCTAGTTTCAGACGCTGCTTACACTGCCAGAAGACGGTGGCTTGTGCGTTTGTAGCCTGCTTTGTTTAAATGCTAGTCCCGCTCGCCGGGTGCTCCCACTTGCCCTAGCTCCCTTTAACAGGGAGCCGCTGCTTTGGTGAGTGCGATCGTCCCCAGAGTCGCCGGAGCCGGGGCTGCCCTCCCCTCCCCAGGGGGCTGCCACCCTCCCGGGCTGGGGCTGCGCTCCCTCCCCCGGGGGCTACCCTGCCCTGCCCTCCCCCAGGGCACGATCTCTCCGGCCGGGAGCGAGTCCCTTCCCTCTTCCCGGGGTTCACGTCTTTCCTCCTCGCTTCTTGCCTTAACCCACCGACTGCTCTTTTCCCTTTGCAGTGTGAAGCAGCGTTGTCTTAATGAGCAGAAGCGGAGGAGGCAACGGGCTACTAAGAAAATCAGTATTTTTATAGGGTCGTTCGTGATCTGTTTTGGTCCTTACATTATCACCAGGTTAGTATCGTCTGTTGGGGTGGGGGACTTTCCGGGACCAGTATACCCTCAGACGCACAGGTGCTCGGAGGGTGCTACAGCTAATTTTGGGGTGCCGGAGCCGAACACCCGGGTCTGGTTCTGAGGGGCAGAATACACAAGCACACATGCACTCACACTTACACACACGCCGACCCTGCCCGCACGCCCAGCCGCTGGTGAAGCCTCGGCAAACTCTGGCTCTCCTTTCTTCATTGCAGCCAGGTCGGGGTGCCTCTGCCAAGAGCAAGAGGCTTTTAGGACAGATACCAGGAATTAATTGCATGCCGGTGGGAGATAAAAGCAGTTTAAAAGACTCACCACCTTTCCTTATTAGCACGACCAGAGCAAGAGAGAGGAAAGCAGACAGCTTTTCGTGATTAGCTCAGTATTTTTTTCTTTTTTAAAGCCATAAGGCCAAACTTATTGGAAGCTTTGGTGACATAATTTAAATTTATCCAGGGTGATAATTTGTCAGTTAAACTTTGTGTCTGGAAAACTTAATGTCTGTAATGGTGCACAACAGCCTTGTGATGAGGTGTAAGAGTCATCTCCCAGGAAAACTAATAATGTATAAGAAACATCATGCTCCTCAACTGGTCAGAATAATTGGCATCCACCCTGGTGATTTGCACCTTTTTAAACAGTCATGTATCATTCTGTACTTTCTTAGTCTTTAAACAACATATGGTTATTATTTTAAATTCTTGCATAAATCAGTGAGCTGGAAATCAATTTAACTCTACTGAATTGCAGCACCTCAGGATTGAACCTTTAATATCTAAATTGAAATGGGCTAAATTTTTCACTAGTGTCTTTTTAAAAATTATGTCCCTTTTCACAGTGTTTTCAAGACACATTTAAAGAGAACTACTTTTGTCAAGGAAGGTGCACTAGTCTTTGCAAAACCACCCTAGTCAGGGTTTCCTCAAGGTTTCTGCCAAGCTGCCAGGGTCTGCAGCCACACCAGCTTACAGAAATTGTCCGGCTTTAGAGCACTGATCTTTCACAGTCACACGTATATAGGCCATTTATGATCACAGTCATTACCCTTCTTTTTGTATGGGCAAGGGAGACATTGAGCCCAGTGCACAAAAATGACAATATTTGTTAACCTTTAGGATGACATTTCTATCAGTTTCCCTTTATCCGAATGCATGTCAGGGATTCCTGACAGATCGCCTGGATAACTCTTTTTTTTTTTTTTTTTTTCAGTTGAAAGGATTATTACAAGTATTAACATTACATCAGAGAGTTTAAAGGTTAATTGTACTGTTCAGTACATTCTGAGTCATTTTCTATTAACTTCTGCCATAATCAGGATAAAATCATATTGAGCAAAGTGGATTTTGCCATCTTCTTTCCATCTGAACATTAGCAAGCTCAGCAAATTCCAGTGTTGTCACATTTTTCAGGGCGGAGATAATTCTCATAAACTCTAAAATAGAAGTGACTTCCTTTTTCAGACCTTGCATTGGGCAAATGTGAGACGGTGCATTTTCTACCTGTGACAAACCGGTATCTTGTGTCACTAGAAAGAAGACTGAGAGTTTATATAAATGTGCGTTTCAAGTTACAGCTTCTGCCTCAGTCACTAACACTTGAGGTGGTCCAGTGACAGCGAAATGGGAAGTATTTGGGGAAGACAACATCAAAGGCTTTTTGCCCCAAGGGCAAGGCAGTGGCACTGGTTAAAAGGTGGTGGTGGAGTCGAAGTTGGAGGACTTGCTGACATGCACAGTTCTCCATTCTTCCACCATTCTGGTGTTAGGGCAGGTGACACTGAAGGAATCTCTATGGAGGCAAAGTCAGAGATCTCCCTCCCGTTTTCTTGCTCTTTGGCCTGGTGACTCAGTTTGTGTTGTGAGCTCAGTATTTGCTCCTCATTTCAGAAATTTGAATGAAATTATGATCATTAGCAAAATATGCGTCTGTTCACTAAGAGCAGACAGATTAATTTCATCTTTTCTGTAGCAGCACTGAAAACAATAACATGATACTGAGATGCATTCAGATGGATATTTCTAAGGCTGACTTGATTTGTACAGGCCCTTCATCTTATTAAAATCTAGGTAATTTTTCTTATGTTGGCTACAGTGCAATTATGTTTGGGCCCATAGTAGATTAAAGGGAAGACATAGAAATATATCTGTTTTCATGACTGAAAGATACCTAATTCTTCTTATTTAGTGTCTTTATAAAAACATCAAACATGTAAATATCAAATGTATATTTCTTGTATCAGGGTGATATATAGGATGCAACAAGAGTAATTTATCATACATTTATTTATTCCTCACATTTTGTGCCTTCCTATTCTCTGTTTTGAATTCACTGGAATTTTTCCCAAGCAGCTTCAAACAGAAGTCATCTGTTTTTTTAAATGCACATGCCACAGGAATTATTTCAGTTTCATGCATATAAATAAGAAATTTTCCTGACAAAGTCCAACCACTTGTTACAATGTTCAGTCCTAGTGGTGATAAGTCAACTTTTCTGCATGGAGGGATCAGAACAACTTCAAAAGTCAATGCCCTGCAAGCTGGGAGCTCTGCACTTTGGAAAGAGGCCAAAAGGTTCTTCAAGCCTTGACAAAGCTTCTGATCTTACATCTTCAAACAATGATGTTTTAGGGTACAGGAAAAGTTATTTTTTCTTGTGGTACTTTTTTTTTTTTTTTTTTCCTTTTGGAATAAATATAGCAAAACAGTATATTCTTAGTCTTGCAAAAGGCTTCACAAAAGATATCCAGATAATAAAAACTTCTCACCATGTTCTTTCCACTTTTCTGGAAAGTTTTCTCACTGCAGATGCACTGTATGCTAGACATTTGCTGAAATAGTCTGAAGATTTGCTCTCACTTTTGTGGAAAAAGTGTTTAACTTGGTTGCAGTTTCTCCTCCGTGATTAATATACCCATCTCAACTGAGGTGCTGAGGCCACTAATCACCTACAAAACACAGACTAGGAGACACTGGCCTGGAGGCAGCTGGCTGGTCATGTAATGATGATTAAAATGTTGTCTCCTTGTTTTCTTTGGCCAAATGTGGTCAGTCAAGTACACACAGAAACTTTCCTAGGTAAGCAGATGCAGTTGTGCTCTTAAGCATAGTGTGGATTTGCCACTGCCACTTAAATCTTTCTGAAATATTGCCATGTTGTTCTTCATACTACAATGGTCTAACATGAATCCTTTTTGCATATGTGATAATTCAGAGCAGTGGTGTAATTCAGCTTGACTGTTCTGTATCTGAGGTACTGGTTTCAGTGGTCTAGTACAGGTTTCTTGTGTCATTTGAGTGATGCATAGTATCCAAAACCTTTACATATGTTGGCAGATATGACAAAGGACCTAGAGGAGACCCACAACTTGCAGAAGTAGTAGCCTGATGTCAAGGGGGTTACGCCTGAATGTCTCAAGTGTTACTGAACAACACCACTCAGTCCACTGAGTTGAGTGAGCCTTGATGCTCCCAGTCACTTGTGTCTATCTCAAGCTTGCCATGGGAGAGGGGTAGTCATTTATGTTACCAAAATTTTGACCACTTACCAGCACAACTCTCTAAATTCAGAAAGTTAACAATAAATTCCAGCACTTTCTTATCTCTGATGTACAGGAGCATTAACTTCGAAAACACACTTTTCTCTCTTTTCATACTGGGAATGATTGTTGTCTCCCAGCGGCCTTGCTAGGAAAGTTTCCTTTGCTTTTGCTGAATCCAAGGAGTAAGTACAGGACCCTTCTCCTGCAGAGACTGTGTACTGTAAGAAAATAAGTCTCACTTTAATGTTTCATGAAGCATGAGTTGAGCACTGGGGTCAGTGTGAATATAACACTCAAGTGTTTCCTTCTCTCTTTAATGTTTAACAGGTTGATAGAGCTCCTTCCTTTTGTTACCATAAATTACTACTGGGGAGTTATAAGCAAGTGCCTCACCTACAGTAAGGCTGCATCAGATCCATTTGTTTACTCGCTTTTACGTCAACAGTACAAAAAAGTTCTGATCAACATTGTCAATAGGATACTCAAGAGGGACCTGTATCCATCATCGGGGTACAACAGCTCTCTCGACACTGAAAATGATTACTGCTTGCACAGAACAAACTAACAATATGAAAAGCATTCCCCTTCGAGTGAGACAGGTGTTTGCTGCTGGGAAGCTGCCTTTTCCCTCTTGTGCTCACAGTGGTGACAGTGTCTTCAAGGTGTGAAAGCTGCATTAATGTGATGCAGTTTGTTGTGGACTTTTCCCTGGTCTGCAGCCAAGTACAATACATGGCAAAGCCTTGACCCTGAGTGAGCGGAGTAGGCTTGAGGGTTTTGAGAGAGCCTTTGGATGCTTTAGAGAAGCTTAGAGAGCTTTCATTTGTCTCATGTCTGAAGACTTGGTATATTTTGGAGCGTCCCACTTCACGTGTGATATTCCAGCATCTTCTGGGACCACAGGAATTCCCAGGTTGGAAGGAGAGGTACAGAGTCCTCTGTGCTGTGCATGTAACTTGGCAGCCGTGGATCTGCTCTGTTAGTTTCAAACATTTCAAATAAGTCTTTTAATTGACTGATTTATTGTATTGGTGCCTCAAGTGAGTGATATGGGTCAGCACTTTGAATCTGAGATTGTTATTATTATTATTTATTACTAGGCATCATGATTGTAACATAGCCTTTAGGAAGTGGTACATATATTTGATATGCCAGTATTCTATCAAGCATAACCAAAGTCCACATATCTGAGTTACTACTATTTAGCACTTCAGTGGTATGTGATTACAATAATTACAGCAACAGTAACAAAGACATATATGGAATTAAGTTAAATCACACTGTAGTTCCATCACTGAGCTAGTAGTCCTGTTCAAACAAGCTTTTATTGAGAAAAAAAAAATTAGACAGTAGAAGTGACAAATACCGCTGTGTTTAAGGTCTATTACTTCAGAAGCTGTTTTCAAAGAACAAGCTAAAATATATTAATTCTTTTTAAGGGACAATTAATGTGTAAAATATTTCATGCATCGGCTATATTTGGTGGATTGTAATAATATTGTACAAACTTTTATTTCATAATGATCAATTAATCTGGTGATTTTAATGGATATCAGGAGATGTCTGAGAATTATTATAGCAGACCTGCTGCCAAATGCCCAGAAACACAAAGCTGCTTTATTATTACATGTATTTTTCTCTTTTATTTATTTTTAAGTCTAAACAGGCTTTGGAAAATGTGGGAATTATTTTTGAACAATATTCCTTTGATTATATGAGACTTGAATCAAAGTATTCTATGGCATTCAATAAGCTGCTATTTTCTAATTGAGTACATAAGGGGAAAATTAAAGCAACTCTAAAGTATATTTTAAGAAAAAAAAAAAACAAGAAGACAGTAAAGAACACTTATTTTTTATGTAACAATGGACTTGACCCGATTAAGCATTGAGAAGGCTATTCCTGGTCAAACTAACCGTATAAGCATGTGATTAGCCCCAAATATAATTTCCTTTGAAGTTAATAGCTCTGTTCACATGCTGAAAATTAAGTACCTGCTTAACTGCTTTGTAAAATCACTGTTGAGCATTCAGCACATGGAGAGGGATGTTCCCACCATCCACAATGAGGAAGGAGAGCGTCTAATTGCAATCCCACTGAAGTCAAGGGAAGGTGATGCTGCATAACAATTACAAAGTTCTCTTATCTCCTACTTTTAATCTCTGAGGCCTTTCTGATGCTTTTTTTTTTTCTGCCATGCAAGTACCTTATGCCTCTGTGTTTTGCATCTATAGTTCTGCCTGTGTTTAAATTGAATGTACTATAATGGTTTTGTCTTCTTAGTAAAGTATTTGTACTCTCTCCAATTTTGTGTAAATACAGTATTTCAGAAAAAAAAAAAACAAACATGTTGTCTATGGAATCTTTCCAGTTTTACTATCTTCCTTCTGCCTTCACACACCTCCCCCTCTGCCACCTGATGCTTCAATCTTTCATTTCAGCTGCAACGTAAGGACCATGGATGCTAAATTTTTGGTTATTTTTTGGTCAGTTTTGTGCCAAAAAGTTTTGATAGTCTGAAGCATTTAAATGTGAATAAACGTGAGTTTAATGATACCTACAGCTGTTTGCTTAGCTTTGGTTTCCTAAACAAAATGGGGCTCAATTTAAGAAATTTATATGTTACATACAGTTCAGTGTATTAATTGTCACCTTCAAGACATACTAATATAAATAAGTCTTTACTTTGTTTTTTTTTCTATCTTAGTATCAAGGAAATAGTAGAGGAGAGAAAAAATAATAAACTTTAGTGCTATTACAGCAATGAACTTCTAAAGCTATTAAACTATAAACCACATTTTAAAAGTATAAACCAGGAAATAGCTAAACTGCTACATCTGCTATTAAGTTAATTAATGAAGCTTATTCATGCCAGTTGAGGGTGTTGCCATGCACACACTTCACAATACCACTCAGCCTCACAAAGCATTGAACATTTCTGGAGGTGTTTAGGTCTAGATGGAAAAAAACCTTTTTCTTTTTTTTTGAGCTGTGCTGGGTATTCCAGAACATCTTTTAGATTTGTTTTCCATAGAGAATTAGTAAGGTAAGGTCTACAATATGTTCCAGATGCGAGGTCGCCACAAACTAAGGAAGAGTCAGGAGAACTCTAGTCCTCTCAATATTGATTTGCAATGAAATTTATGTGCCTTTAGCATTATCAGAAGACATCTTCCTTTGCTCAGTATGCACAGCCAGTTCTGCAGGTAAATTTTTCTTTCTCCCTTCTTCTCTCCATCCCTTCTCCACTGTCCACCAGAGAAGGGCTTGCTCTACTTTTCTAACCAAGTAGGAAGCGTTCATCGAGAGGTGTTGATTTCATTACTCGAGCTTCCTGACCTAGGTAAAACTCCTGTTAGCTTGGTAATTCATTCACCATTCTCATGGAGGGACCCTGAAATTAGTTTTAGGTGAACAACCAGGTCCAAAACAGACTTTTATTCTGTCCGGAAAAGTCCAGGAAAACAACCAACTAGAAACGGGGTTTATACAATCAGTTAGCACTCCGGTAACATAAAATACAGGTTCGGATATCAGTTGAGGAAATTATTGGGGTACAGCAAATAAGAATAATGGAGATCCACAGTGTGCATACACATGGCTCACGAAAAACAATGCCTGACTCCAGGAAAATACACTCACTTGTCTAGTGAGGAAAGCACACTTACTTATATTAAAGAAAAGAATTATATTAAGGGAAAATACACTCGCCCATTCGGCAAGGAATTTTTAAGGAAAATACACTCACCAGTCCAGCAAGGAATTATTAAGTTATCATTCACCCACATGCAGAGATGAGGCAGTCCCAGTTCTGGGAGGTTACCTTAGACGGTACTCCAGTCTAAGGGGATGGTCTCTTGGCTGCATTTTAGTCCGCTGCTCCGAGCGGACACACACAAAGGGAATCCTCGGTGAGAACCCCGTTCTTATAGTCTTGTCGGACCTGGCTGTGGGAATTCCAGAAGCTTCTCTGCACCTCCACTCTGGCTATGGGTGCTCCAAAACTTCTTGGCACCGCCCCCCCCAGCTCTGGCTGTGGGTGCCCAGAAACTTCCCGACTCCTCGGTGCCTCTTCCTCTCTCCTAGCTAACTAACAGAGGGTTAAATAAAAGCAGCTATTAACTGCCCCATTGCAGGAGAGGGAGGATATGCATGCACCTTCCACATTGAAGAAAAAAGTGGGGGGAAGGAGGGTATGCATCTGCCACAACCATGCTCTGGATTATTCAGGGGTAGGAGAAGGTAGGGGGAAATGACACTTTCCCCCAATTTTTTTGGATGCTGCAAAACAAATCAAAGGATTTGGGGCTATACTGGGGGTGAGAACATATAGCTCACATGATGGGAGCATTCACCAGAGGTGGCAAGGCTGTGGATTCCCCCATACTGACATTTTAGATAAAACAAACATTGGATACGCAGTCCTGATGAAGAGAAGCTGCCAAATTAATATATATTGTGATTAAGTTATAAAAGACATACCCATCATTAACCAATTGACATGAGATAAATGCTTTCTGACCACCTGCAAAACAAGGGGATATTTTTCAAGTTTTAGATCATTCTGCATGACAAGAGGGAGACAGAAGATTAAGTGATACATTGTTTAGAAACAGAGTGCTTAGTTTAACTAATAATTAATAGATGTATTGTAAGTAAGAAACTAGACAACTATAACTAGCATCATCAATTATTTCTTGTATAGATGTATTGTATGTAAAAAAATTCAAAATTTGTAACAGATATGTAATAATTATGTGAATATAAGCAACACAAGAGCATCCAGTCTTTGGAGCACTTACGGAGGATGATCCCCAGAGCTCCTTAGCGCTGTCAATAAAAGAATGCTGCTTAACAGTATAATTGACTCTGCTGTTAAGTTTATCCATTTCAATGAGAGTAGGGTTTAGTTTGAATCAGAAGATTTCAAACAGTTGAAGTATGCTATCCAAAACAGCATCTTGCCATTGGCATGCTCCAGGAAACTTTATCTGGATTTCCTACACAGCGGTCTGGAGTGAGTTTTGCTAAGAGATAAGAGACTGGCCAATATCTTGCAAGTGTGTTTGTGGAGTTGGAAATGCCATGGAGTCAACAGGAACTGCCTGACACAGTGATGTCTCTAGTAGAAGGAGCTGTCACCCACCTGTGGCTGCTTAGGGAAAACAATGGTGACCTGTTGAAAGAGTGTGAGAGGGAAACATCATTTTTCTAGCAGCAGGGCCCAAAAAGCTCCTGGGCTGTGATTTTTCAGCTCCTAGTTGCAATGTGAATCAATAAAAAAGTTATCTCCCCTTCTCCAAACTTGTATTTTGTCTGCAGAGACTGAAGTTGAGAACTGCACCTTCTCTGGGTGACACACTCATCCTAATGGCAGTCAGAGCATAAACTCTGAAGCACAACAAACCTTTAATGATTCCATGCAACTGAGGAGATATTGCCTTATTTATTTATTTTTCTTTCCTTGATAAATTGCCACCAAGCTATGTCCAAGCCTGATAACTTGGATATTTTCTGGGAAGATTCAGGATTGAGTTGGTTCGAATCTGCCTTTTCAGAGGAAGGAAAAGAGTCTGTGTGCCCCATTTCTGAGGTGAGTGCTCTGATGTTTATTTAGTACGAAGATAGTCACCTCTTCAAAAGAAATAGAAACTAGATAGAAACTTTTTTTTCTAGCACCTACATTGCAGATGAGCTCTGAAACTGACAGACTTTCTGAGGCAATAAAGCTGAAGTAGTGCTTAGACTACAGATTCTCAAAAAGTTTAGGTGCATGCTGGATCCAAGCCTGCTAATTCCTAGCAAGACAGATGTGCTTCACTCCAAGTGCAAAAGAAAACCCTAGATTTCTCGGGTTGTGCAATACTGAAAACGTATGTGTTTCTTAGCTTAGGTGGCAGCTGAGAAATAAACACCTTGGGTTCTGTGAGTTTTCACTGCACAAATTCCTTAGCCTCACTGAAGAGCAGACATGTTATTCATTTGGGTAAATCAACACCTAATAAACTTTTGCAAATAATCTGCGCTGCTCAGTGATTACTTATTATATATTTACCTTGTCTTAACATGAGTAATGGTGGTACTGAGCTCAGATTTCAGAGCTAATTGCCATGTTAAGCTTATTATATGGTTAAACATGTGGGAACCAAAGTTCTTTAATGCTAAATGCTTTTACATGACTACAGAATAATCATGCTCTTTATAACTATGGGTTAAAATCTGAGCTCTTTAAGAAATGTAGCAGTGTTGAGCCTTGTTGAATAAAATGACCTGTGACAAGATGTTCAAACTTATCTAGGCAAAGTGCTTAAAAAAAAAAACAAACTGAAGACAGCTACCCCATATGCACAGGAGGGTTTGACTACATCACCTGGAGGGCATATTTTCTGTGGTATTTAATACTTTTTTTCCCAAAATAATGATGTGCACTTGTGCAGGCAGAATGAACAAGCAACTGTGTGTCTGTCTCAAAAGAACATGGAATATTTCAAGACTGTGAAGAGCAAATGTCTTGTTCGGTCTGGTTCAGGAGGACACCTGGTTTGTGGGAGGTGTTAATTACACAAGTAAATTAGAGGTTCTGCTTTTTATTTTTGGAAAGCAGGTCCAATTAATATTTAATGGCTCAGCTGGAGACACAGCAGAGATGACCTTAAGAAAGGTTGTAAATATATTAACATCTTTCAGTGCCAGAAGCTTAGAAGAGCAAAATGTCACCTGGCACAGTATATGCAACCAAATCCTTCTCTGAGCTGGAGCTGCTTTTCTCTGCGGCTTATGAATGTGACACGGGCCAAACGACAGATTAATGCATATACCTCATTCTTCTCCCTGTAACAACGGGTTTTTCTTGTCAGGACATGAGGATGCACAATGCAAACTAGGTGCTTCTCTTTTTCTGTAGGTGAGCAATGTATGAACCATGAGTTGCTCCCAGCCAGGCTTCTCATACATTCTCTATGCAAATGAAACATATTGCAAAGCATGTATCTTAAATGTCATAGGGTCCATACAGTTAAAGGTGGTTTTGAGTGTTGAGAACTACAAATCATTCCAGTCCTCTCACACCACTTTTTTAACCATATACCTTCAAAATATTATAAACCATAACAGAGTTCACTACACTCTCACGTATTGCCTGTGCAAGGTGCTGACCAGCCCACCGTGGACAGAAAAGACTGTCCAGACAAAACCCAGGAACATCCCCTTTGGGATATAACCTAAGTTATCTCTTGTGCATGTTTCATCGATTTCGCTGTGTCCTGCTCTTTGTACATGGCATATAGAGATTTGCATCCAGTAAATTTGGAGTAAACTGTCCAGCATGTATTTAAGTTTCCAAGTTCAAAACTTAATCAAAATGGATTGAAATCTTGAAACAATTCCCAAGAAGATCCCTGCTTCTAATGCCTAACCCTAGAGTAGCTTTTCTTAACTCACTTTGTCAATTTGAATTTTTTTTTCAACTCAAGGCTTAGCACTCTAATTGTATTTCAGTGAAGCCTGACCTTAAGTGGCAGACTCATTACCACCTTCTTTTCACTTTTATGATTCCTGTCATTACATATCCAACCATTCTGTTCTCTTTGCTTGCAGCTGTCAGCCCTGAGGCACATTTTCGGAATTCTTTATCGAAACCCAATAAATTGCTCAGTGCCATTGCTCCATGGCTGTGGACTGGATATGAGGTTTGTGTGAGCATCTTCATGAGAATATTTAAACAGGTTTTAAGTCTTCTGTTTCATATTTGTCCTTATTCATGATAAAATAAAATGTCGATTGGTGATACATGAACTTTGGTTTACAAATGACTGCTGATCGCTCCTCACAGGTGCATTGCTGAGACTGGCTTTCAGCTAGAAATCTGGCTTTTCAGCTAATCAGACTCTTATCGTTGCTGATGAAGCCTGCTTTAGGCATTTAAAGGATCATTTGGGCTCCCAACACAGTAGTCTGAATAGTTCATTATCTTTTCATTCTTGCTACCTTGCTGGAAGCCAGGGAAGTACTACAACTGCTTTTCTCAGAAGACCTGAGACACAGACAGATGAAAGACCACACAGCCAAAAAAGGATCAAAAAAGGATCAGTTTAGAAGTCACCTAGGAATGAAAGACAAACACTTTCACCCTGAACCTGTATGTTGATCTATTGTGCCAAATTTCTTAGGCCTTTGAAAAATGTTTTTCTCATGATGGCTGAGAGTGCCTCAGAGTTGACAGTGGAGCTGAATTTCTGGGAGAAGACTAGTTAGGACAGAATCATAGAATGGTTTGTGTTGGAAGGGACCTTAAAGAACATCTAGTTCCAACCCCCTGCCACAGGCAAACACACCTTCCACCAGACCAGGTTGCTGAAAACCCTGTCCAGCCTGGCCTTGAACACTTCCAGGGATACAAGAACAAGATGTTCCTCCTCTCATCCTGAGGAGCTTGCCACACCAGCACCATGTAAAAAGAAGTTACAAACACCTCTTTCTCAGAAAACACAGCAGCATGTGTTTAAGCCACAGCTCCCTTTCATGTGCTTCTAGGTGGAGCTTCAATGGGTGTGAGAGATGTCAGGCTGAGATCTCCTTGAAGAATGTCACTTTGGCCAGTCTGGAGGCTGGATAGAAAGTGGTCCTGCTCTTTCTCTTTGGAAAAGAGAATTTGAGATGCTGTGTATAAGACAGCATGAATGCTGCATACATGATGCTGAAGTTTAGCGAGTAGGACGCTAGTTACAATGGGGGAGATGATGCTCCTGCTTTTCTCCTGAGGGCTGCTTATATCCTGTCTATGTGTTAAGTTCCACTCATTTTGCTAGTGGGCAGAGGCATAACTGAAGGGGAAAATACAGTTAAGGGTAAGAACCTGGCTTCACTAAGTTCAGGTAGAGGTAAGCCAAGGTTTTACCTGAGGGTTTTCATCAGTAGAGTTCAAGTCTCTGAGCCCTGTTTTTTCCCTCAGCTTTCTTATGTCTCCCTGTGTACACCCCTGCTGTCCTCTCTGATGGATACCTGTATCTTGCTGAGCACCTACAATCACTCCAGCCAACTAAATTTAGCACTTGTAAACACCTTTTCTCTAGAACCGGAGTGGTGACAGTGGATCTAAAAAGTGATTCAAACCCAGGGTTTGTTCCTTCTTTCTTAAAAATTCTGTTTATTCTTACTATTCATAATTTCCCATATACTTAGTTATTTTCACCTGTAGGCTTAGAGCTGAGCAGACACAGGAACAGCAGCATTTGCTCTTTGCATCTCTGCTAGCCTGTGTTCCCTTCACAACTGCTGAAAGCTCAGTCAATCCCCATGCTTTCCCTACCTTCATAATCTTTTAAAGTCTTTACCTGCCCTCTGGTTCCTCACCTCACCTGAACATCAGGACATTTGAACCCCTTCTTTCAGTTCATGTATTCCCTCAGGCTATTGTAGTGGCATTCACACCTTTTCTTCTTTTTTTTTCCACTCTGGTTTTGTTTTTCTGTGCCTGGTGTGTGTTGTGATTTTGTTTGTTTGTTTGTTTGTTTGTTTGTTTTGGTTTTGTGTTTTTTTTTTTTTTTAATATTTTTTTTTTACTTACTTTTGCACTGACAGCCTTTTTAGTTTTTAATTTTGTGCCCCTGAGTAGGATTGTAACATGCAAATTAATTAAACTAGAAAGTAAACTGTGCTTTTCACTTTTTGTGCTTGACAAAGAAAGCAGGTAAAGGAATCAAACCAGGACACTTACTGAATCTATTTTATCCCTTGGAATTACAGCCTACCAATTTCTGCAGTCAGCGGCACAGAGAAAGTAGCAATATGACTACTGTCACACTTTCACATTCAGATAAAATTGCCAGATAGCCATTTATGGCTGAATCAAGGTGTTCAGCATTAATTCCTCATAAAAATAAAATAATTATTTTTGGAGTTTCAAGAAGACTTCCCACCTACTATCCCAATAAACTTCAGGAAGGGAAGATTGGGTGAAAATGCAACCTACCCAATGTGGATGCATGGTGGTTTTCTCTGGGCATATTCTGCAATGACTAAATGTCTGTTATTGTCCTGGTAGCTCATAACCTTTGCTTCCAATGCTGATGCTTTTAGGTTCAGCTGTTGGAGTGTCAGTCACCTTTTGAATTTCAATTGTACATGACATGAACCTGCAAAAAACCCTCAGATAAATGGATCCCAGGACCTTTTGTCTTGTAATTTCCCATACTGCTGCTGCATTGATTTGATGAGTCTTGAGGGTAGTTGTTGCTTGGCAACTTGAAGCTAAACAAGTCCAGCATGAGGTGGAGTATGTAAATGGCTGGCTCTGAGCTAGTGAGGTTTCTTGACATACTGACATCTTCCTCACAGGGGAAAGCTGGAGGTTGGACTTGCCTCCTGGTACAATATAGTTTACTTCAAGGAGAAACAAGGAGCTATTGAGAGATGCGCCTAGCATATTAATCTGTAGGAAAATGAAAAAATTCAGGTCCAGCAGGAAGATATCTAGATATCTGTGATCCAAAGATGTCCTGTTTAGCAGTGGTTCAAAGGAAGGCCCTGACTAATCTAAATTTTGACAAGTTAATATTTTTGATGAGCCACTGGTTCGTTGTACCCTATTCATAGTCGAAGAGTAGAGGACAACCCAGTGAAATCAACAGTTGAGGGAAATTAGAAAAATACAAATTCCCAGTTGTCATAGAGAGCTAATTTTTGGAGTAGGTTGTGGAGCCAATGATATGGCTAGGACCACATACAACGGCTTTTGAGCTGCTAAGGGCCTTGTCCCGAAGCCCTGTAGGCTAAAGAAGTGGAGAATAAACTTAATCTAGTTTGATATGTGGATGATATAGCATTTCTCACATCTGTACAAAACTCAGCAGTTCTGAATCAGATCTTTAACCAGAGCAACATAATGATATCAGTAACTCTAGATGAATTTACACTGGCAGAGGTTTGAATCCAAAACATTGGCTTTTTTGAAAAATAGGGAGAATGATTTGCCTAATTGATGGAGCTGTTCCCAGAGTTCAGCCCATGCCTGGTATTGTTCCCAGCATTTAGCCTGTGGCTAGTATTTAAGACCTATAGTCCTTCTTTTAGACTCTCTGATTGCCCTGATCTTGCTCTCTTGACCTTTCATAACTGTGGCTTGGCCTGTTCTATACAATTTATGTTTTTAGAAGCCTCTCACATACTTGAAATACTTGTAGATGACTCCTGATTATCTAATTACTCATTATTTGGCCAAGAAAAATCCATATTCAGTAGCTCAAATTATTTCTCACAATGAGTCAATGCTTAAGCCCCCATTGTATTTGTTACCTCTGTCCAAATTCCTTCCAATTTGTTAAAGCTTTTACTTTTAATGTCATTGGATGCACAATAAGATGACAGAAGAGTGGGACATATCAGTGCTGTGCAGGACTTTAGCTGAACCCTGCAACAAGTCACACAAAACAGCCCTGAGCCTGTGACCCACCACAGCTACTGTTACAGACTACACTTGCAATAGACATCCATATCCAGGAACTAACTACTTTCTTATAAGTAACTTGGAGAGATGACATGTTACATATGGGTCTGGCATGGCCATGTAGTCTACATGCCCAGGTAGACTTTGACAGAGCTGGGAGAACAGCCTTGAGGTCAGCTTGCTCTCTGTAGAGCAGGCAGGTTGTTGGCGATGCCTCTGTGAGGCTGGATATCATGCTGCTGAATATTCTGGCTGCATAGGATGCTGCATAATACCAAGGATGGTCTCCAACCTGGTCCCTCCACCCTATCCTGCACCTCTGGTCTTTGAAGATGTGCTGAATTGTCCATAAAGGACAATCTGAGCATGGCAAGTGAAGCTCACCTGAATACCACAGGCTAGAGATAAGCTTGTCTACAAAAAATGAAACTTACAATTGTTTTTTATTTAATAGTTTCCACCAATGGTTCATAAATTATTTGAATGAAGGCAGAAAATAAAAACCGAACAAACGTTCTATATCTGTTAAAAGACTATTTAGGGGGCATGACTGCAGTGCCATGTGGCCGTGCCACCCTAAAGGCTGTGAACCTTGTATGGAAAACAAATCTTAAGACATTTAAAAACGATCATGGCCCAGATTTTTAGTTGAACTTAGGCTCTCAGTATACTGATATGTAATTTCAAAGTACCCTAATACCTTTAAAAATATCAATTTTTGACTAGTTCAACATCCTATTCCTCCTGGCTTTAGTGAGATTTGGGTCTTGATTTGACTGGGGAATTTATTTCTGAAAGTGAATTTGAAATCCTCAGAGCTCCCATGCCAATATAATCTGAAATGGCTACTGGTCCTTGTTGTTGGAGTTTGACACCCAGTTTTCTGGAGAGTGCCATCTGTGGGGGCCTGATTTTTTTGGAAAGTGTCAAGGATCCGGTTTCAGGGAACCAAAGTCCACTAAGTGTTTCCCATAAAAGGTATCTACAAACTAAAGCACTCAAAGTCACATTTTCAAAATGTTTCCCAGCACCTCTGCAAATGTGCAAAGCAAGCCCTAGAGGACTTCTTTTGAATGCTTTGGCATTAATGTTCTGTGAGACAGGGAAAAGAGATTAAGAGAAATGAGTCTCAAAATAGGACTGTCAAGTTCTTTTCTGGTAGAGCTTGCATTAATTTTTAATACTCCATCTGTGATCAGAAGAAAAGAAAGACCTTTAGTTCTCAGCACAGATCTTTTTTGAGCACACTTATTTTTCTTTGTAGCTGTTATATATTCAGGTCTATGATTCACCAACTTATTTGTGTTATTTTTCTTACTTTATGGGAGTCAGGCGATGTCACCTTTGGGCCTCATCTTGAACTAAGACCACAAAATGCATTATGAGTAACCCCTTAGCATTAATTCTGCCTTGCTACTTTACATGTGGGAGTAATAGGACGGAGCCTTTGAGAGGATAACAAGGTCCTCATGTCACTTCTATCTTTTTAATGGTTAAGTTTAAATAATATTCTGTGCTTGTTGCAGGATTTGGTGATTGGTGCATGTTATTCTGCACATGTTCTCCTGGATATATTATAGGACCGTATTTATTACTGTTGTCTCTTTGTGGCCTCCTTCTACCATCTGGTGCCAGGTTTCCTTCCAGTTTTTTCTATCACTTGTGCCTTTGATCATGGCTGAATTTTAACTAGACATCATTTTCTTCTGTCATCAAAAGAAACTTTCTGAGTGGCTTCATTTCTTACTGATTAGCCCAAGAGAGCACAGAGATCACATGAAGGGTGTACTAAAAGAAACGCATTTATTTGGTTGAATCTTCCTAAGATAGTAAGGCCTTCTCCTGCTTTAGTTGCATTCCTCTGCCTTATGATAGTTCAGTGGATCACCTGGAAGTGGTATAAGGAACTAATTTTGTTAGTCATTGGCCTAGTTAATATCTGACAAGTCAGAAGACAAAAACAGGATTTAATTATCATTGGAAGTACTTGTATTGAATATAGATTGTTTAAACTTTTTTGAGAGCTGCAGTTTTGTTTCTTTATTTATATTTATTGAATATATTTAACTAGGGATAAGATATCCATGACCCCAACATTAATAGAAAGAAAAAAAAAACCCAAACAACCAGCCATTCATTACTTGCTTTCGTTTCCAGCATGTGAGGAAAAAAACTGGGGGAAATAAATTAAAAAACCTGCCAAAGTGACAAAAATAAGAAGAAAATAATTATAGTCCCATTTTGGAGCCATTGCAGGAAATTTAATCTTTGGAGTATGGCTAGATAGGTTCACTCTGGGAACATCTACCAGAACATTCCTCCTGCCCCCCAGTGCACCAGTATAAAGAGGGACCTGGCCAGAAATGATAAAAAATGACTGCTAGAGGCTAGAGGGGATTTATTAAGTGTTTGAGACATGTAGAAAGTTTCAGTCCGTGATCCATTCTAGGTTAAACTCTTAGGCTACTGTGTAGGAAAACAGGAAAACTCTTAGTTGTGTGGTCTTTTTCTTTATTCCCTATTCAGTCTCTCCATCAGATTTCTGATTCTCAGTGTTTATGTGTTATAGTTTCTAAAGCTGGTTTAATCTTGTGGGTCATAAGGGGAACAAATTGAAAGCTGAGATAAAAGCCACTGCTGAAAAAATCCTCCGTGAGAAAGTTTAAAGCTCCCCAAGCTTAATGTAGATGGTCCCAAAAGACACAGAGAAACATCCCAAAATATCTGCTCCTCTTAACAAATGTAGAGCTCTGAATAGTCTGTGTATCTTTACAGTAAAATAGCCATTTATCTGATTCACATGCATGTTAATTTGAATTAGAAATATTTGTTTAGAGGACAAATGTGTTTTCCTCTGTTAACTTAGCACCTAGAAGCTGAAAGAGAAGCCCTCCTGGGCCTTTACCAGACCTCTGCTGTTGCATGAAACAGAATCAGGGCAGAGGGGCATAAGGTCTTGCAGAGATAGGTAGAAGAGCTATACATTGTTTGTTTGGGTTTTTTTTTGCCTTTTGTTTTTGTTGGTTTTATTTTGTTGTTGTTGTTTTTTGTTTATTAAATACAAACAAACAAGACCAGTTGCTATTGCTTTGCTGGAAGTTGCTAATTCACTCCCTGTCTGTCCTGAGAGCAGATCCTCTTCTCTGCCATGTTCTGCAGAAACTGAAAGAGGGGGAGCAAAAAGAGGAGGATGCGGACTGGTTTCTGCTGTGCAAATGAGAATATCTCCTGGATTAATTTGAACTACTGTAAAGTCTTAAAACTATGTCAGCTGACTTTGTACTGGAGCAGATGGGATGTGCTGCCATACACAACTCTGCCAGCTTCACTAGCACCTGGTGGGGGAGAGAATATGAAGCCATGATGTAGCATTTTGATCTGCTCTCAGTCTGTTTGTCCTTCAGAAAATAGTTATCTAGACAGCGCTGCTTCTGTTTGTTGTTCAGCCTCCTATTAGCACGCGTCAAAATCAAAAGAACCAGGCAATAAAACCTGGTCTGACTCCAATGTATTCCTCTACTAAATTTCTCTGCCAGTAGTAACGACCATGAGAATGCAAGTTAAATGTACTGCATTTAATCCCACTTTGAGTACCTGCCAAAGACATAAACCAGTTTTGGTATTTAGTCCTGTCTGAGGATTTCTGGATTGCTGCTGTGTTGTGGACTGTAGGTTAACAGAAAGGTCTGACCAGTAAAGAGGTAGTCTGTGATAAGAGCTAGTAAAATTATTTAACTTAACCTTATTGTAGCGATTCAAGTACAAATGATTAAACCCAGCTGATGCTGCTACATCTGCTCATCACTCCAGGGTTTGTTTGTTCATTTTTGAGATTCTTTCAGAATTGGAGTGAATGTATCATATTTAAGCCTAAGCCACAACTTGATGTCAGCTCCCTGGAAAGCCTACAAGCTTTAATAAAACCCAGAAATTAAAAGGCAGAGCTGGGAAAGTCCTTGTATTCCCAACTATCCCTTCCCTGGCTGCTTTTTTAGTGCTTGTAGGTTTTGGCTGCACACCTGTGCAATACCTACTAGTAGTCCCATTTGATATAGTCAGTGTTAGCACACAACAAAACTACAATAAGAACAAGTGACATACACAGAGTACTAATAATGGGCTGAAAAATAACTAAACAAGGTAGAAATGATAGATGGATAGAAATATTGTATGGGTGGGAGGAGCAGTAGCTGAACTACTCTTCACTTCAGAAAGGTGCAGGTTTACAGGGTTGCCCAGAGGAGGCAACTACGCACAGGAGAATGGACAAAGCTCCACAGAAGGACACACTATAAAGCTTAGGTTCCAGTCCCTTGGAAAGGAGGAAAAGAATAGGTGATCTAAGGTAAAAGTGAATGAAATAATCCTTTCAGATCTTCTGTTCTCCATGCATTACAGCATGCAACCATGGAAACATTTACAGACGGTGGTGACAAAGTGATAAACTTACCTTTGTTGCTAATTACCTTAATGTCATTCTTAGGTCCCCATCTACCCTACTTACAATGTAAATTTTTTATCTTGGTACCAAATAGACATCCTACGAAAGGTTTGGGGCCCTTTGGATATCAGATCTTGAGGATTTTAATGAGTTGTTGCAGTGGAGCTTGTTAAGAATATGATGTTTGTGGGTGCCAGATCTAGACCACCAGGGATGTAAAGATTTCTGTTGTTCACTCTGATGCCCAGGGGCATCTCCATCACAGATTTGTGGGTGCAGCTGCTGCTGTTCCCAACAGCAGGTTCAGCAGCAGTGAGGCTGAGCATGTGTCCCACAGTGTCATGCACAAATGCATGTGTACACGCATGTGTGATGTCACGTGCATTTACCAGCACCAACAGCCCTCACATAAATGTAAGTACAGAGAGCCCAGTCTCTCTCAGAGAGGGAGATTACATGGGGTGGGGGGGGAAAGGGAAGGGGAATTAAGAAAGGATTTTGTATGAAAATAGACTAGATTGCAGGGACTGGGCACAGGACTCAGTCACAAGCATACTGCACGGCAGCCTGTCTGCATGCAGCTTTCCCCTTTATTCCACTCCTCTCTGATTTTCCTACTCTTGTGCCTCCCTGATCCACTCTGGTCCGTCCCTTTGTGCCTTCATTTAAGCATGCCATAATAAGATTTGCAAGGTCCATGAAGTCACTTCTAATGTCCCATAATATTAATGACAATCACATTTCATGTTTCTTATCAGTGGCAAAGTTCAGGCTGACTCCCTTCGATGCTATGACCAGGTTGTTTTTTAATTGATCCATCAGTCAGTGACCAACACATTCTGATCCTTGTTTATGTCTCCTTCATCACCTGTTTGCTAATTCCTGAGTGTCTGTGCTTTAATTTATCACTTTCCTTGTTACTTGTTTATTCTACTATACTGAATAGTCCTTGACCTGAGAACTTACTGAACAAAGTGCTTCTTCATTGTGCGCACCCATGCAGGGCTTACTTGGCAGTATGTTGGTGTGTATGGGATCCACACCACACAACACACCCAGGTGTTGCAGGGGATGAGCTAATCCTGAGCCAGGCCAGTTCTCCCATTCTCATGTTTCCAACAAACCTACATGTGCAACCCTCAGGTATGGGCAATACCAAAAGCCTCTGTCTCTCCTCCTGCCCAGTGCTTCCTTTTCATCCTTTAAGGAAGTCAAGAAAAAACAAAATGGAAAGACAAGAACCTTAAAGGACTCCTAGGCAGGCTGGCGAGCACTATTGTGGTGTGGGACAGGATATAGCTTTGGAAGCTCAAAGAGTGGCTAGAGTTTTGCTTTTGTCATCTGAGGTGATGGCCCCTTAAAGCCACTCTGCAGATCTAGACAATGTTGTGAAGAAACCCAAGGTGACCCGCAGGAGTGCAGATGCCACATTTCAGCTGTATGTAAAGGTGGTAACTCTGGTCCTGGAAAGCCTGCACTGAGGCCAAGGAGTCCCTGACCCTTGGCAAGGCTAATTAAGCTGAGTAAATTGCTGTGATGATGAGACACAATGTTCGTTTTGTTCCATAGCTCTTCCAAGTTAATCACTAGGTCATATTGCCTTATACAAGGCAGAGAAAATACTGTCTCCTTTTGACTCTGATGAATATGATATAATGGCCCAAAGGCTGATTGAACAGGGGATATGTGAGGAAATCAATGCCCAGACAAGCTACAAATAATGTATATGGATACAATAATCTTGAGAACAACAAATTATATAATGTGTACCACAATTATTTAATTCAGGGAACTAATGAATGGGCATTTCCAAACGACACCAGATCAGTATTCCCAGTGTGATGGGACTTCATCTCATTAGTATTTGAGATAAAGTATGGAGCACATTATGAATGTGAAGTATCACAGTAGGACTAATAACACTGGCAAAAGCAAGTGTCAGTGTTTTGCAAAATGTTTTGGGGGATCCTGGTAAACTAGACTTAGATTTGCTGGTATTTTAAAATATGTGAAACTAGACTTAGATTTGCTGGTATTTTAAAATATGTGATCCTAAAGTATGTGGCATCTAAGCTGGGGCTGGTGGCCTCAAGCATGGTGAAGGGGACAAGACATGCGGACATAGTGCGAACAGTGTGAAATAAAGTGAGAAATCACAGGCAGAAATAAAAAAGTGCCAACATGATAAAGACAGAAAACGGGAAAGCTGATGGGTTTACAGATACTGATGAATTAGTTCTGCAGCAGAGCTCGCCTCAAAAAAGCATTGGGATGTGTGGGAGAGATATCACTTCATGCTCATAAGGAATGCAGAAAATCACAAGACAGACATCAGTATTTCCAAGGACTAGGGGTCAGCTTCTGTTTGCAGGTATAATCTCCACAGCCTTTTTTTTCTGTAAGGAATTTAGCCTCATCCCCTAGGTTGGATCTGGGCATCCTCATTACTTCCTTTTAACACAAAATACACAGCCCAGCACAGAGTCAGGCTTGGGCTCAGACCCACCCTTGGCTGTACCTAAGCACATCGAGTACTAATGTGCCTGACTGATATTCAGAACAGTCGACCACAGGCTACCAGGGAGCAGAGCTGTGTTGGTACTATCTACTTTTTTTTTATTATTATTATTGAGAGAGAGAGAGAGAGTCCAGACATCCTGCTGTGTGATCAGGGCAGAAAAAGGACAACTAAATATCATTCTTCTTAGAAGTTTTGTCTTTAGTGCTGTTTATTCCCAGGTCAGACTCTGCAGTTTCCAGGCCTAGTAGGAAATACTGGAGGCAAGAAAAGCCCCAGTCTCTTGCAGAACCCGGCAACAGAGAACATTCTTTACTGTAGATCTTCCCAACCCATCTAGCAGTGTAACCTCTTCCAATTGCTATTCGAGACATATAGAGGTTTCTTTTGCCCCATCAGCCTCTTTTGTGTGTTTCCCTACAGGGGGGGTTTATTTGATTACATTATCATATAGCACCATAACTCCCTACCGATCTCTGATAGTGATCAGCGGGAGCCAGTGTAGTCTGACTGCAAGGACAGATTCTCTGCTCTCGTACGTAACCACGTATTTGTCCTCAAAGGAACATGCACTCCCTGGAAATATAGGATGCTTTGATCTGGTTTGGTCTAGATTTTTGAAGAAAAAATCATTTTCCTGTGACAGAGGATATTTTTTGATATGTAGGTAAGAAATGAGGAGTTCACATCTTATCTAAGGCAGGATAATCCACCATACCTGTTGCATAGGGATAAAAACAGACAATGCATATTTCTCTGAAAAAAAAACAACCAACCAACCAAAAACCTAAAAAAATCAATTGAAGATAGACTTAATATAGATTTACCATCTAGATAAAGCATGTATTGTTGTTCTGGAATCTTATCTACATTTTTGCAAAGTTTGCTGTGGTTTTTTTTTAGGAATAGACAGAAAAGACTGGTATCCCTTCAAGGTCCCTTCTGTAAACTGGATCTCATCTTCAGTAAAATGCCCAAGCGGAGATTGCAGAGGGGGATCACGGTGGCTATTTTGTGGGTTCCCATTCTCTCTGTGCTGGAGGGGATGCAGCTTAGAGTCCGTTTGCTGTCATGTTGTGTTTCAAACTTGCAGTTAAGTGGGTTATGAAATACCATTCTTTGGGGGGAAAGTTGCTTTCAATGGTCTGCTTTTCTCTCTTTTTCCCTGTCTCTCTCCAGGCAGTTGTTCTCAGTTTAAGCAAAACTTGCTTTAACAAAGCTCCATGCCCCTTAGGAAAACTGCTGCATAAACACCAAAGGCATCGGACTCTTGGCTGAAGAGCAGGCAGTCGCATCCCTGCAGGGACCCCCCTTCGGTCAAACTGTTTATGAAATTGTAAGCCAGGCTGTGAGAGAGACGGTCAGGAGGCAGAGGGGAGGGGGAGCTGATTCCTCCTCCCTCTCTGTCTCAAAGTCCTTTTGCTTTCCAAGCTCAAATGCTAGCTGAAATCTGACGCCTGGACTGCATATACTGTGAGACGTGGGCATGCCCTTGCAGTGCACTGATTTCCTCTGCAGCTTGGAGAGCCAGAGCCGCGCCGAGCCTCTGAGCGAGGAGCCGCTCCATCAGGCAGCGAGTGCCACATCCCTGTGCTGCCCACGCAAGGGGCTCCAGTATGGTCCTGAGGCTCCTGCTCCTCCTCGGAGGGTTACTTAGGGCCACCAAGCCTGCGCCCCGCTGTGAAACCGGCCAGGAGACCCTAGGTAAGGCTAACCACCCCAAAAGCCCCCCCCTTCCTCTCTCCTTCCTTCTCTTGGAGGTGGGTAGAGAAAATGGTCCAGCTTCAGGATGGGGAAAGCAGGAGCTCTGTCACTCTCCCCTAGGAATGAGGGGATCAGTTCTTTAGAAACTGCAGACTGACAATGATGAAACTGGGGTTGTGCTTAGGAAGCGTGGATGGGAAGGCAGGCGGTGGTGTGGCTCTGAGATAGAAAAACAAATCTCTGATGTAAGGGGGTGTAATATTCCCCCATCACTGTCTTTTCAGCCTGTGTGTATATGTGACTTTCTATCAATGTACAGAGTTCCCAGTTGGTGGAAACCTCCTCGCTGTCATGGGGAATACAGAGGATTCACCCCACCTCTGGCCTTGCCTTCTAGGAACGTGGTAGTCAGATTGCAAGAAGATGAACTTTCAACCTTCCGTGTGATTTTCTGCTTAAGAAAAAATAATCTTCTCCCTACATTTAGGTCACTTATTTCAAATCCAAAGTATGAGAAGATTTATTAGGATCTGACAGCTGTAGGGTGTGTTTTAGCTTGCTATAAGCAATATGGAATTTGTATGAGCTGATTGGCTGGAAAAGCTGATCTAGCCATTAGAATAAAGGTCAGATAGGAACATGCTGCTAAATGGATTGAAAACTTTTGGTTCAGTAACCAGCCGATTAACGAAAAACATTAACAGTATATTTTTAAAATATGTGGTGTTTTAAATCAAGTTGGCTTAATTCAGCTTTCATTTATGTAGGGACAGTGGATGAGTGAATTCCAGTGTAGTGACAAGGTCTATTCCAGGAAAACTCTTTTCAGAGGGTTCAAACTCAAAATGATTCAGAAAAATAATTATTTTATGGGAATACAAGAAGGGATAATTTAACCTGAAACTGACCTTAATGTTACGCAAGGAAGTTCAGCTATATTTCAGTGCTTAAATATAAACTGTAGACTGTCACTGGCATTGAACTGCTACACAAGGCAACCCATGAGCCATGTACTGCTTATAATTTGAGAGTGCTTTTCCCACGAACATCAAAGTGAGGGCTACCGCAGCCAGAAAGGGTTTTATTTTTGGATAAAGCTGCACAAAGAGAAGCGTTGTAGACTATTTACAGTCAATTACAGGAAGAAGCTGTGTGGTTTGCAGCATGCCCTTTCTCTGTGAGGTATGATTCTGCTCCAGTTCCAGCTGATCAAAGTTTTGCCTTGGGGTATTAATGCTAGCAACCACAAACATAGGGAGCATTGGGGGGTAACTGCTGTGGCAGAAGATTTTGTGAGTGTCAGCAACTGTGCTGTCTTTAGGGGATGGCTTGAGGAAAGGCAGATGATGGAAATACACCTTGCATGTGGTGGCACTGGACCACTGAATATGGCCCTAAATTGATGGCTAGTGGTGGGGAAAGTGAGCTGCCAACATCACTGCATGGTGTGTGATGTAAGGGGCACAATTCATACTGGAGGGATGTTGGACCAAGGAATAGGGTAGCAGCTTGAACAGTAAGACACCTGCCAGCTTTTTCAAGGCCCTTCCTTTTCTAGAGGAGAGATAAGTTATTATCAGACCATATGAAAAGAAAGTGGATGGTGGTGCTGCACATGTTCACAAATCCTCTCAGCATCCAGGACAGTAGGTTACGTCTTCAGCTGTAGCAGTGGGAGTTTCTCCCCTGTTTTGGGATCCCTTCTGCAGATCTTGGTGGATCTCAGTGGCCAGATCTGTGGTGCTTTGCAGAAGGAGACCAGCTTGGAGCTGCTCGTGCAGGAGAGAAGGGCAACAGGAACCAGTGTCACTGTCTGACTCACAGCAAGGCTTGAGCTGGTTTCTGCAGGCTGCCTGGCCTTCTTGGTGATATTTGCTCTGCTGTGACTCATTTTTCTTTTTAAATAAGAAACCAAAATGAAACACAGCTAACAATACCAAGATTCTTACAAAATGCTTTGTGCTCTACTGTTTAGAAAATAAGTAAGTGGTTACTGTCATCCAGCCTCACAATATGGTACAGGCATCACACACCAGGTAGGGAGCTTTTTGAGCAGCAACTGGGAACCATGGCAGTGAAACAGGGCAGATCCTTTCTCCCCAGCTGTATCCTGTATCCTTGGGGATCCGGTAAGCCACTGCCTCCCACAGCGATATGGTGTTACATTGTCCTGTTGCAAGGTGGCACTTTCAGAGCCTGATGGGCTTTACTGGCTTCTTATCCTCTAGTTTAGGTGAGAAAAATACCACTCAGCATGTTTCCCCTGAAAGGTGGCCAGATTTTGGTGGAGACAGTTAATAGCACAGGCTCCTGTTTCATCAGAGTTGCGCGTGTTTCTACTGCTGACATCAGCAGTGGTAATTAGTTAAATGCAGCACTTTACCATCACTGACAACAAAAACAAAAACAAAGTAGAAGCATGTGCCTTGAAACAGTAAAAGCTCGTGACTTTCCTTGCAACTGGGGCCAGCTCTGCCATTGGGATGCTATCAGGGGTCAGGCTAAGGCGGCAAAATAACAGCAGTAAAACCCTGTCTGATCGCTCCTGTTCAGAGGGTGCTTTTTTTGGGAACTTCTGGGGCAGAGATACGCCAGTGCTCAGGTGCATGTGTGGACCCCCAGGGCTTATAAAGTGAGCGGGGAGGCAACACCCGGGCGCTTGACCTGGGACCGGCGGCTGCGGCAGCGGCTCTGGGCCGCGCTGCCGTCTGTGGTGCCACCGTGTGGGCCCTTCAGCTTGTACAGACGGCTTCTGGGGAGACAACGGAGCTGGATCGGGTTTAGAGGCAAAAAGGATGCATGAGCCTTTTGCTCCCCGCTCTTCCTGCCCGAGCATTTGAGAGCTGTTTCGGGTACGTGGTGTTGCCCATCAGATGTCACTTCTGAGGACCGAAGCAGCAGAGGTGGGTGAGCCGCTGGAGCACTGCTCCCAGGGCTGCCCTGGCTTGCACACTTATCACCTTGTTGCCTCATCTTTCACCCACTTTGGCGCTTCTCATCTTCCTGACTTGCTTTGCTCCTTGGCCAGAGATTTCCCCTTCCTGAGGGTCTCCAAGTTTAACCACTGGAGATGGGAGGGAGCAGAGAGGAATAAGAAAGAGAGCTGGGGAGGGAAAATCCAGCAGACTGGGGGACAGGGGTACTGTATTTTCCTCAAGGGCTCATTACAGCTTTTGTGGCACTAGCTCTTCTCTAAGCCATGCCATCGAGTAAAGTTCATTTTCTTCTGGAAAGCCAGACTGATTGAAGAATGGGCTTCACATGTAGATGCTACATCTCCCCCCTCTCCTTCTCTGGTGTTCCCATCTCCATAGTGTGCCATGGTTTGCTGCTAAGTGGCAAAATGAAAAGCTATTGCCTTCCATGAGCTTCATGCTGGCCCCAGCTTCATGGGACCATTTTTTCACTTGCTGTGCACATTTCTAATGCTCATTTCGGGGTGAAACCCACACCTGTGCACACACTCAAGGCAAGAGCCTCTCTAGCTACTGCTGCTCTCATGTGTGTGACTGCACACATCCCCGGCAGTGGGCTGGGGGCTGCTCCCCTGTGCCAGGGCCAGTGGTGCTGGCTGGGTCCCCTGTCCTGCCATGGTTGGCACAGGCAGGTGCTGACAGCAAGCATGGCAACAGCACCATGCTGCCACATGTGGGAAAGCCCAAGCTGTAGGAATCTCGCCTGCTGCATCTGAGATGGATGTGTCCAAGTCTTGTCAAGACAAAAAAATGCAGAGCTAGCGTCTACATCATGCACACTCACAAGATGAGAAATTCCAGCACTCATAAACCTGGTTTTCATCACTGAGTCATATGAGTTTCTCTGGATTCCCACCAACTCAAGTATTTCTACACAATTATTATTTTAGCAATAGTGACTTTCAACTACATATAACATTAGAAATGAGATCAGAAACAGCCACTTACATGGGGAAAGTAATTTTATATTGAAAATATAATACATTGGTATATGCTTTAACTGCTGAAATAGTTTATGTATGATTTTCATCTGAAGGCAAAGTTTTCTTCAGAATACTTGTTCAGATATTTTTAAAGCATGGGTGTGTAAATACATAGAAGTCAAAACTGAACAAGAACCTTACTGCCTTAGGCCACAGCTAGGCTTTTAATAAGATTTAGTAACACTAATGGTTGATCCCCTTTAACATTTCTAGACATTGCCTTTTCCTTCCACGGTCAATTAGTGATTGTTTGGGGGCACTGGCTGGCCGATAGCTACTGTGGTCCCCTTTGGGCTGCCCAGGCCATGTGAGAGCCATCCTCTCCTCAAGCTTGCACCAAATGTTGGGTAAAAGTCCCATGTGCCATTGTCTGAGGAGGGACTGAGTATGGAAGTATCATGTAGAAGTCATGTTGTGAACATGGCGTTTGAGGCTGGTGGGCTACATCCTGGTTTATTTACTGGGCTTTTATGACTGCTGAATCTTGTTTGAACAGCCACCCTCCCAGTTGAATGCAGCTGTCATGGGTCAATGGAATTTAAGGACTTAGAGTTGCTTTGACCATTGCAAAAATAAAACTGAAAATTCAATCCCTTTGTTTATCATGTTGTAACTCCATTTATTTAATTGGCACTATTTCATTTTTGCAGGGTTATAACAGGACACTCCTATCTGGGAGACAATGTGAGATTAAGATACAGATTTAGAATTCCAGTGCTATGAAGATTTTAGTCAAGGCTGTTGAATTAACTGTCATTGTTTTTTGTAACATAAGAACATCACATTTGGCTAAAACTGAACCACCTACAGAAGAACCAGATTTGTTGTTAATTACAATACTTCTCATACTTCTAAACTAATGAAAAGACAGAGTTATGGTAAGGGGCTGGACAGACTGTGTTTAAAAAGGATGAAATGAAGTTCTGGTAAATGTTTTGGAATGGTTGTAGCACCAAAGACAAAACCCTCAATTTTTCAGACATGATCCTCTGTCCAGTTGCATTCAACAGGATTGAACAGTCTCAAAGGTAAGCTTAAGACTCTGTGGTGAGCTATTGAGCTGTTGGCCAAAGCACTTTGAGAGTACTGCGACCTTAGACAGTGGAAACTGAGCTATGGAGATTATATGGTCACAAAGTGAAGCTATAGAGCCATCACAACTCCAGATTACCAGCCTAATAAGTGGCTTCACCCTTCTCCAGTCACCCTGAGAAAAATTTGATCCTTTACACCAGGGATGTCAAACTCATTTTCAGCGGGGGCCACATCAGCCTTGTGGTTTGCCTTCAAAGGGCCGAATGTATTAGCTACATTTATACAGTCCTGAAATTACATTTGGCCCTTTGAAGGCAACCGTAAGGCTGATGTGGTCCCTGGTAAAAATGAGTTTAACACCAATGCTTTAGACAATAGTTGTAGAGATTTCCTGTCCTATTCCACCTTCTCACCCCATCTGTTGTTTTAATGCCAGCATTTCCCAGGTCTGGGCTGATTTATCCTTCATTTGTTGGCCAGACACTGAGAGATGGTCTCAATATATCTCCAGAACATCTTGGTGCACAGTGAATGCATGTCAGCAGCAGCCCAGCCACTTGTGCAGCCCAACAAGTCTTTAGTCAATTTGGCAACTCCAGGGCCATTTTGCTGTTGTTGTTGTTGTTGCTTTTGTTTTCCCAGCTGGAAGTTCCTCCCTTCACAAATGGGAAAACATTTTAGATGAGGCCAAAAAAGGGCACTTAGCAGTTTTTGTTTTAGGATCGTGCTTCTATTCAGGATTTTCAGCTGGGAAGACTCCCTGGAGAAGCACGTACTGGACAGAGAAACAGCTGGGGTGGAACTGGGGATCCTGTCGCTAGAAGTACTGAGTCTGGGGTGGGGACAGATAGGCAGACAGCAATATTCTTCCTCAGTTCTTTTAGGCTCTTGCAACTGCAGCCTTATTTGAGTTGCATCTGGACAGTCAGAAGCAATGGAGAGCTGGCCACCACTGAGTCTGGCTTTGAGCCGTTGCTGAGTGTCACGTCTCAGTGTGCATCTGCACAGATTTTGACCTGTGATCTGCAGGTTCCATGAACTCCCATCATCCATGAGAAACCTTCAGCATCTTCTTGCAGGCCCCAAACCAGACCTGTGAGAGAAACAGTCCTGAAAGTGACTGCAGTGTCATTGCTGTGGGAATACTGTCGGTAGTTCAATAAAAACAGGTGTTTAACCAAGTGCCAGGCAGCGGGTGGGTTAGAAAAAGGCTGATTAACAACAAACACCGGCTTGTGTCTTCCTGCTGTGGTGTTGCTCTGCAAAGTGAAGGCAGATTAGGCAGTAATCTCTTTCAGGTGCTTTCAGGCTTCTGCATGTGAGGGAATAGGACTAAAGCAGGGCTTGTCTCACTGCCTGCATGTTGGACTCCTGCCGGTTTGCAAACATGTCACTCCCCTGGAGCAGTTACTACAATTGCTGGAGTGGAACATTAGTAACAAGAATTCAGTTCTCTACTTACAAAAGCTTTGATGTGTCCCAGAGAAGGAGTTAACCACGTGGGCTGCTTTTTGCATGTGCTCCTCTCTCCTCCGTTTTTCCTGGAATTCCTGCTCTGTGGCTGGGGATCTTCTCCACTTCTGCCTCTGCATGTATGCCTTAGAGATGTATTATAGCTGCCTTCTCTCCTTGGCTTGCTTCTTGGCCATGTTCCCCCTTAGCCAAGCTACTCAGCTGCCTCATTCTTCTGCCAGTAGTGCCCTCAGTCCTTCACTCCTGCACTTTCCTCCCCACTGTTCCGATCCAGTGTACAATACTGTAATGGCTCTTGTCCTGCTCTTGTCCTTATGCTGTTGCCAGGACCTTGCTCCAGAGGCAGTCTGTGCTTTGCCATTTGCAGGTGCTGTTGCAATATTTTGCAAAATGGTACAGCTCAGCAGTGTTTGCATACTACTGCTGATATTAAGTTTTGTCTTTTTAGTGTTACAGAGCAGATTACCATTGCAAAGTCTGACTGTGTAGAACCGCAAGGAGAGTAATGCTAATGTGATCAGCAACTGAGATGCTTTGTTTGGAAAAGCAGAAGTTTTAACTATAAACAAAGTAAAATGAATACATATGTCTTCCAGTTTAAAATACTATTGTGAGAAGCCCAGAAAGCTGGTAGGGGGTGTGCTGGTCTGCACAAGATAAATTATCTAATCTTGTTCGATCTGTCAGTCATAACAATGCAATTGTGTAAGCCTCACTGAGTGATTTAGATACTTTAAATTTAAGACGGACCCTTGGGCTTATTGCATATCCTCAAGTGCACAACTCTCCTGTTGGCTTTGCTTTTGAAAAGGCAAGCGGCCAAGCCATGGCACTGAAAGTAGCTGTTGGGCTCTATTGTCTGGGTTAGGGTTAATCACAACAGTTTGCTGCTTGCAGTGCTGAATCATCAAGGGGAAAAAATGTAAGCTTGGCAGTAAAATATGTATGTGCTGCATTGTAGATTTTCAAGCTTGCTTGGCAAATTAAAACCAGAAGCGTATACTATAGAGAGGGCTCAGAAAGCTTGAAATGGCTTTTCTCCTCTTCAATAAGTTATTTTATCTATAATCTTAAATAGAAGCTGTGCTGCTGAAAGGACTTTTGTAGCTCTGGTGGAATAGCTAAAGTACAAAAATAAACATAAAAAATTCAAAAGGCTGTTCTGGGTCAGGAAGAAAAAGGTCTCTCTGTACCAACCTGCCCACAGATAAGACTATGAGAAGAGGTGGCACTGTCTTCCTCTGAGCCCAGTGAAGCCTCTGCTTAAAAAATGAGAGAGGTTTGAGCTCTTTCAGGCACATGACAAACAGCAGCTCAAGCCTACCAAGTTAATTTAGAGAGCTGAGAATCTCTCTGTATATCATTGCCTGTCATTCTTCTAATGAAAAAGAAAAAGGGAGTGACTGAGCTCTTCTGGCATTTCCAGAGCTTTGACAATATGAGCTGTAACAGGTGGGGATGGGGCTTTGCTGGTCATTTCTTTGTGCAGAGACCCAGACCCAGCGGTGCAGAATGTGCAGCTGCATCTCAGGAACTGGCCTCGGAGATTTTCCTGCTGCCTGCTCTCCAGGCAGGCTCTGGCCCAATTACGTGCATCCACACGTATTTATATAAGTACATACACTGCAGAGTTATCTTTGGCCCTTGCAGAGCTGCACCCTCCAAAACATACGCAAGGATTGGCATTAGGAAACATAGGAAAAGTCCAAAGACAACATCAGCACACATCCACATTTAAGACACACTATAAAGCAAGATCTGGTATAAGCCAGACCTTTTCTCTTTTGCTTTTATGTACATTAACTCCTGATAATCTGAAAGTTCAAGATGTTTCACATCTGGTTGTTTACAAGACAGAGCTGTGGGTGATGTATGGATTATATGACAGCTTTCACGGGGCTGTGTGGGGAGAGGTGTTACAGTTTGGGCAGAGCTGGACTCTAAGATGGCAGAAGCAGCTGCAGATGTGTCTGGCAGAGAGAAACACATAAGAAAACAGTAACATATGCTGCAAAAATGTGAGGGTTAGGTCCAAGTTCAGGCTTAGTTCTAGGTTTAGGACCTGGGAGGAAGGAGTCAGTTTTGCAGCTAGTCAATGAGTGAGTCTTGGTAGCTCTGAGTTTGTGAGGGAAATCCTGAGGCAAAAGTAGTGGAAAAGTGTTATCCTTTATTGAAGAATCACCCCCTGCTTAACACATACTGAGATTAACAACTTTGGTTGTCATGGGAAAGGTTTATATGGATTTGGGTTCCTCATCTAAAAGATAAACTTATCATCATCAGCCAATGCCTTTGTTACTGAGTAATAGCCATATTAATAGATCAATAAATACATTGCCTCTCCCTGGAAGTATGGTAAAAATAACGAAGTATAGAAGCCAGGTAGCAATCTGAAACCAGATCTCTTTTTAGCTCTCCTATGCTAACATCTACTCCTGCTCACAGAACAATCCAGTCCTTTTGTGAACCCAGCTACCGCATATGACTTAGCAAAGTTTCACGTGTCTCTTCCATCAGGTATCCATTGCTTCCCAGCACCTTTCCCTCTGGCCAGCTGGGCAGAAAGAGGCATCTGCTAAATGTGGCAAGACTGCTACTGCTGCTTGGAGAGCCAAAGCAGGGGGAAGCATCCGCACCGTGCCCAGACGCCGCCTGCTGCATTTCCCCTTTGGCTTCCTCTGCTTGTTCCAGCTTGTTGCTAGAATACCTTTTTGCTCCAGCTGAATAAGCAGAATACTGAGACACTATTGAGAATAGGTTTGTGCCACGTATCAAACTGACTGATGGGTATAGCACTACTGCACAGTAATAGCAGTCTGGAAGGTTGTGTGTGCTTCAGTTTTGTTATTTGATCAGTGCATGTTAGAGAGACAAACAAATAGGACATTTGTAGCTTGGTCACAGAGCCAGCAAAGGGGAAATGGCTCTTACCTTTGAGTAAACATGAACAGTTGTGGAAAGACCATTCATAGTCCCCAAATGAACCCATGAAGTTGTTGTGGGTGTGATTTAGTTAGGATATAAGACAATCCAGATTCAGGGAGGAAGTGGCATCCAATTTTATCAGTGGGATTAATTGCTGGAGCTCTTACAAGTGATCACTCCTTTCTCTTTCCCAGCTAGCAGTGTACAAAATGCTGTTCTTTGATTATCCCCACATGTAAAATTACATACAGTATCTGGCTGAGATGAAGCTTTTTTAGAAATGCCTTGACCTTAATAACTAACTCACTGAGGGAAACACTGAAATCCTGTAACAGAAGGCACCGTTGATGAACCAGGTATTGTTTATTGCTATTAGCATAATGTACCAAGCCAGGAACGGAATTTATGTAGATGTAATTTCTTCCAGCTTGCTGCTTACCAAAACTTGTTGGTGTTGGACATGGGCTGTTTCTGCAAGTTCAGACCTCTCCTTTATTTTATGAGGTAATGTGAACCAAGGAAAATTCATAATAAAGAACCAGACTAATTTCCAATTAAATATCTCCATCCAAGATAAAATTCCAAGGTTAGTTTTGTCCTCATTATAATGATTTTATTTTGGCTAAAGAATGATCAACTCATTAGCAACACATACGAGGATGATTATGTTTAAACAAATATGCTGGGAGTAGAAGTTTAAACTTTCCTTAGTAGGAAAAAAAAAATCCACAAACATAATGAATTTGGTCTTATGAGGAAAAAACTTCAATTCACCGAGCAAGAATCTGGAGGCCTGTCCCCACCAGTGAGAATTAGAAGAAACAGCAACATAGCTGGATCCCCAACACATCGCAAGGAAAACAGACCTGATTTAAAAATTTAGATTTAAAGATTTAAAAATCTTGCACATAACATCTGAGTTCTGTGAGGCACTGGTGAAAAAACTCCAATACCTTGGTAGCATTATTTCCCTTTAGTTGCCAGTAGGGCAGAAGGGCAATTTGGAATCATTGGCTGTAGGAGCAAAAGAGGCCTCTCCTGGGTCATCAAACCATGTTCCATCAAAATCAAAGAGCTTGGTTTATTTGACCTAGCAAATAGGAGGCTGAAGGGATCTGATTGCTTTCTGCAAATACGCGATGAAGGCAGGCATCGGGGAGCACGGAGAGCTATTTAAGCTAAAGGACAATGCTGGCACAACAACACATAAACTGGCCAGAATACTTTAAGGCAGGAAATTAAAAGGCAATTTCTAGCTATTAGAGGAGTGAGCTTTTGGAAAAGCTTTCCTGTGGGAGTAGTTGGGGAGGGAAATAATTACTTTTAAGATGTTATTAAAAGGATTATAAAATGCAGTTGCTAGAGATAAGATGAAGTAGGATGGGGAAGAAATACATCCCCTCATATCCACCAAAGGCTTAATTCCTTAAAAGGAAGGTATGCACAGCATTATGTGGGACCAAGAGATTTGTTAGGGTAAGATCCATAAGGCATCTTGGTATGTACAGAGGACTCATAGACTTTTAGACTAAACCATGTTACCAAAGACCTGCATTTGCATTAGTGAAATTTCCTAGACACCTAGGAAATTTTTAGGCATGCCTAGAAATATTGTCAAGTTGTCAGGGCTGGGTAGTTCAATGTCTTTTTCAAACATAAACCTGATTTCTTACACAATTACACTTCAGATATATTGCTGAGTCCTCTCTTTTTGAAGTGGATCAAAGAACGGCTGGTCAGTGTGTTTGTTCCCTGCACCTGATCCCTGCAGTCTCTCCTGTCTTCTTATTAAACTCCATTTCCAACCCTTTGCCTGGGTGAGGGGTATATGAGGCTCCAAATGGCAGGGACTGGTGTGAGACCATAGGGCAGAGGGGCTCATGTGTCTAGGGTGCAGCAGCTGGAGGGACCAGAGTGCATGTGCCTTATGCATGTATGTCAGGCTGTGTATTTGTGAGCAAACACCAAGCTGGACTAGCAGTGGACAGGCAAAATATTTGGGAGCTGGATATTTGAGCGGCTGTGATTCTGGGCTGGATACTCAAGAGACCAGAGGGTCTCAGAGTTTGCTGCTGGAGGGACAAGGAAAACCAAGCCAGCTATTGGGAAGACCACAATGTCTGGGGTTTGGCTACCCATGAGACACTAGGTCTGGCCCAGACACCAGAGAGACCAGTGTGTGTGTCAGCACATGAGGCAACTGGGAAATCAGTGGATCCATAGGCCTAGCTGCTGGGGAATCCAGTATGTCTAAGCAGAGCTGCTAGAGAGATACACCTGTACTTCTTTTTTGTCAATGGTCTTTCATCCTGATTAGCCAGACAGTGGAACAGAATGATGTTTTTTGGTGCTGGCTATGTTTGCCTGTACTGTGTTTTCTCTTTGTCTGTAAATGTAATCTGCACCTTTTGGGAAAATGTGCTTATCCCTGGTATGGCTGGATCTCAGGATGCAGAGCTGCAGCAGCCTCTGTGGGGCTACCAGTTTGGATAACTCTTAACACAAGGTGCCATGAATACTTGCCCCATAATGCTATTTTTTTCTTCTTTATTTGCAGGTCAATGCCAAACTGTTCAGAAAGGTATGATGTGACTTTGCTTGCTCTCCTTGGAGAATCTCGAAACCTTAAGTATTTCTTAATTATTTCCTGACAAGTTTGTAATGTTGGTGCTCTAGTAGGTCTTGTTGCTAGAGAGATGATCTCTTTCATACAAGGTAGAATTTTGCTGCTGTGATAATGGTGTTTGTTACCAGTCAGAGACTTTAGCAAGAGAAGGAGGCTCAAACTGTAATAGCCAGTAATTTTATGACAAATCTCTCAGTTACTTCCTTTGCACCTCTGTGTGGCTAAAGGTATCGCCAACATTTATCTTTCCTAAGACCTCTTAACCTGATTTCTTAAAATGTATTAGGTTTATGTGAATATATGTGTAAGCACATTTATGGTCCTACTTGCCTGAGAGTCAAGTCCCAGAATAACTTTTGAACCCTGTGAGCAATTTCAATCAAATTACACAGAGGGGCTGCAGTTTCAGAGATAATAAACTCTTGCAGATTTTGTGTGGCCAATCAAGGAAGAGAGATATGTTACTGAAACCTTCCCCACTGAAAAAAAAAAACCAAACAACTATGTGATCTCACACCTCATCAGTGAGTCCATACCGAAAGGGGAGAGACAGGATCACAACTACACTTTAGTCGGGAGTCTGAGTTTCCCCCACATTAAATACCAGCAAATTCACACCTCAACAGGGGATTTTTCTCTCTTATGGATTCTCTAGTATTTAATAAGCTCAAACTGTATTCTTAATTTAAATCAAGTAAGATTTAATTGTCTATGAGACAATTTCTTTTGGAAACCTGGCTTTATTAATTTTGGTGGTTTCCAAGCTATATGAATTCCCTTGTGCGCCAGGTACTCCAGTGTTTTCTGGCCAGGGATTTGCTCTTTTATTGCTGTTCAGGTATTGAATTAATAAAATAAATCTCATTTTAGGAGCTGTGCCTATCAGTCAGATAACTCCTGATGCCCCATAAAATTGCCAGGTACCATCCGAATTCTGAATGACATCTTGTGGTGGTTGCAACCCCTCCCTCCTCCCAGGCCACTTGAGCACCTGGATACCCAGGCAAACAGGGCATGTCAGGGAGAAAAAATTCCCATTGTGCAAGTGCAGTGAAATGAAGCACTGAGGCAATCCCTGTGCTCTCAAAACTCCTGCCAAATGGGAAAAGACCCTCCTTCAGCCTGAAAAGGGCAGCAACCATCAGTCACTCCTGACAGCCTAATACACCTGTGGCTCCCTGATACCTGGACCATAGCCCGAGCAGTATGGTACAGAAATATATTATCTGAAATGTTCTACACATAGATAAATGGTAGAAAGCACCAGAAATTACCTCATCCTAAGTATGGCCACAGTGGAAATTTACTGATTAAAATCAATGACCTCGCAACCCTATAAATAACGACCCTAAAGTGAGACCTTTGCGTTCTCCTGGATCACAGCGGGCCGTGACCAGAACCCCCTTCTGATGGGTACGTCTGAAAGAGCTGACTTCATGAAAACTCAGTAATCATCTGCTGATGATTCCATGAGGATCCAAAGGCCTAGCTCAGCACAGTGTGCCAGTAAGGATAGATTTCTTGAGATTCAAAAGTGCTCATTGAGAATGTCACTAAAATGAGTAATTTGCTAAACTCAAGAGGAAATTTTAACAATAGTTGTACCCACACATATATTACACATATATTCACATATCCACGAATTATGAGTGTTAGTGTGTGACTAAAGTGTGTGTGATTGATAACCCTGTATGTGTGTGTATTTTATTCCCATATTTAGGTATGGGATTCTGTGTATATTATTTATCTCTTTCATAAGTATAGTGTGATGTTGCCAGCATCAAATCTTTAATGAAGTCACTCGATTGATTATAAAAAAATATTGTGTTGCTTTAAATCACTTTATTCATCACATGTTGATTATGAATTATTAGAAATCATATATTAAATATTTGATCTACCTCAATAAATCTCAAATTGCTGCTAAACCAAAGTAGTTATAAATCTATTCTGCAAAACATCTATTTGCATCAAATTGTTCACAATCTCCAGACAAAACATACTTCCCATCTTCTTTCTATAGGTGGGTTTAGACATCAAATTCATTTGAGGGTATTTTAAACTGCCTCTAGTCTATCTGTGAACAACAACAACAACAAGTTCACAGAGAGTGTCATTTGTTGTGTTGTCTTTGAACTATTTAGAGTGTCAATGGAGCAAGTTATTTTTCACATGTTCCTCTCCTTTCCATAGCAAAATGTGTGGACATCACCTTAAGTTCTTGTACTGATGTTGCCTATACTCAAACAATGTATCCTAATTTCCTGGATCAGAAGACTCGAGAAGTGATTGAGTACAGCTCAGAGTACATTCTCATCAGCGTGCTGCACAACTTGCTCCAGGGAGAATGCAACCCAGACCTGAGGCTCCTGGGCTGCTCAGTGCTGGCCCCACAGTGTGAAAAGGATAAAGTTATAAAGCCCTGCAGGCATGTTTGTGAAAACCTGAAAAAAAATTGCCTCCCTGCTTTTGATGCAATAGACATGGCTTGGCCCTACTTTTTGGACTGTGACCGCTTTTTTGCGGAGGAAGAAGAGGGATGTTTTGACCCACTGGCAAAGCTGCGAGGTAAGGGAGGAAGCTCTGATGATGAATCTTACTTGTCTAGGTGGGAACAGTCTCATCTCACTCAGCTTGACACGTCTATGGCACAAAACCTCCCCACTTGTCATCTCAGCTTGTCGTCTTTATAGACACCTGTAAGATGTGATTCATTTTGTTCCACCTATTTTAAACACTTAATTAAACTGTGCTCAAGAAGCATCTGTTTCTCTCCCTCATATACAAAGAGCATCGAGACAGGCAGCTCACAGGTAGATGTTTGGACTGCCAACGTGCATTTAGATAAGCCCTGCCCTGTGTGATAGCTGTCTGTATATTTGAAACATTTTATTTTAAAACTGAATCTTTAATGCACTTATAAATTCATGACTGCTTGACAAGCTTAACAGCTCATTAAAATAATCTCATTAGTGATTGTCATGGATTTTTGTTTAGATGAAGAAGATCCAGATAGTTAAAGACAGCTGAATTTCATAAAAAATTAATCTTATCCACCAGATTCAAAGGGAAAAATCTGTACATTTTGTGACTAAAATGTACTAAACATGCCAAAGGGGAAATTAAAACTGGAGGTTGCACAAAATATTTAGGAGTGTGCATATGCATTAATACGGGTTTGCAAACAAAACATGCCATAATAAACAGCATAGGATGTACTACATAGATTCAAAGTTTTGATTGCAGCTGTATTTTCTATAATTCTGCTACTGAAAAAGTTATTTTGTGGAAAAGTACAAGCATTCATGCAATCCTCTGAGCACCATGGTTTTAAACACTGTTACAATTTTTCTTTGCAGGAGAAGTAGATGTTGAAGAAGATTTGTCTTCAGACTTGCCAGCAACTTTTATTCAGTTCAAACACCATTCATATTCCCAAATGGTGAGCACATTGAAGAAGACTGCTTCTAAATGCTCCCATATTGCAACAACTTACAGCATAGGTCGAAGTTTTGAAGGGAAGGATCTTTTTGTGATTGAGTTTTCAACCAAGCCTGGACACCATGAACTGCGTGAGTTATATCAGTGTTGATCAGGTTGCTTGAGGGAACTCCAAATTATCCATCCGAGTGGAAACAGATCCTTTTAACAGGTCCTTACGTCACATAAACTGTAAAAAGCACTGATTCAAAAACATTTATCCTCCTTTGTGTTCCTGAATTACAGAGACAGCAGATGATTCACTGTAGCAATTACAATCTGGTTGCAATTTCCTAACTTTATGACTTCAGTTTATGACCATGATTGACATTCCTTGTCCTTAGATCTATGTCCATGTACTTGGTTGCAATGATAAGGCGAATATCTATTTGTGCCCAGCACACAAAGATGTTTGGATAATTTTCTCTTACTGACCTGCCGTCTTCATCATCTACCACTTCTTCTGTCTTTTTATTGTTATTGTCTTGTCAAATATTACACACTTCCTACAAGTAATGCTTGTGCCTAGTCTAAACATAGTCCTTCACATCCTAAAACATGTACATCTTGTGAGAAGGCCTCAGATACAGAAGGACATTGACATCAGAAAAGGGCAATGCAGCACAGAAAACAATCCTCCCCAGCAGAGATTCAGGTCAGTGCAACATCTGTCACTTACTGAATGATAGCAGGAATTTATGTTATCATTGTGCCTGAACATCCTTAGGATATGAGGCCTCACAGCTTTTCTGCAAAAGGGAATCATGCTGTTCTCTGTTTTGTGGATTCATCACTGAGACAACAAGGGCCAGATTTTTAAATGTTCTCAGTTCTTCAAAATGCAGATCAATTTCTTGGGGAATATTAGGTATTATTTTCCAGTTACCAGCTCCCAGCTCAAAAATAGTACCTGAGTAAATCTAATGGACTGCTACAGCCATTGCTGCATACCAAGAGCCCCAGGTTTTTTCTCAACAGACTAGCTCCAGCATCAAAGAAGCCTCAGCAGTGTAGTAGAACTGAGCTAAATCTGACAATACTTTACTGAAATTATGATCTCAGGTCAAGCTACTGTGTCCTCAATGTGATATGCTGCAGGGGAGGCAGCTAAGACAGCAAAGACTGGTGTTAGCTTTGTTTGCTCTCAGCCACATTGCCTTGCATGGTGTAGGGGTATTTTGAGGTGCCTTTAATCTTGATCAAGATCTCAGTAGACGTCTTTGACAGAGCAAAGATCTACATTACTATTTCCTGGCATATCATCCTTCCTCTCTTCCGTATAGAAAAGAAGTTTCAGGTGTCTTTTTAAGCTGATATTCTATTTACAGGAAAACACAAAGCCTATGAATCAGGCTTTTTAATTAAAACTGTGATATGGCGTGATAAAAGATGGTAGTTTAACACATTACTTAGTATTTCCTTCTAAATATGTTGCTTCATGCTGTGCAAGAGAGCATAAAGGAGGGTGGAAATAGCTCTAGAGTTGGATATTTTGCCAGCCTGAGCAAGCTGGCATAATAGCTCTGTGCCAGCCCTCCTCCAGTGCCTAGTGCTCAAGGCTGGCCAGGATCAAAGAAGATGATGAAGGGATAGACAGGAAAGGGTGTCTCAAAAATGCATCTATTTTCTACTTTCCATTAGTCTCTAAGGAAGGATGGAAATTCAGAGAATAACTGTGGGGAATTGTGAAGTTATGTGTTTCTTAAAGTCTTATTCCACCGCTATTGAGCCTAAAAGCCACTTTTTATGCATGACCTAATTTCTGTTCCAAATAGAAGGCTAATATATTACACATCTGCAGGTCGTTTCTAGGATCTGTGATATTATATGGCATTAAAGCCACCCAAGGTAAGTGAGAGTGCCAGGAGAGTATTTTGTTCCTTCCCAGCCATGGCTTGACATTTTTGCTTGCAGCATTCTTTGTTCACAATTAATGACGAGTTCAGCAAAAGCTCAGTGATGACTGCCTCTTACGGTTTGGGATCCTGAAAGTACGGACTTACTTTATTTCTCATTATTTCAGGTGTCTCTGAACTGATTTGTAATGGAGGGAAATTCACCTGGAACTGCTGTGCTATTTACAGGAATGTATGCATTAAATTAGTGTAAATAAAACTTTCTGACTCATCGGTAAGATATTTGGGTTACTCTGCTTTTGGAAACCATCCAAGTACAATCAAATTAAAGCATCTCATTGTTTCATATTCCACAGTCAAGCCAGAATTTAAGTACATTGGCAATATGCATGGAAATGAAGTTGTGGGGAAAGAGCTGCTAATATACCTTGCACAGTATCTGTGTTCGGAGTATCTTCTCGGGAACCCTCGCGTCCAGACCTTGATTAATAACACCAGAATTCATCTCCTGCCTTCTCTCAACCCTGATGGGTATGAATTGGCTGCAGAAGAGGTAAAAGACTTTTTTTTATAAGGAAATATTCAGTGCTTCATGTTTCTAAAATTCCCCATGGGAAAGGACAAACTGGGAGGGGAGTGTCACGTATGGGAGGGAGTGTTAGTCAGCAGCCAGAATCCCAGGTCAGTTTGGTGGTAGGTTGCTTTCCAAAGACGATGTGAACAGAGCTAAGAGGAAATCAGAGCCATGCCTGTCATTTTGGCTGCCTGCATGCGATGACGTGGGAATGACTGTTACTTTTTCACACATTTAGCACTCTCTGCTATCAGTTCCAGAACAAAATGGCCACTGACTCACTTTTCACCTCACTTTCATTGCTAGCACCAGTAGCACAAAAATAGGACCTTTCTCTTTCTGCGTTGCTTGTGTGGTGAGCTCTGTCTGTTGTATGAGTCTGAGGTTTTTGCATTCTTGTCTTGGAGCATCAGCTCTATTTTCTTTTTCTCCTCCTCTAACCCACTCTGCATGGTGCTCTGTGCTGAGTACGAAACTGCTGTGTTCCTCTCGTGAGTCACATCACTGGTGAGTGAAACGCTTCCTGCACACTAGTTAGTGCGTTAGTGATCATGGGGATAAAAAATGATTAAGAAGTGTGGGCTTTTTTAATAGTATAGACATTTTCAGCTTATTTCCTTTAAAACTTCCACTTGAATAAAATGGCATTTTAAATAATTTCCACAAAGTGATGAAGATATTCTGAGGTTGGCTTCTATGTTACAAATTAGGGAGCTGGTTACAATGGATGGGTCATCGGAAGACAGACAGCTCAGAACTTGGACCTGAACAGAAATTTCCCTGATCTGACGTCTGAAGCTTACAGAAGAGCTGAGATTCGTGGGGCCCGCCTTGACCACATCCCCATTCCACAATCCTACTGGTGGGGTAAGGTATGAATTACAGATTTTATAAATCACGTATGCTGCAGAGAAACTCAGGAATTAAGAACCTGAGTTTGCTTAGTCTGAATTTATTCTCTAGTAATCAGGGTTTTCAAGTAGGAATAAACTGGATGGGCTAGGAATTGGCATGAAAAATCCTGGTGTAGTTCTGGCCAAAGAGGCAGGTGTCACAAATCACTGGGAAAATTTGTGGATAATTTAGATTTTTCTATTTTATATTAAGAATAATTACTTTTAGGAGGGGTCACAAGTGTGTAACAATTCCTCATTAGTGATTTAAACTGCAGTAGTAGGGTAAAAGACTTTACAAACTTGACCATCATTGCACTAAGCTCTGCACAGGTTTGATGCAATAGTGGTTTCTGCCTTGGAAAACATACAGAGAAAACATACATACATGTGAAGTTGCGTGGCATCAGCTTTCCATTGAAAGGATGTTTATAAATCACAGTAGTCAGCTGGAGCAACAGAAACTGCCTGTCAGGCTGCAGTGGTGCTGGAAGAGAGAATTGCTGCTGCCTCCAGTCCTGGGGAGCAGGATGGAGGCAGCACTGCGGGGCCTCACACTCATCATCACTAACCTTTGTGTTACATGATGTCCAGGAATGCAAAGCTCCATCCTACCTGTGCCACTGGCAGTCCAGCAGCCCACAACACTAGCAATTCAGATAGGAACTTAGTCCATCTCAAAACAAGAAACACAAGAACCTAACTCACTAGTTCTGATTTTGAGATCTTGGCTTTTCTTCTGCTTTTAAACTCATTTTACTGTAATTCAATTTTTTTTTTTTTTTTGCTCATGCAGAGCCTCAGATAGGTGGGGAACAGGATCGTTCCAGCAGAAGATTTGAGAGACCATACTTTGGTTTTCTTCTCTGCTGCAGGTGATCTCATATGAGGCCAGGTCTAAATCCCAAAGGCATCTGTGATGCTACCCCAGTGTCTTGGTACCCCATTTCACAGTAGTGAAACTGGATAAAAGGTCTCACTTTCTTGAGATAATGTGCATATTGAAGATGAATGGCTATGAAAATCTCTGTAATGCATGTTGTAGCAGACCACTTATTTTTAACATAACTAAGTGGAATAAGTTTATTTTATGAATGTAATCATATAGATCCCAGCTCATTTCATTAGGTTTCTAAATAAGTATAAGGTCACAAGCTTCACAGTTTCCAACTTTTGACTGAATAATGAGAGATGAGATAACAGTGAGCCGGTAAATGTGAGTGAGTGCCGAGCTTCAGATGGGAAAGATGCTCAGGAATTCTGAAAGGAGAAGTTATTGGTTTTTCCTTTTGGAAAAAAAGTCATAGAAAATGCCTTTAGTTTTCCATGGAAGTATCCAGGAAAGCTACTTTTGCCCTTTCAGTCTGGACATAATGGCTGTGCAGCAGACTTTGAAGTATGAAGGAAGGGATGAAGAATGCCCACCAGCTGTATGTGCACTCTCTCTGAGTCCAGAGGTACATGACTGAAGGCCCAAGCACAACTGAGGAAGGACAAACATGGCTTTGGCCCCTCTTTGTGTCAGTAGCTGGTGCAAGCTGTGAGCTTGTCCCACACTGTGCAGCACAGAGTCTCCATAACTCTCTGGATTTTCTGGCTCTAACTTGCTTGCTCCCTCCTCCAAATCCTGCTTCTGCCCTGGTCCTTCTGCTGGTCTTTGGGATGATCAGTGTTAGGCAGCTACTTGCAGAAGTCATTTTTACAACCATGTGTTTAGCTTTCTTAGATGCTGTGGAACATCATAGCATTTTATAGAGGGCTGGATGGAGACAGCTCAGCATTTCTCCCACAGTTATCCCATTGCCATGGCAAGCTGTGCCCCATATACAGGATGCCAGTCATACCGGGGTGTCTGTCACCACAGGCAAGGGACCAGGAATATGCAGCACACAACCACCCTCTGTCTGAGCTCTGCCTCACTGGATGCAGACCCTGGTATATAAACACATTCCTTCTCCTCCAAACCTTTTATTGTTATTGAAGAAGAAGCTGAAATAAGATGATGGTCCAATGATTTATTCCTCACGACACCAAACCTCAGAGAACCTCTAGATACTCTCTTGACCCCAAAGTGGGTCCTGACCTAAACAACACCCAAAGCATCTCCAAATATATGTGCTTTGCAGAACAAATGAGGGAAGCAATTTGTTCACGACCTGGATGGCACCACAAAATTTCCTTGACAACTGCAATTTCACATGGTTCAGAAACCTAGCAATAAGAAGTCTCACAGACTCGAGTCCCCCTCCTCCACCGGTGGTATCACAGGACAGAAAAATTGGGTCTCCCATAATGAGCTTCAATTTTGTCAGGCAGATGAACCATGGCTTTCACAGTAGTTGGCTTTGTGCATGCAAAAACATTAGATTGGATATTTCAACACCAGCCTCTCAGCTTTCATTTATTTAATAGTGTTTATTACCTGCCCTATTAAAGTAATTATCTGAGTATTGCAGGGCATTGTATAAAGATGAGAAAATGGAAAGCAAGCTCCCAGACAATCCCACAAACTCAGGAGACCTCCTGCATCCCCGTAACCCTTGCTGTACAGTGCGTTTTGTTCCCCGCTATTATGAATAATTGTAATAAGTGTTCTGAGGGCTCAGACTGAGAGACTTTAGGCTTCATCTGAAATGAAGTCAGTCAAATTGGCATGATTCAAACAGAATGTGGAGGTCTGTGCCAGTGGAGGCTGGCATAGTCTTCAGCAAAATGAGTCTGATTGCTTCTAAAAAGAAAAAAAAAAATCTTTGAAAGCCATGGAGACAGTGACTAATTGCAGTGTAATTGACAGAAATGAGATTCAGGTCTCAAAAGGGTAGTGGCTATTCAATATACTTATGCAGGAATAATTTAGCTGTTTTCTAATTTTGCACCGAATTGTTCTTGTGAGATGGATACTTTCAGAATGATCTTGTCTGACTAAAAAGCAAGAGCCCTGGTGAAAAAAAAAAAAAAAATCAAAACCCACAAATCAAAAACCACATTAAAGGAAAAGTCTATGAGTAGTCAAAAGCCAGAGTGACATAGATAGCATCTGATATCATCCAGTGGAGCTGAACCAGGATGTGCACATTTCAAAGCCTTAATCACCGTACATGATGTCACTGAAATGTTATTAAGATAAAAATAGTGACATTGAAACTCCTGATTTTCCACAACATTCGCTTCAATAAGACATTGTCTCTCTGACACAGCAGTGTCTCGTGGGTTGTGCAGGTACCTAGTGAGCAAGCTGGCTAATCAGGGGGAGGGACTGAATTTAGGAACTCTCTGAGTAAAACTGTGAATTTCACCGTTGCTCACTGAAATACAGAAGCAACTTTAAATCGAGGCCCCAGACTGCTGTTGGAAAGCGGGGCTGATTCTGGCGTCACACGTGCCCTCTCTGGCTGGGCAGCGGGAGCTGGGGCAGCTGCTGGCAGGGCAGGGAGCTGCTGGGAGCTGGGGGCAGTGTCCTCCTGGGGAGGGCTGGTGCTGTGGGGCTTGGGGGATGCAGGCTTGTTGCCAGCTCCTCAGCCACCCCGTGAACCCCAAACAGGGACCCATGGGACAGGCAGTGCCACTTGCAGCTACTCACAAGGCACCTGAGGCCTTTTGCTCTTCAGAAAAGATGAGCTCAAAGGATCAACAAAGTGCTTTAATGGCACAGCCGAGAGTGGCTTGGTCAGTCCCAAATTCCCTTGGGATTAATTGTTATCAGATGATCCCAGATACACTGTACAAAGAGCAGAAAAGCAAATACTTTAACTGCTGCAGGTAGCATACTTTGGACACTGCCAGGTTCCTTGTCATGAGGCCTGGTGGGCTGTTTTCTTCTCTTACATTTGTCTTCTGTGAGTGAGTGTGTGAGACTGCAAAAGGTGCAGAGAATTTGTCTTTTCCTTTCAGAGTGCCCTTTATTTGCCTTTTTAAATATGTTTTTCAGGTCATGCCCTTCCTGGAAACTCTGTTTCTAAACTTCACATTATACAAAAAACCCTGTCTGGGTTTCTGGTGTGCAAAGTGCATTCTGTGCATTCCTGAGTTGGTCAGACTTTACCTGTTATGTCTCATCTTACATTTAAGTTGCCTCTTTACAGTACCAGGATTGAAAAGTCTGCAACACAGAGATTCAGGCTACCACTAGGTTGATAGATAAAATGGACAAGGTCTGTTTCTCCTGAAGACAAACGGGACAATCTGACTTGTGTCCATATGCTAACTACAAACTAGAGATTCAGTAATCCACTTTACAGCAGTGTACTTCACAAGTACAAGGTACGGGATTTTCAAATAGCACAGCTGCTGTGGCTGGAGACACTAGTTCAGCTCAATGACTACACAATGGTGTTTTAAGGAAACTAGGAGTACTCAGTTAATAATTATGGCATCTGAAGGGAGGTAGGCTCCTGCTTAGGTCAGGAACAGACAGAGTGATATCTTCTTAAGTAACTCCAGGTAAAACTGTATTTAGACATTGCTTTTCCCGAGACCCTTTGCTTTCTACCTCTTTGTTGGGAGCTGTAATACATCCATAGTGCACGTTTGCTTCACAGTGTTTTTCCCTGCTCAGCACTAAGTTTGTTCTACCCACTGCATCCCCAGAGCTGTGATTTACCAACAGCAGGATAAGGACTGATACAAAAGAAAAAAAGGAATTACTATTATTGCAACTCTAATGTATAGGTGTTTAGGGCTTTTGTTTGGTTGGTTTGTTGTTCGATTGTTTGTTTTGTGGTTTGTTTGTTCATTTGGTTTTGGTTTTGGGTTTTTTCCCTGCGCTTTGCTGCCTTGATTCACTGTTACTAGTCATTAGCCACTTTGGGATCCCGTCTGGATGATTTTCTAACTGCTGATGAAATCAAAGAAAAGAGTGATATGCAATGTTAGCAGCCCTACATCGATGCATAGATGTCTGTCATAACAGATCTTGCTCATTTTTTTAAAAACCTGCAAAGCACAGTCCGGATTAGCAGCCTCTGCCTTCACCCACTTTTCCTCGGTAACCCCACAAGCTTCAGGGAAAGGAGCCTCAGCTCCTCCCGGGGCACGGGCCTGTGTCTGGGCTTGCAGGGACCAGCCACCAGATGACACTCTTACCCCTAAGAATTGACTATCAGCGGAGCAGGTCCCTGAAATCCCCGCTCAGGAAAAGGGATGAAGGAGCCTCCCGTATGCCAGGGGCAAATGGGTGCCTGAGCATCTCTGGGAGTCCGTCCAGTGCCCATTCCCTTGGCCACTGTTTCTGAGAATGGGCTGTCAGAAAGACAAATTTTGCTATTTATCTGGAGCAATTCACTTCAGGTAAACTGCAGTCATTGCTGGCCTTCCTATGCATTAGTTTTCATTTATTTGCAGATGCACCTGGACCAAAGGGTAGCAAATGAGACAATGTTATTTCAAATAAGTGCTGACAATTACAAATTGGTCCCTGTATTTCAGTTTATCCACCCGAAGTCAATCCTGCTGAGTTGAAAACGAAATTAGGTAAGGACCTTGGTTTGCAAGTAGTGGCTCAAAGCCAAAATTTTTCAAGTCTAAAATGTTGCCGTCATCACTTTGAACTGCTGAAAATGTCACCGTAATAAAAAGTTATTCTTCCGCCTTTTTTTTTTTTCCCTTTTTTTCCACAGTGAACAGTGCGTCTCATCTGTTCCCTGGAGCAAACTGACACTTTGAGATGGAAGAGCCAAAGAGTCTCATGGTTGTCCTGTCTGACACACCCCCTTCTCTGCTGGGTGTCATCCTGCGCAGGACCAAATTGCTTTGAAGCTACATGGATACTCACAGATATTTTTTTTTGTCCTGGATTTCAGGTGGCCCCTGAGACAAAAGCAGTCATGAAGTGGTTGAGGTCTATCCCGTTTGTGCTCTCTGCCAGCCTCCATGGGGGTGAGCTAGTTGTGACCTACCCTTATGACTACTCAAGGCATCCTATGGAGGAAAAAATGTTCTCCCCCACACCTGATGAGAAGGTAATATTGGTTTTGCAGGATGAGCATATCAGTATGGTTTCCATGTCTGGAACTGTGGAATTTTTTTCTTTTAACAAGCGTCAAACTTCTGTTTACTTAGATTGTATACATATCTGTATATGTATGAATGCATGCATTAAATAGTCAATAAATCATGTTTTTATATATAATGCATGTATATATACATATATAATATATGATTTATACATATATACATGCATATTTAAGGTGCATTAAAATATAGGATCATTTACACACTATCAGTTGGATCTGTAAAGATTCACCCATTTTTGTGAGGCCAAACACGATTTGACAAAGCACAGGCTAGGAAAAGCCAGGCTTTTACTATTTAAAGGGTGAAGGCTATGTTTTTTACCACTGATTTCCAGAAGAAAAGGAACAAGCCTGACCAGCAGTGTTATTTTCTGTTGAAATTGGTAAGGAAAGGAAGAACAAACAAACAAACAAAACCACAAAACAAACAAACAAACAAAAAACCACACACACACAAAAAGCTGTCTGCCATATGGTGGCAGCCTTGTAACATTTATTCCAGGTCAGATGAATGGGAATGTTTTTTTCCTCTGTCCCTGGAAAGCCGCCCATTTGGGACTCACTGTAAATCTTCTGTGAAATTTTTTGCCATCTTTCCTATTTCCCTTTGGTTTCCTCAATCTAGTATTCATTGCCGACATGCCCACTAGGAGAACATCTAGTTTTCCAGCCTTCTAGTGTGTGTTAAAAATGTCCCTGGTCGCCTAAGAGAAAGTGGTTCTTTTATATAATGAACTACATTTGAAAGTAATTGGAAGTTGATCTTTAACTTTATTCTCTTTGAGCATATCTCTAGACTGACTTCTTCTAAAGTGACAGTTCTCAACAGCATCTATTAAATTTTTAAATATCTATGACTGTTAAACATTTTTATATCAATCCATTTTTTTCTGAGCTGTACCATACTTACTGACTCTGCATGTGTGACAATGATTTAGCAGTAAAATAGACTAGGCACTGCACTGTAAAAAGCACATGTGAGAAATGCCTGCCAGGTGGTAATGAAAGCTACAGAAGCTCTTCGTGAGCACATGGGGAAATCATAAACCTGTGCATTTATATCGCATCTCCTGGGCAATGGGTATCCTAATCTACATGTAGATAGCAGAGGAATATAGTCATGTGTGTCTTATCAAGCAGTTCACTGGTGGGATGGAAGGACAGTGGTCCCTCCATCATCTCCAGTTAGAGACCACATGTGAGTTTTGAGTGAAACAATGTGGTCACATGTGCAAAGTATTCCATCCCAATGCAGTGCCTAGCTGGGCAAGCCCTAATTGCATCCCTGCTTTGCAACAGTGCAAGATGCAGGACCTCACACCTGAGGCTGCTACACAGTCAGTGATTGTAAAGCCTGGGAAGATAACTACAGACTTGGAAGTTTAAAACATACAGAGGAGAGCTTGGGATGTCCTCAATTAAACTCGATTTTTCAAATGAGTTGGCACAGGAACCTCAGCAACACTACCAGGATCATTTTGAATTTTGCCCAGAAAGTTATAAAACCTCTACCTGTGAACTGACCTGCATTTAAGTAATGTCATCTGCAGCTGCTACTGCTAGTGAACGTGCATCTCAAAATATAGCAACTTGTTTTAGCTGCCATACATTAGCCATAACCCTTGTTTTGACCACTGACCTGTCGAATTTGCAGTGCAAGGGGAAAAGAGGCAAGTTTATAGCCTTGGCTGCAGGCCAGGGTGAAATGCTGCAGTGTAGACAATGGCCAGAATTTTAAAAACCTCAAATTCTGCATTTGATAAAGAACATTCAAACCAGATTGCCCTGTTTGAAAATGCATCTGGGTGCTGCCACCTCCCTGTGTCCCTCATGGTGTATGTGTAGTAATGCAAGGACCCAAGACACTGCGGATTTCAAGCCTCTTCAGTCTGCATTGCAGCTTGGGCTCATACCTGCTTGGACCAAGGAGTCTCACAGTTGGACCTCGTCCTTATGCTCATATTCTTCCACCTGGTTCAGCTCACCTAATCCAGAACTTTCCCGTTTTCTGGCTTTTGTGGAGATGGATTGTTTTAGTATGCCTTTGGTGCTTCATGTTACATGAGAGGCTATACTGATGCCTCTGCTCTCCAGAGCAGAAAGATGTTCACCAAGTTAAATTCACTCCCTTTGTTGAAAGGAAATGCTCCCTTCCCCTACCCCGAAAAACCCAGTTGGTGACAGTCAGTGGGTTAAAAGCACTGGCCAAGGTAACAGCACTGATCCCATCCTACAAAATGAAGCATCATGCTTCAAAAGTCACATGGATTCCTCTGCATTTCTTCCTTTTTTGTTTCACTTTATTATACCGAAATGTCTACAATTTTTTGAGGTCCATGACCAATCATACCTTAACTACTAAGTGATAACAACTATATAACTATTAGAGCTATCCAAGCATATTTTAACTTTTTTTTTTTTTTAAAGGTTTATTTGTTCATTTGTTTTTTAATGAAGTTAATGTGATTTTGGATTTCTCGCTTTGTCTTCTCATTACTGCACATCTTTGTTCACTTGCACATGTGGTCAGGCAAAAGCCTTATGCCTCTTGGCATGAAACAAGAGAAGAAAGGCTTCATATTTAGAAACAAAACATCTGCAGATTCCTTTAGAAAAGGTGGAGAACATAGCCTAAGTGACACAGGCACCTTGCAAACTTCTAGCATATATCTATCTTCTACAGAAGGTTCAGAAATAGAACCCAAATTCCTATAGAAATTAAATATATTTGGCCTAGCCCAAACTATTGGCAGTAAAATCTCTTCTTAACATATTTAAATAACATACATTTCTTTCCAGCAGAAGTTTGAAGGAGATGTAATTAACTGGACTGAGCAATACTTAGGCATACAAAAACTCAAGGGAGATGCAAAAGAATTTTGTAATAAGTCAGATTTTATAGTGTTTGATCATCAGAAATATTTTGGTAAAATGTCTTTACATATCACTCTCATTCCACCTTTTCTTGGTTGCCTACCTGATCCTATAACTGGCTCAGCTTTGTGTTTATTAGAAACGTCTGTAAATATTAGATGAAAATTGTGTGCTTGGTCATTTTGGTCTTTATCCTTGATCACTTCTAAAAATAGGATTTTAGCCACCCAACTTCTTGCACATGTTGTGTTAAGCAATACAGTATGGAACTCATGATGCATCTAGTAATATCTGATAGTTGCTGTCATTTCAATGTTGAAATCTGAAATTATAGCTTTTGTAGATGAGGTTCAGATAAACAAAAAGGAGAGGGGGGATTTCTGTACAAATTTGGAATAAACATTGGAGAAAAATGTCAGGAACCAGATTCAAATAAATGGCTTCTTCAGATCACTGCTGTTTCTTCTGTCTTCACTACATGTACCTGTCACTTCTCCTTTCTGGGTGGTGACTTCTCTGCTCTTCATCAGTATCAACACTCTTAGGAAATCGGCAGTGACATCCTCCATCACCACATCCTATCCTCTGCTTTTTAGGAATGGTTTCTGCCCCACAAAGAAGCAACTGTCATTGAGATCAAACTGGCAGGTTGTCCTGTGTGAGTGATAAGTGCAAAGCAAATTGACACTATTTTAAACTGCAGCAGCCAATGTGAAGATCTGGCTGGGCTGAGGCTGGTGTGGGTATTTTTGAAAGGGTGAAAACAGGGAGAGCTAAAACATAATGGGGAGAGCTAATTTCAGATTTAAAATCTGGGACTTGAAGTACAACCAAGCAAGGCCTCTACTCCTGCCCAAAGTGATAGACTGAAGCCAAGTATCACAAAATCCACTGGTATTTAATGTTATCTCTGGTTAAATATATTGAATTGCAGAGAAGGACCTTGGAGAAGAGGAAAAGTGAAAACTTCCTAGCAGAATATCCTTGCATGGAGCTCCACCCGCTCCACTGGCCTCAAGGGCTCTCGGTGGCTCGTAGTCTGGGCTCATAACAGCCATAGTTACTAGCAGCAATGACCATGTTTACAGTTTGTAAAAGCAAATGTATTTCAAACCCTTCTGTTACAGATGTTTAAAATGCTGGCTAAAGCCTACGCAGATGCACATCCAGTCATCTCAGACCGATCCGAACATCGTTGCGGTGGAAATTTTGTAAAACGCGGAGGTATTATAAATGGTGCTGAGTGGTACAGCTTCACTGGAGGTAAAACCACTTTACCATCATATCAAGTGAGGTAAAACCTCTATATGACCTTTATGAGACACAAGGGTTTGAAAGAAATAATTTTATTCATTTCAGTAACTTGTAAAGGATTTAAGTAGCAAAACGTATGTTGGTAACATTTATATGCCAGTGGGGTGCATTCAGCCCTGATATGACCCCAGCAGTTTACAAGTTATAAAAGGGTCAGATTTGTTATTGCATGTAATGTCATTCTAGTTTTAAAATATGAAGTGTAGAAACAAATGCTTGATGTTATGCTCTCCTTCCTCAGAAGCATGAATTTGAATCCATCCTGCAGACTATGCAAGTGTAGTTTAAATAAATTCTTTTTTATTTTTTTTTTCCAAGAAAAACTACAACAAACATCCCATTCATCTGTGCTGAGGTTGTTAATTTGATTTCCCCAATAATAGTATTTAGTTTTCTTCCAGATTTCTGAAATACTGGGATGGATGAAATATCAGTGTTCACAAAATTTTCAGCAGTTCTTCAGTTGTGTTTTCAGATAGGATTCAGCTGAATCTCAAATAATTATGTTGAAACAAGGCATTTAGGGGGCTTTGGGGGATAAGTGAGAATTAGGTTTAAATATCTTTGGCTTACATTCTTCTGAAAATTATATCCAATGTCTTTTGTACAGAAATAGTTTTGAACATACTAATGGCAAAAGGTCATCTCTTTGCTGGTGACCCATGGAAATCACCTCTGATACAGCCGATTATCCAATTACCGTGATTAAACAATCCTTCTCTCTCTATCACTACTTCTTGGTCAGGTGAATAATAATTTAAAATAAAGCTTTTTCACCTGAAAGAAGTGTCATTATCATTAGTTAATTCACAGTTGAAACAAGTTGTAGAATTCTGAATCTGTTGAACACTTTTTATAAATTGGCCATGCACTCTCTTTACAATATATTAATCTATACCCACAGGGTTTGTATTCAGCTGACTGCAACAACAAAGCTCCAGTTAAAGGTTACATGGCTTGTTCATGATGTCTCCTTTTTCTTTTTAAACCTATAGGCATGGCAGATTTTAATTACCTTCACACAAATTGCTTTGAAGTGACCGTGGAGGTAGGATGTGAAAAGTTTCCTTTGGAGGAAGAGCTGTTCACAATCTGGCATGAAAACAGAGATGCCCTTTTGAATTACATGGAAATGGTACGGCTCTGCTTTTACAGACCTCTGTGCTTACAGTTTTTCTTCTTCATTCTTTGTCAATACTTGTTTCTTTACTCTTTCTCCGGTTTTTGAGATAGCACCAAATCAATCACCACACTACACCAGAGGCCTCGGTGTCTCAGTTTGTCCAGCAGGACACACAGATAATATTTTCCTGCATTGCAGTAAGGATGGAGACTGAGGACTGTAAAGGTTTTAAAAACAGTGGAAAAGGGAATTGTCTGTAAATACTTTGTGCAACATGATAAATCAGCTATACAAAATTTTATGCTAGAGAACACCCATATATTCAGAAAAGTATGAATCACAGAAACACAGAATCATTTAGGTTGGAAAAGACTTTTAAGATTATCCATTCACTTGAAGGTTAAACCAAGATCTGCTTTCCAGAGAGCTTCTTGGAACTTTTTCCTTTCCATATTCCATGTTGGTGACCCCAGCCCTACTGCACAGCAACAGGTTCTAAGTATCTTGCTAGAAAACCCATTTCCACACTTTTCAGCTTGATTTCTTTATTAAAGTAATTTAAAAAGATCAGAAGTCTGATCTTCTAAAGTAACAACCATATGCCTGTGAGCATTTAAACATGTCATTTAAAAGTCATTTTTAATAATAAGTTTAAGCTCAGCAAAAACAAATACCTCACTGACAATAAGTAAGTGAACACAGAAACAGAAGTTGCTCATCTTTCAGCCATTAGAAGATTAGCTTTTTGTCATGCCTTACTTTGATAGAGTACCCAGTAATTTAAAATTGTTAGGAGTGTTTTTATGGCCTTTCTAAACAACCTCTTGCTACTTGTGGTAAGTATTATCATTCAATAAAGTCTACAGTACAGACCACCAAACTCATTTCATTTTACAGCTGTCTGATGAAAATGAGTTTTAGTGAATCCAAATGGAGCTGGGTTAGATCCATATATATTGCAGTTGAAGTCTTCAAGATGTAAAGATTTTTATAGTGTGAGATACTGTAGAAGTCTATGCCGGAAAAGCTTTTTGAGTAAATGCAGGACAGTAAGAAAAACAACTTTGTAGATAAGGATGACTGAATTACTCTCGATAAGGATTAAGTCTGCCAAAACCAATTCAAACTTTTCTTATTCTGATATATACCAGGCTGTTTAGTGTGTGTACAAATCTACTTGGCTTAACACGCAGTAGAATTCATTTTCATAAGCACTGATCTCTTCTCCACATCACAAGTGGTATCAAAACACTCACCCAATCTTATGTGCCATAGACATGAGGCAAAACAAAAAATAGTATATTTACTAAAGCAAAACAAGTCAACATTGTTAAAGAAATTTCAATTTTGTTATTTTTATCCCATCGTGTTCTGATTGCACAATTATTATCGAAGTTGAATGAGGTCATACTACTTTGAGTATGTCTACACTGTAAATTAAATTTGGGTCTGAGATGGCTCTTCTGACCAGATTTACCCACTATCCATATGATAAATCCTCAAGTTCATGCTGAAAAGCAAATTGCAGTGCTTCATCATAATAGTTCTTAAGGGACAGTTTTCAAGACCTTATACTGAATCGTTCCTAAATCCTCCAGTGAATAGCTCCGCTTAGTATGAAACATCTATTTAACAAGGGCAGTGACAGCACAGCTTCACCTCAAATAAAAAACTGCTGTCACTAAACCTTTTTTTTACAGCTTCATATTAAGAATTACTGTAAAGTTGAATATTGTAATGTTTATTTTTAAACATCTCTATATTCCAACAGAAAGGCAAATATAATTTTCCATTGTTTTGATGCTTCGTTCTTTATTTCTATTGTCTTGTGAACAAGGATAATGGAGAGGGAAAAATGAGAGGAAGAGAAAGAAGGGTGAGAGGAAACGAAGTAAAGAACAGCTCAGGCTGATCATAGAAGTTCAGGGGAAAAATCAAAATGGCATTACTTTTCATTTAAAAAGTTCATATAGAATTTCCAATACAAAATATTTTCATTTCAGGAGGTTGCTCACAAAGAACCTCAAGAGGTTTAATGTTTCAATACTTTGATTTTTTCCTGTTTTGTTTTGTTTTTTTGAACATCAAATATAGTGAGTTGTTTGTACACCTCATTGTATGACAGAATTCACATTGCTCTTTAGTTTGTCACCAAGCACATTTCTCATCAGCTCAAGCAGCCATAATCTGTGTTTGCAGAGAAGGGAAAAAGGATATTATACACACTACATGCTATCATGACATTCTGAATCACAGTGAAGTGTAAGCAACAGACCGATGATGAGTCCCAAGTAGCTAAAGAATTCCCTCATCTTTTCCTATTCACTGATATTAAATAAGAATATTAACAAATTTTAAGAAATTATTGAATATTATATATTGATTAATATGCATGTGTGTTTGTAGTTTTCACTACATATTGTGTTAAAGATTGTACATTAAGCAGTATTAATATAGAAATATACATCTTATTTTATTCTTATCCTTACACTTTACATTGGTAGCAGTGTGTCTATCACAAGACAGTTGTTGAGTTTTAGTTTTTTATCTCTAAGCAGTTTGAGATCCTTTTCATGTGGTGAAAGCAAATGAAAACTATATATTTCAACTAATATTGAAGACCTGGTTTTCTTATACAACACACATTAATTGATTCTACTGCCAGGCTAGCAGTGTGTTGTTTGATAAGTGGTACTGTCTGAAAGCTAACAATTCTGCTTGAGTCTGATTTATTTCGCACATCTTTTAGTGCTGCTTCATGCTGAATTCACTTATAGCACCAGTGATGCCTTCTCATTGTGTATAGAGCATCAGATTGTTTTTTAAAGCCTTAACTTTTCATTTCTTTGTGGTTCTGGATCTAGGGCAGACATTCAGAAACAGTCTTTAAATACTGTAGTCAGATCATGAGGTGCCAGTGATGTGTGCGGAGGAGTGTTGCTCGATGCAGGGCCACATACCTACCTCAAAAAAGCTCCGTTTTGGTGTCCCTCAGCCCTCTTGGAGCTTCCAAAATAGAGGACGTGATCTGAAGGGGCATTAGTGCCTGAGAGAGTCTATAATGGGTTGAACCCCTTGAAAGTTGTTTACTCTCTACAGGTGTTTCCTTGTAGAAGATGAGGAGCTGATACTGTAGTAAATATCTGCCTTCTTACTTCGTTTTGCTTTGCCAGGTTCATCGGGGGATAAAAGGAATTGTGTCTGATAAGTTTGGCAACCCAATAAAAAATGCTCGTATTTCAGTCAGGGGCATCCAGCATGATGTCACCACAGGTAATATTTTTACTTTGAGCTTTTATCTGGGGCAGGGTGAAAGTACTTGCAAAAGTCTGGTCGCATTTGATAGAGAAGGCACCTTAATTGAGAACTGAAGGCTCGGCTGTGGGTCTGTTTCTAGAATGACAATAGAGAAGATGTGTCAAATTGGCTGTTGAGTCTGTCGTGTCTGTGGGATGACGTAGTCCTTGCCATTAAAACTTCCACCTGGAACTGTCTGCTGTCCATCAAACCCAATGTGTCTTCAATGAGATTCAGAAATCCACTTTTAAGTTTCATGTTTGGGGCAATATGGCAATAACCCTGCTCAGGGGCTGTAACTCAGCATGTGAAGGTCCAGAGTCATAATAGAATAAGTTAATTGAAATATTGTGAGCATGAGGTGTAGACATTAGAATAAGTTCCACACTGAATTTAACAAGTGAAATATGTGCAGTGATTAAAGGGCCCACAACCTTTTTTATTCCTGTGGAAAAGCATAAATATATGCAATTTTTGGACAATAGTTATATCAAAGGCAAAAAAGCAGAACACTGAATTATGTTCACTTTATATCTGTCGCCAGCTGGTAAACATGTATTGAGACATATGCAACTGTTAATTTTCACAATCATAAAGTTCTGAGCTTTTAAGCTCTCACTGAAATCAATGCTCTCATTTTATTATTGATTTCAGTGTGAATATGGTAGGCCATAGGAGTGCAAAATAGAAGACATGAATGGTAACATTTTGGTCTAATGATAGTTGTTGAATCAATTCAGAAAGCCAGAATGGTTTATAATGTAGTGGATGCTTTCCAGCTTTGAAAAAAACTAACATTAGAGGGGATACAATAGTGGAGATGATGCAGATTCTTGAGGCTGGTGGGAGACTCTGTCATGAATTAGGGTCTTTTTCAAACTTTTTCCCAGACAATGGCTTTCCATTGGCAGTGGACCTTTAAAGAACTAAGAATTAAATTAAAAATGTGTTTACGTTGAAGGAAAAAAGAGTATTTGTTCTTTAGTTAGGTTGGGTTAAGAATGTCATAAAAGATCTTGTAGTTTCAGTGTTGAAAGAGAATGAGAAATTCCATGAGAAAGTAGCATTAATGCAACCTTAACTAAGCTAAGAAACTTACCATTCAAAATAAAAGAAATGTAAAATGAAGAATAAATATTCTGTTTTAAAACTCCCTGCTTTTGCCTGCAGGCTCTAACCTTCAGCTGGAGGAAATTTACACCCATTTTACACTAATGGCAATTTATACCAGCTGCAGCTCTGACTCCATAGTCTTATGTGTTATAATGTCTACAAAGTAATTGAACGTAATATAATAAAAGCAGGGATTTCTTAGCTCCTTAGACCTGCTATTTTTATATATATATATATTGCAGCCTGGATTCTGCTTTCACTTTCTTAAGTTTCACATAGTTTTAAATTAATTTAATTTCTTCAGAGTTATTGCTTGTACGAAGGGGAAAGAAGCATGAAGGAAAGCTTCCCTTCCCTGTGATACAGACACAGCAGTTATTGACATTTTGTATGTGATATTTTATTCCATTAGCTCCTAAAGGCCAGATTTTCACAGGTGGAGTCTTTTCTTTTTTTGGTCATTCAAGACTTTGCATCTGAACTTTATTCAAAATCTGAATCAAAATCTGAGATATTTTCAAAACCTTGTCCCTAAATGCTCGCGCTGTCTGCACATGTGAGTATGTAACTATAAAGGACGTAAGAGTGAAAACTAAGCCCAGTTTCATTGTGCTTTTACCTTTCCTAAGCTGCTGATGGAGACTACTGGCGACTCCTGCCTCCTGGGACATATATAATCAGTGCCCAAGCGGCAGGATACAGCCGGGTGATAAAGAGGGTCACCATTCCTGCCAAGATGAAACAGGCTGGGCGAGTCGACTTTGTGTTGCGACCTGCTGAGGCTTGGCCCAACAAACTCCTCCGCCGCTCAATGGAAGACATGTATGACCCGTATGACCCACTGGAACTTTTTGACCCTCACGCCCAACACAGGCAGGCTGAGGCTCGAGGTGGGTCACCGCCGGGCAGGGAGAAGCCCTGGTGGTGGTCCTACTTCAGCTCTCTAGGCCTACACAAACCTTTGTGGCTGCTCAAGCAGCGCTGAAGGGCGTCACAGTGCTCTGCTCACCTTGCTCTGCTGCCCTTCCATCCAACTCCAAACACCCCCACTGCTCTTGGTAATATTTAAATTTGTTTCATTTGAATACAAAATGATAAACAAAGCACTCTTACTTCTTTTGTTTTCTCTTCACACACCACTGAGTATGTTCAAGTGGTTTTTATATATTAAAACCAATGGTGCACACCTATTCAATGGCCAGGTTTTATGCAGTTTTTTTCTTTGTAATGCTCTGTACTTCTGCCCATGTAGTTAATTGTCACATTCATTAAGTTCAAAGTATCTGCAGAAAAATATTCCTGATCCTTTAATACACTTTTATATATGTCTTAACACATTAATGACTATATACTAAAAACACTTTCAGAAACATCTTTTCTTTCTTATTTTTTTATGTTATTTTGACATATTAAGTTCAGTTCATTAACTCTTCTAATACAGCTCAAAAAAAAATATTTCCTTAAAATCCATTATGTGATATCAGCATTGATTTCAGACAGAAAACCACTAGGAATTTGAAAATAAATCTGCATCTAAGTAACATGTTTAATAGGACAGGCTGCTCATAGGCAGGTCAGTATTAATAATAACATATTTTCCCAAGCACTTTTTCAGAAATTATCCTTTGAAGACGTATATAATAAAAGTGTTAAATCTTTACAGCCTTCCTCCTTTGAAATCTCTTGCACCATGAGTAGGCCCATCAAATCAAGCAAAATGTTTGGAAAGCAAATTCTGTTCCAAGGTATCTGAATATCCACTCTTTGTGATGTTTAATTGTTAATATAATTCAAACAGTTTTAAATTTGTTAAACAGATTTTTAGTCTATTTCAGTCTATTTAGTCTATTTCAGCAAAATACTAAAAAATACTTTTACTGCTGGAAATACATCCTATGACACACAGAATCACAGAATGTTAGGGATTGGAAGGGACCTCAAAAGATCATCCAGTCCAATCCCCCTGCCAGAGCAGGAACACCCAGATGAGGTTACACAGGAAGGTGCCCAGGCAGCTTTTGAATGTCTCCAGAGAAGGAGACTCCACAACCACGGTGGGCAGCCTGTTCCAGTGTTCAGTCACCATCACTGAGAAGAAGTTTCTTCTCAAGTTTAAGTGGAACCTCCTGTGTTCCAGTTTGTATCCATTGCCCCTTGTCCTATCATTGGTTGTCACTGAGAAGAGCCTGGCTCCATCCTTGCGACACATCAAAATACATGAGATAGTTTGTGAGGAATTTAGATTCAAATGCAACATATTACACTAAGATTGTTAACATCATGCATGGTTTTGAATCAATATATTTGTTAATGAAACTTGCAGACACCAAAGAAATCACAAACTTCTTTTCAAGATAATTGAGTAAAGCCAGGTGAATTGAGGTCTTGCAAGATACTGTCCTCTCTCAGACATCAGATGTAGTGTTTTCTTAGGAAGATTAAAAAAATATCCTTAATTTTGATGTAACATATAAGACCACGCTTCCTTTTGACTTGAACTGGTTAATGATCTCTATATACTCACAGTATTTCCTCATCTAACTGCTGGAGTGTGTGAATAGGGTGATTGTTTGGAGTTGTACTTACTGCAGCAGTTGCTGGATTGGCTGTCTGGATTGCCTTTTTATTTCTAAAAACTGTTTTGCTCATCTTAAGTAAAGAAGACTACATTGCATAAATCCTATAGTCTATGCACACATACCTCAGATGACAATTGCCCAAGAAAACCCAAGAGATGAATGATCTTAATTCTGCAACCAGATGCTGCACATGCCTAAGTACCTTATTCCCAGTTGTAATCTGATTGAAGTTAGGAGCCTGTTATTCATATGCTTGAACGTCTGCAGGTCTGGAAACTATGTAAAAATGAAAGAAAACAATTTCATAGCATTTACAAAAAGTAATTATATGGGAGTGAATGTACTGCATGCACATGGATAATTGTTTCTTGCCCAGGCTTGCCAAGTTCAAGAAAGTCTGAATACTAAATATGCCAAAGATAAGCAAGCAAGAGATACACCTCCAGACTTTATTTCCAGTAATAGGTATTACTACTGTTTTCTCTGGTCATTTTTTTCAAAGCTACCATCCTGTGAAAACAGTGGTAAAGCTAATAAATCAGAACAATATGCCAAATTGCTGGCTATTAGCTACTTTTTATGCACATAATGTCTTTCACACTTAAAAAGATGTTTTCTGTAATTATTTCCTATATTCTCATAGGGTTATTCAAAATTTTTTCAAGTAATCACAATAAACCTAAGCCCACTGAAATGCAAACAAGAATGACTGTGCAGAAAATCCTCTTCTTTCCTGGAGTCATGAGCTGAAATAGCAGATGACAGTCAAGACTTGAGAAGGATGGTTTTCTGGGGAGATTGTAAAGATCTGTTATGTTTTCAAGAGTTTGAAAAACTAGTATTCTATACTGCTATACTACTGATGTGAAATCAGTATGATAAAGCAAGAGTAGCCTTCTTGTGTCTCTCTACATCATCCACAAAAAGAGGTGGCCAAAAGAAATAAAGTTGACACTTCTGCTAGTTCACACAGAAAAACCTATAGAGATAGGATATACTAAAGCACATTGAAGAGACTTTGAGGCTCTTGGTAAAACGTACCTTAGTCTTCTGGAACTACTTCATTCTTTTGTAAGAGAAAATCTACAGTTTTCAGTTCCTTGGAGGTGGAAAAGTCTGCCAGAATGATTTCCTTGGTGGCTCTCAAAAATAAGAGGGAAAAAAAAATTGGTCAAAACCAGTCAAATAACGAAACAGTCACCTTTCCATCTTAATTTGAGATTAATATAGATTCAGTTCTACATTTAAATGGGAGAGAATGTATTGGCTTGAATTTGCATCCTGGATTGGATTACATAAATCTCCTGCAATATTTATTTCAATGAACAAATGTGTGCTAAATATCAGAGAGTTTTGTTTTAAAAAACAAACAAACAAACCCAAAACAACCCACCACACAGCTATAATACCATTAAAGCAATTGTTAAGTGGTGGTGAAGTTTAAGCATCTGTAGGCAGCTCTGCAATTAATACATGAAAAGGAACACAGTGGTCAGCTCATGCACGCACCTCTCTGGAAGACACATGTGGAGTTTAATGGAACATAAAGTTAGAAGCATATTAAATACTTTCTGAATAAGAAGAAGGATTGAAATGCTTCAGTGAAACATGCCCTCCCACGGCTGAAGTACAAGTAACATAGGAAAGAAGTAAAAACCAACCAAGTTCCCTGGCAGTCTCCATCATGCTTAAAACATGCCTTACAGACTGGGCTTGGCCTTTTTCCAGAGCTACTTTGGAGCATGACAGGTTCAGCAGCCAGACGGTGCTGTCAGGAATTATAGAGTGTGTTCATGAGACTCCTTCTCCTTTCAAGTCAGAGTCTACATAATTTTTTTCAATTACCTTCCAACCACATATTGAACAGTATTGATGTATGTTTTTGTAACATCCTCCTTAATAATTAATTTCCTAGTCTCCACATTCATTTCAGAGAGGATCTTCTCTACCATGGAGCCAAATTTTTTCTGCACAAAACAATCACATCAATAAATGTTCTGACCTGTCAACTGTCCAGACCTCATCGCCCTGCCAGCAATGAATCTTCCCAACAAGCTAAAGCATGCAAATCTAACTAGCAACATTACAAGCATAAAGAGCAAAGAGAAAGGTCTGCTTAGGTCATATGTGCAATTTCTCATTTATAAAGCAAAAAAAGGTAATGAACACATACAAAAGATATCAGGAGATAGATCACAAGCTGTGTGCATGAATTATGCCAAAGAAGACTTGGGTCTGTTTGTTCCATTTATAAAAACTTTTTAGATCAAAAATAAAAAAATAAACAAAGGCAGAAAAGTTTGCATCTGTTGACATCTTCATCTCCTGTAAGAAAATGGTTATTTCAGTCTTAGGCCACCCATATCTAGGAAAGACAATCTTTCTTTTCCTAAAGGTAGAAAAGAAGAGAAAGGTGTCTTAAACTAACTGCCTGAAAACAAAAATTGAAGTGTCAAAATCACTGACTAATGGAAGCTCTTCCTGCTATTGTTTTTCACAATGTTTATACAGTTCTCCTTTTCATGCCTCAGTTTAGCAGCTAAAAGAAGCACTCCAAAACAATATTGCAGTCTATTTTGAAGTCCTGCAAACCAGCTGTCGAGCAGAGTTTGCCAAGCCAGTGCCATTTCTTTGCGTCCATCGCTCTAGTATTGCACTGCAATTCAAAAACAAGCCAGAGATGTCTTGAGCGGTTACGAAAGCAGCCATCAAAGTGAGACGAGCCTGTGTGTCTCTGTGGTGATGCCTGCAGACAGATTGGGAGATCTCTGTGAGGGGTGGGCTTCCCCCTCACAGCAGCGAAGCACTGACGATTCAGCCTTCAGGAGACAAGGAACAACAGGGAACAGAGCCGTTCAGGTGGCTTGGATGGAAATGTGAGCCGAAGCTGATCCACCTTTTTACAAAGCTCCTGTCAGAGGTACTCTCACGCTGTCTTCCTTCGCTGTCCAAGATCTGTCTTTTGAAGCTACCACAATGTAAAAGGAGTGGATGGGGAGGTGGTAGTGTATTTCCCCTGCTGTCTTTGTCTTCAGAGCATGTTGGAGGAGATATCCCATTTGACATTTGTCTTTTCTGATGTCATGTAGTCTCACATTGTGCTGCCAAAAGGCTTCTCATTGGCTTCCTTGATGGGGCAGCCAGACCTTTGCGAGGAGGTGTGCTGCTTCCAGCCACCCATCACAAGCAGGGGGACACCAGGAGGACTTCTCTGTAGGGGTTTTTTGGTGGCCATGTGGTTTCTGGCTCCAGGTCTGCTTAAAAGAGTGTGTGATGAATGGGTTTTGTTTTTCCCCAGTTTGGCAGCTCCTCCTGGCTCCCTCTTGCCACCAGTGTCACACTGGTACAGCAGCACTAGCGTCAGTGTGGCCATGGTGATATAAGGGAAGAGGCTGAGTGCTTCTGCAGCCCATTGTCAGTAAGCATCTCGTAATAGAAGGACTGACCCAGACTTCCTTTATTGGCAGAGCTTGGAACAATAACACCACTTTTCCATCTCATTCGGAGATGTTAATAGCACATAAGGCCAGTTGGCAATATGTGAACAGGTGAAAAAAATTTATAAATATAGGAGTTTTTGGCAGGTGCTTGCTACTGCCATGTCTGTGAGGAACTGGATTATGGAAAAGGATGCAGCAAATTTTTTATAAATTTACATATATATCTTTGAAATACATGTATAATTTCAGTATATAGGTCCTAACATTAAAAGGAGGCAGGAAAACAACAACAAAATCATCAGCATACATCTGTAACTGATCTTTGCTATCAGGGATTATTTTCAATGATGGTAGAAGGGACTTAGAAGTTAAATATTTTTCTTAGGGGTTGTATCACCTAACAATCAAGTTAAAAGAATAGTGGTAGTGGATGCTGATATTATTTTAAATTTTCTTCTTTCAAAATGGAATTTAAATATTTTTGTGCACTCAGTAACGTAATGCACATGCAACCCTTTCAGTTTTCTCTTTCTGCCACAGGATACACATTCTTTATTTTCATGCAATTCGTGCTAGCATTGTTTTACACTGGATCTGATTTAGGATTTTTAGGATTTATTTAGCTTAAAAATAATAATTCAATGAAATGGACAAGAAAGAGGCAGTGGAAAATCCCTTTCTGATTAAGGCAGGATATTTAGCTTTTCATGAATCACACAGAAGCACAATTCTGAAATATCAGTCCCCTGCAGGACTGAAACTTCATTCAGAGTTACATTTTGAGGAAGATCTTTCTCATTTCTGTTTCTTCTCTTTCAGGAATTGTGATTTAGTGTGTGGAAAACAGGTTTGTTCTTATTTTCTACCTCATCAGTAATTCTAATTTTGAATAATTGGATAAAAGTCTTAAATCATAACATTTTATTTGTTTCACTGATCTAAGGAAAGTGGTTTTTTTTTCCTGCCATCACACAAAAGCTGTTAATTTCTCATTAAAAATTCACTGAGCAGACTCAGACTATGCAAAGTAATACATGTTATGCAATGTGTGTTGGGTACCACCATTTATCCTACAGCTACATGAATAAAACTAACAGCAATGTTGCAATAATTAGAAATAAAACCTTGAACAGCTTAAGGAGTAAATTTACAAGAAACTTTAAGAACATATTTGTAAATTTTGGCCCAGAAGTTCAATAAGTAGAGGCCCAGAAATCTCTGCCTAATTTACAACCAGTAGCTATGCGAGTGCTGCTGCTTGGCACATACAGCACTGCCTGCTCTGTAGCAGGGCAACCATCACAATCCTTTCACACAACATCTTGTGAACATCCCAAATTAGTATAGCTTTTCCTGTTGCTCCTTCTGCTGCTGAACAAGAGAAAAAACAGGGTCTCTGCCACATTACTCACACAGGGCAGTGGCTGCCCCATGTTCAGGGGTCTCCTTTACCTCATTGTCACAGAGGCACCCCAAAATTAGGTTTAGGTGGACAACAAGGTGCAAAACAGACTTTTATTCTGTCCGGGAAAGTCCGGGAAAACAACCAATCAGAAACGGGGTTTATACAATCAATTAGCACTCCGGTAACATAAAATACAGGTTCGGATATCAGTTGAGGAAATTATTGGGTACAGCAAATAAGAATAATGATGATCCACAGTGTGCATACTCACAAAAAACAACGCTAAAGTCGTCCCCGACTCCAGGAAAATACGCTCGCTTATCTTAGCAAGGAATTATTTAATACACTTGCTTATCTAGTGAGGAAATACACTTCCCTCTCTCCAGCAAGGACCTACACTTGTTTATGCAGCAAGGAAGATATCTAGCAAGTTATCACTCACCCACATGCGGAGGTGAGGCAGGCCCTGTCCTGGGACGTTACCTTAGATGGCGTCCCAGTCTAAGGGGAAGGCTCATTGGCTGCAGCAGACCCACAGCTCTGAGAGAACCACACAAAGGGGATCCTTGGTGGGAACCCCATTTTTATAGTCTTGTCACATCTGGCTGTGGGCATTCCAGAAACTCCTCAGCTTCTCTGCACCCCCCCACTCTGGCTATGGGTGCCCCAAAACTTCTCGGCTTCTCTGCACTCCCCTGGCTCTGGCTATGGGCGTCCAGAAACTTCCCAACTTCTTGGTGCCTCTTCCCTCTCCTGGCTAACAGCAAACAAAAGTAGCTATTAACTGTCCCATTGAAGGAGGGGGGGTATGTGTTGGAGAAGAGGGGGATGTGCATGCACCTCATGCACCTTCCACATCGAAATGGGGGGAAGATATGCAACTGCCACACTCATTATATTAAAAGAAGGTTGGTTCAGCTCTGTGGGAGGGTAAGGAGTGTAGCACTGCTTCTCATCTGCAACTCTCTTCCCTAATTTTAATGTTACTCCAGATTGCTTGCAATGTATAGCAGTTGTGAGAGAGATGAGTGAGAATATATGAGAAAAACATCTCTGCAGACACCAAGGTCAGTGAAGAGGGAGGGGTAGAAGGTATTCCAGGTGCTGGAGCAGAGATTCTCTTGCAGCCTGTGGCTGCAGACTACAGTGAGACTTGCTGTCCCTCTGCAGTCCATGGAGGTCCATGGTGGAGGAGATATCTGCCTGCAGCCCAGGGAGGACCCCATGACAGAGCAGGTAGATAAGTCCTGAAGAAAGCTGTAACCCTGTGAAGAGCCTGTGCAGGAGCAGCTCCTGGTAGGACCAATCGCCACATGGGGGAGCCCCACTGGAGCAGTCTGTTCCTGATGGACTGTACCCGTGGGAATGACCTATACTGGAGCAGTTCCTGAAGGACTGTAGTCTATGGGAGGGACTCCACATTGGAGCAAGGGAAGAGTGTGAGGAGAAGGAGCACCAGAGATGAAGAGCTATGGACAGACCACAACCTCCATTCCCCATCTTCCTCTGCTGCTCAGGGGGAAGAAAGTAGAAAAGTCAGGAGTGAAGCTGAGCCTGGGAACAAGGAAGGTGGAGGGAAGGTGGGTTTGTTTTTTGCTTTCTGACTATCCTACTATATTTTTAATCAGCAATAAATGAAATTAATCTTCCCCAAGTCAAGTCTATTTTGCCTATGACAGTAATTGGTGTCCTTAACCCACAAACTCCTTTTTTCTTTCCCTGCTTTGCTGAGGAGGGGGAGTGAGAGAGCGGCATGATGGGCATTTGGCAGCCAGCAAGGGTTAACCTACTGTGTAGCGTCTGCATGTCCCACTGAATCTTTCACTGAGTTACATGTCCTGTGTGTTGTGAGCAAGTATTTAACATGGGTTTTGAATTCCCTTAAGCATCAAGGCCTTAAGTAAAAAGACGTTGTAATGATGAGGATAAAGCTTGCTTGTGAATCTGCATAAGCAGGCCTGACGTGTCTCCTAACAAGTTGCTGGAGGTCCTTTCAGCAAACCAGCTGCTGGAGAAGCTAAGGGATTGCTTAAGACTATGCATGGAGGTGATGATAGTGTGAGAATTGGGTTTTATGGCTTCTTGGCTTCTTCAGCCACATGGAAACCAATGGCAGTTCTTCTAGCATGTATTTCCATTAACCTTTGCTTGACTATCAGTGACTGGCAGGCTGTCTGAAACAGCCTTGTGCTTATTCTTCGTGCAGGTACATCCATGGCTTACTATAGCCTGCACTTCTCATCTGCACAGTGGTATTAGTTTCAGTGCAATAGCAGTGATCCATTTTAAAATGAGAACTTCTGTTAAAGCTACACATGTAACAAATAATGCAGATGATAGCAATAATAGATGATTAATGATGAGTAGACTGGAGAAACTCATATAAGTTAGATTAATAAGAAATGACTTCAGAATTCACTGCTTTATTCATCTTTAACAGGAATAAAGATAACGTTTGTCATCAGAAAATAAAGTTTCATAGATAAAAATCACAGACAATATGCAGCAGTATATTGTAGAAAGCAATGTACCACTAACTAAAACAAAAGTAAGACAGCATGCTGATATTAAGTAGCATTTTATGTCTGCAGTAATATTTCAGCTAGATATATATTTGAGCCATATAACCTAGTATCCAAATGAACATTATTAAGTCATTTCTTGGATGTCTCAGTTGACCTTATTGTCAGTCACAAATGTAGTTATAAAATAGTCCATAAAACTACTAAAAAATCAAACTGCCTTTACCCCACAGAAAGAGTACATCTCTGGGAGATAGATTGCATATATATACAAAGAAAGGAATACAGGCAGCACATTTTCATACATGAATGTAAGCCAGGGAGAAGATGGCTTTTAAAAACAGTATCTTGTGTATTGGAGGACTGTATGGCATGATTGCTACTGAGCCTTGGAGAATGCTTTGGCTCCTGTCCAGAGAAAGTGATAGTCTAATCATAAATATAGTATAAACTTCAAGGAGAAATTGAGAAACTGGACTGCACAAGAGTTAGTATGAAGTAAACTTATCTAATGGTAAGGATTATCAGACATGGATAAGGCTGGTTTTATCATCCTTTCTGATCAGCCTTTCTTACAAGAAACAAGTTGGCACAGACTTGTTATCCAGACTGGCTATTTTTGCCCATAAGAAGCTGGGGCAGGTGATGATTAGACCAGGGGCATGGTGATCTTTTGGGTGGCAGGGTGATGTGAACAAGGTAGAGGGTGGTAAGGACTTCAGCTGGCACAGCTGTCACACAAGGGGAACTAGTCCAAACTAGCAGGAATGAGGAAATTAAGGAGTCAGCCCAAAGGCTAGCAGAGCTATTTCCTTGGGAAAAGGAAGAAAAAATACACTTCTGTGGTGATATGACATAGAAAGGCTTTTGGTGGACTAACTGGCAGACATACCCACCACTAAGACAGTCAGGTCAGTAGAGAGGAACACAGGAAACAGTGGTCTGGATCAGGCCAGTGGTCACCTCCATGTGGTGGTCCCTGAGCCTGGCAGTTAATCCTCCCCAGACAGGTGGGACCAGCCATGGCCAGAAAGTCTCTGCCTTTAAAGGAGTTTTCTTCTGGATGTTAGCAACTTCAAGCAGGGCCTGAGTTAGGCAGAAAAAGGTTGTGTGATATGGCTGCATTTGGTTCACAGTTCCAGCACTGTAAAGTGCTTCTGAACACAGCCTCAGCCACATTCCCCAAGCAAAAATGCTTGAATTGGGCTGGCATGTTACAAACATATTGGGGAGAGCAGAATAAAAGAAGATGGTTGTGTCTGTGCCCAACTGAATAAACAGAGCAGCCTCTCACCAAGGTTTAGTTCTGGAATGGCACCATGTCTTGTTGCCCATGATATAAATCCCCTTTAGGCTTTAAGAAATGCCACTACCCTTTATTAACCCACAACATGTTTTGCTCCTTACCCACATGGACAATCCTAGACTGGAAAAGGGATTTTACAATTATTAAATCAAAAATGATGCAATCCAGAACTCCAAAAATGTGAATGCTCATTTGGAACATCTCTCAAATTATATGCATATGCTCATACATACATGTATACATACATGTGCATTCACATGTACACAGAGGCATATTTTTATATCATGCATATATAAACAATAATGACTTATGAACTACATAATATGCTACTTATTATTTTGTATCACTATCAAAAAGATATTTGAACCATTGGGAATCAAAAAGTCATATTGCCTTTATTTAAATTTGTTCTGATTTTTGAAGATTTAATAAATACACCTTGTTTCAAGTCAAATAATAAAGGCCAGTGGGTCACAAAACCTAAGGTATTTTTCTTCATTCATTTCTTATCAGCTAAATAGAGAAACATTGATGTGGCCAAAATATGAATATGTTATTTTTCTGCTAAATATTAGCACTCTAGAAGTCATTTAGTTATTTTTGCTGGTTTTGTTAATCTAAAATACCAAACTTAGGCAGTTCACAAGATGCAAGCCTTCAGTAACAGAATTACTAATTAAATCAAAGGTGAGATTGAGCAGTTTAAAGCAGTAAGGCTTAGAGATACAAGAAAGCAGAGAGACATGAAAGCTAAAACGACAACATTGTGTGGCTAATGTCATGGTCAAGGCAACACTTCTGCCCTTCAGTAAGTAACTGGGAAATCAGAAGTCTGTTTTTGACAACATTTCTATTTTTTCACTACTGTTAAGAAGGAACTGGAAAAATTAGAAACTTACTTAAAAAAAACTGAATGCAGACCAACTTTTATCTAGCAAATAAATCATTGCAGTCAGTTGATATCACTAAGAAAACATTTGTCCTATTTCTGTAGACAACATGTGAAAAACCATTTCTGACCAGAAGACCAATTCATTTTAGGCATAGAAATTGGACAAGTCCAAATTTTAAAATCTCAGAACCCTTGCTTATATACTCCAATTTGTGCACCAAAAGTATAATATGCAGGTTACTTTGCTTCTGATGTTAATAGTGCTCACTTAAATGTCTGCTTGTCAGCTTCCTCAAAAACATCAGTCTTGGCATGCTCAGGGGTACAGCTCCTATTTCAGTCTCTGCCAGGACTCACAAATTGGATTTTCCTCAACTACCTCCCCTGAAAGGCTTGATCCAGTCAGCACTCATGTTGCTCATCTGAAAAACTCTAGTGGCTGTGTCAACTTACATTTAAAACTCTGCTAGAAAAGACAGAGCCTTCAATAGCCCAGTGTTTACAGTATAGCTGCTGCACCATCAGCTCTCCCTACATAAAAAGTGCTTTGGTCTCATAATTTCCTTTTAACTGAACTGTTTTCTGATCACTAAGCCATTCTGGGCACAGCTACTTTATATTTCTTATGCTTTTTTGAAAATGTGGTTTCAGTTTAAAAGACAGAACATTATACAGTTATGTTCCCTGTTTTCAGAGGTTATTCACTCTTATTAAAGTGTATTGAATACACTTACCAGACTGGACATGTGAGGAGGTGGAGTACCTGTGGAGGGCTTCATCTGACTAGACTGTAATGGAAATGCACACAGCCAAAATAACAGCTCTATGCTCAGTTTATAGATAATGCAAAGAATTACGCACTTTGAAGTCATTATCCATCTAACTTAGTGGTCTGTTACGTGTCTGTTTTGAGACAAGATTGGATGGAATGTCCCAAAATTGCATGTATTTCTCTCCATTGGTTGTGAGGCGACTACCTTAGATGCAAACATTTTCATATCAACTCTAGCTGGGTGCAAAGTTTCCAACATAGGAGCAATTTCTGGCACAATTCTTGACACACAGAGAAATATGTATGTAGGTTACTGGAGAACTTTACTGACAAAAATAAGCAATCTGTGGTCTTCAAATACTCTGGGGTTTGGTGATATTTGAGGATCTCATAATTTAAAGGATACTGGCAAATTCTATCAAGGACCATTTCAAGTCCTTTTTATATCACTTTATAATGTAGAAATATATGTTAATGCGTAAAAACTCTACCAAAACATAATCACCAATGTGAATGCACTGGTAAGAGATCACAGCTCCATCTGGTTTATGTTCAATCAAGAAAAGAAGAAAAAGAATGGACCTCAGTCTCTGTAGCTTATCAGGGTGGCTTTTGATTGGCACTTACTCTGAGTCCAGATTATTTTACAAGTCAAGGAGTACATTTCCAGATTTCTTACAAAGACCTTCAATGAGTCATTGGAAAAGCATTTTGGTTAAGACTTGACAGGTAGAAATATTCAGGAAACACAAGGAAGGAGCTGTAAAAAACAGTCTTTTTATTGCATGACTAAGTCTGTACAACCAAGTTTTCTTTTAGAAGAGGTAGAGTGGATGCTGTTTTGTGCAGATACTCTGAACACACATTAGCCTGTGTGATATTTCTCTAAGGAAACATCTTGTGATGCAGTAAAAGTCCCTTCTGCTTTCCTCCTGCTGCTGCTGGTAACCATCCAGCTCCTGTTCTGTTGCAAAAGGCAGAAACTTGTGGCATGGCAAAAAGTGAGGGAAAAGAAAGCTTTGAGGAGCTCAATATGGCTATGGTTAGACAACTTCCAGTGCCCACATGTACTTGACTTAGAGGTAGCTTGGGTGAGTCATCACCATTCAACATAGTAGTGTGAAGTGTAACTTTACCATTAAATACATCCTCTAGTCTTAATGACTGAGAATCTGTTTGAATGGGAAGGTAAATGCAGAGATTTGAAGCTGGCATAACACAAGACCGTTCCCTTCTATTTAGTGCATGTTAAAAATGCAAAAGGGTGGTGCAGGCATGCTCCTGACAGTTTGTTTTACAAAAATAAATGTTGCGGTTAAGTGGGTAGGAAATACAATGAAGAGCTGAGGACCAAATGGGAAATGTCTCTTCTTGAAGAATGCTTTTGCAATCTTGATTTTCTTTGTGTAAAGTCAACCTTGCAGTGCGCAAACTGAGAGACCACACAACCCCTTGGGGCATATGGGAGTAGTCATTATGAGGACTCAGAAGTATTTGTGAAGATGTCCTAATAATCAAATAAAGTAACTAAACTGCCTTATCTTGATGGAGAATGCATTGCTTTCTTATTCCAATTATAGGAACAATGCTGAACATTTTTTTTTCTCTTATCCTTCACCCCATTATGTGATTCATTCCCCTGTAGACAATTCTACACAGCTAAACTCTAGAATAATAAAAAATACTGTACACACTTCCTTCGAGCTTTTCAAGTGCCTGACTGGCTGCAGTAATGCTGACCTTGGAATGGTTGGCTGAAGAGTTGGCTTAGGTCATATTTCCTTAGATAATGGTGGGGAGACAGAGATGTTGACACAGGCTCTATGTTGCAGGATGTGTTGTAAGAGCAAAGGAGCCAAATGTGAATTTTCTTGTCAATGTCAGTAGGAATAAGACATCAGAGCTCCTGCTTGAAAGCTTTCTGGTGAAAAAAACACCTTTCATGATTATACAAGTACCACTAATCTGCCTTATATTTTAAAGTGACACAGCTGTAAATATGGAGTGTAATTCAAGGGAGATTTCTTTTGAAATTGCCACCTCCTTTAATGGCTGCAAAATTACTCCTGGAGCAGCATGAGCAAAGTACATATTCTGGTGGCAGCAGAAAGTTAGAACAGCACGGAGCAGCAGCAGTGTGTACAGATAACTCTGTGAGCACAAGAACCAAGGATACCTGGTGTCCTGTTGATTTGTGTCTCAAGGCAGTCTTCCCAAGAAGATCCTCTCATGTCTGAAAACGGTTAAACTCACTATAAAGTCTCCTTCTCAGTGGGAGCCTTTGCAGGATTCATATCTTTTCAGTTCTCTCTCTCTCTCTCAAATTTTGATTGCAATTGGCCAAAAGTCAGTGAGGAGTAGAGATAATTGCATGAGCACACATGCACATGCATACTCCCGTACACCCATAAGTGTATCAAGGTATTTTCCTGCACAAACCAGCCTAATAATCTAGCAAATGTAAACACATCTGCCCCAGACCACTGGGGTGGATTAACATTCCCTCCTCAGTGCTAGGGTGCTCAGTTGCTGGAAATCTAATACCCATCTAGAAGCAATTAATACGTGTACTTTAAACTGGCATGCCAGTAATACAAATAAAAGGCCAGAATGAGCTCCTTCACTTTACAAGCAGTGATAAATGCAGTAGAAGACTTTTAATTAGTCTATGATAAATTGCATGCCCAATTAATTGTGATGATTGCCTAGGGGTCAAAACCCGACTCGAGGCAGTCTGATGACTCCAAAGAACAGACTAATGGAACACTCTAGTGAGCACTGAAGAGTCTCTTCCCTTATCCTTCCTGCAGTTGTCAGTAGCTGAATCACAACAGTTTACTGCTAGGGATGCATTCTCTTGCACCAACTTTGCCCCGGTTTGACCTTTTCTTCATTTTGTGCTGGTTAAATGAATCAATGTTATCTTAATACAATGTTTCCTTTCATCCTCCCAGTAGCTGTGGGTCATTATACTGTGGACTTAAAATGCAATTAATGAAATATTAAATGAGTGCAATGGGCTTCCTTATCCCTCAGAGCTGCAGGTGGGAATTAGGAAGAAACACATTAAAGATAAAGGAGTTACCTGAATGTCAAATCAGTGTAGGTCTGAAAGCTGTGTTTCGTAAATTTACATACAGAGGCTGTGAAGCATGGCCATTGCAAGCAGGGTAGCACCAGTTTGAGCAAAAACGTGGTTTTAAAATGATTTTGCTAAACCTGTGACAAAGACCATGCAGACATTGCTCTTTCAGTTTTAAAACAGTAAATGACTTCACAGGGCAGAGTCAGGTCCCAAATGTGCCATCTGCCTGTTTGTGGTTTGTTTGCTTTATACATGATTAAGTTTAGCATTCATCTTGTTTCCTTTTACATAATGATGTTATGATAACCACATAATTAATGTTTTTAGAGTTCAGCAGATAAATGAGATGCAAAAAGAGAGACAGAAATATCTGATGTTTAAATAAAAGGTCTTCTCAAATGCCCAGTAGGAGCCAAGTTTTAGTCTCTGATATTTAATCTATCATTTAACATGTATAATATTTAATATTCACTTACAGTGATAACATAGGTGGTTCACAGACCTGGGATGTTAGTGAGTGGGTGAAACAAGTCCTTTTGTCTATATTTTTCTTCATATATTTCTTTTTTCCTTCCAGATATTAATTTCCAAAACTTCACAAATTTCAGTGGTAAATAGACACAAATTAACATGTGATTAAGATAGGAAGAAATATTTCACTTTATTTGGGGAACAGAAGAAGGATGTCCTGAAAATCTCAAGAAAAGTGTATTCTTGAAAATCCCACAATTTTTTTTTCAGGTCTTCTGCAAGCATCTGAACACTTATACTCTTGCCTCTTCTTATTTCATATACAAATGTGGAGCTTATACTCTTGCCCCTTCTTATTTGGAAAGTTAACCTCTCTGCAAATGCAACTGGGGGCTGAGCAGAAACATATGGAGAAAATACGTGCTGTTCTTCTAGTTCCATGAAAAATTATGAAGTGGAGGTAAAAAATGTGAGCTCAGTGGAAGAAGAGGAGGTCAGTGAGAAACTTGTCCCTGCTTCAACTATTTTGCCATCATAGACTAGATTGGGCAACGTTCTTCCCAGGTCAGGATCAGAGAAATGTGTCTCCAGTGATTTGTATTTAGCCTCTCTCAGGATGGATATCTGTCAGGAATTCTCGTACTTCTTAGTGACAGTTTAAATTGCAAATGTTCAGATAAAGAACTCCATACATTCACAAATACCAAGTTCTACTGACTTTTTTAGCAATGCACAAAGCTAATGCCTGCTATTAAGAAACTGCTTTATAGGAATAATTCTGAAGTGGAGTTACACATTATTAATGGAGACAGATCTGATGATGAAGCAAACCACATTTGGCAGCAAGAACATTTACTAAAAATGTCATTAAAGAATTCAGGCTGTATGCTACCAAGTATTTTGTAACTCCCTCCACTGACTTCTTGGCCTCTCTTTTTCTTTCATGTCTAGTAAGTACCTTGAGGTGGTTGATGAACGTTGGAAGTGAGGAAGTCTGGCTTTTTGCTGCTGTTTGTATAAAGGTTTGTTGGCTTTGACACCTAAGAAGAAAGAAGCTCTGTCCCAGCCCATGCCTTATTTTGTGCGTTTAGAGCTTTCCTAAGGCATTTCTTTCATGTAGGTTTTATGGTATCGAACAGGAAGTAGAGTTTTTACCATAACTCTTTCCTCAGCAGAGGTAATTTTACAACTTTTTTCTAATAGTGAGTGCCTACTTCCACAATTTAGAAAATTTCAGATCTCTTCCAACCTGCCCCTGACAAATTTATATCCACACAATTTGAAATATTTTGTGAAAATTTTCTACTAAATGATAGAGAAAAATGAAAAATCCAGTAGGCTTTGATATTCGCTTAAGATGACATCACAGGACTAATTTCTTAGAAACCTCACCTTTAAAAAACACAAGCCATGTGGGATGTGTTTCGTCAAACACTATATTCAATATCATCTCTGGGAACAAATGCAGCTTGCTGCAGCATCTCTTACCAGGTGGCATCTATATTTGAAATGCTGAGGCAGTGAAATGAAGTAGTTACTTTTGGAATGAAATGCAGACTCAATGATTGGTTTACCAGGGCAAGAAGTTGCCACCCAGGCGATCTTTGGGACAGACTGGAAACACCAGCAGTAGGCCTGCTTACGTAGCGCTCATTTTTATTTAAAAATAGGTAAGGTGATCCTATTCTTTTGAAATTTACTGACTGCACAGAGTACTGAAAACACCTAGTTTTGTTGGTTTTTTTTTTTTCTGCCATACCACTTCAGCCCCACAGAGCCTGAATTGGCAAATGAAAAAGTATTTCAAGTAAAAAGATTCACCTCCAGCACCTGAAATCTAAGCAAATGGAAGTTAATATATGTATTTTTAACAATTATTATTATTTTTATTTTCACTGGATATAATTTTATTTTCCCACTGGGAAAATACTTTCTACTTATTGAATTTATGGCAAGAACCTGTAAAGACTATATGGTCTGAAGCTTGAATTCTTCAGTTAAGACTGTGCGCTAGCATTTGTGATCTATACTTATAGAAGATACTACGACCTTGACTCTCAAAGGCAACAAAATTTTAATCATGGACTTTCCCAACTCCTTAAGGAGTTCTGAAGGCACAAGGTTTTTCTTCTGGCAGCTGCATGACTTTCCCAAATGGATGGAGTGTCTCCCTCTCCTTAGGGTTTACAAGCAGACCTTACCCTTAAGGTAGGTCCTCTTTTGTCAAAGTCCTACTGGGATTTGATATTGACTTCAAGTCTCCCAGGAGCTTGCTGGAGTCACCACTTTGGAGGCTTCATAGGGGCATGGAGGAGCGGATGAAACCTATGTTCGACAGTGTTCTTGAGGAGGAATTTTGTTCTACTTTTCACTGAAGTATTTAAACATTTGTTATGTTGGAGAGAGAAAGAAGGAACGTGGTATTGCAAAAGTAAGGACAGTTCAGCTGGGAGCAGCTCCAGGGGCTGCCAGCCTTTACTGGGGAACCCTCGTTACTGGTAGGTGTTTGCTGCACCCACACTTTGTAGAGCCCAAGCTGATGTTCTCTGTCTTCCAAGCAGGGCAGCCAGACCAGCACCCTGAGTGGAGGTGCTTTGGGGGGTCTGCAGGAGCAGAACTGCTGGGGCATTAGGTGTGTTAACAGAATGTAAATGTTTCCAGTGGCAGATGAAAACAGGGTGGTGGTTTTGAGGAGTGAAATTTGAGTAAATGCGCTCCAACCCTACAGTCTATTCAGGAGTTTAAATCCCTCTGTGGATATTGGCCTATGTAAAGTCTGCTGGACTGTGCTTTTACTTAAGATTCTGAGTGACTTTGTAAGCCTTCAGCAGCTTCCAAATCCTACACTTTCAACAACAGTTCTCTTTGTACTAAAAATTCAGTATATAAAGCCCTGTCATAGACTTGGCTTGAATATAGTCAGAAAAGTTCCTTGTAATGGCATCTTGATGCCCAGATAAATGTAAAATTAATATACTGAAGTTCTGTGGCAGCAGTAAGAGTACGAACAGTAAGATTTTTTAGTGCTTTGTTGGTGTTTTTTTTCTTTTCTTTTTTTTTTTTTTTTTTTTAATAGCAAGCTCTATTTTTGAGACAGACAGAGGAAAATCTTCTCAAGCTGTATGTAAGCTCAGCGTCCCCAGAGTGAATAGGGTTCAATGTAGCATGGATAATTTGTTTGCTTTGCAATTATTTTCCGTCAGTGGAGACAAATTGATTTGTACAAAAAAAATGACGGTCACTGCAAGGCAGCTGCCTTTCTAAACTGTAAAAGAATTTGACTAGGTTAAGTGAGTACAAAATTTTTGGAGCACCAGGATGTCCTTTTGTACCACTAAAACTTGCAACAATTTTAAGGCTTGCCAGTGATTGCTATGTGAAATTCAGCATCACAGAGAGACAGAACAATTATTCTTAATACCACTGTGAGCAGGACCATTGCCAGTTTATTAGTGGCCTGCTTTGAAAATAATTTTCACAAAAACAGAAATCAAAATGCAGGAAAAGAAACTGATAGTAGAGCAAATTAATAGGTAGGAAGGAAATAGCAATAATTGCCTCCAAACTGTCCTCTTAATTATTAAAGGAAATTAGATATTTAACATGAGCCAGAGTTGAGGATGCTTGGCAACAGTAGAGTTTCTACCAGAGAAAAGCATGTAGCAAAAGCTTTATTTGGAATGTAGGAGCATGGTCAGCCAGTGAGGTGTATTTACAGAAAACTCTGGCAGTGGAAGCAAAGAAGAAATAGCCATTTTGCACTGCAATTAGGATATTTGGATGTTTTTCCAAATAAAAATATTTAAAGCCCATAAAAACTAAAAAAGATTGACTTCCATTCTTTTACATTTCTGTTTAAAAAGCAAAGACTCGATTTAGCCTCTCAAAAGCCCTGGCAAAATTTTAGTGTTTGCATGGTCAAATGCTAAGTGTGATTGGGAATGCCATAGCACCTAGTAGTTGCCTGGAACAAGGCTTTGATTTCACTTTTCACAACACTAGGCTAATCAGGACATACTGTCATATTCAATCTAAAAGCAGAATATGCCCCAGAAAAATGTCAGACCTAAAAGTTCAGTAAATTGCTCCGGTTAAACTTCATTTGGATGTTCCAAGTGTTAAATCTCATTGTAGACATCAGGATTAGATTAGCGATACTGTCAGTTTTGCAAAAGTCCAAGATCAGCACTAAGTAAGGTAGAAGTTTGCTAAGACAGGCTAGTTTCTCTTTGCCCAAACTTAAAGGACCTGGGAAAAATTGATACTGTACAGTTCAAGCACATTTGACTGGACTTAATACATAAGGTAAACAAAGCGGTTCAAGCGCCGATCAAAGTGCAGTTCTAGGGGCCAGTGGCATGATCTTTAGGTGTGAGAAAGAAAGTTTTGAGGAAGAAGGTCACATGTTTGAAGGTCCAGACAATCAGGCTTTGGTTTGACCTCTCTGCCTAACTGGGAGCAGCTCTCCCCAGCTACTCATGTGAGCAGGGTTCAGAGGTTACCAATTACTTAGGGAGGCTGAGAAACTTGTATGGAGCTGCTTTCAGCTGCCATTTCACATTAGCATCAGGCCACTTGCAGGTAGGCCGTCATGGTTAATGCTTCACTGCCGGTCACTGATGTTCTTCAGCTTGCAAGTGCCACAGCAGAGATGCAGCATCTCCCTGTCCCACCGAGCAGCTCTTCATGTCTGTCCTACAGCACAACTGTCCCAGTGACATCCCTGCGCATTTGTACATCACATAGCTGCACCCTCACTGCATGGGGGTGGTTTTAATTGCTTGACTGTTGACCAAGTAACATTTTTAAATTTTTTTTTCCTCTTCTTTTTCCCCCCACTTCGAATATTTCAGAGCCATCAATAGAAATGAGGGGAATGTTTTAATTGGTTGCAGATATTGAGATGATTAGAGTAATTTCTGGCAACTTTTTCTCACAAATCTTAAAATAATATATGTGCCAACACACACTTCATTACTAACAAATTAAGCAATGGTGACTTATAACCTTATGATAGTAGAAAAAAACCCTTCAAGCCTTCAATAAAAGTCTTGTAAATTTCTGAAACTTATACTGAAGCTCTTAATTTAAGAGCTTATATAATTTTCTAACTTTAGAAGTTAGACTTACCCTTAGAAATTATCTTAAGGGGGGATAGATTGTGTTAAATGAACTCCCTGGGGGAGTTCTCATGCTTTCTTCTGAAGCTGCTCTCTCGGGTAGTGACAAACAGGATATTGAAGTATCCAAGCCGCTGGTTTGAACCAGTATGGAAACTCCTATTCTTTCTGTTTCACAAATAGGATTTGGGGGTTTCGAGTTTTTGCTTTGAGGAAGTCACAAAATCAAGAATAATCACACTTCCCTAACGCAAGACATGTTTTCATTCTAAAAATGAGCCAGTTTCCTTTCAGAAATAAGTCTGGTTTTGATTACACATCCTTTTACTTTCCCTGGAAAATGAGTACATTTCTGCTTGGAAATACTCAGAAAAGTGAAGAAATTTTCTAGGAAATTAAGTGAGCCACTTTGAGTTTACAGTGAAAGGCAAAAGCAGCCCAGCCTTAGCTTGTGAATATAATATTTCACATACACTGCCATATATATTTATAGTAATCTAGTTATGGGTTTTTTTTTAATCAAAAAACTCCCAAAATGCAACTGGGATTATTTTATCCTTGATTTACACCTTGCTTTCTTCCCTTCTTCCTCTTACCAGTCAATTCACCTCTAAGGTGAAAAGTAGTATCTGTTAAACAGTGTTTAAAAAAAAAAATAAATAAATAGTCCCCATAACTTCTTTTATGTCCCTTACTGGAAGTCATATTTTCCATACAGCAAGCGGGCAAGTATAAGGACTAGTACTTTCAATATCTGGATGATAGAGTTGGAATATCTTGGTTACATGGCATACCATGCTGCAAGGCACAGATTTTGACATATTTGGAGACACATTTGCCACATCCTAAGTTTTTTAAAGAGCAAGTCTTTTATCTTACCTTGAGACTGATATATTTTTCCCAGTAAAAACCACTTTCCTTGATGATTGGCTTTTGCTTCTTTTTATTATTTTATCATCCTTTTACGTTCACCTTCCATTTTCCATCATGCCTAAAATTCACTGTCATTCCTCATTTGCCAGCATATACTATTAATATGACTGGAAAAATTACAGTCATTAGAGGCTGAACCTGTTCTCACTAAATGTAGCTGGAGTTTTCCTACTGTTGATAATGATATTAGACCAGATCTCAGATTTGCAATGACATCATTATGCAAGGAGAAACTGTGAAACTTGCAAAGATGTCTTTTACCATGAAATTAATAAAGGGCATAGGTTTTCTTCAAAATCACTAAATATGAATTTAATAATATCCTGACTCTGATTCATACCACTATAGAGACTATTATTTAATATACAGATATATTGCAAGTGTTCCAGTTTGTTTGGTTTGGGCATTTTTCTTACCTCTTGCCAAGTGAGGTTGAATGGGGTGGCAATGATTTTTAAATATGTTTTATGTTTCTCAAAAAAAAAAAATGCAGTGACATTTCCATTATTAAGCAAAGTTTAACTGTCAAATGTTTTTGAGAAGTTAGTCCTGTCACTGATAGTTTATTAAGAGAAGTTGTTTTATACTTCAGTGTAAATGGATTTGTAACCACTTGTCTGTGGCTTTCAGAGAACTAAAAAAATAAAGAAGGAACAAGCCTGGACAATACACAGAAAGGTCAGGATGTGTTTTTCAAACGATTTGTAGGGCTGGTAGTTTTATAATTGTCCAAATCGTGATGTCTATGGTCATTCTACAGTATAATGTAACAGGTATCTTCAGGAGGTCTTACAGATAAAAGAGGAAGGAAATGCAAGAATGACATTTTAAGTGCTTTAGACCCCATTTTGTGCAGATCTGCCCCTCTGCAGAAATTTATGATTTCAACCCTCACTATCCAAAGGTAATTCAAGCCATTGCATAAATTTCCTGAAGAACACTGGAGAATGCCAGGGAGGACAACAGCCAGGAAGGGATTCCTGGAGAAGCAGAGCTCGTAGAGGAGATTTTTCAGCTCATTACTCACTTGAGTCGAAGCCAGAGTGGACAGATTGCTGCAAAGAAGGAGAATGGGTGGGAATTGGCTGAGAATAAAAAGACTGTAGGATTGGACAGAGGAGGAGGAGGAGGGAGAAAGCTATAGGAAGAAAAGAGAAAGTACATGAAATCGAGATGTGTTTTGGATGAACATTAGAGGCATAGACCCTAAGATATAACAAGTAGAGATCCAGTTTAGATGCTTGACAATACACAGAAGACATTATTTCTATCTGGTTTACATTATCCTCTGTTAAACAAAGCATTTATTAGATTACATGCCCTATTATGCATGGACTCAATATTGAAAGCAATACTACTGTAAAATGTTCTGCATTTAATGTAAGAACATTCTTTTGCTCTTTTAATTATTTTATATAAAAGAGAGAAACTGCGATGCAGGCTTTTTTTTTTTTGTGAGTAGTATTTGGAAAAACAAAACAAAACAAAATAAACAAAAACAAGCAGAAAACATACACACAGAAACAAACAAACAAAAACCAACCAACAAACTAACAGTGCAGTATTTCAAGTACTGTAAGATTTAGGTGTTTGATACTACCATAATTAACTTAATGATAAAAGTCCTTTATGTCCTGTGTGAATTTCAGTATTTTTAAGAACATACTTTAAAGAAACTTTAGACAAAAATCTCAGTGTAGCGCAGAAGCAAAAACATGCATTCCAGAGAAAAATATTTCTAGCAGAAGTCTCAGGATTGGCAATTAGGGGAAGATTCAGAAATTTGGAGTGATAGAGGTGGCAGGGACTCCATAATTTTAGCTTCTTATGAAAGAAAAAAATTGAAGGTACAATGAGTTTTTAAAGGTACTGCTAAATGTAAATGTAACTACTAGACCCAGTTTGGAGGCCTTATAGAGATTCTTCAGTGATGCTCTAGATGGCTGAAGAAAAGCCATAGAGCACAGGGATAACTGAAGAGTAGGTTTTTGCAATATATATTTAAAAGTTTTCATTCCTTTTTATCAGTGAAAATTTCAAGGCTAAGCAATACTAAAATAAAAATATTAAACAAACATACATATTGAAATATCTGCTGTAGCCCTTCTTTTAATCTTTGATTGTATTGAGAAGTCACACATGCTGTACCAGATATGTATGGTACAAGTTGTTTTTTCTCACAAATATTCTGCCCTGATTTCTCCAAGAGGCCATATAGAGTTTTCAACTGCTTGAAGGATGTGGACACCACTTAATTCAGTGTGCCATCTGGTGTTAAGAAAGATGGACAAGAGACAGAACCTTGGAAACCTGGGAGTATTTGATCAAAATATGATAGAGAAAATAGGTATAAATTATACAATAGACTCCTTATTTCTTTTTGTCTTCTTTAAGGAATATTTCTCACTGAGATAGGAGCTTCTGATAGTGCTACTTCTTTGAATAACCAGTCACATGCTATAAATAATGGATATTGTAATAAAAATAGCAAATAATTAAGGAGTTTGTCTGTTCAAACCTCTTGGTGAAAAATGTTCCCCAGTTTAGTTAGTGATGACTTCTGAAGAATAAGCCAATCAACAGAAATCAAGGGCTCCACTTGTGACAGATCTATGACCAGTGAGTCAAGAGTCTTCTTTGGTCCATCATGATGTCAGTCTGCAGACCAGATGAGACTAGTGCCTAGGATATGTCAGTCAGACTCTGACACAGATAGATTGCCGTCTCAATGGACAGGACAGAAAATGTGGAGTAAGAAAACAGACTTTAAGATGAAAAAAGCTTGATTAAGAGGATGAGGACAGAAAGGGGAGTAGAACTGAAATCTAATGTCCTGCAAGATCTCAGGAAGAGCTTTCTCATGCCTGAAGGGTTTTGTTGCTGTGTGCTTCAAAGGGATGCAAGCAGTGACTTTGGGGTGCATACAACATCAAATCGCCCAGATTATGGATTTAAAAGGCAAAGTGCTACTTCAAAGCAATAGCGAAAAGTCCTTGTCTTTGTGCCTCTGAAGTGGAATTAATTGTTCCTAAGAATCTCAAAGCGGTTTTTTGTCTCCTTCTCTTTTAAAATTTATCAGCTTCTTTCCATGATAATTTGCAGAGGAATTTAAAAATACATGATGAGAAGGTAGAGAGTTTACAAGGTGGGGTTTTTTACCCCTTAGTCATTCAAAACTGAAGAAATGTCATCAGACTTTGAAGATGAAATCATCAACATCACCACCATGTCAGCTGATCCTGGTTAAACAAAGAACAAATAAACAGACTGGGCATGGCGCAGATGAAAAGGTCAAAGGCTGTTACCATAGTGGCAGACTCCTGAATGATGCCCTGTCTTGGATGAGTAGCTGCTGAATGATGTCAGGAGAGCCAGGGAAGCTTTTCGTTGACTTATCAGAGTGGGGAAGCTGGGCGGCATCAAGCTTCAGATCAAATGAGGTCTTTGAAATGATAGCTCTACCAAATTTGTTGCACATCACTGAGACGTACTGATAGCAGCCAGCCCACATTTCAGTACAGAGTGGCTCATTTTAAAATACTATAGGGAGCCATAGGAAGAGAGACTGCGGGAAAAGTGAAAAAAGGCTGAGCAGACTGAAGGTCTGATCTCCCTTTATGTTATGTGTAGATGTGGTAAGAAATGGTGCCCTGCACACACTGGGTTTTTACAGTCTCACTGGCACACAGAAAACACGACAGGAAATAATATCCTCTTTGACTCTGAAGGCCAATACACCAACAATTTCATAGAAACTTGCAGCTCTTGGACAACATCAAGTAGATCTGATTTCTGTTATCCTCCAGGAACATTATGATAACAGGAAAAGCTATTAAAGGGTTTTAAATAGATGCAATATAAAGTAAATTTTTCCACTATGAGATTAGAAATCAAGACATCTGGGTTCAATTCCCAAGTCCAATGTAATACTGAATGAATTACACCAAAGTAAATGCCTCAGATACTCATCCATCCAAGTGGCAAGTGGTCCCTTACCTGCTGCCTTTGTTGTCAATTGCCTTTTTAACTAAATCATTTTTGTCAACTATGAGGTCTTTAGCAGCAAAATTCTATCTAATTGCAATGCTATAATACATAAAATAAGTTTTAAAAGATCACTACATGTCTTTATTTTCTGTGTTTTGTACATACATAAAGAGAAAACCCTACCCCGATAATTATCATGATCAAAGGTAACACCAAGTGCTTCCACTTCAAGGAAGAAAGGTTAAGATTCATTCAAGTGAAGAGCACCCCTCCTCAAGATGAAAAATCTAAACTTGCCTATTTAAAGCAGTTACAGAACTATGTTTTTTCTTTGACTAGCTTTATATTTCATCAAAATATTCACTAGCAAATGTATTTTGTTAAAGGAGCATTTTGAAAGAGACAGGTGTGATTTCAGCAAAAATTTTGCTTTCTTTTGCCGTGTGCAGTCTATTTTCAGTGTTTCAAGCAGTTTTATTGTCATTTTTGTTGGGTTTTGCTGGTAATAACTAGCTAAGCAGAAACAGACCTGCAATGACAATAATGCTACAGTGGATTCTGCTGAAGGTGGGAAAGAGGCACAAGGAAGGGAAGGGGGAAGTAGGCAGATACAGCCAAACTGCTCTTTTCTGGTATATTCCCAGGTTCAAAACAGTGTAATGGGATCCATCCGAGGATATTTTAGCTCTTCCCCAGGCAGGAAGAAACAATTCACATTTAGTCTTGCAGTTCCTATGTGCACGAAAGACATAACTAGCTTCAGCAGCCTCAGGAAAGACTCGTGGACGTCAGCGGTAGCACACAGGGTTTAAGAGGTTTATTTGTTTGTTTTCATTTGTTTGTTTTCTGAATATTTTTTCTCCTCTGGTGTAGTTGCTTATGGCTGTGCAAACATTTCACTTTTCCTATATTTGTTCTACCTTGACCACTTTTTCCTACCATCTTCCACTCCATGAGTATTATCATCCCATATTTCTCTTCCATGTCTTCTTCCAGCTGTAATCCAGGTTGGACACAGGGTATCAGATGTAACCAGATGTTCAGATTACTTTGGAGGGTTGGAGGGATGAAGATGAAATTGTGTAGTGGAAAATCTAACCTTGTGGAGTTTTAATAGCAGTGATTGCTCCAGTTCTACCATTTGAAGAGGCTGCTAGCTGCAGCTTCATGTCATGTCCATCCTTCTAGATGTCACCATCCTCTCAGTGCCAGCTGAGCATCCAGAGTTAGCACTGCATTCTCTTCCAGCGATGAGGAGCCAAATCTGCAAAACTGGCCAAGAAACCCTTTTTTAGCATACAGCAGCCACAGCTTTCTCTGCCCATGTGGTTCTCCAGTATGTTCCTCTGGAATCTCAGTCTGGCTTTTGGTTTCCCTCAGCACTCCTCAGCAGTCACCCCTGCCTCACTCTCCTCCTGATGGCAACGGTTATGCCCTATAGCAGCGATTTTTAAGGATTATCCTCTACCCCTGCTGGCTGGGCCAGACAGGAGGGCAATTGCTAGGAGTAGCTGTCTCCTTCCTAGCTGATGCATTGTACTTGCTTTCTCTTTTATGTGTGCTGGCATGACTCGCAAAGTGTTATTTTAGTTGCAGTCATAACTAAAGCTAATAAAATGCTATTATGGTTAATTATATTCACTGGCGAGGCACTTAAACTTTACATGAAATGGCATCCCAGTAGGCTTGACTTTTCATAACATATGGCAGTTGGAATGGCAAGGTTTTAAAAAACACGTAATTTCATTAGAGTAACACGACAACCACTTGAGTAGTCTTTTTGTGACATGTTTAATGGTGCTGCCATATGGATGACTTGTAAACAAAAAAAAAAACACTACAGCAGGCTACATGAGGTAAGGGACATATACATCTGGCAGAGGATATCCCAGCATGCTTCAAGCACTTCCAGCTTTAATGAGCACTTCTCAGCACCTTGTCCTTATGAAAAGGTGCAGTGAGGTTGTGTTCATTCTTGCTGAACTACAGAACTAATTTTTATTTAAAATTGAAAAAAAAAAAAAAAGTATTTGAGCCTCTTATAAAATCTCTTCAGGCCATGTCCCACTGTATACCAAGGAGCTTTTCTCACTTGCTTTGTTGGTGAGAAGACATTTATTCTGCATGGATCTCAATGCTACTAACTTCCAAGCTAGCCCCATAGTTTTTTGGAGAAGACTTTTCCCACCTTTTGGCCACCTTGGAAAATTATTTTGGGATAGCATTTTCTTAATGGGTATTTTGGGATAGCATGTTATTAATGGGATGCTCTAATATTAGCCTACTGTAGTTAGCTTGAGCTTAGTTAAGAGTATTTATTTATAAAATCCAAAATAGTGTTACAAAGGTTTACAGGGATGCAGGTGACAGAAAGCAAAATCATGTTTATCTGCAAGATCAAAACCAGAAGACCTATCTACCTCTCCATACCTAGCTGAATAGATGCAGGTGCTCTTCTAACTCGTGGCACCAGGGAATTTGCTAGTGCACACTTCAGAAGGCATTTACAGATAAGACTCTTTTAGCTTGGGATGTGTACAAACTTCTGTTCCTCTTTAGTTGAGGTTTGTCACTGGGTTCATGTATGATCGTATTTCCCCATCCTCTCAGTTCTTCCTCAGAATATTGGACCTCAGTTTGGAAGATGGTTCTGAATTCCTAGGCTACTAACTTTCCTCAGTGTTTTGGAAATAGCTTCTATGTCTTTGGGTAGATGTTTGGCAATGATTCTGGCAGATCCTTATCTGTAGAAAAGTGGTACTTCTTTGTGCCTGATAAAGTAATTTGAAAACATCATAAAAACTGTCACCATTCTCCAGAACATATACCTCATATTAGGATGTAGCTGACAACCATATCTTACAGAAAGCAGCCTGCTACTGGCTCCTGACTGAAATTATGTATGATGATAGATAACCACTACAAGGTGTTAATCTCCAAAAAGGCATGACTCCATCACACAACCTGGATTTTTAGATATACCACAATAAAAGCTTTTAAATACTGTTCCAATGGAATTTGTATCAGTTGTCCAATCTAACCTGATAATCACTTTTGTTGTCACAGTTTTGAGTGGTTCCAAGCAGGTCTGTCAATCAGGACTGCTTAACAGACATGAACAGAAAACAAGGAGAGGAAAAGACACTCTGTGGATAGGATTGCATTTGTAGAGAATATGGAAGCACCTGATTAGACAAATAGATATGTGAAGTGGAGAAAATCTGTAGGTGTTCTCCATGGGCACTGAGGGATAGGAAAGCCAAACACCGAAATAGGCAGATAAAGCAGATTAATGGGGTGGAACTTGAAGAAGGAAATTTGCAGAAGGAAAGGAGAAACAGACTGAGGGAGAAAGGGAAGACCCCTTCCCATCCAGCACAGCAGAAAAGGTGAGACTAGGACCAACAGAAGAGTGGTGGACACCAACAACTTGGAGACCTCAGAAGCACTGAGGTGGTCATCAGAAGAACGTGTAGTGAGTCATTATAATGTAGGAAATTAGAGCACTTCTATTCATTGTAGAATAAGGAAAGCCCTCTTGGTTTTAGCTTTCCTAAGCTACATTTTGCCCTTTTAATGGGTGACTTCAGGGCTCATTAAAGACCAAAACCGGTAACACAAACTTGAGGAACACAAAATGTGAGCAGATGTTAGGCAATCTCTTGTGTGTGTAATTCTGCCCCGGTACCTACCATGTCAGTTGTGACCTACAATAATAACACCTCTGAACTTTCACTTCTGTGCTCCTTTTAACCACAGACTGCAGTACTTTGCGACTGTGTGATGAGTTTGTGATGTTGACAACTGGAGACCAGAATTAAACTACTAAATTCTTTTTAACAACAACGAAACATAGGATGCAAAGGCTCTAGAGGCAATTTAACTTGCCAACTCTGCTTTTAAAAAGATAATTTCCCAAGAAATAATCCACAATTTACATATCTATTTTATTTTAAAACACTTTTTAAAAACAAAGAAGTGGTAATCTTGGCAGAGCCTTTTGGCTAAAATGCAGCAAAGATATTATGAACAGATTTTTACAGTATGTTTCCACATTATTTTTGCTCTGCAATCTAGACCTGTGCAAAAGCTTTCTTATATATTTTCCCTTTATGAATAGAAAATAGTCAGCAACTTTAGGGTTTCATTAAAGCCAGAGAATAAATCAATTTCCAGTATACTTTGGGATAATAGTCCCAATTGAAGATCCTTTGTGTCTTGATACTGTGAAAGTCACATTGTCCAAAACTGCCATTCACACAAAAAACAAGCTTAACTAATTGGGTCATTCACATACTCCTTCATAATTCTAAAATATTTTCTAGTTACTTTGCTTCCAAAGATCATTTAACATCTCAAAAGCCAATCTCTCCAAGCAAAGGTGGGCATTTCTTAAGTTTTTTCCTTTTTTTCCACTGCAAAACTAGCTTGCAAAGGGAGACCTACTTGCCTCTGAATATTTGATCTGGAAGACACAAATTGGGCATTTTTAAAGTGTGTTTAAAAAACAGTGGATAGAGGTTTCTGAAGAAGAACAATGGGTAACCACGGAGTATAGGATGTTTTTGAACTTTTTGAGTGTGTTTGTATCTGAGAATTATTCTAGTTTGTGGATGCTTTGTTTGCTTTTCTGTCCTACTTCATTGTGTGCTGCTGCATTTCAGGTGCATATGGATCGTCACATGGATGCTGATAGCAAAATTTCCATTTCATAAATAAACCAAAAACCAAAGGAAAAACAGTGAAGTTTCTCTCCTAACCCACATAGAGGGCAAATTATAGAGGCCAGGCAAGGATAATAGAAATGTATGATTGACAGCTGACAGAATGCCAGTGAAAATTTCTCTCCCCCTTAGGATATTGTTTTGATAATCTTTGCCGATTTAATACTTTATGGAACTAGAGATTTTTCTTTTGTCTGTATGGATATTTTTTGAGGGGTGGGGGTTGCACTTGTCAATTGCATATCAAAATAGGGTAGATAGACAGGGAAGTGAAATGTAAACAACAGCTCCAGGTTTGGTTTTCTCCTTGGGCTGTTAAGGGATGTTTTTGTAGATGAAGGTTAACAGAGCACAGTAGTGGCCTTCATCAGTTCTTAAGGACATTTGTCTAATGCACACACACAACTCAGCTAACCACAGTGTTATTACCTGTTCTTGTACCTTATAGTCAGAAAAGTCTATTCCCAAGTGTAACTGTAAAGGAGCATAATGGACTTACATGTTTATGGTATTTAAAGAATTTACATTTGCCTAGAAATATGTATATTGTTTTTTGTTGACATGTCCATCATTTCACTACAAGGTTTATCTGTCTACTTGGTCACTGTCTGTTTTATACACCTGCAAAGTTTTTCTGAGCATGTGTTGATGTCTACTCCAGCTGAGACATTGCACCCAAATGTTGAGTGTCCTGATCACACTGGGGTGACCCGTAGTGCTCACACACACACACAGAGCATGTGGCATCACTGCCACAAGTATTCAGTCCTTGGGACTTCACATGAGTTCAATGTCCTCAAGCTTCTCCAGCCCCAGCCATTGTGACTTCCTCTCCCTCACCAACAGCATTGCTTTCTTGGAGCAGCAGCAGCTGAGGAGACTCAGGGTCCTTGTCCCCATTTGTCATCTGGCCACCCTGTCAGCTCAGCATTGACTTGTGCCTTGCAAGATGGGTGAAATAGCCAAGTTTCCTCTTCCATCGTTATGCTGAGCCTGCAATGCAACAAAGAAGAAAACATAAACAAAGCAAGCATTTCCTATGGAAGATTGCAGATATGACTCTAAATGCACTGAAGAAGCAGATCTGTTGGGCTAGTTGATGCCTTTTGTAGAAACATCATCAGTTTTCCCACTAGAATTAGATTTTAAAACATTTTTTTGCTCTGACCTCTATGGTTCCATGTCAAGTTTTCTTGGTTTGCAAGTAAAATATAATGCTTATCTTGAGAACAAAGGTAGCTCTGAAAGTTAAGGTACATCTTGTTTTTTCCAATACTAATATCAGGAAGAGAGCTCTTCAGGCCAGACAGTTTTACCCATGTAACTGTACTAATTTCAGATAATACCTTCCGTGACACAGATGTCCATTGTTTTTGGTAGGCTATCATCCTTGTTACTGACTGGAACTTGCTAAACAGTTCTGTAGATAATAATTCATAAAATAATTCAGTTTCTTCTACTGAATAAGTTTTAAAGTAGGGAAGGGTGGTTACACATCTTCCCAACAATGGAGCTTGCAGGGACTGCCTTGAGCATCCTTGGGCTTGAACCCACCTCTGATGTAGTTACACCAAAGCTGAAGTGAGGCTAAAGAGGTGAGGACAGCTTCACTCTGAATTGTACCTTTTCAGTCTCATATAAATATTTTGATACCAAAAAGAGATTCTGATAAAAAATTAAATAAATTGTTTTCAAATGTTTATAGATACAGTGAATCCCAGTTGAAGAGTACCTTTTGAGTTTCATTGTGAAAACCATGTGTTCAAAGAATGATGAAAATTAAACTATGAAGCTTCACATCAGGTTACTTTATCATGGAGCTTTTTTTGCCTGTTTAGCTGAGACAGAGGTAGGTACTTGAATATATTAACACTGTGGTTTACTGTAGTTTTGGGGATTAATCCTTTAAAAATACATCCAAGTAACCTTTTGTACAGGCATGTTTCCACTGAATGCAGTGGGACTACACTGACATGTCTGTGACCTGGTAGTTACTTTCAAATACAATGTGATTTATGTAGTCTATGACTAATTTGCTGGGGTCTGTTGAAGTGTTTATGAAGATTTCTTCTGTTTAAAGTACACCATGTACAATTTTGCTACTGATATGCTATTGGACATCATGTATCCTCGTTAAAAGAAGATATGCTCTCCTTTTGTGTTCTTAGCCTTTTCTGTCTGCCACATGCCCATTTCTTTGTGTCTAGGATTGCCTCTGTGTTGTTTTCCTTTACTTACTTTATGCAAAGGCAAATAATACTTGTCAATTTATTTGTGGTGCTCTCAGCTGCATAGCAAATGCTCTTCTGCTTGATAAGATGTTGTTGCTATCTGTAATTATAGTTCTGCTTATGCCCTTGAGGAAGAACATCTGCTATTTCCCATTTATGAGTTACATTTCATCCTCTCATTTCCGTGGCATCATTCTGCACCACAGTGATGTGGTGGTCTCCCATGGCCTTTGCAGCACCTTTTCCTGTGGTTCTGTACAGCAGGGTCCTCCTTGCCTTCCTCTTCCTTCAGCAGCCCATCGTGCTTTGTCATTGGCCTGCTCCTCAGTGTGGGCAATGTATTGGCTTGTCTGATTCAGCTGGGAGGGAAATGGGAAAGGTATGCAAGGAGCTCCTACAACAGCCTGTCTCAGCTGGGAACAAATGTGCAATGGAAGCCCCAGGACAAGATGCTGCAATGCTCTTACCAAAATGAGGCTGCCAGGGTCAAGACCACACAGTTAAAACAGAAGATAAAAAGAGGGGCAAAAAAACCAACCTTCTCTTTTTGGACACTTACTATTAAAATTCTGCCAACTCGGCATATTATTCCCACTATATTGCTTGCCGCTGTCATTTACTGTTCCATGTAAATCAGCTGCATGATCCTGTGTGAAGCCTCTGTTCTTACACAGTTACATTTTTTCTTTTAAAGTGATTTCTTGATAATAACATGAGACAATGTTGTGTAGCAAGTAGAATTTGAGGGATAATGTTTGTATTTTTTGAATAGTCAAAATTAACTGTTTGAATTTTTAAATATTTTTGTAACGTTCACTCTTGTGTAAAAACATTTTTCTACATTATACATCATTTTAATTAATAATTAATACATATTTTTACATGGCCAGAATTATGTGTAATGAATCCAAACCAAGGAGACTACGTCAAAGAAATTAAAGTGTTCAGGTTTTAATAAGAGCTGGGGAGAAGACAGAAGTCATTACTCACAATAGCTAAAGGGAAAAAAAGTGGAAGACAAAGAGTGTTAGAGCTTCATACATGTATCCTGCTCTCTATCAGACTAGCCACCTAGTACAGAACTCACTGAAGGTTTGTCTGCTTGAAAAAGTGTTGCCATCCCTCAGCAACCCTGCCAGCGCTGGAGCCAGTGGAGCAACCTGAGAAAGGGCAGTCCTAGTTTATGGGAAAGGTTGACATCCTGCACTTCTGGAGATTTCTTCCTTCCCTGGCTCATCAGTTCAGCACAGTGATTTTTGAAATAATGTTGTGGCTTTATTATAATAAAAGCTGGGTTATTATTGCATTGAGATGAGCTGGAAGGTATGTGTGTGTCTCCAAACAGCTGAAACAGGAACTTAGCATGAATGTATAAGGTAAATAGCTTACAGTGTCAAGGGTAATATTTATTGCAAATAATCGTGCAGAAATGGAAGAATAAGGAAGTGTATGTTGAAAATATAAATTGATTGGTGCACTTGCCAGTTGACTGTGTGTTACAGGATTAAAGGGACAGTGAAGTGTTCAGGATTTTACTTTTTTGTAGAAGAGGATTGACATAGGCTTTCAAAAGAGTGAAATTCTTAAAAAAAAAAAAATAAAAAAAAATCTAACACAACCTTTTATGTTTAATAAGAGGGGGAAAGACCTTAACAGGTTGGAGGTTGGACAAGAGTTGAGGACGGCCTGAGCAAAGCAATAGACACAAAAACTGTTTTACTTGAAGTACATTGAACACATTGAAGTAGGAAGGAATGAGGCCAGATAACAGCAGTATAAGACCAGCAGTATAAGACCAGCAGTAATTGCATCTAATGCTAACCTAGATGTTAGGAGAAAGACACTTAAATGTAAAGTGGCATAGTGGATATGGGACTGGTCAAGCCTGTGGAAGAACCATATAAAAAGATGGACAAAACCAAAAACAATATGGATGCCTTGAGAGAAATTATGAAAATTACAAATTCAGCCAAGTGCCTTGTGGGAAATAGCTGAGAAGTACATACAGGAGAATCACAGTAGAATGGGAGAACACAGGTCTGTGAGCAATATGTACAGTGTTTCACCACCATGGAAACTGCTGAGTTCTTTGCACGAATGGTGGATAACCCAGTACAAATCCCTGAAGGAAAAAACAAGCAGGAAAAGTATCCATGAATAGCAGTACTGAGATGGGCTTCACTCTTTGTCCTTTGTATTACAGAAATTAAGGAAGTGAAATTTAAAAGTGAATTTCCTCATAGAGACAAAGGAGAAAACAACAAGTGGCTCTTTTGAGAACAGATAAGCTTATCTCCTTTATCTCATCCAAGAAGTGAAAATGTGTAAATGTATCAGTACTGAAATTTGTGTTTCAAGAGAAAAAGAAGTTAAGAGGTAGGAAAGGATTTAAGAGCAAAAGAGTAACTCCTTGGGCTGGTAGTTGTGGTTACAGAAATGTCACCACCCAACCTCAACACCAAATAAATAAACATTAAGAATGGACTTATAGAGAAGAATTGAAGGGGGAGATGAAAGCAAAAATATGGTTGGGGCAACAGAATAGTTGAGCAAAGGAAAACAGGAGAATAGGGACTGAGGACTGAAGGTTTGAAAACTCGAAGGCTGATGAAGAAATGTAGAAGAGGCAGAAGGAAAAAAACATCGGAAGTTAAATAGGTAAGGAGAAGAAGAGAAACAAAGATAGATAAAGGCAGTATGCAATCAGATCTATAAACATGATTAAATATTATTAATGCCTTGCTCCAGAGCAGCGACTGTGCTGTCTGGAAACTTTGCTCCCATCAAGGCGGGGAACAGTGATGGTGGGGCTGGTTATTTGGGAAGGTGGGGTAACATGGGACACTGTACCATGTGGCACTAATGGGATCACCAGCATCTGATGGTATCCAGTGTCTCTGCTGTGTCTAAGAGGAGACAAGGTCTCTCCTTCCTTCTCTTCATCTCTTCTTCTTCCTTTTAGGGTGGGGAGGGGGGATACTCACTGGGAAAAAAGTTCCTGTTCTTGCATATACACATACACTTGCACACACACATGTGCGTGCACACACACTCTCTCAGTTTCTTGAGGTGGTTTGTACTGTGTTCTGAAGAGGAAAATGGGAAAAGATGCAAATTTAAATACATATGGGGGTTTTTTTTGAAGGAAGGAGCGACAAGGAACAGGAGAGTGCTGACATCTGGAGAGTGGTAACAGCTGTGAATGCCTCAGGGCCAGGGACTTTTGTTTCTGACCTTAGGGAGAAACCAGAGAGTACTGACCACATGGAGTGGCTGCAAGGAAGAGTGAGGGCAGAGGGGAGACAGAACTGGCAGCCCCTTATTTTTGTACCCTGAAGCCTTGGTAATATATCTCCATAAAGAGGCCAGCGCATGTCCATATGAGAAGTTAGTCCTTTCTCTCTGAAGTCATGTTAAAAATAACTCGTGTTGGGCCTTGGGGCATTGCACTATAATGAAGTTAAAAGGATAAATGCTATTAAATGTCTGAATAATGTTGCTAACATAGCTTGTCTTCCTGATCATTTTGTTAAACTATAGTAACGTACAATCATGTCACCATTAATACTTCCTGCATGTGCAGGAAAGAAGAATACAAAGAGTATGAAATATCAATTGATTTTAGGATGGTGTTTTGTATTGAAAACAGCTGGATAACTTATTTTCTTATATGGCTGATGGCGGGTACTGGAAACATCACACATTTTTACTGTTGAAACAGAGTGCAAACTATTCAGAGTGATACACATACATCTGTACCATATTATACTGTGTGCATGACTGCCATCATTTTATGGACTCAATATCTGTCCAACCATTATTTTTATTGTGTCTCATAACTCCATAGTCAGTCCACCTGTAGAGCCTGCAAGTTATCAAGTTAGTGTGTTTTGCCATTGTCATGTGTCCAGTTTTCAAATTAGTGTTTTCCAACTGGACTACAAAGAAGCAGAACTGCTATTCTTATAGCTATTTTTATTTTAACTACACCCATTCCTATTTATCATTGCAGTCTGCTGGAACAAGTCTAGTTTCCGCCAAAGAGATTTTTTTTTTTCTATGGGAGAAGGGAACATGTAACATATTCTTCATCTCCTTTTTATTATTATTTAATTGTTCCCACACTTCATACTTGTTTATTGCTATCACATTAAAAAGCAGGAATGGTTGTCCAATTCTTGGGTTATAAAATCTCCGTGGCACGTTACTGAGACTCACTTAGACAGTGAATGATCACTCAGACATCAAAGACAGCTAGAATCCAAATTCTTCTTTGAAGATGAATAGCTATTCTTAAACCACACTCAACACATTCTGGGCAAGGCCCTGGTGCCATAGTCTTTACTCACTCTAGCTAGCAATGACTTGAATAATACAATTTTTTTCTTGGTCTTCTCTGTTATATATGTTCCCCTCCACATTTTTTTTTGTATATCTGTCTGCATCCTCTTTCCAAATTTCTACCTTCCTCTGTACTTTCCTTTTTTATTTCACAACCTCATATTAATATCCTTTGTCTTTTTCTGATGTACCCCTGAGCTGATATCTGTGGCTTCTGCCCGCCTTCTTTTCCATCTTCCTCTGCCCAGAGTCCCACCCTCTAGTGCCTCTTGCCATGAAGCTGTTGTTGCCCCTCCAAATTTGCTTCCAGTTGCAGCTCTATTCAAGACCTCAGCTGATCCTGGGCTATAGCACCTGCAAACTCCCAAGCTCCTCCCATTGTTCTGTGGGCAAATGGTAGACAGACACCTCTAAGGCAGGGATAGTCCATGACCCTTGGGTGTGCTGATGTTCACATAAAGTGCTGGTTGTGTGGAAGTTGGCAGTCCAAGGACCTACAAGGTGTCCCAACACCAGGATAGTCACAGACCCTGAGAACCCACAATTCTCCACATGACAACCACATGTGCTGTTAGAAAGTGTCATTCTTCGCTGGTCTGGTCTTCTATGCTACCACATTCATCACAGTTCTATATTGGAAGCTCTATAAAAGCAGTTGGCAATGTGTGGCTGCTTGAATACCGTGTCAGTTCCTACACAGAAAAGTATAAGAGGCCTTTAGGTGTTGCAGCAAGCCCACAGGTTGTGATACAGCTGTATTTTCAGCCACCGAAGTGGCAGCCTCACTCATTTTAAATTATTACTCTGTTCTAGTATCTGTATTCATCTGATTTCACATGTTTACAAAACAGCTTCCAAAGTCCAAAAATATTTCAGAAATTTTATGGACTAGAACTACAAGGCTGAGCTTTTCCAAGAAGCCTATGGGACTAGGTCTTTTAATGAGACTTTATGAGAACTAAAATGAGTAGGTTTTGTGGACCACCACTGTGTTATTACGCTTATTAAGTTGTCTGTAATGTACCCTGCGGTCTTTGCAGTCTAGGAGAGAAACATCTGGTCCATGCAGGTTTCCATTTGTATCTATTTTGTTAACTACATTAAGCAACTAAATAGAAAAAAACACATAATGCAATGAAAACAAAACTACCAAAGCTAAAACAGTTTGAGGTCAAATTAGTCACAAAACTGTATAAAATATCATAATTATTACAACCAGCAACCGTTCTAAATTTTTACCCAGAATTAGGGACAATGATAAACCTTACTCATCTACTACTCCTCAGTAACAGACCGTTATCCATGCAGTAAAGATATCTATGTGTTAGACTCTAAACAAACACGGGCTTCTGTTGCCCATGACCTCATTCTGATTCAAAGATGTTTAATTACATTACTAAAGGACTAGATCCCATTTATTGTAGTCTGCTACTCACTTGTTTTTTAAGATTCAGGCTTTGTCCTTTGCTGACATAACCATGCAATGTTACCCAGAGAGGTTGAAGAAACATTGAGGAACATTGACATTTGCTCATCATACATGTGGAAGATGTCCCATCTCCACTGACAGACATGCTCCAGACAAATGCCTGAAAGAGAAGAGCATCAAATCACACTGACATTAATATTTAAGTGGGTAATCTCTGATCACATAAGGCAGATTGATCAGTTGTAGGTGAATTTTTTTCTCTTATTGGCAAAGTATTAAATGAAATCATACTGGGAACAGTGGATTAACTTTTGAAACTGTTTGATGAGATTAAATATGACTGTTTAAAGTAGGAGAACAAAATCCTTGAAATTCCTGTTTCAGCTAACTGTCTGTAATGTGAATTTACAGTGAACAGCTAAATTTAGGCAAGTTGAATGCACTCCAGAGAGCTCGGACTGCCGAAATACCAAGTGTCATATGTTTTAACTGAGAAAGAAATTCTTTTCAGCTAATTTTTTGTTGGTAGGAATTTATTCTAAATCAGTTGTCCAAATTTTCTTGGTAGCCATGTGAAACAATCATTTATAGAGAGTAATTCAGTCACTTAATTTCAGCTGAGTAAAATAGCCCTCTAGAAGCTCCTGTCTCTCTTTGCTGAGTATAGTACAAACCTGGACAATTAGCTTAATTAGACACATAATTTAGAGAAAAACATGATATTTAGTGTGCATTATAAGTTATCATTCTAAGGTGTGCAATATACAGAAGGTTTTTCATGAACAAGTTTATGGAAAACTCAGAAAAGGCAGGAACCAGGAAAGTGTGGATGCATGGGGGGTCTGCCTTCCACTGGAGACAGGCTGGATTTCATCATGGTCCTGGGGACCTCAGAACAAGTGGACACACCTGTTGGTTGCTAAATGAAAAAAGTTTTGAACATGTATAGACCTGTGCAAAGTTAAATAACTGTATCAAAAGGAGGTATTTCCTACTATGTAGAGTGAAATTTTAGAAGATTTACTTGATACCAACTCTTTTTTTAGCCTTGGTGTCTCAATATGGCCCTCAAATGTGACTCGGAGAAACATTTCTCTATCTGTTTGCTACCTGTATTGCTCTGTCATGTTCATCATAAGAAAGACCTGTGATTTTGAACTTATAAAGAGTAATGAAGTTTATAAGCATTAAATTTTTATCTAAGAAGAAACCAGAGGATCAGAATTGATAGACAAAGACAATATTTGCTGGGCCAAAGCTAGAGGCAATGCTCATTTCCCTCTGTAAAAGAAATTACAGTTAGAAGTCAAAACCATCAAGTTTACACAAGGATTATAGGAACCTGAAGTAGTCACCGGAACATCTGAAACAGATGTATTTCCTTGGAAATTTTGTTCCTATTTTAAATGGTCAAGCCCTCAGTCTGGCGTACAAGTATGTAAAAACGCCTAGTGAACTTGCTGTCAATCTACACGAAATATTTGAGAGAAGGAAAGTAATAAATAATTGAAGGGTACTTAAGTCCTAAGATCATGTTAGAGTTAGTGGGAAACTAAATTCTCAGTAGCCATGAAGGTTATTGGAAAAGTCATTTACATCACTACGGTGAATATAAAGGTACCTCTATATGTATTGCAGGTTTCAGTAAAAATGGCACATTAATATGCACAAATAGATGTGGAAATGTTGGGCTTATTCCATGGGCTTAAAGGGTTTTATTTCCTTTTTTAGGATAGCTTTAGCTAAAACAGACTACAAGCTATGCATTTCCATTGTCAAATGAGATAAATACCTATGAGATTTTATTTTCAGTTATGAACACATAATTTCCAAATTCGACACCTTCTACTAAGACTGATAATATCATGGGGGTGGAGGAGGAATGTTTGACGAAGGCTTACTGTCCATTTCTTGAATAAATATAAAAATGCCCTGATGATTCTTATATTTTCATACTGATAAAACACGGTGTTTGCAGTATTTAACCATATTCTGAGGGTAAATGCACGGCTGAACAGCACTCAGTACTTTTGAACTAAAGATCACTCAATTTCTCAAGTTTGGCAACTTCTCAGAAGTTTGGCAACTTCTGTTGAAGTCCTCTCAGACAGCAGCTTCAAGAGGCCGTTTCCCTCCTGCCCATCATACTGTGAGACAGCAACCTCAAACCCAGGGATGTGAAGTGTCCTAAAACACTGCAGCAAGCTTGGCCAGACCTCATCCATCAGCTGGTGTTTTCATTTCCTTAGGATAAAAACCTCTAAACACACAAATGCCAAAAAAGAACAATGAGAATCTTGGACAGAGGTGTCTCCTAGTTAATACAAATGGAGGTACACAGAAAAAGGCAGATTATATGACATTTTCTTCACTTTCAGGAAATGATATGAAAATATTATTTTACATTTTTTCAACTTACATATTTAATATTAGTGGATTTATATGCTGACTTGTTCATGGTATATTGGGTTAAACCAGAAATGCCCTTTTCAAAATGGCTCTCTTCTACTTACTGGCACCTTGGAAAAGGAAGCAACTGAGGACATCAGGGGTCTCATTTGTAGGTGAGAAGATAAGCTGCCATCCACTGCCCCAGTCATCAGTGGCGTGGCGAAGGAAGAGGAGGAGGACAGAAGACAGAAGGACCTATACAAGAGGCAGAGCAAGATAAGGCATGAAAAAGTCTAACTCAGTTGTTTCCATGTGAAATCTCTTTCTTCATGGTCATAAAAGTTGACTTCCAGATCCTTGCATTATCAAAGGCTTGAAGCAAATGGTGAGGTGGATACCTGGGCAGTTTTGAAGGTCAACACTGTCATCAGCTTGGCTCTGAAGATTCTGGCATACAAAATTAGTACAATATTCAATGTGAATGCCTCAAGAGTAAAGCTATTTTGGTCCTAGAATGTTGATGGTTGAGTTTCCCTGTGTATCTCTTAATAGAAAATTTCCTAGATCATATTTTTTTTCTGAAAATTGGTGACATAAAATTAATTTCTGCCTAAAAATATTCATCTGAGATGTATATTATGTAACTATTTAAATCATGGTCAGACAAATGAGACTTCTTCCAGTATTTTGATATGAAGTAGGCAAACAACAAAAGATATGGGGGGGGGAGAAGTAGAAGAAGCAACCTGAAGTTCATCTTATTTAACAGATAGCAGTAACTATCTTAAAAGTGATTGGTTTATTATGTATACTTTAAGCATCTACATAAAGCAGCTTTCCATACCCACAGTGTGGTCATTAAGAAGGGAGGGAGAGAGGAAGAGATCTAACTGACAACACCACAATAATTTTTCTTGTGCAGACACTGAGCTGGAAGCTCCACGTTTTGACAGATTTCCCTCAAAATAAAGATCCTCAACACTGTAAGTAAGGAAATATTAGTTGTGGCATAAAAATAAGCGAAACACAATCCTAGCTTTGAAGAATCAACTAAATTTAGACCTACACGTGTAGATTTTGCTCTCAACATAAGAAGTTCAAAGAGATATATTGCTACTAGGTATGACAGCGAAAGTAAAATTGCCACTATGCTCCATTATCATTCTGTACAAAATCAATATCAAAACAACCCAAGTCTAGACACATAAACGTCAAACTATTTAACAAGAAGCAGTTAGTGCAGAAAAAAACACTTAAATGGCAATTGAGGTAGTCTGATGGGTCTTAAAGTAGCTTACCAGGATTTATGTAAGATAAAAACAGTTTAACTAAGCATGTAGAACAAAGCCTGGGGGCTTATGGCTAAGAACAATATCAGAAGAACATCTAAGCTCTTTATCGTACCTGTCAGGTCCTAGTACTTGGCTGTACTGTCAAAGGTGGAAGGCCTTCTAAACCACCTAATTTCCTCCTTGATTTTAGGTTTTAGGTTATTTAATAAAATTACCATTCACCTACTACTCACAAGATAGAGTGCCCAGTTCACAAAAACATGTTTGAGTTATTCCTGCTACTTATACAAAATCTATCTTTTTCAGAGTGTTTTTTCCACTTTTTACATGTCATTCCCTACTGAGAGCTGACAAGATGGTTGTTAGCAAGTAATATAGTCCCAGAAATCGATTTTTTGAGTGACATATCCAAACAAAATTAACAATAAAAATACTAAAATGGCTAAACAGTGAAACTCATTAAAGTTGAGGAAATAAGAGTGATGAAACAACTAGAAAGTACAGAAGCATTAACTTAAAAATTAACAAATATTTTGTTCTTAGTTTCTAAAGATTATTTTTTAATTCAAGTGGCTTTCTTTTGGCTTTCAAACAGACCTAAAATGAAAAAGAAAATCCAATTAGGGCTTAGGTGGAACGAAACAGATTTACTTGGTTCATAATTCATTTTCATTGGACCACAGTTCATTGTTGCTTTGTGTGCAAACAAAAGCCATTCTGATTCTGACATGAATACCATTTTTTTCTGATTTGGTCAAAAACTAAAACTGAATCCATCGCTAACCCGGTTGAAATGAAACCTAGCTGGGGTATTGCAGTGCTGAAATAAAACATGCCACCAATGTAAATAGAACGAAAGGAGATTTTATTGTCTAAGACATTTTTCATTTCACAGCCTTCAGCAGAAGTCATTAACAGACCTCTAGAGCACAGTGAGCTCAGCAGGGAAATTTGTTGCTGATTTCCCAGACTAAAGGAGACGACCTATACTTTACATAGGAAAACTTACCCAGTAACTGAATAAATATGAATCTTAATAGAAAGCTATTATAACCTCAACAACAGGTTTGCTATATTTTGAGTAGTATGCATTATTTAAGGAAACTAAGGCAATTCGCAATACTCATCTTAAATGTTTCATTTGAAGTAATCAACTTGCTGAAGTAAGAATGAAACAACTCATGAAATGGCTGGTTCTGGAACAGCCCTTGTGCCTTGTGATGCTTTTGCTGTAACCTGTGCAAATGGAGGAGATGCAGAGCTGCAGCGGGTAACCTGTTGTGAATTCAGGCATGTGTTAAGCATGGCTCTGGACAGGTGCCAATATGGTCAGTTTTATAAGGGGACAAGAAATAGAAGGTGTCCAGGTGTGACACCATTCACTTTGCTCCTCTGAACATGTTGTCTCCAAAAGCAGATATTTCTTATCTATACCCAGAAGAGTAATTTGTGGCTTCAGGCTGACTTAAAAACTTTTGTTATGTTTTTTTCTTTCTTCAAACTCTATTACACAGCAAAAGAGCATGAAATTTCTAAAAAAATGCAGTGTGTTTTTTTTATGGTAACTAACAAATGGCTTATCTATTCTGAGAGATGATCATGAATATAACTAAGCAATGCCTGACTTCAGTCATTACAGCAATCCCATTGCAGTCTCAATGTTAGGAAAAGATCTAAGGATTTTGCAATCATTGTATTGTTTCCAATATAATGGTATTCTGCTTAGGACACCTTGGCATGTGGATGTGCAAATCACTATTTATGACAGTCTTCTTCAGCTGGCATGTGAATTCATGGAGGAAAACAGACTGCTTTAAAATGGGATAAACCAGGATTTGAGTGCTATGATCCATGTGTTTATACTGTGTGGAAGGCAACCGATACCTGGACAGACTTCAGACTTCGCAACAAGTCCCATAAAACTAAACTGTTCAACCACCAAAGGCAAATGGAAGTTCTCTATATGACTATTGTGTTCTTCCAAAGGGGGCATGGATGCATCACACTACACAAGAAAGTCTGCAGCTTGTAGTTTAGGTCTTCCATTTCTAATTGTATTCTTGTACAGAAAAAATTCCTGAGTGCAAGGAATGAGGAATCCTCCAGTTGTCTTCTTCCACTTTGGCTGAAGTCCCTTCATTTAGGCTTCATCCATCTTCTATACCACAGAGATTACAGAGCCACAGAATCACAGAATGTTAGGGATTGGAAGGGACCTCAAAAGATCATCTAGTCCACAACTCCACAATCCCCCTGAGCAGCCTGTTCCAGTGTTCTGTTACTCTCACCGAGAAGAAATTTCTTCTCAAATTTAAGTGGATCCTCTTGTGTTCCAGTTTGAACCCATTACCCCTTGTCCTACCTTTGGTTGTCACCGAGAAGAGCCTGGCTCCATCCTTGTGACTCTCACCCTTTATATAGTTGTAAACATTAATAAGGTCACCCCTCAGTCTCCTCTTCTCCAAGATAAAGAGCCCCAGCTCCCTCAGCCTTTCCTCATAAGGGGGATGTTCCACTCCATCATCCACTCCTGCACTGGACTGTCTCCAGCAGTTCCCTGTCCTTCTGGAACTGAGGGGCCCAGGACTGGACACAATATTCCAGATATGGTCTCACCAGGGCAGAGTAGAGGGAAAGGAGAACCTCTCTCGACCTACTAACCACCCCCCTTCTAATACACCCCGGGATGCCATTGGCCTTCCTGGCCACAAGGGCACAGTGCCGGCTCATGGTTATCCTGCTGTCCACCAGGACCCCCAGGTCCCTTTCCCCTATGCTGGTCTCTAACAGGTCATTCCCCAACTTATACTGGAACCTGAGGTTGTTCCTACCCAGATGCAAGACTCTACACTTCCCCTTGTTATATTTCATTAAATTTTGCCCCGCCCAACTCTCCAGCCTGTCCAGGCCTCTGTATGGCAGCACAACCTTCTGGTGTGTCAGCCACTCCTTCCAGCTTGATGTCATCAGGAAACTTGCTGATAGCGCACTCTAATCCCTCATCCAAATAATTGCTGAATATATTGAATAATACCGGTTCCAGTACTGACCCTTGAGGCACTCCACTAGATACAGGCCTCCAGCTAGACTCCACCACAACTCCCTGGCTTCTTTTCTTCAGCCAGTTCGCAGCCCACCTCACTACCTGATCGTCCAGACCACACTTTCTCAGTTTAGCTGTAAGGATGCTGTGAGAGACTGTCAAATGCTTCACTGAAATCAAGGTAGACCACATCCACCACTCTGCCATCATCTATCCACCTGGTTATGTCCTCATAAATGTCTATGAGGTTGGTCAAGCACGACTTTCCCTTGGTGAAGCCATGCTGACTGCCCCTAATGACCCTCTTATCCTTGATGTGCCTTGAGATGGCACCAAGGATAAGTCATTCCATTACTTTCCCAGGGATGGAGGTGAGGCTGACTGGTCTATAGTTACCCGCATCCTCCTTCTTGACCTTTTTGAAGACTGGAGTGACATTTGCTTTCCTCAAGTCCTCAGGCACCTCTCCCATTTCCCAAGACTTGGCAAAGATGATGGAGAGTGGTCTAGCAATGACCTCAGCCAGCTCCTTCAGCACCCGTGGGTACATCCCATCTGGACCCATGGATTTATGGATGTCCAGATTGCCTAATTGCTCCCTAACCCAGTCCTCATCAACCAAGGCAAACTCCTCCATTGTCTTGACTTCCTCTGGGGCCTCAGGGGTATGGGGCTCCTCAGGACAGCCTCCAGCAGAGTAGACAGACACAAAGAAGGCATTCAGTAACTGCCTTCTCTGTATCCTCTGTCACCAGGGCACCCACCCCGTTCATCAGTGGGCCTACTGGTGTTAGTTTTATCTGCCACGTATTTGAAAAAGCTCTTTCTGTTGTCTTTGACCCCTCTTGCCAGGTTTAATTCTAAGGAGGCCTTAGCTTTCCTAGTTGTGTCCCTACATCTTCTGACAACAACCTTATATTCTTCCCAAATGGCCAGCCCCTCCTTCCATGACCTATAAACCCTCCTCTTCCACTTGAGCTTACCCAGCAGTTCCCTGTTTAACCACGCAGGTCTCCTGACTCAGCTTCTTTGACTTCCTACATGTTGGGATGCTCTGATCTTGAGCCTGGTAGAAGCAGTCCCTGAACACTAACCAGCTATCTTGGGTCCTTTTACCTTCAAGCAGCCTTGCCCACGGGTTTCCCCTAGCAATTGGGGATGGAACTGATGTTAAAGGGGACAATAGAGAAGGTAAAAATATTTATCTGGGAAGCCATCACCCATCCTTTCTGCTCATCTCTGAGCAAATTTATGTACGTAATCAGGGCAGACTTTTTGCTGCTTTCTCCTCTACCCCATACCCTGAGTTATTTCTGTAAATAAGCAGGATCTCAGCTCAGCAGAAACCCATTAGAGCAAAGAAGTGGTTTCTCCATCTGTCTCCGTAGGTAAAGAAACTCTCCTGCAAAAACCTGATGTGAGATCTTCCAGGGCTGAAGGCTTTAGGGGTTACAGAAAAACAACTATTATCACTCTGCCAAAGAAACTCTGAAACAATGAGTTGCTAAATGATCCCAATCTTCACGACATTGTGTAAGAGCCAAGAATTCTAATCACAAATCTTGATTCTTAGCAGTTACTTCTAAGAAATCAGTTTTAATTCACATATATTAGTTCTTGGCTAATTAGATGCATTTATTAACAGACCAAAGCTGTAATTTGCTTCGTATGCTGGTCTCCGTGCTCATCTAAAAGCTTAGCAGCTAGCAGCTAAAGGTGACACCACCTTTTGTGCCATGGCTTTGCACAACCATGTGTTTAAATCATAAGCCACTTTGGGTAGAATCTCAGTAAAAACAGAGGATATAACTGACTGTAAGAAGTCAGGGCATTCCAGCATGAGTGCACTTTTAATGTCATCTAGAGACACAGTTTGTTGAAGACAGAAGTTTAGAATTAGCTCTGGAAGTTGAATGTACTGACTATTTCTAAATGAAACCAATCCTCTAAACACTTAAGAACTTGCTTAATTTTCAGCATATGCTGAAGACTTCAAAGGAGGGTCAAAGTCCAATAGTTTGAAGTAATGACAAGCAAGAAATATCCTGGAATATTGGCTAAAGAAGAAAATACTATTATGGCAAGTGTTTCTAGGTGCTACTTTTACATTTAGCTTTTCAAGTTCCTAGCACGTGTGCAAATTTTCAATCTGAGAAGACACATAAGGTTGCCTTTTTAGAATAAGGGCCTGGAAAAAGGTAGAGGACTCTGGTGTTTGTTATGTCCTTTCTTCTTTGATTAAATATTTATAATTGAGATAATTATTCTCTGTCAACCAAACACGGGTGTTAAGTAAATATTCCTTAAAGAAATAATCGCCCAAAGTGCTGTTTTACCACTTCTACTACCAAGCCTGGTTTATATATGTAAACAAAACAATTTATACTTAGAATATAGCCAGACATTGTGTCACCAGTTTCTCCTTCCCTGCAAAGCTGACTTACAGGGCCTCAGGCTTATGCTATTGCTCTGTGAAGAGACACTTGTCAGAATGGGACATTTGTGTCAGAAAGAGCAATGATACATTATCATCATTGTAAATGTGAGCCACAATAAAAGGATCTGAAAGACTAAAAAGAGTAATTAAAATCCCTCCCCCCATATGCACTAGTCATGATTTAACATCCAGGACAGAAACAAGCATGACCGGAATAGGATTACAAGAAATAGTTTCCGGAGGTCACCAATTTGTAACACACACATCACATTCACTCTGTGCTTGCAGTCATCATCTGCTCTTTTGTATAATTTTTTGTTATGTTTTATCATTTATTTGATATAAGTTCTTGAGTCAGAGAGTTGGACAGATGAAAAGAGTTTGAGGGAGGACGTGAAGAGAGCAAAGGCAGGGGAAGATGAAAAATGGAAATATCTCAAGGAAGCAGCATAAGAAATGCTGGGGAAGAGCTTGAAAGAGCACCATAGGAGGACGGAGGAGTGATGAGTCTGGAGACGTTTCTATGTGAGGGATCTATCACTCTGGGTCTCCTCCATTTTCTGTATTAAAAATGTGTCTTTTAATCATGGACACATACTGTAAAAGACTTCTTCCTCAACTGAAACCTTAGAGAGAGAAAAAAATTAGTCATATTGCTGTAATCTTTTTACAGAGGAGACAGTATCCTAAATGACATTCACTTTCCTTTGCAATAATTTTTTCTTGGGTAAACAGCCCAGTCTGGTCTGTTCCTTTTATTCCTAAAAGGCTAGAGATAAGATCCATATCAGATTAGCAAAATTTCTACCTGTTTCTTATGAAAAGTTTATAAGATAAATGCAATAAAACAATTAAGTACAAATTGTTAACCAAATATCACATTTCCTGCCAAACCATGGTACACTTGCTATACTCATGAAACATGAATAACTTGTGTAGATGTCTTCAGTTATGAAACACCTACATTCTTTGGTCAACAAAGGTGGGGGGGAAAAAAAGAAAAATCAGGGACCACAAAGATCATCTGGGATCTCTCATTGAGGACTCTTTTTGTATCAATCACAGTCTCAATGTCCCCTAAATAAGAGACTAAAATGATGGGATATTTCACCTTTCCAGATGAACAGACCCCTTTGCTTTCAAGAGCTTCTAAGTGAGAATACATTGCAGCTGGCTGTGCTATTGAGAACAGTTGGATAATCTTTCATTCTCAAACATTGACAGAGTAGCTTCAAAGCATTCTCCTTCTATCTCTCATCCCTGCATGTCGGGCTGTGCCATAGGTGACATGACAGCTGAACATATGTGGCGTAGGTAAGAATGTATGTGGATGGTCAAAGCTGGGTTCTGTCTCAGGGAATTACTGTATTTGTGTGTACGCACACATATTTCTAAGGCATGTGGGATGCAAAAACATGGAAAACGTTCATCTGTTGTTACGACAATAGGTATTATAAGGAAAGAAGTTAAGTTTTTAACTTCTTTTCTTAAATCTCTGATTGCATATGGGCTATTTTCACCTGGTTTCTAAGAGTAACTAGCGTAGCTGACTTTTGTAAGATTTCCAAATTTTGAAACAATGATTTGATTGCTTAGATTATTTTCCTGCTTGGGTAGGGGGGGTTGGACCAGATGACCTGCAGACGTCCATTCCAGCCTCAACCATCCAGTGATTCTGGGATCAATTTAGTAGTGAGGTCCTGACTGAAATTTTAAGGTCTGTGTGAGTAGCATTTGGTGTTTGTGTGAGTTCAGCGGACTGAGTCTCCTTTAATTAAGAACATCCATTGAGCAGGAGGAAGAGAGGGCATGGGTGAATCCATCTCTTTGGTGTGTCATTGCTTCTGATTTTTTCATGTTTAGAAATGCAAATAATATGACAACATCCTACCAGAGCAAAGTGAATCTCCTAAGAGATTTCATGTAAGACAAGTTCCTTTTGTGATTAACACTGCAGTAATAGCAATACAATGATAGCAACTCATCTAGACCAGTAGTCTTTCTAAATAAAAGAGATATTTGCTAACACAGAAACCCCTTCAAATTGTTCTCAGTATCTGCTATTTACAAGGTTGATTTTCGATTCCAAAGGCAGAGGTCTTATAGTCCTCAATGAAACAGATTAACTGTATTAAGACTCATGAACTTCTTACAGGAGCTCACACAGATGAAAAGGAAACTAGAGCTTGGCATCTTATTCCATGCCTTCTAATCCTCTCCCCTGCAGAATTCTGGTGATTTCCAATTATGTAATTATTTGACATAACTAACATGCATTCTGGACTGTTCATTAATAGAAAAATAGGTAAACTTTTTTACTATAAGTGATTCATGTGCTCAGTCTCTCATGTCACAATATCATAACCAACAAATTTCCCAGTAATGCAGACAAAGATCCTCCTTTATAATACTTATTAAGCTATCTAATATGTACATTGAGACGATTTTTAGAAATGCTCATAAATGTCAGGTTCGAAAAAGCATGGAAGAGTGAAGACAGACTAAGAGTTATCTCACCAGATTAAAATGTTAACACAGTGAACAAAACAGATTAGAAAGTAAACAAAAATCTCCATGCAGATAGAGAGAAATTGAGGCTAACCAGACAAAACAAGAAGTAAAGGTGCTTTCCAAGGGGGTTTGCTATGCATTGGCACTAGCTCCACCAGCCCATGCCCCGCAGTCATGTCCTTACCCTTGTCCTTTGCCTGGTGAACGCCCCTGGCTGAGAAAGGTGATGAGCTGCAAACCTTTGGAGTCTCAGTGAGTATTCAGGGGATCATCACTGCGGGCTTTCTGTTCTCTTACTCTTTTCTAAGGATCCGGTTTTGGACTTTCCCCCAGCTCACCATAAATAGGTGTTAGTGCTCTCAATACTTGTGCACATGCTTCTTGACTCCCAACAAGGAGCGAGAGGGCAGGAGCTAGGTGGTGACAACCCTAGAAAGAAAGTTCTGGGAACTGGGGCAGTCTCCACATCCCCTCCTAGTGAGGATGAGATGGACAGAAGGGTACCACAAGCCAGGGGGTGGCAGTGGGGATACCAGATCAAGAGCCAGCACAAATTTGCTGGCTGTTAGTCCTGGCACTGCAGATATAAACAAGCACTGAGCAGATATCTTGGCTCTAGAAGCTGCAATTAAAGAAAATGCAGCCAGAGCTATCCGAGAAATTTTCTATTTGCTTCAAAGTCGTATGAGAGGTAACAAACATGAGTTCACCTCACTGTTCTGCCCTCTTCTGCCTAAAGCATGAAGTAAAAAGCATGGGTATGTGTAACAGATGACCAACTCATTTGAGAAACGATCTCTGTAATCCAATGGCTAGAGAATTCCATTATGATGCTGGAAACCTCTACTCCAGTCCCTGCTGTGCCAAACACTTATTCACACTAACAGAACTACTATAAGAATAAGAAAAGGCCCCAGAATGATAGAATCATAGAATGGTTTGGGTTGGAAGGGACCTTAAAGATCATCTAGTTACACCTTCCACTAGCCCAGGTTGCTCAAATCCCCATGCAGGCTGCCCTTGAACACTGCCAGGGATGGAGCATCCACAGTTTCTCCAGGCAGCCTGTTCCAGTGCCTCACCACCCTCATGGCGAAGAATTTCTTCCTTACATCTAATATAAATCTTACCCTCTTTCAGTTTAAAACCATTACCTCTTGTCCTATCACTACATGGCCTTGTAAAAAGTCCCTCTCCAGCTTTCTTTAGGTCCTCTTTAGGTGCTGGAAGGCTGAAGGCTGGAAGGCTTCCCCTGAAGCCTTCTCCAGGCTGAACAACCCATACTCTCTCAGCTCATCTTCATAGGAGAGGTGCTGTTAATATAATATGAAATAAACCATATTTTTAAGAAAAACTTCTGGCAGCTCAGCTGTGAAGTTTGACTGTGCTTCAGATCAGTCTCAGCACATGTGGTCTTGGTCTGCCCCATCCCAACAGAACAGTGTGACCAGCAGGCCACTGGATCTCCCACAGCCACATTCAGGGTGGAACTAGAAGTTTCCTCTGAGGCCTGAGAGCTGTTTCACCTCTGTTGAGAGAACATTTTATTAGAGGGTGTACCCATGTCTTGTACCTCTTGCTTATAGCAACAAAACTCTAGGAGACCCACTTGAAAAATGATTTTTTACAAGACTTTGCTCACTTGTCTTTGCTGATGTTATTGACTATACTGCCTTCCACCCATACAACCATCTTTTTTTTTTCCTTTCTCAAACAGGCATTTGCCTTTTATGTTTTATTGGTTCAATAAGCCACCAGTTGGAAGGAAGTTTTCTGTGCCCAGCAGGACTATGGATGGACAGAGACCCAGCTGTGGTTGAGAGATCCATAGACATATTTGCTCCTTATCTTCAGATCATTGTAAAAGCTGTAGCTGTGTTTTTCCATTCCCAGTTATTAATATGCCTCTCTTATTATCCTCTTCTTACAGAAAGAAATACAAGAAATTTCTTTTTTTCTTTTAAAATCATATCCCAAATATTACATGCATTCACAGAAATAATCACAAATATATTCTTTGGCTTAAAAACAAATTATATTGGATATATTTAGCTTTTGGATAAATGAAGGAAATAATAAAGATTACTGTTTTTCATTCCACACATTCAGTAAATTGAGATTATATGATAACTTTCATAGGATAAATGTTAGTTTAAATTATCTGCATTTGACCTTTAAGCTAGTATTAAAATGCTAAACCAATTTATGCTGTTAAAATGCATTGAACAAATTATATGACAATAACTCTTATACAATGTGAAGCAATTTTGATGATCTTTAAAGATAGTGGATGGTATTTATGATAACAGCTCTAAGCGCCTTTATATCACAGCTGTGGTGAGGCTTAATGTGGCAGGAACTGTCAGACTGGATCAATACATGCTTTTCAGGCTTCTTTTGGTGCCATAATCCAGCCCCTGCAAGAAGTGACCTCATGAGCTGCCTAAGCTCTTGTTGTTCTTGTTCTGTTTTGTTAATTGAAGAATATCAAGGCTTATGAAAATGACAAAGCTGAGCAAAAGCTAATTATGAAAGAAAAACAATAAAGCCAGGGGTGACTCTAGGTCAGTTTCAGTGGGAGTCCACAGTCTACTATATTTTTTCTGCTATCTGTCTGCTGGTGTTTGAGAGAAGAAATTAGCATTTCTTACATACTAAATTAGTGAATAAAATCAAGCAGGTATTTTAGTTTTTCCAGAGAAGTCTTCATTGCTTTAAGAAGCAAACCATCCACTGAATAAGAGGAAGCCGTAAGTGACAACAAAGAAGTTGCAGACAAATAAACCACTTGTTTTTCCTATTAATTTCTCTCTCATTTTACCTGTGTCCCCCTCTGACACACAGCTCTCCTCCTGCCTTACACAGCCAGGCACAAAGGCTGTGGGAACGGACACTTCGGCGACACGAAGGCTCTAGCACCTTGACTTATTCAACCTAACAAGGACTGTGAGAATAACAAAAAGAAAAGCTTTTACCGTGAAGGCAGAAACATCCTCAGCAATGAGAGTGAACAGTGTTAGAAACCTCAAGGGAAAACATAACCTTGCTGTTAAAATGAATTTTTACTTTAATTTAAAAGCCTTTTGTATGGAAGCGCTAGGGCAGACAGCTCAGCACAATCATCTGTTCAGGACTCAGTTGACTGTAAGCAAAAATATGACATATCCTTAAGCCAGTGTGTAAGAGACTGTCTAATACCTGGACTGAGTCACCAAGTGACAGCTGCAAATAATTGGCCACACCTTTTCTTAAGTATTTTAGTAATATACAATAGATTGTTAGCCATAAAAAACCGTCTTGCTGGGATCCCAGTCCTCATTCAAGGTCTAATACTCCAGCAGGAATCCCATCCTTCTCTGGCTCTCAAGTTTAATTATCACAGCAATTTCTCTGCCTTTGGGAAAGCTCTATTACACCAGAGCCAGATGTATTTCTTATTGGATAATAGCTTCGTAGAAAATATTGTGCTGAGTCCAGCTGTACATTATACATTTGATATGCAGACACGAAATTAAAATTAAAATGGACTACATAAATGACATGTGGTTGATGTTAATGCTGGAGAAACCTAGAAATGATATTAAAAATCTAACCTAAGCATGTAAAAAATATCTTCTATTTTTTCTAGAGGAAGATTTCATGCTGAAGGAGTCCAGGTGTATGTTTTTAAACACAGGCTACTAATATTTAAAGAAAAATCCATGCCAGTTCATACAAACATATTCCAGAGAAATCTTTTCTGCCACTGAAGTACCTGGATAAAATGTCACTATTGAGAAATGAGCACAGCTTCCATATTCTTACCTTTAAAATTAAGTGTGCGAATGGAATTCATTTCCTCCTTAAACACCACAAACTCACAGTAACATGTCTTTCCTATTGAGGAGTGTAGTCCCAACAGACAAGCAAATTTAACTGAAGGTCTCCCAATATTGGTACATATGGACAGGATGGTGTATTTCTATTTCATGTTATAATAAAAATAATACAGTATTCACAAGTTATTAACAAAAGCTGCTTAAATCACAGTGGTCTACAATCAGAAAAATATCTTAAAAAACAACCAGGATGACGTACTTATGCCCTGTCTAATAACTAAGACAGAGATATTTGAGTGCCTTGAACACCAAGCAAAGAAAACTGACCCATGAGGGATTTTTGGCCAGAGAGATCGTATACAGATGCATGGGTACAATTAAATAAGGTAGCTTAGAACTGAGGGGTAAAACTTGTAGCTTAAAATTTCTTTCTGTTTTTTTCAAGACATGCTTGGGATTTGCAGAGGATTTCTGCAAACAACTGGGGCAGCCACAGCAGGCATTTGGGAATTTTCCCCGTGTGTGATCCCTCGGGATGGGCTGGGTACACTCATTGGCAGCAGCCTGGGCCTGATGGCTCTGCAGCACCATCAAAAAGAAAGATGAGGATCAGATTAAAGAAAATACAATGATAAACAACAGGATAGGAGGAAAAAGCACAGATGGTAAGGCTACCAAACCCACCCAGGAAACACTCGTGCTATCACAGTGTTGTCCTCCACACAGCAACCACAGCCTCTCAGCTCACAGGGCTTTAGAGGGCATTCTCAGTACCCCACATAGACAAGTGCCCCCATGCTGAGGTCTACCCATGCGTGGGGCAGTGTGTGCATGCAGGCGTGCAATCCAGCTTTACAGCTCGCTGGGGACAGCTAGAGAGGGAAACCTGGGCTTGGTGTTGGCTCAAGTCAGTGTTGCAGATCTGGGGATCTACTGGAGAGAAGCAGTGCCCACATGCCTGCTCTGCCCAAGCCTTTCTGTTTGTGGCCTTCGCAGCCTTCCCCTGGGACACAGATTTATCAATTGCATCTTGTGATGTAGAGTTAACCAGAGTGGAAGACGTGTCTTCTGCATCCCATCTGCATCGGGCAGCCCACCCACAACAGACCACTGAGCAGCATATCGGCTCAGGAGAAGCAGGGCAGACTTGTTTGGTTTTTGTGGGTTTTTTAGCTTCCCTCTCTTAACCCAGATGAGAGAAATGAAACAGCTGAGATTGCCGTGGCACCATATTTGTTCCCCTGTCTCATCCTCTTCCCCCATCCCCACAGCGCTCCTCTTTGAGGCTGGGGACACATGCCTGCACAGTCCTCGCCAGGTGTGGGCAATCCTGTCTAGGTATTCCTGCCAGGCCTGTGGCCCAGGAGCTAATTCACATCTTAGAGCAAACTTCCACTGCTTTGCTCCATCCCAGACTCAGGTTGAAAGCCTCAACCTCGAGTTTCCAGCTGCTGCCTCCCTGCTGCAATCTGTCTGGGAGAGCCATCCTCCAGATGCTTGAGGAAACCACTGCCTTTTTTTTTTTTTTAAGATTAAAGTTTATTATCAATAATGCTGATTATTTTTAGGACTTGAAGAGTCAACTCATGATCAAGTCCTTATTTCCTAAGCATTGCCAAAATTCAGAGCTCTTCCAAATAACTCAAGTCACAGTGGTATTTGCTGCCCGCTATTCATGGGCTGAAGAGAAAGATGTTCAAATCTAAACACATCTTTAAGCTAAAAGCAAATATTGCTTCATGAATCCAACACTGATCACATCTTTTTCCAACATGACAGGAACTGAACCCAGACAGATGTTGTTTCTGTCCTTATTAAGAAATCCTTTGAAGTTGATGGTGAACCCTCAGAAAAGCCATGCTTAAGGAAACCATATTAGTGTTTGATAAAGAGACATGTTTTAATTTCACTGTGATTATATTTGAGCAAAGAAAGCAATGGACAATAAGACATAACACGAGAGAATGGAAGTGCTGTAAACTGGTAAGTCAAAGCTCTCTTTTTCTTTTTTTTTAATGCAACAAATAACTGAATGCGTCAATTAAGGAAGCTCCAGGAAGGAGCAGAAAAGAGCATTAGAGCATTAAGCAGACAGAGAAGAACACCAGGAGGGAGAGAGCAACATGTTAAGGCATGTAAGGATCTGCAGAGAAAAAGAAGTGTCAAATGAAATATACTTAGTGATGTGAAACATGTAGTCACCAAACATTGCTTTGCATTATAAAAACTAGAAGATGGCCAAAGAAGAATTTAAGATCATGTAAAATTGAATGGAATTGATAAAGAACAGGAACTTCTGAAGCATGAAAAAGCAGTTTGCAAAAAAAGAGCTTGATATGCAGAGATACATTGAGTGCGCTAGGTTGTTGCGTTTTTTTCTTCTTGGTGCACACACGTCAAAAACTAAAGCCTGCCTTCCATGGCAAATCCTGGGCTCCGATTCTGTGTACGCTGCAATTAACAGAGCAGCTCCAACCTACAGCCCTGAGAGCAGATCTTTGAGCTCTCCTCTGCACACCCAGGAGCTGTTTGCCCAGGGATGCATGAATGACCCAGCCCAAGTGACCAAGTGCTGCACATCTATAATCCTGCTGCCTGTGGTCACACTGTGGCATCCCCAGGGGTCTCACGGACCGGGATGAAGGAGGATTGTCTCAGTGTTTTGTAACTCTGTGTTTTTTCCTTAAAATGGTCCTTTTAGTAATGCACTGAACTGTAATATTCTGGAACTCATTTTCTCCAGCTGGTCATCATGTCCAATCAACTGTTTGCATATGGATAATGCATATTTAGTAAAATAAATATATTTAATGATGTATTGATTTATAAATGCTTAATAAATGTGCAAAAAGCACTCGAAAGTATAAGCAATGGTAGAGCTGTATGTGCTTAGCCTAACTCCAATGAATACATCCTAGATTTTGGTCTATGTACTGTATTAAAATCACTGCAGTTTTTATTTATATGAGTGGTATTTTCTCATATCCCAAACTTTAAATATTAATAGCTTTTCATTAAATTACACTTCTAGGTTTGAGGGTTGTTTTTCTCTTCTCTGCAGATATGAAAAATGAGATATATTATGGTCAAAGATTTTAATATATTCATAGCAATTTTTATTTATTTTTCGAAGCTAAAGTCTTTGCACAGAGGTTTGCAGAGAAAAGCTCCTCTAGCCCTCCATATGTGCTCAGTTATTTGTACATATAACCAGAATACCAGCTGAGCCTCTCTGAGAAGACTTTGAGCTCCCTGTTTTTGACTGACTACTACGTACATTCCTCCTCTTGCAGGTTATCTAAGCTCCCTCTGGAGTCAGCAAAATCACCTGCAGAGGACAATTCCTCCAGCGTCTTCTATGCATTTATTTATGGTCTACTGCCTACAGAGAGAGCCTAAGTAGCTGTCTTGGATTTGACACCCAACTTTTCCAAATCAATGGCTAAGGAAGACAAAGCCCTCCCTTGCTGTAAGGGCCTCTTTGAACACAGACAAGAGGGAGGAGGGCTTGCAGAAGGGAAAGCAAAACCACACAGACTACACACATGCATAGATACTGCAATTTTTTTTATAATGCTTTTCATGGGAAATATACCTACGAGAAACAGACGTTCCTGTCAGACATACCTTCAACTTCTCATGCCCTTACCCTTTCAGCGTCTTTTTTCAGGGAAATAGCAAAGTAGTACATCATTTTTCTATTACCAGCAAAGAAAATGAGGATTTTTACAGCTGAATTTGCACTGGTTTTCTGTCTGTGGAGCCCTACTCATGTCAGTACCACTTTGCCTGGTTATAAGCCACAGATCTGGGTTTAAAAAATGTATGCCTGCCATGTAGATTTTCACACAATAATATTTTTCTTCATGATCCTTAAGGTTGTACTTGTGCTTAGTGCCTCTTTAACAGTAAATTATAACAGCAGCAAACAATTGTGGAAGAGGAGGAGAAAGCTGGTTATTATTCTCTGTCTTTTACCCTCTTCCTCATACACAAAAGCAGGAGGATGAAGCCTTATTCAGAGATGGTTATTACAAGGTAAATGCTTACAAGTAAAGATGGACCAAGACAAAATAAGTGCATTTGTAAACTGCTCATGGCTATGCCACAAATAACGCACTTGCCTTTTACACAAGTAACCCTTCACAGTGCATTTGTTCGCCGTGTCTCATAGGAGCAATAATACTGTGAGCCATACCTTTTCATGACTTTATTATCAGTAATCTTTGTTAGCCTGTCTCTCTTCATCCACAATGTCAAAGTTACAATGTGCACAAAACTGCCAGGCTCCCAAGTCACACCTGGCCCTCAGAACATATCACACCTATGTGCTTGTATTTAAACTGGCTTCTTGTCACATTTTTGCCTGGACTTTCAAAATGCTCCTTCCAATCTATGAAGCTTAGCACAGAGTCACCATTTTGTGCAACAAACCGTTTCCACCTTCCTGCCCCATTTGCTCTTTAACAATATCTGGGAAAGGTCACCTGGGGTCAAATCTGCCCAAATTACATTGTATGCTAGAACCTCCTTTTTCTTCAAAATGTTAGAAATGAGGGAGAGATAGATGACCTTCAAAATATGATTGTAATTCCAGGTGCAAATTTTGTAAGTTACTTTTCTAATACTATAGACTCCAAGCCCTGGATTAAATTTTACAGCCTGGCATCAACTCATAGGACCCAAAATCTGCAGATCTAGACTTAAGGTTGGGGACCACTAAAAATATCTTGTTTAGGTATGTTACCAGAATTCAAAAGTCTGTATAAATGTAGTCAACACTTCCATGGATGAATGCAGGCAGGTGAGGTTGTTCAATGTTAGGGCCAGGTAAGGACCTTTCTAAATAAAATATAATAGATATATATCTCCAAACTTTGGTAAAACTCGTTTTGAAAAAAGTTAAATTATAAGATACAATTTTTTTTTCCTGCTGAACAGTCTTCAAAGTGTAATCATTAATATTTGTATCAGTATTTTCCAGTGTGTTTGCTGAATAAAGGGTGAATATAGGTTGTACATATTTGAAGTTTTTCTGTGCAATATCAGGCAATTGGTCTGCATATGGGGATTTTCCATGGAAGCAATTACTTCTTCAAGAGAACCTATGATTTCTTAAAGACCAGGAATAAGAATGGAAATATTCTGCAGTGCTAATGTCTGTGCCCCATTGCAGAAGAGGCCAAAAGTCAGGAATCGAGTTAAGTAACAGCCACCGTCTGTCTCTTATTTATCTGCCTAAAGATCACCTTGTGATGAGAGGCAGCCTGTGGATGCTGAAGCATTCTCCCTCACTGAAATGTCTCGGGAGGTTTTGGGGGGTTTGCTTGATTTGCTTTTCCTGAATCAGAACAGAACAACGCTGAAAGCACCAAGAAACAAGTGGCAAGATTTGATCTCCAGAAACTTCTTTTCTTGCTGTTTTCTGTGTTGTAGCCATCCAGGAGAAAGTTGGAGCAGACTGGCTTGCCAGACTGCATGCAGTTATCTGCCAGATTTTGCAGACCAAAGGGGTCTGAACTAGGCAATCACTAAGAGTGGCCTGGCCATTTATAACTGTGGCCACTGATCTCTTTGAGAAAGTCCTGCTCTGGTTCTGGAACCGGTCCGTAGAACTGGGGGCCAGAGGAAACCTCTGCCTGGCCAGAGCTTCCTAGTGCCCCATAAACAAAACTCTACTTGGTTTCTGAGAAAAAAAGTCAACAGCTCTGAGGTTTTCTCAAAATCATAAGTGTCAGCTGTGCCTATTACAGAAATGATAACTTCAAGCACCTGGCTAATTCCCTGGCTCCAGGATCAGACCCCAAAACATGTGGTTCCATATCGCCTTGCTGTAGTAACAGGATTTGCCAACTACTTTTGTGCAACTGAGTGGGGGGAATAAAAGAAAAACCCTCTTACAAAAAAACAGATATTCATTTGAAACAAAGTCAAAGCCTTCAAATTTCAAAGGTGATAAGAACAGGCCATGAGTGGTCTGTCACTTATCGTGGTAGACAGAAACCACATGTTTCTCTGGGCTCTGAGATTACTGTTCTGCTTGTTCTTCCAGCTCTGGACTAACAGAAAAAAATCGAGTGAAGCCAAGATCACAATTTTTCCTTTCTCACAAGATTTGAGCCCTTTTAGTGGAAGAGTATGCTGTTTTGCTAATTCAGAGCTCTTGAAGATCACTGTAATCTGCAGAGATGAGACTCCAATCATTAAGAAAAGTATCTGCAGAAATAGTCAGGCACTAAACTGTTTATGCGCTTCACCCTGAAAAAGAGAACACAATATTTTTTAAACTTTGGATTTACGGCTGTATTTAGTTCACAACTTTAACAACTGTCATGTAACATACACACCTGTAACTCTCATTTTTCCTGGAAAAGCGGTTTGTATCAATGCTATGTACACTGTTATGGAAATGAAGTGTGAGGACAAAGTTTAGGACTGATAGGATTTTTGCCTTTTTTTTCCTCACAGATTTCTGAAGCTACAGAATGACATGAAAGGCAGCTGTCCAGTAAGGAAAACTATTAGTGTTCCCCTGAAGTCAACTAAAATATGTGAACAGGGCCCAGGAAGGTTTGTTTGGTTTTAAAACTATATCTGGAAAGAGAAGGTTTTCTATTGGACATAGAGACTGTTCCTGTTGATGAAATTTAAATAAAATGGTGAATATGGGGTGATAAATCAAATGATTACCCATCCTTGGAAAGGTCAAAGTCCTACCATCCAATAAATCCAAGGTACATACCTGGCCATATTTTTCTAATACTTAGAAGATCAAGAAGATTATGCTGCTTAAAAAAAAAAAAAAAAAAAAAAAAAAAGGAGTTTGACTGTGCAAAAAGAGCTTGTAGTAGCATAAATATCATCTGGATTTGCAGTTTAAACATGTTCTGCTCAATTTCCTACACTAAAGATAGTTTATGGGCCTTAACTCATGAGGTATGGTCACCATCCAGCACACTTCATGACAGCACATACCTGGCAGGGTGCGCGCCTGCCACTGGAGATGCCCAGCTGACTTCTTTGATCTCCATTTTTTGCATTCAGGCCATGTCCTTTGGAGGGTAGATCTGTGTTACTGTACACCTATATCTGTTTTCGATTTGAGTTAGGCAGCATTGCTTTATGAAGAGGGATTATTTTTCAAAGTTTCATACGCCCCCAGGACATCTCCGTTCATGGAGGAAAGGAATACCCCCCTTTCGCTGCTTTCCAAGTAAGTTCCCACTCAAACCATTTTTTCTCAGTTGTAATTCATTATCGGAGGCCTCCTCACACACTGCATCCTCTTAACAGCTCAGTCTCATAAGGTTGCTGCAGAAAACACACTACCCCCAGGAGGCCCCCTCCTCTTTATATGGCATGAATTACTGCTAAGGAGGTCATGGGGGAAAAATTAGAAAAAAAAAGAAAAGAAAAGAAGAGGAATAGGAGACTTTTCGCTGCTCTCAGGAAGTAGCTCATGAGCAATATGCTTTTCTCCACTGCTTGGGATGACTAGGGAGCCTGGTGGACCCTGGTTTGTTGACGCTCATGTGAACATGGTAATCCCGGGGGGCTGGTTGAGCTTCTTAATTCATCCTGCAATAAATTTGCTACTGATGGCACAGATTTTGTCCTTCCCTCCCCACTGCCCTCAACAAAGCAGGGAAAATTACTCGATTGCCTGGCGGTTGCAGGGGTTACCCGGCAAGGGGGTACTGCCCTTCTGTGCCAAACTAGGGATATAAATTTTTCCCTGTGAGCAGAGCGCATTACGGCTGTGCGCTGCGAGGCAGGGAAGTGCATGCATGCGTGAAATAGGCAGCTGATCATTCCCATGACAGCTGCTGGGGGGAGTGGGGAAGGTGCGCCCACGGCTCTGCACCGCCACCGCCGTCTCCTGCCTGTGACCCTGCCAGGGAGTCACGCAGGCGACCCTGTGCCCAGGGGATTTCTCAGCCCATGGCTTGTTCTTAAATGAGGACTTCCTCCGATGGATACTTATATTCAAGGCGGCAAGTCATGTGCTCTGTTAATTTGAAGTGTTGACTTCACCAGGGCTGCGATAGCTAGCTATTTAAAAACAGTGTGTGTTTCCAGCTCTGCAACATAGGGGAGCTATCATTTAGTTTTTAGCTCTTTGGCAGAAGAAAACTGTACATGAGGGTGAGCAGGTTAGATTTGACTGGATAATTACATCATGTTTTGCATGAATAGAAATGTCACTGCTAATGACAGCCACAGAGGACTCCAAAATATTTGGGATTAAATACATTTAGTCTTATATACCAGGTGCGCATTCATATTTGTAAACATTTGTATGCATTCATTCCATCTGAGCAATTTATTAAGTAATATGTATGCAAAGCAGTGATTCTCAAGACCTTCATGTTCCTAAAACCAGCAACCTAGTCTATATTAGAAGAAAAGACTGCAAAACACAAGAGGTATCTACTGCCTTCTCCTCTTCTCCTCCTTCTCATTCCTGCTTTAATCAGAGTATAAAATACTTTGGCCTCTAAATTAAACAGGGCGAAGCAACTTTTAGCATTGGGTCTAACTGTGCAGGCTGAGCTCAGCTTCTCAGAACCTTGAGCAGGTACATCCGTGCCAATGGTCCAACCACAAGACTTGACAATTGCCAAGAGCTCCTGAACTCATTGTACCTAATTACAAATGGGATATAGTTATGTTTATTTTTACAGCTATGTATAGGAACAGTTAGGTGTAGGAGTTCTTGAATCTAAGCTGAATTTCAAACCAAGTTGGGCCCTTCTGCTTTGAAATAAATGCTTTACATTCACTTTGGGATAGGTGAGCTGTCCTTCTCCCCTTCAGCTACTGTTACTGTGGTCATTTTCATTTTTCTGACCCAGCTCTGTGGGAAATGTTGTCAAATGTCTTTCTAGTATTTTTCCAGGATGAAGCTGCCTAACAGGGCTGTGTAAAATACTTTCCATAGAATTCTATAATTAGGAAAAAACTATAAGGATTTTTTTGTCATTCCAGGAACTGTTTCTGAATGATGGATGGAAGAATCATTTGTGTGAGAAACGGTACCTGACATAGAGGTTTTTTAGATGTCTCAAATTTAATTGAATTTGTCTTAACAAATTCATTCTGGAAGCATTGTAACTCTGAAAATCAGACTCTACTTGTAGGAGAAATATCCTGATTATTTTCAACATAAAACATAGATATACATGGCTTCATAATTCACCAATATGTGCTAGCAAGCTACTTACTAAAGAAAAAAGAGTCTTATTCAATGAGTTAAACAGTCTCATGTTATTTTATTTCATATAGGAATTTTCAAACACAATTTCTTGCTTGAGCTTTTATCACCACAACTTCAAATATCCTAGGAACTGGGTTTGAGTTGGCAGAAGGACTCTCAATTCAGAAGGACATGGTCTCTGTTCATGATATAATTTGAAACAAAATGCAGCATGTAGGTTTTTAATTTTCTTTGTACTAATTAAAGCATAAGCAGTTGTTCATTTACTGTATCTTGGCACACGAGATGCATATATAAATTGTTTTGGGAATAGGGAAATTAGGCAAATAATAGCAGCTGCATTTGAACACCCATTTTGAAAAGGAGACCACTATTTTTAAGAAAATCCTGTCTACTCTTTAAGGTTGGGGGGTTTCACATTGTGATGTGTCTGTTTTGAAGGGGAAGAGGTGCAGGATTTGGAACTGTTTAACTACAAAAGCAACTCAAAGTGTTCAGTGTGGCTTATTTCTATTTTATGAGGAAGAAGGAGAGCACTCTGGAATAGGCAATGAGACTGCACCACAGGAGAAAGTCAAACCTGGCAGAGATCTTTGTTCTGCCTCATGGCCTTGATCTAAATTCCCTTACTGCCCTGGCTTCTCATGTGGTATTTGGAAACGAACAGACCTTCATCCCCTTCGAGAACCTTCCCAGCAAATTTCTGTGCTTTTCTCCAGATATATTTCCACAATGATCCAGTGGATACACATCTCTTATGCCATCGCTGCTGGTGTAGAGCTTTCCAGCAGCTTCAGCAGGCTCTGGCACAGGCTCTTAGTGCATGGTACTACTCATTTCTCAATTAGTAGCAATCCTGTCCTTCATTTCACTGATTTGGAAAAAAAAGCGCTTAGAGCAGAAGTTGTTAGAGTATACTGAATGCAGAGCCATCCTATTAGTGCTCTTACTTATTCACTACAGTAAACAATGCCATTTAAAATAATTTCCAAATCTTAATTTAGAAAAAAAATATCTTCTCTTTTAGCTCTCTCCCTCACAATGGAAAGCTGCCTCAGAGCATGTTACATTTCAGAGGAGCCTTTGAGATTTTGTTTTAATGGGAAGCTAAATGAAATGTTTAAATTTCAAATCAACAACAGAACATGTTCAAAGAGCTATATTTATAGGGTTTAAGTGAAAAATGCTCTGGCACCGCCTTTAAATAATGCTGGCAAGCAACCGAGGGAAGAACATCACTCTGATTCTTTGCATGGCTTAGTCCACAGCCTTATTCAAGGCTCACGTATAATGTGAGTTGTTGGCTGTGATATTTTGGTTGTAGTGCTAGTGGAATTCACTTTAGGCAAAGGCTCATGATGCTAAACAAAGTGGACAAAATGCTTTTACAGAATAATAAAAACAACAAGTCTCCATTTATGACTTAAAGTTAAATGTCCTCAGTGAAGACATTACTCAGTAAATAGTTCTGTGGGAAAACCTGTAAAATATAAATTCCCTGGCAAGCTGGGGAAAGCACTGAGGTGACAGAAAATCTTAGAGAGTCAAAAAGGTAAAAAGGACATTTTGTGTTGCTCAAAGCTCAGATGTCTTTGCTGAATTACTTCTTTTCCAGCTCTCAGTTCTAGTACAGCTCATGCAGCTGGGGACACAGGGTCCCAGTTTCAAGTCTACTGAAGCTATGTTTGTTTTTTATGTTCAACTAAAATATTATTGAGCTTGCATTTCTGGGATGAACATGCAGACAACGGCTCAGAAATAGAAAAAAAAATATAGACAGACCGCAGGCAAAGGAACAGAATGGGAAGAAAGAAAACTGTTAATAAATTAAGGGCAGAGACTGTACAATGCAACCTAATTTTTTAGTAATCCTCCAGGTTTAGTGAGAAACACTGCCTGAAGGTTCATGCTGAGGCAAAGCTGAGGGTAGAACGAGTACCTGCCACCAGCTGGACCAGCTTTTGTATGTCAATAGTTGAACAACAAGCATTTGTAGCTATATTGTATTTCCTATAGCTATTTATATTACTGTATCCCTATTTTTCTACCTGACTATAAAAAAGAAGACAGTACACGGAAGTCTATGGGAATTGTTTAATCCTAGTTAAATGAAGAACTGATACAAGGCTGACTATTTTCTTTGTTAAAAGAGCCCCAAGTGTGGAAAATATTGGGGGACAAGAGCTGAAATAATTTATTTTTCACAAAAATTAAAGTGAATCCAGTTTGTTTTGTGGGATTTTATTTTTTCATTATCTTTACTCCATATTTTAGCCAAAACCTTCATCCAAAGACCTTTTAGGATTTTTTTAATTACCACTAAAAATGCACTTTTATGAAATAATAATAAAAATTAAAAGTTAATAAAACAACATGGGAAAATTTGGGAGAAAATGAAGTTTAGATGATATTACCATTTTTTAAATAATAAGAATTTTGCTTTTATAAGAAACAGAAAACACAAATTACTCTGGCAGAATTAGTCTGTGGACACCTTTCAGCGCTTCATTCTTTTTGTACAGTGCTGACTAACAGTATAATGTCATTATCTTCCCTTTAACCATAAGGTATCTATGTTTAGGATAGAACTTTATGCCACTTAGGTATTATTCCTATGACATTTGTTTCTTGTCTGCTTTGGTTTTGACAGAAGAAAAGCAGCATCCTCGCCTAATTCTCAGTCTGCCAGAGCTCACTTTCTCAGTCCATCTATTCAATGGTGCAAAATTGTTGCATGCCCCACTTCTGCCTCACTGAGACATATGGGAGCTTTCATGTCACCTCCAGTGATGGAATTGGTATAAACATCAAATCAGTCACAAAAGCCCAGTATTGAGATTTAGGTGTGTCCTTTTTGAGGTTAGGCTGGGCAGGCAATTTTACCTCTACCAACATGTTTAAGAGTTTGAAACAACCTCAAACTCAGGGGTGGAGCAGAGGGAAGAAGTAAAAACCTTATTTCTATTATGGAATTCTATTCTATGGAATTTCTATTATTGGAATTCTATAACATTGTGTTTAAAAATAAAAATTTTCCCCCTCAGAAGAAGTGTTTCATTGTGGAACCAAAAGTTTTTCTCCAGGCACCAGGAATTCCTCCAGAAATATGGGATCTACATGGTGACACTTCTGATTGCATTGCCCAAGGAATACAGGATGTACCTACTGATCCTCCTGTTTGCCAGACTTTCGAAACTCGGCCCTCTGGGTCTTGAGCTCCATAACCAGATTGCCAAAGAAGGAAGAACACAGCTGGAGTTGGGATGGTGGAGAAAAGGAACTGAGATTTGTTGAAATTATAATGCCCCCACAGATTTGGATGAACTGGAGAAACGTTCCAATGGAAAAGCTTATTTGGGGCCCCGGAGGTGAGGCTGGGTAGCTCAGAGGAGGTCAACATGGACCCATACTCTGTAGTCCCTTTCATCCCCAACCAAGACACAGATTGGTGATGCTGGTGCTTGAACTAAAGCTGCACAACATCTGAGAATAGGCTCAGTAAGTCAAATGTCAATGGAGATGTGCTCTTAATGACCACCTTCCAAAGGTGCTGCTGAGCACTGGCATTTTCCCCAGCCAGCTGTTCAGAATTCTTTTAACCTATGTGCAAAACTCCTTTAGGGAAATGGATTTTTTAGGCTAATGTGGAGATCATCTCTAATTAAGTGTTTCATTTCTTTCTTCTAAGCAAGAGGAGCCAAATTCATCCTCTCTGAGGTTTTCTTCAATAAATCTTTTCTCATTTGCTTTCTCGGTGTTCTTTTCTCTATGCATCCATCTGCGCAGTAGCTCTGATACACAGGCAGTGTGTCACACGTGCTACACCCCCAGCACAAGGGCAAAACCAGAGGACACTGTAACCTGGTATATCTGTAATGACTCTGGTCATGCTGAAGCTGAAGCCTGTGATGGAGCTTCAGAAGTACTAAACTGATCTTAATGTATCTGTCCTGAGAGAGGTAATGGAGAAGGTGCACTGGTAAAAGGCTCTATTACTACACACAATTTGAGTTTTAAAAGAAGGAAAAGTAAAACCAGAAGACTTCCAAATGAACAAGAACTCAATGAGGAGAAATGAGCAGAGAAATATAGAAATGACATAAGGAAAGTGTGAGTATTCAGAAGCATGCTTGTTAAAAGAGTAGGGTCAGGTAGGAGATTATGATATGTGCTCTTGTCATTCACGTTACGGTGTTATTACCCACAGGGATGGCGTTTAATTTGAAGATCACCTTCACTAACCATTTTGTACAGAATATGTCACAAGGTAAATTGAACAGCTAGACATATAATCAGACAGAATGGTACACTAAAATAATTAAATATAGGCAGCCCCAGGATGCTTTCTGCTTAATGTAGAATGCTAATTGGTATTCGAATACCACACGGTGTGTGTTGAAGAAAGACAGTGTAACTAATGTACCTGTATGTTGTGGATAATAATACAGAATGAGACCTTGAGGGTACATCATCCCCTGAGGATTTTACACTGCCAACAGCTGATACCAATAACAACAGAGAAATGTATTTCCCCTGATATTTTCCTGACATATTCTATTCCAGTTCCTGCTTCACTGCAATCTGTGAGAAGCTTAAAGAGGGGTATTGTACACTGGAATTAAATGCAACTTATGAAGTACATATGTCACGTTTTCAGGAGTAGAAAAGCTGCAGATAGAATTGTCATGCCATGGACTTTTTAAATCCCTGCTTGGTTGTTTTAATCCAGTTGATATAAAAAAAATTAAGCAGCCTTTTCTGTATGAAAAATATTTTACCTAATGTGATTTATGATGCTTCAGTTTTAAATAGTTACAGTTTTCTGACTTCAAAGTGCATGAAAGCAAACGTGTTGAGATAGAAATACTGTTAACGCCTTTGTTTTAAAGAAATTGATAAAAACATTCATTTTCACATTTTTGTCTAAAAGTAGCTTAATGACAAGACCTGTATGATTTTTTTGTTGTCAGCATACTTAACTGGTAACTAATAAGATAGTTTGAAGTAAAAGATATTTAATATATATTCAGCACAAGACAAAATATTTAAACTATATCTTGGAAAACATTTGCATTGAAAATATAGCATATGAAAATCACTGCTTAAACAACCAACCTCCCACTCCCACCCACAAAAGATAAAACCAAAAATGCCAGTCTAATTGTAGTATACACTTACAAGGAAATACTGTGGTTGGAGCACTGGTTATACATGTTGGATGATGTTACCTCTACTCTTGACAAACTATTTCACTGTACTAACAGTTCTTTAACCAGATAAAGGAAACATTTATGAAGCAAAGTGCTACTGAGTGTAAATGGGTAGAAAAACGGGATCCATATACATATAGAGATATCTGAGATGATGTGTTCTACGTAAAAAGAAGTCCATTAAAAGTGGTAGTCTTATTCTTTAAAATGCTGCTCTGAACACGAGCTACAAATATAGTATTATAAAATAATTATATTCATGCATAGGCACACTGCTTTGGAAATGGTGTTCTTCCACAAACAGATTTTTGCTCTGTCCTACTCTTAGAAGATTTCCAATGAGAGGCCAGAAATTCATTTTGTGTTCCCAAGATCCATTTAAGTTGACACTAAGGACAGCTATTTTGCTATCCCCATTTGTAGGAGGAAAGAAACATGAGGGCAAATGGATAGAGAGGAGAGGAGAGGAGAGGAGAGGAGAGGAGAGGAGAGGAGAGGAGAGGAGAGGAGAGGAGAGGAGAGGAGAGGAGAGGAGAGGAGAGGAGAGGAGAGGAGAGGAGAGGAGAGGAGAGAAGAGAAAGAAGAGAAGAGAAGAGAAGAGAAGAGAAGAGAAGAGAAGAGAAGAGAAGAGAAGAGAAGAGAAGAGAAGAGAAGAGAAGAGAAGAGAAGAGAAGAGAAGAGAAGAGAAGAGAAGAGAAGAGAAGAGAAGAGAAGAGGAAGAGAAGAGGAGAAGAGAAGAGAAGAGGAGAAGAGAAGAGGAGAAGAGAAGAGAAGAGAAGAGAAGAGAAGAGAAGAGAAGAGAAGAGAAGAGAAGAGAAGAGAAGAGAAGAGAAGAGAAGAGAAGAGAAGAGAAGAGAAGAGAAGAGAAGAGAAGAGAAGAGGGGAAGGGAAGGGAAAGGGGAAAGGGGAAAGGGGAAAGGGGAAGAAGAAAGGGAAAAAGGAAAGGGAAAAAGAGAATCCCTCGAATGACTCCAAAGAAGAAATGTTTTGCTGTCTTTATAAATAAAAATCTTTAAAGGTCTGGCAAGTCACACTTCCTATGTAAGGAACGTCCCCAGATCATGGCAAGAGCTCTGCCCAGAGGGCTTGCGCAATTGAGTGGAAATCCCTTTGTACTGAATACTCAGAAGATATTATGGTACTTAGTTCCCACCAATATCAAGACCTGGGTTCATATGATACTGATAATCTAGGCTAAGACAGGTGATACTGCTACCAGTGCTGTCTTCAGTAGTTACTACTACTGACAACCCAGTATTCCTGATCTGCACAGGAGATAGTTACTCCCATTCCTACTTTAAAGAGTTTGGCCTTTATTTTCAGTACTAGTGGTTTTGTCTCTTAGAAATACCACTTTTGTTCTTTACAGATGACAAAATTAATAATAGTTCAAGATGAACTATTCCTTTATCACTAACTTTTGGCATCTCTTGTTTTCATACCCCAGCTCCTAACCCATTTTCAGCCTGCAAATACTGGTAGTATTTCCAGCAAGAACAGCTAGAAATAGAAAATGCTGACTGAGAGGCTCTGCACTGAAGAAGCAAAAAAGAAGGGATTAAAATATGTTTACTCTAACAAATAACAATTGTTGTTTTAAACTCTTTATTTACTGAATAAAATATTTGTGCCCAACAGGCATTTTAGAAATTGGCAACAATAGCTATAATCTGCTTCCCAAAATTCAGAACAACTTGTATTCTCATTGAAACAATAACAATTTTCATAATGGATAGGCCTGTCGAGTAGAAAGGAAAAGAATAATTCAAAAAATGATGATTACAATATGCACCAGATATGAGCAGACAATGTCACATACATAAATTCCCTTCCAGTCTGTTCACAGCTCTTCCCTTTGGTGTTATCATCTCATGATACACTCTGTTTATATTCTCTTACTTGAAATCCTTTTATTGAAAAGTTCCAAAATACAATACAATACAGTGCATTTTGGATATCCTTAGTAAGAGAAAGATTGTGGCAGATTCTTTGCACTAGCATGTTTCTCTAGGTGAAACACCAGGAAACCTCTGATCATCTTGAGGACATTCTCATTGCTCTCTACAGCTTCCTGGGGAGGGGAAGTGGAGGGGGACGTGCTGAGCTCTTCTCCCTGGTATCCAGTGACAAGATGCCTGGGAACGGTCCAAAGCTGTGCCAGGCGAGGTTTAGACTGGACGTTAGGAAGCATTTCTTTACCAAAAGGGTGGTCAGACACTGGAATAGGCTTCCTAGAGAGGTGGTCAATGGCCCAAGCCTGTCAGTGTTTAAAAGGCACTTGGACAATGGTCTTAGCAACATGATTTAACCTGATAAGTATTGAATTGATCAGGCAGTTGGACTAGACGATCATTGCAGGTCCTTTCTAACTGATATAGTCTGTTCTATCATATCCTATTGAATGCTTCATGCAGTAGCCATATATGCATACAAGAAGACAAAATCAACTTCTCAGTCACTTTCCAACAGGTTGGAAAGAGGGGTCATTTTGAGTAGGCGTCTGTGGACCAGCTAAGACACCATATCAAGGGATGATACATGATTTCCAAATCACCATATGCCTCCATATTCCACATGGGTGTCTTAGTCCAAACCAGAAATGATTTAGAGATGCTTAAGTGCAGGATTTACCAAGCACATGCACCTATAAGATCATTTGATGCTTGGTGTTATCTAGGACATGTGTCCTTCTGGAGGGCAGCCAGCAAACCCCACCTGAAATGACCATCCCTGAAATAACAGTAATATCCTGTGATTGAACAGCTCAGATATGTTCAAATAGACCAACCACAGAAAACTGTTGTCTCTTGATCTCCAAAATTTTGACTGATCATACTAACTGAGGATATATTGTGCATATTACTGGGCACAATTTTTCAGTTGATCTTTTAACAATTTACATACATTCAGAAAAAGTGAGAAAATGAGCACTCACAGTCAACAGGCACAATGGCTAAAACTCAAAGCATATGAAATGGATGCACATAGCTGTGCACATCACTTATACTGCTAATCAATCACACCCAAAGCCAAGATTTTCATCCAGGTGACTTTATCTATACATATTTCCTCTAGACAAAAACAAACAAACAAACAAAAGTGGTTCCATGATCTTTAATGAAGAAAATGAGTGTGTTTGTCTTTAAATTGTACTTAACATAAGCATCACGGACATCTTTCAGCTACAAGAGTTAAAACATACAGAAACAAAAATGGCTGAGAGTCAGCTAAAAAACCTTATTTCACTATCAGATACTTTATTGTGACCACACTGGTTGGAGAGCTATGCTGTCAACTTCAAGCCAATAAAGATTTAGTTTAAGGTTTACTTATATGTGGGTGTTCTGCACAAAGCTGTTGAAGAAAATAAAACAGTTTTTGCTCTGAAATTTGAAATGTTACTTAAAATGCATGGCCTCAGTGTGCTTCAGAAAAATATTTTTAACCTGCATTTTTTCACCCTTTCCTCCAGCCACAAAGTCAATGGTTGTTTTTTTTCAACATGCAGGTAATACATAGGGAAAGATACCTTTGAAGTATATGTGCAATGAAATATTTAGCCAAACGAACACTATCCTAGATACGTTATGGATAGAAAATACTGTTAAAAAGAAAGATAAAAATATCCCAAAACAGAAAGAGAATTTTCAATGCACTGTGAAAATGTTCTGTGCTCCTTTCTCTGCTTTCTCCTTCACTATTCTGATTTCTAATATAGTCTTAAATATTTAGAAGTTCTCCCCTGAAGGACTTTCTGGCTTCTCTGACTTTTATAACTCTTAAAAATTTGGAACTTTCTTCTACTATTTAATAGCATGATATAGTAGAGCATATGCGTTTCAGCTGTCACTGGTAGTTACATCAGGCTCTATGTGGCTTAAGACTCATGCATTATGTTCATTCCTCATATTTATTCTAAAAAGACATTTAGAGAGTTTTAAGGAGGTAGTTTCACTTACCTTATTTTTGTCCCCTCTAGTTAGCAATGCAGCAGGAAAAAAAAATCACCGTTGTGGCAGAGAAGAGGATCCATTTGAAGCTGAATTTTACAGCATGTAAAACATGGATGAAAATCGACACACAGAGGTGTTGCTCAGTGGCAATGTTGCAGGGCTCCAGCAGAATCCAGCTGGAGTAAATGCCAAGAGTAAATTGCATTTCAACAGCAGTATTCAACATTATTTTCTACCCCTGTAAGCTGTTGTTACATGTGTTGCCAAAAGATGACATTCAACAGCACAACTTTGTAGAACAAAGCAGAGAACTGCATAATCTGTGTTTCATGTGTGAGTTTTATGAATCTTATAATTTTCAGTTTAAGAATAGAACCACTAGAAAAGTCTTTATCACAGTTTTAGAAGCGTTGTCTTCTTCTTTATTGAACAACTTCATGATTCAGTTAATTTTCAGTGTAAAACTGAAACCTCTGTTCAGCATTTGTTGGGTCACTTTAAAAATATGTGAAGGTTCTCTTGTCCTGCATATGTTACATGCAACTCCCCTCAAACCAAAGGGAATTCTCTCCGCTCCACAGGGAGATAAGCTGACTGTGAGCCCTTCGAACTGCAAAACAATGGAAAGTAATAGCCCATGATTAAGATAATATTTGCAGTTGTGCATAATGTTCTATTAATTCCATCTAGTATTAGTGTACTATAATAAAGATGAATCTCTCATAGAAAATTCATCTTAGACAATCATCAAGGAGATCAGAGGAACAATCTCTACTTAATACCACTAGGGAAGTGGACACAGTAAGTCTCTTTAACTCCTGTTTAGATGCTCAGAAGTCAGCTGGAATTGGAGTATGTCTTCTTTGACATTTAACTATGCAAGTGCACCAACACTTCCATCTGGTCTGTAGTTATTGGTTTTCTCCCCATGGAAACCAGGGAGCAGGAGGGGGTTGGTGGTTGCTTAGGTGATATGTCAGCCAAAAGTACTTGGGGTCTGCACCTGCACCTTGCAAGTCAGGAGTGCACCTAAATGCACAGCCTGGAGACTACTACAGCACCATTTCTGTGCCATGCATGTCCTCAGAGGTCAACTGAACTCAGAGTCTTTAATAGTCCTTAAGTCCTACAAATGCTTCCCTTTGCTGAGCACTTCCATATTAGACTGGCAAGTACCTCAGCTGCTCAGGCCTGGGAACTTGTGTGAAAACACGTTTCAGTCTGTGTAGGCAGGTCCCTGGAGACCTGAGACAGGGAGTTGCTTAGAATTTCATGGCCTAGAACTTATGGCATAAGACCTTGTTGTATAAGAACCTATGTCCTGGAAAGGATCCAAGGTTTGGCATATTCTGAGCAAGTTCACACACCGTCAGTACTCAGATCAACACCAAAGGCAGCAACTATGGACACATTCCCTCAGAAACCTCTCTAGAAAAGTTCACCTTTGCCAAAGAGCTCTAATCCATGGAATGACTAATTAAGGATCAAGAACCTTCTCACCCTGAGGAAATCCAAGCCCACTTTTTGACAGAAAGAGGCAAACTCTCAGGCTCTCAGCTGGGTTGGGCAGCAGAATACGGACTGTTAGCCCTCCTGCTGAAGTCAAACCATTGTTTCCTCTGGTGTCTAAAAGTCAAAGCATCAGCAGGAGGGCAAACTAAAGGGAATTGGACTGCACAGCCTCATGGTTTTGGTGCTCAGCTGGAAAGATGGAATTGGGCTCTGCTCCCAGGAATATTCCCATTCACGTTGTGCAGCTCTAAAATGTAGCCAGAATTGCAGAGCAGCTGAGAAAACATCAACCAACTAAAGACCAAGGGCATACAGGACAAAAGATCTGGTATTCCTCATCCACATTAGGTCACTGTCATTGTATTGCAGAAACAGACTCCTTTCCACTTGCTCTTCTCCTGGTTTGGTGAGGGCCGATCCTTGGCTACAGGGTGGTGTACCTTCAAGAGCAAGGAGGAAAAACACCAACCATGAAAGTGGTAGAGGTCTTCAAGCCCAATGGTTAAACAGGGGTGGGAGGCTGAACAGGGTTGGCATGGCTGGTTGCCCCTGTGAATTCAAATTACCTCTGGAGACATAAGAAATCTTACCCAAGTTTTACATTTCCCAGGCAGATATTCAAACACCTGCATTCAAATACCTGCATTTTTAGGCAAAAAGCAACTTTTTACTGAACTGAGTGGGTCTTAGAAATGGTGATTCTTGCTCAGTTAGCTATATTCACAAAGTTAGCTGATGTTTTGAGTGGATAAAAGCTAGATGATTACAGTCTTGAATCAGAAGTCTGACCTCCTCAAGGAAGAGATGGGAAACACCCTCACAATTTTTGCTTTCTGTTGGCAACTCCATAGCCCTTTGGAGACATCTGACTATTAATCTATCATGCAGGAGAAAAAGGTGCCTAATCTAAATACTAAATCCCTCTCTGCTCCTGCTAAACTGTCTCATCTGCTGGGTCAATGCAAAGCAAGTTACTGTCTGTATTGTGGTGTCTATCTATGAGCAAATCAGGGGGAAATTAATTTTGTTAACGTACACAGAACCTGACACTCCTCACCATCCATTATGCTGCAGATATAGTTGAAAAATAATCTATCTTCTGTAATCTGTACCCTATTTCTTACTATTTTCTTCAGAGGAAATAAAGTCTGCATTCTTCTGTTATGATTAATTTCTGCTGTGCCACAGAAGTGATGTGGAAGGGAGCCCTAGCATCTACAAAGTCCTTCCATTCCCCATCATTCATGTACATGCACTTAAAGAGGATATCTGCTACAGTTGTACTTGCTTTGTAGATCTGAACACACTGCACATGCAAGGCAGAGGACTGTGACATGCCAAAAACTTCTCTAATTTCTGCTGTACTTCGACAAGCCTTTTAAGTAGCTCATTCTGGATTCTGGTTTCAAGCCACTACATATGTGAAATTAGAAGTAAGAGATGGTTTACTATTCTTCCCCCTTCAACATGAACTTAGTCTGTTGATTTTAGTCAATAAACTCATAATAACATGGCAGGCAGAAACTCACCTGTTAGAGAAGCTTGCTTTTTTGGTCAAACATTTTGCTGGAGATCACTGGATCATTTCAGGTATTTTCTTTATTTAAAAAAATGCTACAGTAAACTGTGGACATATGGATATGAACTGATCTGAAGTGAATAGATTGCAGACAAAATTCTTCTCTCATCTGGAGTAGATTCATTGGCTTCAGTGGAACTATTCTGGATTTACAGTGATGTAATTTGGAACAGCATCTGGCTTCAAATATATAAGAAGGGCTCATTGTAATGGTTTATATCACTGACTACTTATTGCATACTTTTGCTATGCTTTTCTTAGCTCTTATTAGCTATACATAATCGCTGGTTTTACATCTTTCTCTTGTATTTCACAAAAGGCCTGTAAACGCCTTGCAGAATGGAGAAAGTAGACATTTCCTGCAGATCACCACTGTGTGGCACCTCTCATAATTTAGTTAAAAACACAGTCTACAGTTATTTGATCTTTTTATTTTGGATATTACATTATGGAACGCAGATAAAGGAAAAGCCCTCTCTGTTGTGTCTGCTCTTCACATAGAGCAAATCAGTGTGGAAAGCCAGTGGCATTTACCTGGCAGACACCTTTTAATTCATGTGACTTTTCCCATAAAGCCTCCTCTCTTCTTTGAGCAAAAGTATGCTGTGTTGACAAGCATCCATTCTAGTCACCTTAGCACAGATTCGCTATTATTCATTTATAAACAAATAAGTATGCGGCAGAACCTGCCTTCTCTCAAACCTGTGGCCAGACTCTGCCTCTCTTTACTCCAACATGGCACACGCTCATTGTCATTGCAGGATAAAAAGGAAAAGTAGCCTGAAAGTTATTATTCCCCTGTCACCCTGTGGATATCTTCAGTATGTCTTGTTTTCCCTTGCAAGGCTTTCAGCATCATGTTATGTGCACCCTGACCATGAGCTCTGAGTACAACCTTCTCTGCCTTCAGAATCTGTTAATATGATGTTTTGAATTTTAATGGAAGAGAGTCCAATAAAACTACAAGGCGATGGGGAATAAATATCTAAATACATTAAATACCATTAAGAAATTGACTTTTGCTGTTGTACCACGCGTGTAACAGTTGTTTTATGTTATGTATTGCAAAACTATAGCATCTGAGCTTTTAATAACAAAGCTGTACTTTGCAAATACGTTTGGAAATATTCACACATGTTTCTGTTTAATCTCACAACACTTGTTTTTCCAGCTTGAAAATTTAATTCAAATACCATCATTTACTTAATTAAAGTTAGATATGTAATTAATATATTGGTTTAGTCCAAGTGGCTACAAGGACAGTTGTGGTAACCAAACTAATATTTGTATCATTTGCCTTTTTTGAACTCCTAATTAAGTGGTACTGGCTTCAATAAAAACTAATATTACAGTTGACTCTATTTACTTTATTTCAATAGAGCTGGCTTCCTTTTAGATATTTTTTTTCCACATCTACTCATAGAGAAAATATAAATGATACACCATTATCTTTTTTTAAAAGGCAGCTCCATCCATCATAATGGATTACAAATTTGTCACCTTGAATCAATTTTTGTTCACAAGTTCAAAAGGAAATATAAGTGCTTGGGGGCCCAGAAATATTTATTGTACATGTGGATATTATTAAAGTTTATTGAAATCCTTCACCAATGAGAATTGTTTCTGTTTTGTTTTGCAACACGTACAGCACTAATGTTAAAAAGCCATTGCCTTTATTGTCTAGAAACCAAACTGGCAACACAGCGTTGACTTTGAGGACTACCAATTCTGACTACAGATACAAACATATTTATGCAAGCATTCATTTAATTAAGACGTGACAACTTCAGCTGCCTAATTTAGTAAAAATGTGTTTCAACATAGTTTCTTGTATAACATTTTCCCATTATGACGTCTATTTTCAAATAAAAACTGCTTCAGCTAGAGACATCAACAGTAATTCACTTAGATTCTTTTCCTTCTAACAGAGCAGAGAAAGAAAATGGAAACTTAAGATTCATGAGAGTCTTCATTTAAGACTTAGTGACAAGACTACATCTGGTATCAATACAGTTCCTCGGGATCTTGACCACATCTTTCATAAAGTGGTAAGTTCCGCCAAAAGGACACATCTTGCTGGCTGTTAACTACAACCTTCAAAATGCTGAGCCTGGGCAGGGGAGGAATGGAGGAATGCAGTAATGCTCTGCTGGAGGGAGAAAATGAAACTACATTTCTAATTACATTTTTATTAGTGGTGTTAATGGGAAGTTGAGCTCTTAAAGCCCCTAGTAAGACATGCTTTCTTTGAAATTGTATAGCACAGTGTCAGGAGTTATCGTGAAGGGTTTTTGTTGGTTTGGGTTTTCCCCCCACTCCCCCCTTGTTTTGGACAAATTTCTTGTTGTACTAAATTAATTAAGCCCTTGGAAATATTTCCCCTTTTAAAGAAAAAGATTTACAACATCAGAAGATAGAAAACAGATCAGTTGTTGTGAACAGAAAGACATATACCATACTGGGAATCAGATGTGACCTTGTGATGGGTGGAGAAGGCAGCTTGGAGCACTGTGGGCAGGGCAAAATGGGAGCAGGCAGCAGCCCAGGTGCAAATTTCACTGCTTCCCATATAACATTTTTTTGTTAAAAAGCAGGACATATTGGTGTCTAATGAGTTTCCATTGGGACTTTAGAGGGTAGTTTTGTATTTTTCTTTCTAGTCTAGAGAAACCTAGGGATTATCTTCCACAAGGAGTCATATATTTCAGGAACAAAGACAAATATTTCATGATTGCACAGGTTTGGAAGTGGAGTTCTAGCAGGGCTACCTGTGAAAGCATTTTACTTAAAAGCAGAAATGTCTAGAAATGAGGAACAGATTTGTATGACTAATGAAGATTAAGCTGAGATTTCACACAGTCTTACCAGTGGGTTTTGCTGTTTCCACATTGAAAAGTCAATGCCATGCCAGCTTTGTACAAGAGTTTTCTTCTCAAATATATATATGCCAAAAAAAGTAGTATTACTTTCTTCCAAGGAACTTTAGAGAGACTAATAAAATGTATGTGCTGTATAATGACATCTGATTTGGGGCTTTTAAGTTCCAGTAAGGATGTTTCATGTGGCTTTCTCAGCAATAACAGCCTTAAATCTGGTTTAACTGGTCAGGTTATATTTCTTTCATCCAAAAGCATCTTTCACTTCTATAAAGCTGCAATCCTAACTTCTTCTCCTGATCCTGAGGGTCTCTTCCAACTGAAGTGATTCTATGAATCTATGGTTTGTCCAGGGATATTAAGATGCAACCATAAAGACGTTTAAATGCATGGATTGGCAGGTGCCAGACTGTCTCCCTGTCTTTGACACTTCAGTTAGGATAAAGGAGTGTATAGCCCCCAGCACAGGGGCATATTGGCTCCTCAGATTGCAAGGACTGGGGAAAAGTACTGGTTACACAAAGTTTCCTTTCCTCTCTTAATGAGTGTAGCCCACCTTGCTTTACACCAGGTCTGTGCTGTGAAACTTTTCTGAAAGAGCTGTGTCTGAACACGGAAAATCCACTGTTACCACTTTTCAGTCCAGCTCCTGGTGTGATGCAGCCAGCCCTAGCAAAAGAAAGTGTCCAAGCTGGTGTCTGGCTAGAGGAGAGGTCATTCCACCAGCAGAAGACTGTTCCTGCAAACACATGTGCTCCCTCAATGGGTGACTGTTCCAGCTCAGTCAGCAAAGCTGAACAGCAGAGGCTTGGTAGTAGAGTCAAGAGTTCAAGTCAACTGAATAATCTAGGATTTGATCCCATTCAAAGACACCACTTTGCTGTTTTACACGCTGCTTTATGTCTGTTGGGTTAGACACTCTGCCAGTTTTAGTTCTGTATATCCATTTGAAGTTACTGGATAGCTGAACACTGAAAAACAAATCCTCTTACGGAGCTGACTAGGAAGACTTGCACTGAGTAGTACCTACTCCATATTTAATTTAATCAACATTAAATATTCGGTCTACATATGGATCACTTCAGGGCTTTAATGATGCTTTAAGGGAACATCAAACAAAAGTATGAATGTGTATGGCTATACATATCATATGACAAGAACTTCTCATGTTTAATGGCCACAGTTTGGTCCAACAAGCCATATGTGTGTATCATTTTCAGATTTATTAAATAAACAGAATGCTATGTAGGAGTAGGTGTCTATGTAGCTCCTCTGTAAACAAACATACAGACATGATGGATTTTTACATGTTGCGAATAAAATCTATTTTGTAGAAATCAGCAATCCTACAGTTCCAGCTAGCAGGATACCACCCATTAATTAAGTACGCTATGCATCTGGAACATTCATAATCCTTATAAACCAAGAGAGAGAAAATGATCAGTATGAAAAGGGAGAAAAAATAATAAAATGATTAAGCTTATCCCATGTTTCCACTAGCTGTTTTTTAATTGCTGTCAACTGAGTTCAAAGTGTTAAAGGAACCAACATTTTCTCCTTTGGCATTTTTTTCCTTAGATTTCTCATGCATTCCCTCTTCTGTGAAACTCTGCTTAGTAAATATTAATTTACCCTCAATTACTAATGACAAGTGAAAGAAACCCTTGCATTCATCAGGGCCACAGCCTGAGGACATACGTTTGTCCTTCAAAGCGTTCAACCATTCAACAATTAGAACTAATAGTTACTCCAGGCTATCGAGGCTGAAACACGCAGCGCTCTCCTAATGCCGAGCTCTCGGCAGAGGCAGTCATGGTGGTCTTACAACCTATTGACTTCATCAGCGAAAGTTGGGAAAGTGATTTACAAAGTGGACAAAATAGACACAGAGTGATTGTCTACAATGTGAGAACACTTAAGGATTGGGGAGGGGAACTAGTCAATTAGCTCGCTAATAAACACTAGCTATGTAAAATCTCCCTTGCTTCTCACATGGAGAAAATTGAAAAGCCAGGGACTTTGCTAAGCAAAAGCAAAACAAAATGCATAAATAGAAAAGGCTAAATCAGGACCATCAAGGAATAATTGGTGTTTATGCTTTGGTATGTTCCCATACAACAACGAGGAACCTCAAATGTGCAGCTTCAACCCTTAAGCTTTCTTTGCTGGGAGCTTCACCTTTAAATAGAGAAAAACCCCGCAGCCTCTGCAGAATCAGATGAGGCTTTGTCTTTGGATGCGGCTGCAAATGCTTACACACACACACACACACACACACACAAGTATTTCTAATGGAGGCCTTCACTTTGGACTTCATTATTTTCCCAATATAACGTAAAGGCCAGTTTGGTTAAACAGCTCTGGTTGCTTTTCTTTGCAGAAATATAATATACAGTTTAGTTTCTTTTGTTTTGTGCTTTCATTATTTAACAATTAAAAAATTATTTCATTACAGTAAGAAGGACAAAAACATATAGTGAAATGATTATATCACTGAAATTGAGAACTTTGCGGCCAAATTCAGTATGGTACAAGGATTTCATGATTATACAAATCTGTTCTTTAAAAGTGACTAAAAATGTTAAGTACATTTCCCTTCTCTGAATAGCTTATAGATTGATAAATGACATATTTATATATATATTTTCAATTAAATTTGTAATGAAGATGTTCATTTTAACCAAACAGTTCCTTTTCCTCACTGTAACATTGTAGATGTTTATAGCAAGCTTAGCCATGTCATCAGTGTCATGTTCCAGCTCTACAAAGCATGTACAAACACAAGGATAAATAATAACTCCAGAAACATGTTTATCAAGAACAAAAACTGTCCAAACTGGATATTTGCACATAAACACACATCAGAATTGCTTTTACCAGTCTTCTGCCACTGCACTGTATTGGGCAGTGAGCTAAGAACAAGCATCTGGTCCTTGCCCAGAATAATTTGCAATTGAAGTGAAAGACAAGAGACAACCAACACCTGGGCATGACAAACAGCAGGGCAATGCAGTGATGCGTTGCCAGATCAGGACACTGTACCCTGCACAAAAAAAAACCCCTATAATTTGTGGGAGGCCAGAAGAAGTTGACCTTTAGGTTAATTTCTAAGGGAGCAAAACTAGATTTAAGCACTTGAGAGAAAAAGTCACAGAGTTATTTTATAATATTTTATAAGCAATTATAACAAAAATAAAAGATGGTTAAGCAGCAGTTCTGTTTTTCAAAACAACTTCCCAACAAACCATCTGGCAACTAAAGATATCTGGACTGTAAATGGTTACTCCTAAAACTTAACTTGGTGTTCTCTGGACACCATCACCAACCACTGGTACTTAGAGGTCACAAAGGACCTTCTGTGAAGGCTCCACATCATATCAGGATACCACCAGAGATGGAGTCTAGTGGTTGCCAAGCCACTTAGATGCCAATTAGATAAAACTCAACAACAATGAAATCTTACTTATTAAAAAAGTCCATATTTCTAATACCAGGACCAGAGCTAACATCTCTTTCTCAGATAAAATAATTTTAACTCAATCTTTTTAACATACTGTGTATAGAAGAAAACCCGAAAAACTGACTCAGATTTATAAAGAATATTTCAATATGTATTACTTCTGATAATCCACATATGTCATAGTTTCACAGATGGTAGAAAATAAAAGGAGATTTCTAGCAGTTTAGTTTTTCTGACCTCTGTAAAGTGGATGTTTATAGAATGTGGCAAAATTAGTTTACAGCATATTACAACATAAAGCACAAAGATCTCGACTATATGTTGATTTGAAGCATGAAAATAAAACTAGTATTAACAGTAGGCAGTGATGTTAGAAAATGTAAATAACTAGTAGCCATCCCCTGAGTACTGCAAGATATAATATAAAGACTAAATTGGGGTACATTTCTTCCCCATTAAGAAAATATTCCCTGATCTCCTTAAAGACATTGGTAACTCTATGCATCATTGAATTTAAAGGAATTACATGAGAGTACATAGGAGTTTCTTCAGGATTTTTCCAGAGGAAAGAATTTCACTCTAAATGAAGTAAAACTATAAATATATTAGAGTTTGAAGTCATTCCACTTTGATATTTGGCCTAGTTTCTTTAAAGAAAGTAATGACATTTCTTCTGTCACTTTTCTAACAAGCCATCTGTTAGGGGAATCAGATTTTGGGAATCCAAGGTGGGAGGCAGAAAAGGTTAGATAATGGCAAATTGCAGCAGGTTAGGGAAAAATAGACATAAAACAATACAGAAAGAAAGGTAACAAAGAAGCCAAATGAAAGACAAAAGGCAGAAAGAGATTTATGGTACTTCTTACCAACTAAAGATTTTTTTACAAAGGCGGGAGACAAGAATGGCACAGCAAATCTGACAAGAAGCAGAATGTTGGGTGTATGGGTTTGTGGCAAAGAGCTGGTAGATTCAGGCAAAATATACTGTGTACCTCTAAGCTGACACAATGGTAAAGGAAAGTTAAGGGGAGAATTCAAGCATCATGAAATGAGTTTCCAAAATTTCTACACCACATGTTTTGAAACAAAACATAGCTCAAATTTGCCAAGTAAAATTTTATTCTTACTTGGCAGCTTTGTTTAGAAAACTGTCATAAATTCTAAATATAGCTAAAATGCTTATTATATTAAAACTATCTCATTCCTAAAATGGATTCATGCTTGTCATTAGTTTTGAAAGATTTAAAATTAGTTACTTCTCCTCTTATCTTTCAACAAAATCTCAAAGAACACTTATAGTCTGGTCTCATTTTATGTTATATTTTCTTGGGCTGTTGGGGGAAGAAAGTGAGATGCAGTCCTCCTGGGATTTTGTTTTCTAAAAAGCCATTGCTTATTGAAAAATTCACCATGACTTATTCATGCCGAGGAGAGCTAATTCTGCATAATTCTCATCACATTGGCATCCTTAAATAATATAGTTTCTTGCTGTTTCTGTGTCCCAAGATTTGGACATGGTCCTTTATCTCTACTGCTCTCTTCCTGAAGCACAGTATCACTTATACATTTAGGTCTTCTACTGTAAATCTCAATTTTATTTGGAAGTGATGGAAACACACTGTGACCCTACTAAAATGGGCATCTGCTGTATTGCTTTAATGGCTTACAAGTTTTTTTCAGTCATATTTCCCTAAAATCACATACTACAATATTCACAGATTCAAGGAGACAGAATATTTAAGTTATGGCACCTTCATAGTATACATACATTAGCTGTGTGGACATAAATGCATAGTCTGTAAATTAAATATTTTGTTGTGCATATGCCTCTAATTCACAGCTACTTACCGACATGGATCAACTTTTGGTATCATCAGATCAGTGATGTAATATTAGATAGCTACACATTTCTCTAATGTAATCAGGTCCTTAAAGATTTCAGTAGATATGATTCAGATTAATTGGATATTCAGAATGAGATTAGCTCAAATGCATCATATGGAAGACATTTTGAGGAACATGTCTTCTGCCAGATATGTAAAGTTGATAGAGTTGGGAAGTGGGAAAGGCTGTATGGTTGGGTTTTTTTTCTCTCTAAAACACTATGAGGGAAACCAAAAAGTTTCACAAGGACATGTCTGTTTTCAAAAAATAGATACTTTTCCTCCAGCTTTAAGAAATGGAAATGAGCTCCACATGTTCTCCAAAGGGTTCAGGAATGCTTTTGCAAGCACCAATGATAGGAATATAATTCCAAATATACATGTGCCAATAGAAATGGTACATGTGTATTTAGCAGCACAGAAATCTCAAGAGTGTTCATGTAAAATCAGGTAGGCAAAAAGAAGAGGTCAACTTTTAGAGACATGCATCTGGAACTTCAGACCAATCGTGGCTAATGACTTTATTGTGAAATGTTTCCTCTCACTGGGATCATTGTCAGGGAGGCTGCTTGTGTTGCTAAGCAGATTGTAAACCCAGCAGTTTGATACATCTGGTATTATGCTCTTCTCTTTTTGCATAGGAAAAACAAACAAATGGAGAGCAGAGGGAGAGGAGAGCGAGGGGAGAGGGAGAGGGGGAGGAGAGGATAAGGGAGGAGAGGGGAGGGGAAGGGAGGGGAAGGGAAGAGAGGAGAGGAGAGGAGAGGAGAGGAGAGGAGAGGAGAGGAGAGGAGAGGAGAGGAGAGGAGAGGAGAGGAGAGGAGAGGAGAGGAGAGGAGAGGAGAGGAGAGGAGAGGAGAGGAGAGGAGAGGAGAGGAGAGGAGAGGAGAGGAGAGGAGAGGAGAGTGAGAAGAATAACATAGAGTGTAACTGATGTGTCAGAAAAGCTCTTTGGGAGATGAATACTACGGCCATGTATAGAACTATACTGTAAAAACTGTGTTTCCCAAAAGTGTTACAGGCACCTTGTTGAATACAAAGACAGCACATTTTCTTCCCAGAGAATGTGCAGTTTGACTACCGACTTGGCACAAGAAATACTGCAGTTAATAAATGAAAGAGTGAAAGTAAGGATTATAATTATGAGATTGTGCAATTCTGACATATGTCATGAATACTTTGTGTGACCCCAGCACACTTCATCCCAGACTTTGGCTGGGCTATTTATAAGTCAGAGAAAGTTCTGGCCTCATCATACTACAGTCACCAGTTACCCATTTAGCCTTCTTGCCTGTTTTTTCCTCAGCCTAACAACAGTAGGTAGCTCTTTTTTGGAAAACAAAATATAACTTTAACCCATATTTCTAATAAAGCCATAACTGATGAGTTGTTGTTTTCTTTGTAAAATGGTAAAGACTGATATTGCTTTAATCAGAATGACTTTTTCCTATTAATTATCCCTTTAAAATCCCCACTGCTGTTTTATTGGGCAGAGCTGGTGGCAGACAGAAAGCTCACTCAGAGCTGAACTCTATGATACAGCCAAAGAAAGAGTAAGTAAGCACTAAAGCTGGAGGACAAACAAGCCCTCTACTCCTCTTGCCAAGGCTGGATGCTCCTAAGCATCTCTAAAACTTGAAATCTTGAACTTCGAGAGAGTTAACCAGCATTATCCCCCCCCCAGTTTGGTGCACAAGTTCCCGTGGGACATCCTATTTGCAATTGCAGTGCACAAATAAGGTTTGTTGCCCAGTAATAACCCTGGCTAAGCCTGTGTGCACTTAATGACAATACTCTAGAGCTGCTTGGGGATTTTCAACTTGCATGTCACTAATACTTCTATATATTCACAGGTGATTTACTATTGCATGTCCTTGGTCCTCAAATCTCTTTGCAATTTATTTTACAGACTATTTCTGATTATATATGTCCATAGGAACATATTTCTGTAATTCTTCAGCTGGGGACTGCTATGTCTCTTAACAAGGGTCACAGAAGTTTCCTCAGGAGTTGTTCAGAAATGTTATATTAAGTGAATATATAAGCTGTTAGCATTTATGAGGTGTGGCTCTATATTTAAATGCAGATCTCCTGTGACGCTTCTATAGATTAGTGTTGCCTCCTACTGACCATTAAAGTAAGAATTTTTCACAGTGATTCCCTTAGATGCTTTGATCAGGCTTTGGATAAGACCTTTCCTGTGCAGCTTCTCTTGCTGCAGGAGGACCCAGCTGTCATGATGAGAAGCTCAATGAAGGAGCACTCTGGAATTTGGAGTAAAACCAGCAGAAATGTATCTACACTCAGAGATCATAAAATGGGGTTATAATTTGCTCTTTTCCATCGTTGTAAGTCTATTGTGGGCAGTGGAATATTTGCCCAGGGCATTTGCTCTTTTCATAGATATTTATGTCCTTTAGCAACTACTCCTAAGACTAATTCAAAGACTCACTCCACTAGTAGTGGTCCTACTTCTGCTGTCACAAAGCCAACATGTAAAAATACTAATTTCTTAGGTCGGTGCTCCTATAGGACCAGAAATATCACAGAACAGTTTACCCTGTGATAACAACACCTCCGAGGCCTTTGCAACTTGGAAGCACAAGCTGTGTTTCCAAACTACATACATATTTCCTTGTGTATGAAAATATTCGCATTCATACATGTGTTCGTGTGCACTAAATACAGAATATAGCTTAAACATTTTCAATTTTGAGGGAATTTTGGCTGCAATTCTAGTTTTAAGTATTTGGAACAGCTCTTACTTTACATCAGCTTAATGGGTTTGCCTGTTTTTAATGAGCGTATTTAGTGCAGTGAGACATTATGATCACTCAATAGAATGTAAGTTGCTTTCTTGCACATTATGTTGCAGGCCAGACTCTGACTGATTAATACATTGCAGGTGTCAGCCAAAATACCAAAGGATAAGGAGAAGAGTAAGGGGGTGCTGGCAGGGTGCTCTTAGTGGGGGTTGCAGAAACCACTCTACAAGTGGCTCAGAAAGAGATCCCACTAAGAAACATAGCCTTAGAAACAATACTTCCATCGCCCTTTCCATCTGCACAAATTATTCCCACCCTTGGCAGAAAAGAATAAAAAAAACATGAACAGACAAAGGAGCCCTTTATGAGGCTATTTCCAGCCAAAGTACAGATGCCCATTAAAGCCAGGTTTGCACCTGTTTTTTGCAGGTCACCTGAAACGTTTCTTATGTTTGATTGCGCATCTGTAGAAACAAGCCTCAGTCTGTGAAGACCTGCACAGTAGCTAAGATAAACTTTGTATATTTTCATTGTTTGATTAAATCTTGTCTGGATTATCAGCTGTATAATGAGAAGAGCTGGCTTGCTCTGAGGTGCTAGCTGTCAATGGTTATTGTTAATCATAATCTAACAAATACCAGATACAGCTATTTGGCAATTGAGATCTAACATTTTTCTTATTTAAGGTGATAGGAATGAAGGAAACATAAATCATAACGTACTCATTTTCCCATATCAGAAGATGCTTTAATACTTAACATTTGTCTACATTTAAAGACAACAAATTCATGGTTATTATCAGAAAAATGTACAGTTTAAATTGTTACTAAAGTTAGCATTACAGACTTTGTTGACTGTTTCTCTTTCCTGGCATAAATCCACCAAAGACAGCACTTTTGCACCTTTGAAAAAAAAGAGCCAGTTCAACCTCACTAAGGAGAACTGCTAAAAACATTCTAGACCACTATACAAACAATGCACACATTATATGAATGGTTTCATGCCAATTTACACTTCTGAAGCAACCTTGTGCTAATCTTTCAACCTTATGTGCATCTGTCAGTAGAACAAATTTTAGTTCTTTTAATAAACTCTGTTTACAGAAAACTTTCGGAAATATTTTATTGAACTAAGTCCTGATAATGTAAATCATGTCAAGTGCCTAAAGAAGCCAGCTGATAACCATTAAATAAAAATGAAGACAAGCTCAGACTTTGAAAACTTAATTTCATTGGGACTGCAAACATCCTGAAAATTAAGTACGTAGGCTAAACTAAGTGTATAGGCTCCCACTCACAAGGGGCTTCATCATGGTTTTAAATCACAGCATGGTGCTGTAGGCTAGACAGAGCTGCACTTCCCATCTGGAGATATTTTGACTGACTCACAGGGTTTTCTGAAAGATCTAATGACTCTTCATAGGATGTAATATAACCACATGCTTACATGTTAGCATGGACAGTGTAAAGAAGGCTGACCTCTTTCTGTTCTCTTAGGGGATCTGAGAAATCCATTTGAAATATAGTTCAGGCCTGGCACAATAATTTTTTTTCTGAATTAGCTGTGGAAATTAATATTTTCTACTGAGTTGTTTTTTGTTTTTTTTTTTTTTTCAGAACCAGCCTTACCTCACAGTCTTTAAAAGCAAGCAGCATCTTTCAATATAACGTAACCTAGAGAAAAACTAGATATTCAACAGCTACTGAAAAAACAGGTACCTCATGAAGACACCTAATTTGAGACACTCAAACTAGAAATGTTGATACATGTATGACCAAACAGGAAACTTGGGACCTGAGATGTTTCTCAATTCCTAGTGATAACCTCAAACAATTAAATAATGCCGTTCTCTGCCCCAGAACGTCTTGATATAGTTTTGGCTCTTGTCCTTTTCTGCAAATTACACAAACCAAGGATATCACCTGCAGGGTCCCAATAGGCAAGACTTCCCACAAAGAAAATAAGAAGTGGCCCACCTACTTCAGGACTAAAAAAGCTCAGAAAGATGTTACTTGGTTTTCTGGCAGCTACGACATCATTTCCCATCAAAATGTCCTTTTTGAAAGGAAGTTACTTTCCAACACTCTCTGTAAACTAATATGCCCATCACAAAATAAGAGGTGGTAAGAAAGAAGACAGACAGTGGCCATAATAGTCACCACTGATAGCTCAGCATTTTGTGAGAAGACACTTCACTTTATAAATCCATACCAAAAATGGGGCTTTAGCCTGCATTTTAGGGAGCTGTAGAAGAAGTCCACCAAATTTGTGACAAATAACTCTTTCCTGATTTAGAGCCACATAAAAATAGTATGACTGATGTTTCAGGAAGTTTTGGAGAGTGGAAAGAACTATAATGACATATGAAAAGAATGGTTCCCCTAATAAAGGAATCAGTAATATGGAGGTTGACTTCAAACTCCTTGTTTTGATGAAGAGGTTCAACACCATTGAAATCAATCAATTTGTGTGTGAGACAAGATTAAATCAGTATAGCTGCATTGATTCTGATTACATTGCACTGACTTTCACCTATTACATGACATAAGGATTAGCCCAGTGTAAGTAACATCAGAATGAACATCAAGGTCTCCATTACTGAGGTGCTTGTATATATCATTAGCATATAGCATATAGCCTACAGTGTCTTTTTCAACAACATTCAAGGTAAACATTAATGAATAAATCCATATAATGTAAACCTAAGTTGCTGCAAATCACTTTTATTTGATTGCTGCACTTCAGTGTTTGGTCTCACTAAACTCTGGCATCCTTTGGACTTGACAGATTAACACATATATGAAGAAATTTGCATATTTTTTTTAAACCAGATGTTCTTTGTGCAGTACAGCCAAATTCCCATCATCGCTATAATCACATTGTGTTCTGTTAACATAATGGAGCCATTAAAATTCCACAACATGCAGCTTTGTTAGGAAGAAGGGGATTATTAAAGAGTTTTCCAGGTGAATTTTAAGTGAATCCTAATTAAGAAGAGTCAGATCCTTTGCTAATGTTAATTGTCTCCTTTATATCACTGAAGGATCTGACTTATATCAGAATAAGAGTATTTGTTTCACAATCGCTGACACTTATTTTACAGAAAAAGGTGGTTGGAATAAAGCTTTACTATATTAATAGCAGTCAACAAGCAGTGAATAACCGGTATTATAAAATATGTAGTGTGTTATTTTTATTAATAACCCTAAACATATCTGAGTTTGTTTAATAAGATTTGTGAAATTATACCTTTTTCACTTGTTCACATCATACAGCATTTGGCTTTTTTTATGTGAAGATCAGTACTTGGTAGCATTTAACACAATTAATCACTGTTAAATCAACTAATCCAAAGTTCTGGAATGCAAAGAATGAGAGTGACATTGTTTTGTTAAAACTGTAAAGGAAAGTTTCACTCCACAGAGTAATAGAGAAATAAATCTCACATAAGATGGAAAGACTTATTTTCTGAGAAAGAAGCCAAGAGAAAGAGGAACTGGGTGAGGCTGGAGACTACATTCAAATGGACCTTTCTGATTCAATGTGACATTGTTTTTCTAAAAGAAAAATTCCCGACAGTCAGAAAGCAGAGGGGATACTCAGGAAAAACATACACTTGGAAGTGCTACTTTGTATTAAAAAAATAAGTATTGCCTTTGGGCGAGGAACTGCCCTTTCAATTGTGACACTGAGAAGTGAGCACAGAAGTGAAAAAATGGCACACCTTTTCACTTAGCATTTCTTAAATGATTAAATCATCCTTTCCCAGCTGACTGGGAGAGCTGCAAACAGCAAAAGGAGTCTCACAGTGGCTGAGACCCTGCACAGCTCATTACAGGTCTTATAAAACACCCAGATGCTAGAGCAAGGGTTGAGATTAATAAGGTTATTTAAGTTTTAAATTTGCTTAGGGTCCACACACAGTATGAGGCAGTTCAGCCTGAAGGGTAACAAGCCAGACAGAGGGAAGGAGGGGAGTGTACCTTAAGTAATCTGGAGAATGGTGAGTGGTGGAGTATCTTAGTATTTTATTCTGGCCTTAAGAAGCAAAGGACAAGAGACAGAAAGAGAAGAGAAAGGAAGGAGAGGCGAGGCGAGGCGAGGCGAAGCGAAGCGGAGAAAGAAGAGGGCAAGGCGAAGCGAAGCGAAGCGAAGAAAAGGAGAGGAGAGGAGAGGAGAGGAGAGGAGAGGAGAGGAGAGGAGAGGAGAGGAGAGGAGAGGAGAGGAGAGGAGAGGAGAGGAGAGGAGAGGAGAGGAGAGGAGAGGAGAGGAGAGGAGAGGAGAGGAGAGGAGAGAGAGAAGAGAAGAGAAGAGAAGAGAAGAGAAGAGAAGAGAAGAGAAGAGAAGAGAAGAGAAGAGAAGAGAAGAGAAGAGAAGAGAAGAGAAGAGAAGAGAAGAGAAGAGAAGAGAAGAGAAGAGAAGAGAAGAGAAGAGAAGAGAAGAGAAGAGAAGAGAGAGAAGAAGAGAAGAGAAGAGAAGAGAAGAAGAGAAGAGAAGAGAAGAGAAGAGAAGAGAAGAGAAGAGAAGAGAAGAGAAGAGAAGAGAAGAGAAGAGAAGAGAAGAGAAGAGAAGAGAAGAGAAGAGAAGAGAAGAGAGGCAGAGATTGATCTGAATAAGACTACAGCTCAGAAATGGGCCAGGTCTGCTAAAGTGGTAACCACCATGCTGCTCACAGAAGTAGGAAGGGGACAGTTGAATGCTGTCAAAGACCTGTCCAAAAGTCAGTGGTAACCCACACCAGATATGCTGCAAAGCCAGATCTTGGCGACAGCATGAAGAGCTCTTCACTCAGAACTTACATCATGGGACAAATCTCAGCTTTAGGCACGTAATCTGCTGTTGCAAAACATCGTTGGACATTTCCGAGCAAATGCCTGGCTAACTGTGGTCTCAGAGAAGCTGACTGGATAAGATCTATGGCATCTCATTAGGATGTGTTTGTTAAAAAACTGTGTCTGAAATGTTTGAAAAGGTCACTATAGGCAGGCACGATCTACTGTAGTAAGTACAAAGCTATGGCTTCAATGAGATCTCTCTAAATCATGGTAAAGTTGACTTGAGCACAGGAACACTTAGAAACATATAAACAGTCTAAATCTAAACAAGGCACAATACTGGTGATAGGGAATGGTAACTGCAACCAAAATGTTAAAATATGTCTTTTGAGGAGTATTCATACAATTTTATCATTCAAAAGTGTAATTCATTGGAAAAACACTTTCTTCTCTCAATACAAAGCACTATTTACATACACTTTTTTTTTTTTCCAAAAACTAGAGTGTAGAAATAACTTCTAAGAATGTTAGAAACCTCTGTTCTAAGAAAGTTAGAAACATCTTTTCTAAGAAAGTTATCTCTACACTTTTCACTGGGACAGTGAAAACCTTTTACGAATTAACTCACTGACTGCTTTTGTGGTAGCACCCTCATTTCATTCATGATGGTGAGGAAATGATGCATGAAGCTACTAATTTGTGAATGTGTAAATTCTGAATATTTCATTTGGTTGGAAGAGTTTCCCAGCTCAGCTTACACTCACTTCACCACTGAATTGCTGAGGAAACCAGTAAGGCAGACCGAAGAAATTACCATTTCTGATAACTAAATTTACAAGAAAATAATGTGGAGATTTTCTTCAGTATAAGTTTTCCTTCCTCTGTATCATTGACCTGGACACAGACTTGTAAAAAAATGTTATTAACTTTTCTACACCCCACAGTCTTCAGCACTTGCTTTTTCAACTATCACCTAAAAAATTTCTTTTGATGGTTCCAAATTGGAAATGAATAGAATGAGTGGGAGTGAAGAGAGCAACACAATTTTAGAAACTTTAACAGTCTTCTCAGTTTGTGCTATTTTGTTAGGATTGCAAAATTTTTGGCTTAACCTTTTATTTAACCTCAACCTTCAACAATGCCAATCATAATATCAAACATTTACCAGAGACATAATAGCAATAATATATTCTGAAATTTCAGTAACGTAGGCCTCTGCAAAACTTGGCAATGGCTTGAGGTTTGTAAACATTATGTTTGGGTGCACATATTTATAGCCTAAGTGCAAATGACCCACACATTCAGTATGAGTAAACACAAGCAATCATGAAAATGGCAAGCAGAACCCAGATATTTGCAAAATATTTTCCTTTTCAACCCTGTGCTTATCTTTTGTAGGAAAAAATATAAATTAAAAATAGGTTGAAATGATAGGGGAAGAAGTCATTAGGCAATATCCTTCAATTGAACTGCACTTATTATTGACCGAAATAGTATCAGTGACTACATCTACTGAATCCAATGAGTCCTTGAAGTCTCTAGGATCCAAGGAGAGCACAGCCTCCCTGAGCTTGCTGTCAGACCACTGTCTGACACCTGGACACCAGCTCTACATCCCGCCTGGGTTAGTTATGAGCCTAGAACTTAAAATACACTGTTCCCAGGGCCCATGGTATGAGTCCTTTGGTTTATAGCTTAGCTTTTTAGGAGCTATGACAGGCACACACATGGCACACAGACTTTGTTTTTGCCTTTAACACTGTGTTGCTCTTCCCTTAATATTGCGTAGATACAGATCTCTTAGCAAAATCACCATGTTGAAAGCAGTTCTTTTTTATTTCACCCTGGCTTGGTTGAGCCAACATCTGGACCTGGTGAAGCCCTTTTGTATCTTACTCAAGCTATAGTCCATTTCTCTTCAATGTCCTCTGACCCCTGCTACCACCTGGCTGGTTTCTCCAAATTGTGTTTTCCAATATCCCCCTCAAGAAGCCTTAAAAAATCAGGATGATTGCACCACCTGCTCCTGCATTTTGGATTTCTGCTGCTCAACACTTTCTGACTTCTTCAAAGTAATGTGAGGAGCCCATGGAAGCCTCAGAGGGAGTGATCCTGCTCAGAGCTCCCTGCCCAAGCACACCGACTCACTGGCCCTCATTCTGGTGTAGAGGTCTTAAGGTCTCCTGGCATCTCAGTACTGGGGATGGAGCACTGATTTGAGCCTTAGAGGTTCATATATTTCTTCTATTAGCTTCTATTAACCTGTCTTATATTGTCACTCTTGAGAGGTCCACGGCACGGGTGGAACTTGTGGATTTGCAAGACAGAAAAATCACCCTGAAGACATAGGATGGGAAACATCAACACAGTCAGGACTCCCACATCTCTCTGCTGTCCTTGCTATGAATTTATCTAAGGGCACCTACAGCTGAGCAGTGGAATCGGGTCACCTACAAAACAAAGCAAGCACTAAGTGGAGTGACTAAGAAAACATGGACCACATCTGCAGCTCTTGCACATTGGTAATTTGGTAGTTTATAGTCATTTGGTAATTTGCACCAGCTGAACATGAGGTCGTTTTCTAAGTTAACTTAGTCCTACATTTTCACATTAGGGGTTGTAGTGAGACTGTTTGAATAATCTGAGTCCCATGATTTAGTACACGAGTTCCCAAGTGCCAAGCATCCTTACAGACAGGCACAGCACACATGTGATGCATAATTCAATGGGTAATGCAAATTCAAATGGGTAAAAAGAGAAGCTCTTCTTCCCAATCCTAAAAAACAACTTCAGCAATATTATAAATAAAATACGACCTTAAAGAAAAAGCCATGACTATGCAAGAAATGTACAGTGCTGTCAGAAAGGTCAGAATATGACCTTTTTTAGCTATAGGATACTTCGAAAATTATTTCACAAGCTTTTACTCTCTGGAATACAAGAAGTTGACTCCAGAGCTCAAACTGCAAAGAGCAATTGTTATAGCTGAAAGTATTTCTTTCAAAGCACTGTGGAAGTAAATGAAAGTGTCATTTTGCGCTAATGTGATAGGCAGCTACCCTGCCTTGTCAGAACAAGCAAAGTCCTGTAAGCTTTATCCTATTGCCACAGGCACTTGGGCACCTCTCTGGAAATCAATCACAGATTGGTCTGAAGAAGAGCAGAGCTGAAACAATGGCACCAGAGTAGAGGAACCTTAATGAAAGCCATTTGCTAGTCCACACCTAGGCTGTCTAGACAGCACCTCCTGTGCTTTGATCACTGATAAACCATTCTAAATGTTACCAGTGCCCCTTTTTTGTTTCTGTTTACAGGCAATCAGTGGGCCTCTGGCCATTGCCTCTATTTCAAAGCAGTGCTTTTCATCTGACTGCAATCAAATAAAAAAGAACAAAGAGATGGACATTTTGGATATGAGATACTTATTTTCCTGTGATTTATACAATTTCAAATGCAGAGCGAAAACAAAAGAGCAATTGTGAGTGTATATGTGATAAATGTTTCTAATTAGGCATGCCCTCTTAATCAATTTGAAAGCAGATTTCCCTCTCAAACCAGCCAAAATTTAGTGCAAGCATGTGTGTGTGTGCGCATGTGTGCATGCTGCACAAGACACATCTCTAGACTTTAAAGCCCTTTTTTGTCTGCATTGGTGTTGTTTTTTTTTTTCTTCATGGTGCTTTTTTGTGCTGTTTGCTGGTAGAACCATCAGCTTCACTCTGAAAACCCCACATGAAACATCCAGGTATTTTCAAAGTGGCTGTCTTATGATTTAATCACAGTAAAATTAGAACCACAGAAACTGAAAAATCTACTAAAAAAGTTTGTGTGACGCTCACCTGCTGTGCTCACTCAGCATAGACTGGCCCACAAATAACTAAGACTTTTGAGTTATAATGCATATACTGAGCTATAAACTTTTAAAGATTTGACTAAATATTGTTTTGTTTATGGATTTCAACTCATTTTGCCCAAATTCAAGTCCACAAATACCACATGATTGCCTTTAGCTGTATGTCAGTGCCTGAACTTTAAGCCCTCCTGATCTTTTATCTACAGAAATTTGAAGTAACCTACTTAATTTCGGCCTTTGAAACCTTCTCAGGTCCTCCCTACATACGTTATAGCAGTTCAAACATCTTAAGCCTCAATCACATACATTCTTAAAGAAAACCTAAAAGATTGTAAAGTCATGAAGAGAGTTAATCTCATGTCTTAATTTTACTCAACCAGTATGTAACTTGAAAACATTTTCTTTTCTTGTGTAGGAATCCAAAGGCTATATGGATGCAGCTTAACAACACTAAAAAAAGTCAGTCTTGTGAAGCTGTGTTTTTTTGTTCTGTATACCTGAAAATTTGCCTATTCAAGTCAGGGTTGAGACCAAATTTTTTTGCTTATCTATAATCTCTTAAAATCATTACTTTCTTTGCTATTTCTTCTTCTTTCTCAGGAGAGAATGAAGAAATTTAACCAGGTGCCCCCAAAATTGCCAACCTGATGGGGAAAAGGGGTGGATGTACACTTTTGATGGCATACCATACTTAGACTGCTGAATATGACATACTCTGTGGTCCTAGTTGCTCAAGTCTTCAACTTCAGCTGCTGTAGAATAAAATATATGACTACCCTTACCCCAAAGAAACACACAGTATTTTCACTCCCTTATATAAATTCCATTAAGCTAATCAAGATTTACCATATAGTGGTAGGAGAAGGTATAATATCTGTATTTTTTTCAATAAAAAATGTGACAAAAACCCTCTCCAAAATGTCATATGGCAAGGAAGTAGGAAAGTAGAGGAGGGAAAAAGTCATAATAAATCTGTTTAAAAACACAAGTGATGAAGAACAGAGAAACTAAGGCTCCTTCCCAGGGCTATGTACATATAATTTATTTGCTGAACCTAACCTGATGCTACTTATGCAGGTCCCTTAGAGAAGGCACAAATTTCGCCGAGTTTAAGTCAAGTTCCTACTTCATCACACTGGTTACGACAGGAGGGTTATATTACAGAAACAACTTCATAGTACTCTTCAATTTCATTCCTTTGGCAACATATTCTTTCAGATTGACAGTATTTGAAGGGAGAGATTTCAAGGTCTCTGCAACGTGAGGCTGTGGAGATGCATAGGAAATTCAAGTTTAAAGTTTCATTTGTTCACCTTCACTGTTTCTTATCAAAGGTGAGACATGAGTTTTGTCTGACTGAAACGCGACTGGAGCTGATGAAAATGATTTGCCACTCCTAGAGCAATTAGAGCTGTTTAAGTTGTGCCCTTTTAAGATGAAACTTAAATAATACAGGAGAGAAAAGAGCCCATCACATGATTTATGAACACTGTGATTATTACACATTGACTCAATGGTACAGTGGTCTGCTGTCATGGTCATGTTATTTTTAGGAATATTCTTATTCCAGTTTAATTCAGGAACTATTCCCTTTCCTTGAAGTCAAAAGAGTTAGTTGGGTGTAAATCTCCCATGAATAAAGGGAAATGAAACAGTGCCTCTTGGAACAAGACCAAAACAGCTTTCCCAGAATGAAAAAAAAAAAAAGGAATCCTATGAGTACCCGATAGCTTTGTGAACGTACTGCAGATTTGAGCCAAAAAGAAAAAAAACAAAAAACAAAAAACAACAGAACTTTGCCTGACCTCAGCTTGCTTTAAATGAAGTATTTAATTATCTGTGCCTTCATATTATGTATATTTAAACACTCAGTATAAGTGGAAAAAAAAATAGAAAAATAGGAGCGAGATCAGGAATTTTTTGTTCTGCAGCAGTCTTTCTTCTTCTAGCGGCAGTTAGCCATCAGATCTGTCATGTATCATTTTTCAGTTCATTAGGTGGGATTTTGGCAATTTCTGTGTACAGTAAGAGGTATTGAGCAGTTGAAACTGGGAAGGTCAAATATTAAGAGCAATGTCATCATCCTTCATCGCTTCCAATGAAAAATTCTTGCATAATTGTTTAGTGCCATGAGCTGCCTTTAGTGGGACACATTCATTTTTGCCAATTTTCATTAACTCTTGAGGTTCACAGCCAGAAGCCATATGAGCAAAGAAACATACTCAGATTGGATCAAGCTGTTGTTTTGCTAATGTCATTGCTGCCCTGTACTAACTTAATGAGACTCCCCAGTGATGAGGCGAAGGCTCAGAGAGGGATGAAGCATATGGTCCATTACGTCACCAGAACATACATACCTTTGCATCTTCGAACGGAGTAAATTGTGCACAGGGCAATACTCAATTAGCATTTGCATGCTTTGGCCCCAAATCAGCAAACAATTTGCATGTGCATTTTACTCAGGCAAGTCCTCATGAGTTCAATAGCATTTCTTATGGGAAAAAAGCACGTACGTCACTGTGAGCAGCATGGTTCTTTTTTCAGACAAACATCTGTAACAGCAAGCATGGGATCAAATCCTTCTCTGCTGCAAATAAGCATAATTCTAGTGTTGGTTATTATGCCAACAGCCAAGAGAAGGAAGGTTTTCAAAACACAAAGTAATGCTTCACAATCCCGACTGTTTCTTCTAAAGTGCAATTCCTTGTAATGTTGTTTCAAGAAAATTCATCATATTTCTGAGAATGTTTCAATGCTGAAGGCAGAACTCACTTTCAAGACTCATCAGTAGAAAGTAATTAACTGGAGTAACTCAAGTGGAATAGATTGTCCCAAGAAAGCTCTCTGGTGTGCATGTGTAGATGCTCTAATCCAGAATAAGTGAGTTTTAGTCCAGATCACAGAGTGTTCAGAAGCCTAAGGGCAATACTCTGCAATAATTTAGTCCCCTTTTAGCCTCAGCCTTAGACTGCTCTCATTAAATCAGTACCAGAAAAAAACAGAGTCTTCTTTTAGTAGAATGTTTAAATTTAAATAAGCCAAACTTGATGGTATAACATAACTAGTTTTACTTTACATTGAAATACCAAATCACAGCTGAGGGACAGTAATCTCCAGCTGAAGGACAGAAATTAGTAGCAGAAGAGCAACAATTTTTTAAACCACTAAAAGTAGATAAAGGGCAATGTCCTTTGTCTTGCACTTGCTGTACGCATGTACACAGATTTTCACATGGGCTCAGCTGATGCACAGTGTCATCATTCAGTTGCAAAGCTGGTGCCTCATAGTCCACCTAGATTTTTGTAATGATTTAAACCTCACTATTTGAAATTCAGATTTGCATTGGAACAACACATCTCTCTTTCTAGACTAAGTACATAAGATGTACCTTTTAAAACTGTTTTGTTTACATGAGAATAATACGAATAAACTGTACATATAACCAATATACAAATAATAATTTACAATACTCCTGTAGCTTCAAAAATGTGTTTTCACACATTAGTCTAGAAGTGAAATGTCTCTTCTTCAAAAAACATATTTTTTTCCATGAAAATGATACCATCAAGCAGTCTAGGCAGAGAAACATTCAAGTCTACCAAGCTCCCCAAAATTCTAGATTTGGAAGGAAAATCCAACCAATCTGTAAGAACAAAGAGGGGATTTTATGTATGAAGTTTTGTCTTTCCCAGAAGGAGTCTTTCAGTAAAATGAACACTAAATTCTCTCAAAGTACTAGATTTCAGTTTTTGGGTGTGCTGAGAAAATTACCTGTGTAGCAATTTATGAGCTTGCATCCTTCATCTTCTGGTAAAAGAAATGCCTACATTCATAGGCATGGGGAAATATCTTATTGAAGTATAATTTCTTTAAATATATTTCATTCTGATGTTCTGCTTTTGAAAGAAATGAAACTATGCAAACCCTGGCTGAAATTCTAGCCAATGGGAAGCCAACATGGAACTCACAGTTGATTTCAATGGGGGCCAAGATTTTATTTTAACACTTTCTCCGTTTTCCAATTTCTAATAGATAATGTGGCATTTTTGGTATTTTTCTCTGTGGGATGTTGATATTTTTCTGTGTCATGAAGACACAGAGTAGATGATGAGACTGGTGTCCCTGAGTCCACAGAAGGATTCAAGTACACCTCTGAGCAGGGAATTGCAGAAGAAGTTGTGATGGCTGAAGAGTAAATGAGCAGTTAGAGCTTCTCATTTCCAAATAAGCCTTTAGATAGGTGAGGGGGTAGCAAGTAGAGTACCATTAGGGATTTTTCCTTGTATGTGGGCCAAATAATAAATTCAGAGCCATGATGAATGCATAGGAGCACATCTACACACATCCATCTGTATACTCACACAGAGGCAATATTTCCATATATTTCCATATACGTGTAATAGCTTTGAGGAAGAACACTAATATATATCACTTTGCCTATAAAATTGCCAAACAAAATTTGCCAAACTCATAACAGTAAATACTCTGTTACCATTATCAGAGGCAGAGATGACTAAAAATCACTTTAGTTTTGATGTTCCCAATTGAGGCAAGTCTGTATCTGAATGAAGAGCATTTTTTGTTGTTTGATTTGAAAAATGTAACAAATGCTTTCTTTGTTGAAGAAGCTTAATTAAAAGCAGATAAAAATCAAGAAATTATTTCTTGCATTCTTTCAAAATAGAATGAAATGTGCCTGCAATTATGAGCTGAAAAGGATCTGTCTTTCTGTTTGTTAAAGAGAGACTGAAGAAGCATTGTGTAGCTTTATCTATATCTACCCTATCTGTCACATAATCCTGTTAAAAATAGGGATGCTAATTCAGCTCAAGCCCTTTCCAACAAAACTGCAGTATCTTACACATAAAAGAGCTAGTATTTTTGCACAGTCTGTTTTTATAGTTTAGGTAATAGCATCATACACTTATAAACAGTCATGAAGATAAAACAACTTTAACATTAAAGGATAATCATATAATCCCAAAATAATATTTTCCCCAAAGGAAAAACTTGCCCCCATGTCATTCATCTGCTCAAGAGATGTACCCAGAAGATACTTAAGGGAAACAACAAAAAACCTGTGATATAAAGTATGCACCACTGATCACATTTTCAAGGTGTTCTAAAAGTATGAAGTTAAATAAGAAGCTGCATCACTGAATTTATCTCTTCATATCTGTTCCCACAGTGCCACGGCACAAATCTTGTAGACAAGCTTAGGAAGAAGTGGTTATAATGCCTAAAACTGCTATCATAGGTTCTGAAGGCACTTGTTTTACACTTTTCTACACAATGATTGCAGAGTATCTGATACAAGGAGACATTGCTCCCAGCTGTAATAAATACAACTCTGCCTTCCACAGCATTACACGTAAATGCTTAGTGAGAGTAACAGGTTAACAAAGCATTGGCAAATGGCTTCTTTGTTCACACTGGTGCAAAAATAAGCAGACAAGGAAATTGGGGCAGGGGGCTGATTTAAATTCTGTAACACGTAAAACAATTTCTCGTTACTTAATTCAGTCATTAGTAGCAGTTTCCCTGAGGGTAGTGTAACCTGAACAGGATATCACAATTACAGCACTCTTTCCTTTTTTAAGCTGGTTGGCGTTCGACATGAAGAATTTATCAAAAAAGACATCTCTGTTCAGCAAACTCTTAAGCATCCTTTCCTGACTACCTTTAAACATTCATTCTAATTTTTTCCTCTGGTAGGCAAGATCTGCCATCAAAAGACACTGCACCTCTTCCTCTTTTGTACATGTAAAACTCTCTTGATGTAGAATTTGCATGCCTACCAAAACATCATGTATCTACACTTCCAACAACTCTTAGATTAAGGAATCTTGATTTAATGGTTAAATTTTCAAAAACAGTAGGGCATCTAAAATAGAAGATATTTAAATACATGTAAAAATCTAACCACGTGACCGAGTGATCCAAGAAGGCAGTAAGAAAGCAGGTACTGGAGCCACAAGGCAGTATCCTTCTGCCACTACACTTGGTCTTCACTAGTGTCTTTTGGGCAGGGTTTGTTGGAGCATGGTTGCAGAGAATAGCTTGTGCAAAGACACTAGTCACTGTTTCACTTGATGCCCTGGCCCCAGGCCAAGCCACCCACCATTGCTTTTCTCCTAAGCAGGAATAGCTAGAATTAGGCAATGCCAGGCTATATTCTTGAAAGGTATGGCTGGAGACAGAAACTGCTGGGAGCTTGCCCCCAGAAAAGCTGAAATGCTCGATCCTGCCTTGGGGGTTCTCAGCATTTCAAGGACCAAAAAGGGGAGTAAGAAAAGCATTATTAAGTTGCAGAGATCAACAGGAATCCCATATTCCTAGTGAAGCATCTTTGAATTTCTCTGAAGACATGACGATGTGTTCTGCCCTCCCTTACATAATTCATATGAAAACATAACTCTTGTAAACAGAACATGCCACCTCCATTACTGAATGGTTGCTGAAAGCTCTATATTTTACTGTAGTGTAATGCATTTAATGGTATCTCAGTCATCTTTGGCATTTCTGTGTGAGAGAATAAGTCACTGCATTGTGACATGTGTCTCGGGTCCCATAGGACACTACTTGGTGCCCAAAGGGTACAACATACTTCCACTGTGTTTTAAGATTAGGTATGCAGTGAAATACTCATTGGAAAAATATTGTTTCAAGAAACAGGTTATTGCACATGCACAGAGTCCACTTAGGGGCAAATTCTTTCCCATGGCTCTGGACTTTGACTTCTTTCCTGCTTCAACAATGAAGAAAAGGGGTTGAAGACCTCAGATAATCTGAGAATATCAAACTGGCAGAAAGCTTTAGATGTGATCTAGTCTGTCCTTGAAATGGGATGGGTGAAACAGAAACTACATGTCAGATTCTTTATGGTAGGTAGCAGATGGTGACACACAAAAGGCAAAGGTGTTGAACACAATATTTTAGGGTCATTTTAGAGCAATCATTATAAATTGTAATGTTCTAACTCAAAAAAGGATAAGAAAACGTGTTCCTGTACAGTATCTGCTGGCTATGGAGAAAACAGAAAAGGCTTTTTACATCCACATTTATTAGCTTCTCTTAATTTTTTCATATCCTAGAACAGTTTTTCTAGTCATCCACATATGACCTCTAAATTTTTAAAAATATATCTTCCTTCATAGGCTCTTTGAAATAAAAAACAAGACCACAAATAGACAGAACAAACCTCGTCAATCTTAACTGACCATTTCCTCCTGAATCAAGCAGCAAACTGCCAAGACCGAAGCTCTCCTCTTATGGAAGGTCAAACCCCTTATTTTCATGTATGAGGATTTTGGCTGAACTCTGTGAAACTACTCATGTGAATGTTCACTGGGTCAGACATTTCATTTGTAAATGCAGTAAATTCTCACAGTCCATGAGGCAAAAAACTAGTAGTTCTAAGAGAACTAGTTCAGGGAGAAGCCTCTTTTATAGGAATGTCACAATCACATTCCTCATCTTGCAAAAGAGAGGGAAGCCTGAGGATGACCAGGGAAATGTCAAGATTCCCAGGCTGTTGTTATATGCCTTATATGCCTTATATGAAGACAGAGCTTTCAAATAAGATTCAGTACACAACAAAGCAGATTTAGCTAGCTGAAAAGTATGATTGTGGGACGTGTAAAAAGTAATTTTTGGTTTACTTCTTATTAATGAAACATAGAGGAAAGCCACTGACTGAAAGTCACAAATCTATAGAAGTTTGGTTCACACAGATCTTTGATAGGAATTCAGCAGCTGCTACCAATCTCTGAAATGGTCTCTCAGTGCTCTGAAAATCCCATAAATTCATGTGCCATGCCCATCATAAAAGTATTCTAAACTGTTAAGGTTTGGAATTTTCTCAATAAGCAATCTTTAAGTTACCATTTAGAGTCTTTCTACAGAAAGTGGTGGTAATGGTGGCATCCAAAGACACAATAAGTTTTGAAAAGTTAGGCCATTAATTTTCTGGTGAATACATGTAGTATGATTCACAGAATTTGTATACTCTTTTATAGAGCCTGTAACTCATTCCATTAATCAATAGTATCATCACCTTCACAAAAGCAGTGACTGTTGCATGAGTAGATTGCATCTGACTCCCTCTGACATTAGGGATCTTTTTGAAAATATGTGGTCAGAGCTTCTTTGAAAAACTTTCTGACCACATTTTATAACAATAATGACCAACACAGCCAGTCTGGATTATAGCTGCAAATAACAAATTAACCAGAGAATTTTATCCAATGGAAAAATCAATACAGTTTACAATGAGTGCATGTCTTAATAGCCACAGGGCAGCCGCTAATATTGTCATTAAAGACATTCTGGCCTTTATTAATTTATGTTTTTCCTCTTAAAGAAAAATCTATGTGAGCAATAATCATAAGGGAACACCTCTACATTCATTTGCTTTTCAAATGTGCCTAAATTATTTATTTTGTCTAATGAATTTGTCTTGTACTAAGATCTTAGCTATTGGTCCTTGCCCTGCAGCCCTACCTGGCACTGCTGTCAGTGGCAGTGTTGACTGAGCGAGAACCAAGTGTTTGGGGAGAATGCTAATGGGAAAATTCAAGAAGCGAACAACCCATCTAAATCTGTGTGTTGACTAAAAACACACTGAAGTGACAGAAAATTATTTGTTTAATCGTGAAGAGCTATTTTAATGCTTCTTTGCCCACAGTGTGACTGATACACCCCATCGAAGCAATCATCAGTGATATCCCAAAAGTTCAGTGTGAATCTACTTAGTCTCTCTATAGTTCTCATTAGATAACACTATAGCCTGAATGTCTACGCATTTTCTCTATTGCAGTGTTAGGACAGCAGAAAAACTGAGAAGTCTAAAACTGACAATTGCTGCGGGAAAGGGAAAGTCAATTGGGTGCTTCACAGTATGTGCATCCATCCATCCTACTCTTTATAACCCTCTTTTGCATCAGCACAAGTCTCAGAAAGAGTCTCAAGGTAGCACCAGTTTCAAAACACAGAATCAATGAAGTGCCACTTCACACAGTCACCTGAAGGCTAATGCCTTCCTTGTTATAATTTAATATACTTCTTATGAGAAGCTCCTGTAATATTTGTGAGATTCTTCTTTAACTTGATGATATTTTAAGTCATTACCGACTTAGAAGGACCTTGACCTAGGTATCGAGCTGGCAGCTACAAGATGGATTTCTGAACTCATTTTTGTTGGTAACCTCCTGTGTGATTCTGTGTAAATCATATCTATGTTCCTGTTTTTTCTCCTCTCCTCTTTACCATGAAGCACTGCCTGTCTCCCCTCTGTATCTAGCTTAATAGGTCTTTATCTTGGGGACACATGGAGGGTATTGTCAAAAGCAAGTCTAATCATGCAAGGATGAATAGACAGGTTTATTCCAGCAGTGATTTTATTTCTTGCTCCTTTAAAATGAAATCAGGTAAAGAGGAGTTTAGGGGACATATAAATCTCCAAGCACTATGCAAAAATTGAGAATAAACTGGCCTAATTTTCATTAAGATTTCCTGGGTCTTCTTCCTGTCTAAGTATAAATTTGCAAGTCCCTTTGATTTCAGTGAAGATAAACTGATGTGCGTCTCTGGAGGATCTACATTCTAACCTGAGACTGAGTTTGCTTGATGCACCAGATAGGCAAACTTTATCTCGAGAGTCTGCTACAATTTGCACAGAAATATGTACCACAGAAATATTAAGGTATAGTAGCTATATTCTGTTTAGATTGACTCATGCATCAAATGTTTTTAAACTATAAAATAACTTAGTTATACTTAATAGAAAACAGTCATGAGACATACTAAATAAATCTGTATTTGAAAATCACATTCCCGAAAATAGAATGTGAAACTGTTTCATTAACAAGTCAATCAATATTGATGGTCTGATATGTAATAACTGGTCTAAATTTGCCCCATCAGCAGTATATCTGCTACAGAAAGATGTTCTGGCACAACCACTCAAAATTATTTGGTGCAGGCAGCAGGGCATTCCTTGTTCAGAACAAATTATATAAACTGCAGAGTCCCAGGGTTCTCACAACAGACATTTTCCTCTTCTGATTAGTAATAAGAAATCTTACAATCAAGAAGAGGACTGCAAATCAGGACCAACCAATGGAGCATCAGGACACTGGCCACTTATGACATGAAGGAAGTAGCAGTCCTCATGCTCACAGCTCTAGGGGCTCCACTAGGGACTGCTCAGAGTTATCAGGAAACAAGAATGAGAGAGTTGCCGAGGAAGGACATTCTCAGGTGATTTCTCCTGGTGTCCCATGTCATGTTCTTTGGAAACCTAGTCTAAAATTTGATATTACTGCTGTGTTTTTTCCCCAACAAAACTCAAAACAGGCACGTGAGGGTTTCAATATGGTCTGAGCTATGGACCATCTTGAAAATTCTGCTGATGTTATCCTTCATCTCACAAGCTTCAGTGTAAGTAGAACCACACATACATTTTCCATGGGAATTAGTGTTCGGAAAAAGAACTGAGGTCAAAACAATTTCCAAGAAAAATCATCCAGATCACTTCTTACTTGCACAGCAGGAAAGATTTATCAGATACCCAACTGAGGAGGAATGGGTCATACTTTTTCCTTATCCACAACCCAGCTGCATGCAGCCCTGGTACCATGTATGTTCTGGAGCTGATTTATCTAAATAAGAGGCTGGCAAAACCAAAAATACATCAGACAGACAAACAAAGCCAGGGAAATTATTGTACCTTAGGAAAACATTTGGCATATATTCCTCACTTGTACGGAAGCAGACTCTTTTCCCTCTAGCTTTAAAAATAATTGTCAGTCTTCCAGCCCAAGTGTTTATGACATTTTTAATCAGAGTTGAATGAAGATTTAAGTGTGGAAAGAATGGTACCTCTTCATAAATGGGTATCTAAAAAAAACAGCACAGGGTACTGATTATGACAAAAATTGTAAAAATCCTTGAGCATGATATGCAGTGATATAAGACAAAGGATGTGCCTAGATGCAAAAATCACCTTATGCTTCATTCACTCTCCATAAAACCCCAGTATAAGTAGGACATTGAATAATTTAACCAAATATATATTCTCTGATTCAAATAAATTTGTTTCTATTGGCCTATTTTGTTGGAAGTTACAAATACAAAAATGTTGATGGTAGATCATGAGCTTCAAGACAGATTTAATTTATTTGAAAAAACACATAATGCTACCCTATCAACTGCATTTGTATTGATTCTCTGTCTTGGCAGGGGACGGGGAGAAAGGGAAGAACTTTCTGGTGGTTATTATTCATTTCATGAGCTCTAAACAACTTTGCTTTATTAGATGACAGAGACAACTTATTCTAAAGAACCCAGGGAGGAGCAGCTCTTCCTCAGCACAAGCTTCCTGCCCAAATTAATTCAAGCCAATTTGCAGCTTCGAAAGGCTCCTGCTGAAAAGAAGGCTTAAGGGGTCTGGAATGAATGAGCCCAGGTTGATACCTGCCAGGTGGCCTGCAACCAGATTAGTTGAAATCAAATTCTTAAATAAGAACTGTAGACTAAGATGATGTTCTTTTGTAGTTTTTTTGGTGTTGTTTTGTGGGTTGGTTTTGTTGTTGTTTTCATGTTTGTTTCTTTGTTTGTTTTGTTGTTTTTTTTGTTTTGGTCATGTGTCTGTAAGCATGGACAAAATATGAGGCAGGTGATGTGCAGATACGTATTTGCTGGAAGCTGACAGTCTGCTTGATTGCTGGTCAGAACTGCTAAGATTTGTCTTTGTACCACAAGGATCTGGTTAAAAATCACTTTGTCATAAATAATGCTATTACTTTTAAATAAATAATTAGAGCAACATAGTTCCCATTGAAGCATAGAAGACACTTATTTTGGTCTCAAAGACTCCACTATTTAATTATTTTTAATACATTTAGGAGAAAAAAAAAAAAAAAAAAAGAGAAAAAAGAGAATTTGCCTCACTAGAAAGGCGAGAAAGTACAATACTTACGGATAAAGTTTTGAGAGAGAAATGAAGAATAACATTTTCTGAAGGGTCATTATTCATATTTTTTAATTGATGGAAGATAGAGTTTTTCTAAGACAATTCAATTGTTTTGCACCATAAGAAGCAGAAGGGCTTCTAAAAGACCTCCTTATGCTCAGTAATGATTAGAGGGGAGCTTTTCTTGTGAATAAAGTATTTCCATTTTTAAGTTTCCTACTCTAAATCGTATTGAAAACTTCAAAGAGTTTTTCTGGGTTGCTGGGTGAGCTCAGAGATGCTGTGAACCACAGAGCTGGCTGATCAGGCAGCTTCTCAAGAGCTGGCCAGAGCTGAAAGAGGTGCTGCCATTTCCTATGATTTATGACACCAGCCAGCCCAGTCTTTGCTTCTCCAGAGTACTTGAGCTGCTGGCCCGGAGCAGTTTTGTTTCCAGATGGTCTTGCAGGCTGGAGAAGCCTGAATGGAGCCAAAATGGAAGAGTAAGACCTCAAACAGTGTCCCATCACAAAATAGCCACAAAAGACATAGTAAAATTGACCCACCTGCCCAGACTATTTTGATTTACAGCAAAACACTCTGATACCACAGACACCACATGCATTTTCAGGTAGCCCAGACTCCCAAAACAAGGTGCTGGTGCCAAGACTTGGGAAGCTGCCAGGGAGAGCTCTGAAGGCAAAGCCAGGCATGGTGTCCAAGACCCAACCATATTTTCTGACTTCTAGCTGTAGCTTAGGCTTGAGAGTTCGCCATTGACTTTCCCAACTTGCATAAATGTGACAGGAGCTGTAATTCCTACATATCTGAATGTTGGCGACCAGTGAGATCTGGACAACCTATTTCTCATATTCTTGAAAGTCACCCTACATGCCTTAACTAATTCCATCTTGTTAATTGCCACAGAGTCAGAAATTGAACCCAGTTCTCCTAAGGAATAAATACCCTACTTCCTATGGTTGTATTTATAGTTTTGGGCATAATATCTTTATAACTGGATTTTTTCCATTAATACAATAGTTTTCCTTGAATCCCTAGACCCACCCCTCAGAAAAAGCAAATTAAAATTTTGGAGGCCATTCTAAATATCCTGGCAAAACCCAAAGTTATGAAGCTATCCACTGGCCCACAATCAAGATAAATAGGTTTTCAAAGCTACTGTATTTGTTTCCAGAATTCTTTGAAAATATACTGCTGAGTGAATAATTTATAATAATGGAAGTATGTGACAAAAGTTGCTTCTTTAACTATTTGGATAATTTTGTTGAATATCATGGGGCTTTTTCCATGTATTAATTTGGTCCTTGGACTTAGTTCACAAAGCTTTTTTTCAACTTTCATTTATCTCATACCTGAAATTTCAGCTGTGTTGTTGAATTGTTGGAAAGAGTAATTTTTTTTTTTATGTTTCCTAATAGACTGGAAAAAAATGAATAGAGAAATTTGTTTCTGTTTTCAGTCTTCATTCTTTAATATTATTTACTCTCATTATCATATGAGTTTAGCATTAATTTTAGCAAAACATGGAAAATGTATTGGGTAAAGCAAATTCAGTTAACATTTTATTTACAGAATTTTTTTCTCCTTGTTGTTTAATCAACATCTTAAAAAGTAAATTATATTAGATTCCTGTTTAAGGAAGGACTGTATTTTACCATGTGCTAACTTTTTCTGCAGTGACATAAAGAAAGTTAAAGAAAATGGCACAGCCTGTGAACTGTTGCCATATTTGAAGCCAGAGGCAGCCTCTTTGCAGACTAAAGCTTAGGAGTCAGTACAAAATTCAAACCTCCAAGTGAAACACGAACTAGAGTGTAACTTGTTCTCAGCACATGTCTCTGTATGCCTTGATAGTGAAATTTGAAGTATATTCTCAGTGGCTGCTCTTACTGATTTAAAAATTCAAAAGCCTCACTGCATTGTGCATGTCACTTTTTACCACAAGAGTCACATTATAGTTACTATAATTGCTCTCTGGAAGCCAAATATAAGCCTGTGTTTAAAGGAACACATTTTTATGAAACTTTAATAATGGCATTGTTACAGATTGTTCTACCAAACTAAGTAACTCAGCCTGATGTCTTAAAGGAAGCTGTATTGGAGTTACGTTTTCTAGCTTCTTTTCAAAGTGAATTAAACTTTAAGCACAAACCCCCAGAAGCTTGCCATAAAAAAGTGGAAACTTTTCCACGTGCAATCACTAGCACGTGCAAAAGTGGCAGATGCGAGCTGGATGTCTGGCACCTACCTGATGCTCACATGAGGGTGGTTGGATCTTCAGCTGGTGGGAATGAGCACAGCATTAATACCTTATGCTGGGAGTTCCTCTCATTTTGCTGATTGAGGGATTTGACTCCTTAATCAAAGGATAATTGGAAGACTGTTTTGAGAAGTCTCTTAGGTACCCAAGCCAGAATGATGAGAATATGTGAATATTCTGAATTTCTTTTTCTTTACAATTGCTCTTCAAAGAGAAAGTCTTGAATATCTAAATTTAAGTTCAAAGTGGCTAGAAAATATCTGGCATGAAGGCAGATTCTGTGTCACACGTGGAAAAGGGGCTGCACTGGCATTGAGATGATGGGCAGCCAAGACCTCCCATGAGGATGCACAAGGCTGTGGCAACGTCCGTGGCTAGTTCTGGCAGTTTCAGGCCTAGCTCAATTCTGATTCCTAACGGACACTACACAAAAGCACTTTTCTACTCTTGCCAGTGAGCCATTCCAAACATTTTCCCTCAGCACAGTTTGCTTGTGTGTTGTACCTGGCTGGCCGGTTGCAAGGTGAAGCTTTTTGGGGTGCAGTTTTTACAGCCAAGAAAGTTGATCAAAATTACTCTTTTGATAAGAGTCTAAGCCAGTTTGTTGGAAGACATCTGTTTTTTAGGTTTACCTGCATTTACTTCATCTTTCATACCCAAACAGCCTGCAGCACCAGGCTGTGTCACAGTGGTGTTTTATGCAGCCACATCTGTCCAGACAAAGAAAACTCTGTGTTATCAAAAAAAAAAAAAAAAAAAATTAATAGAAATAGTGGCAGCTGCAGCCAACCAGTATTTTCACAGTGGCCCAACCTTTGAAACGAATTCTTTTTGACTAATAAAACTGAAATGTATTTATTAACTGTATGAAGCCTTTTATTATGTCAAATTGTATGATTTAAAAGGCATGTATATTCTGATATATAAAACATACCTAATCCCTAGAGTGTATTTTTTTCCTAGTGCTTGATACCCAGCAACAAGAGAAGCAGGAGAAGCAGGAGTTGCAAATAGAGTGTGAAAAATGAACTAAATATCTTTGGTGCAGAATCAATTATATTATTAATTACAATCAATGACTATGACACTTTTTTACCTCTCCCTCTTCTCTAATGATTTCTTTACCACCCTTATAAGGTATTTGCCATAAATATTTATTCACCTGTAAGCTATAGAGCAAAGCTACAATGCTCTAGAGCCATGCTCTGTGCTTCAGTGAGGCACCCCAGTTAGCACAATCCTCTCTCAGTGACAACTGCTGGCTGTTGAGGAAATGCATTGGCTTCGGTGGTGTGTCTCATAGTCCCCCACACAACCAGAACAGCAGCAAGAATATAAAAAAGGGAGAAGTAGCTAACAGAAATGAACTTAAATAAGGGGTTCAGGGGTGCCCTTTCATGGACTTCAGCCAGTCTCATTAGCGACACAGGGAAATGAATGTTTGGAAACAGGCACAAGAACCTGAACAGAAACAGCAGATACTACTAAGAAATATCTAATATTTCTATTAGATAGATATATATAAGATAGATACATCTAACAGATATATCTAGATATCTAATAGATAGAGCTCCATACGTATAAATGTCAGATACACATAACTTTATATATATTAAAAAATATAGCCCTACATTTCAGTTGCTTTCTCAGTTACCTAACTACTTTAAGAATGAAAAAGGAAGAAAAAGATAGGTCTTTGATGCACCAGAAAACAAAATCAAAGTTCTTCCATAAATTCAACATTATAAAAACCTTCTTTACCCTGTATATAGTATTTCCAAAATTTTAAGGGGAAAGAAGTTACTTCCAGAACTCTACTGATGTATTTTAATCTGAAAAACTGAGTGATGAAGGCATAATCCTGCATGTCCATTGCTATTGAGAAGGGCTGTGGCTCCTGTGCTACACAAAGGTTGTTCCCCTCATTGGCTCCCAACATGTGCTGCAGGAATATTTCCAAGAAACTAATAGAGTCTTCCTAAACAAGAAGACAGTACCATATGTAAAAAAAAAAAAAAAAAAAAGGTAGTTTTTTTATCTGCACAGATCAACACCCATCCAAGAAGGGAATCTACTATTTTTCTATTGCTGTTATTTGTACCTACATTTATTGTTTCTGCTCTTCAGTCTTACTCAGATGCCCTCTTTCTATGTTAATTGATCTCTGAACTGCACACCACTTTTGCCTTCAAGCACTTTATTTTTTGCCTATGCTGTTAAATAGTCATATCTATTCTTCCTGTTTGCCATCTTTCTTGGGACATACACTATAAATAGCAAATATAAAATGAAGAGTAAGAAAAAATTCCCCCTTTAAACACAAGTGTAATACTGCTATGATGCATGTAGACCATCACTCTTGTATGTCATGGTTCTTGATCTGATTTTGTGTGTCTTTTGTAGTTATGCAGAAAACACATTGAAAATTAAGGTGTCTCATTTGCTTTATTTGTACAGTACCAAACAAAATGAACCTTCAATATTGGTAATTAAAAAACAAAACCAATCAACCGAAGAAAAACTCTCATAAACAATAATGTCACAACTGATCTATTCTGACCTAAGATGTGTATTGGGGAGGCTGTAAGGTGATGGCCACTGTTGTCTGCTTTCTTTGGGATCTCTGTGACCAGGACCACCTACTGCCTTCTGAGACAGTGATGGAAAGAAGCAGTAAAAAAAAGGTAAGAAAGTTATGATCTCTGTGGGATTACTTTTGAAGCTGGGTTGTAGTGGTGCAAGCCCAAAAGTAATTTTAATTAAGAAGACCTCAGGACCATATCTAGAAAAATATCATTACCATAGACACTACTGGTGTGCTCTTGAAATAGCATACCATAAGAGTGGAATTAAAGAATACACAAACTACTAAGTAATGTAAATGGTTCCAGCAGCCATGCAAAAATAGAAGGAAGATCTCGACAAGCTAGATATTCCTATGTGCAATCAGGATCTCAACACAGCTGCTACTGTAAGGTTCCCTTTAGCAAAAGAATAGATATTCTTTTTTGGCAGCAGTGCCTTGGTTTGTAGGGGTGTTCTGCATAAAACAAAATCAGCACCAAGCCAGGACATGAGAGAGCTAAGTTTGATTGAGTTTGAAAAGATTTCCCAGTTTTCAAAGTGCTTAGCTATTGTAGCTGATTGTGACTTTCCTGATCACTAGGAGAGATAGGTTTGATCTGATTTAGTATTAGGTCCTCAAATATATTAAACCTGGCTCCCAGATGGCATGGCAAGTAGGGTCATGTGAATATAAATATCTTTGATACACACTGAATCAGGTAGAACAGATGCAGCTGACATGACATATCTAAATGATCAAAACTCTGATCTCTTCCTCATTCTTCCTTCTCATTTCATCACATAAGAAATTCTGGGCATAAGAGCCCATTTTCCTGCTATGTCTGGTCAAAGCACAGTGCAGTCAGGCTTCTAGTTCTGGATAAAGTCTTCGTTGCACATGTGCGATACAAATAGCAAATAATAACAATAATACAAAGAAAACAGGTTTAAGAAATTAAAATGTCTAAATTGAGTATTATTTTAATTTTATTTTGTTTTTCTGTGGTCTTGAATACTATGTTTTTCTAACTACTCCTGAGATGCACTGTATATTCTTAGTATAGAATTATGTTATGTGTAGAGAAATAAGTTGTCTTTTTATTACATATTGAAAGAGAGTATAAAGATAGTTGAAGCCCTTAGCAAAGCAATATGATCTGATATACTGCCTCAGCCGAGTGGAACTTAACATTACCTTTTTTATTCATGTTTTGTAGTTTTCAATTCATGTCATTTCCTAATAGAATTACCTACATTCATTCTGTATTATAGTGTGTACAGTCAGAGATGTGGACATGACATATAATTAATACAGCCTTTCTTTCCTTTTTCTGTTTCAGATTGTAGACCTAGATTTTGGACAAGTGCATAAATTTTGTATTATAGCATGAGAAGCAATTAATCCCATTAATAAGCAATAATTCATACAATTCAGATCATGGGCTGTCACTATGAATGACTTCATTAGCCAGCTTTTTACCCTAGGCTAAAAAGCCAGCTTCATTAATTCTGTAGAAGGCTTATTTTCTTCTCTTGAAAAAACACAGTCGAACCCATTTAAAGGAATACTCCTCTTAACAACAGATACCATCCAAGAAAAAAATTATTCAGCAGCAAGTCCCCATAAATGTTAAAATTGTTGAAAAGGTCAAACATTTAGATCACATTTATGTATGGAATGAATGTCACCAGAAAGATAGTTGTTATGAGTAATGATTTTCTTCATTGTGAAGGATCCTAGTTATAGTCTAGACTTGATAATGAGCAGATCATGCTCACATGGAGTTGAATATACTTACTACAAATCATTTTAATGATGTATTAACTTTTAATTAGATCTACACTTCAAATTAAATATACAGTGAGGTGAACATAACTAGATTGAGAAGGGAAACTCAGCCAGAGGTTCCTTGCATACATTTTACTTCTGAGTTGTGACATTAGCACACATTTTACTGAACACCTTCCTTACTATGTTACATCCCAGGAGCTGCAGTGGAAAGTATTAGGGAGGAATATGGCTTTCAAGTGCTTCCAGGATGATGGTTTTAAGTGGTTTCCCTCAATAGATCTCTAGGCAAGTAAATGGAATTCTGCAAATCCCGTAAAAAACACATCGCAAAGAATTCAATGCCATAATATTTAGGATATAGGCACTATATCTTCTCCCTAATCCATGATACTAAAGCAAGTTATTCATTATTAGAATTAAGGGAAGAAGAAAAGAGTCTTAATCTGCTTCAACAAATTAAGGGAAATGGATCTGGGAGAGAAATGTTACCCTCTGTGAGAAGAAATCGTCAGCTTATGAGGTTTATACATATATTATCCTCCAATGAAAAAGCTAATGAATAAAATACCACATTCTACTACAAAGCCTGAAAATGTGACTGTCCTGAAAACTATTCTTTTGTAAGACATGAGTGAAACATTGTCTTTCCTCTTGTTTGTGCATATATTCTGGTGTCTGCAAATTGTCTGTGGACTATGAACAACAAACAAGTAATATGTCAATAAGCCAGAATTACTTTTATGATTGAATGGCAGTAAAGAACTCTCTCTATATATATTCTTCACTATTTATAATGAGTTGAATAATGCCCTGCCAGGCATGACACTGAAAGCTTTCCATTATATGTCCTTAATACTCAACTCTTTCATTATTCAATATGTCTGAATATTCTAATCTGCTCTTGAAGGAAAAAAAAAAAAAAAAAAAAAAAAAAAGTACAAAAATATCACAGTCCAGGATAATTGTGTCACATTTTTATTCAATTAACTGTGGGTTGTAAGTTTACCTTAATGACCACAAACATTTCCAAATAAAACCAAGAGTACTCCCTGCTTGATTTTTTCCAGTTGAAAGGTTTGTGGATTTTATTTTCAAAGGAAATTATTATTTTCATGCTGCTATATACTAACGAAGTGGTGAGAAATGCTTCCTTTTATTGAGATGGCAATGGTGTAGCAGCTGTGATACAAACACCACGCTGGATGAGCAGCAAATCTTGCAGTGTAGAATTGTTCCAGTAAACGTTAAGTGATTTGAAAAGACCTGACAGGCGAGAACAGCAAGCCCTGGAGTCATGTAAAATGCAAGAGAAATACCACTTTATGGATGCTTTATGATGGCTTCAGAAACAGAAACAACAAACTAGCTATTAAAATATAATTTAGCAATAATATTCCTCCCAGTTTGAAAACTATATATGAGAAATAAATTCTTTCACATTCAAGTACAATCTAAAGTCTTAAGACATGGTCTTATTTCTTATAGATGGCTACATTTGGCTGGAATGTATGGAAATAACATTCAATTATATGCTACATTGGTACCAGTCAGAATAGCTTATAGCTGGGGAGGATCTTCTCCCTCCCTCCCTCCTTCCCTCTCCTTGGTGGTGTATTCTTGAATGTATTTTAATAAATCCCTTGGAAATGAAAGGGGAAATCACTCAACATCTTCCAGAAAGTGTGAAGGGTGAAGAATATGAATATACAGTAATAAGCCAATTAATCAATTAATTCCATGATGCCTTCAAGACATACAGTTTGTTAATGCAGAAAGCTCTGCAAATGCTGAAGTCATGGAGGAGACATTTTTGGTGTAGCTATTTTGTAGCAGCAATCTTAAATCTCATTCTGAGGCTAAGGAGCAAGGACTAAAGAGTCTAACTGAAACGCTAAGGGGTTTTAAGGTAGACTCGGTAGAATTTATATCTTTTCTTGGACTTTGGCCAGGGTATTAAAGTCGTCACTCTGCTAGCAAAGAGTGCCTGGGGATTCTTAATGACCAGACATGGTCACGACCTCTGTTTTGCAAGTAATCCAGAAAACAACACATCCTACATAACAGTGATCCTTACCACCAAGCAGAAGCACTGATGGAGGAAGGACTGCCATGAGGAGAGCACTGCAGCAGTCCACAGCTTAAGGGAGAAAAAAAAACCTTGTGCCTCAACATTTCTGCATCACTGCCACAAGGTTCAGTGTTGCAAATTGTCAGTGCCATTGACCCCACTTCTGTGAAGCACTTAAGAGCGTGCTTAACTTGGTATTAATAAAACAGTCAGGAAATGTCACAGCACTTTGCAAGCTTTCCCTTCCTGCCATTGTATTTACCTAAGCAACCACCAATTCATGTTTTAAGGGGCTGGAAAAAAAATAGTTTCCGTGACTGTGTTGTGTATTGATGAAAAGCAAATTAATGTAATTTTCCCATCCAGTCAGATCCATTCAGTAGAATAACACACACATCACCAAGTAGGATATGAACGTATACTGTTTACTGGTGCTAGACAAGACTGGCATTTTCCAAAGGTTTAACTCAGAAGTTCTAGGCACCTGAATCTGCTTATCAACTGCATATTGTCCTTCTCCCATTTGTTGCACACATTTCCAATGTGAGGCTCTTGCAGGAAATGCAGCTGCACCTGATGTCCAATGAACGAGGAACCTTTTTTCCCCAGCTATTTGGACACAAGAAGTTGCTGTGTTCTCCTATGAAAGACTGCTTGGTGACATCCCTGTGTGTTTCTATTACTCCAAGTCTGGATTTAGTGCATTTTCCTCCAAGGAGGACTGTATTCAGAGAGCAAACTTCAAAGGGCAAATAAGGCGGTTGTGCATTTGTTTCATAGCACCTAATTCAAAGACCATTTGACAGCTTTATGGTCTGCTCCCACTTATATTCTTATGAGGCTGATTACCTGAAAATTCATAGTAATTGGATCACAGGAGTATATTTTCATTCTTGTCTAGAAGACTTAATGATTTCCAAGTTAAAATGAATGGGACTGTAGCTATAGCGGCAGCAAGAACAGTATTTAACTAAAGGATTTGCTTCTCTTCTTCCTGTAGCAGAGCCTACTCTGTTGGCTGTCAAGGCTGGCTGATCACTGACAGCCATGATGGATGAACTGAGAAAAAAATATTTATAGATACTCATGTTGTTTTTATTTCCATCCCTCCACTCACTGCTTTCGTTCCTTCGTCCATCCCAAATAACATACCTATCGTCTTTTACACATTAATTCTGAATTCAAATTCTTCCCTCTTCTCTTTTTCCAATAATATTATGGTCTTTGAAGATAATGACCACATCTGTTTTTTAGTTATTAAATATGTTTCTTATTTTAATGATTTCCTTTGTCTTTTTAAGTATCACCTACAGCAGATCTAAAGTTTGGTTGCACTGATATTTTCCTCCTCTCCAGTTAGCAACCTGTGGCATTATCCTGGAGAGTGTTTTGCTCCTTCTGCTTTCAGGGACTTTTCATCTCTTTCTGTCAGTTGCTGTTATACAGTTGTAATTTGGGCAAAGCAAAGAAAACACCATGATGTCTTTAAGCTTATCTATTTCTCCTACTTTTGTCCTTTTGATTACCTGAGAAGACAAATGGACTAAAAGACAGTTCATTCAATTTACTGTGACTCTAATGTTTGGATTTTGGTTTGGGAATTTTGTTTGGTTTTTAAACAACTGGTAAGCTGAATATACTAAGAGACTGTTTCTGTCTTAAATAAAAAATATTGATTACATAAGAAATCTCAGGTAGTCTCATACCAACTCGGGAACTCCTCAGAACAGAGTGGAGAAGAATGTATCCAGATTCAGAAATTTCTTCTATTTCTTGCATTCTGTGATGATTCTGTCTGCAGCCCTGTCTGGTGGCTCTTGTGCCATCACTTTCCATTCCCAGATCATGCTGCTGTTTCCATCTGGGCTGCATGTCTTGCTCTCCTTCCTGTGCCAGCAAAAGCACCAAGAACAACCAATCTAAGGTCAAGTCTTGTCTTGGTGAGGAGCTGGTGATGGAACAAACGCCTGAACCTGAGGACTCCAAAGGAATGTGAAATGCAAGTTTTTCTTCTACGTGACTGGCCCAACTCTGGATTCTGATTGAAGCAAAGCTGTGAAATCTCCCATAATTTAGAACAGCTGCTTCTCTTGTCCTTTCTTACCCATGGCTTCCCTTTGTGTGATGCCAGAGTAAGTCACAACAGAAAACACACATCTTCTGCTTATACCCAGAGCTGGCACCTGCCATGTCAGTCCAGTCTGTGAAAAGGTCCCAGGCCAGGCCCTGCTCTTCAAGGAACCTACTTGCCTAACAATCTAACTAAAGTTGGACACCTACTTCCAGGCATTGTAATCCCAAAGCTAGCCCCTTGGATCTCATCTCTCACATCTGTACAACTGGCCTAATCTAAAGTTCCTTGTAGAGAAAGAAAGGATGCACAATGACTTCTGCAGGATGTGGATCACGCCCTACGTTAAGCTGATGTGAGGTTTTTTTAGTTTGTAAAATGGAAACAAGCAAATTTCCCTGTATGATTCAATCATAGAGATCATGCATTTCCAAGATATTATATAAACTCATCATAATGCCTGGGCTGTTCTTCATGCAGCTGTCATTTCTGAGCAGAAGCTAAAAAAAATCCCTCAGCTTGTTTCTAAAACTCAAACCTAAGTGTGTGCACTGCAGATCCCCACTTGGAGGACAATTGCTTGTCATCTGTTTTTCAAGGGTCCTTTTAAGAAAGTTCCAGCCAGCCAACACATTGTTCTGCCATGCAGAAGCTGATCTCCAGAAAAAAAAAATATTTAGGCATGTAAAAAAATTAGAATAAAGGCTTAGATGTCCCTTCACTACAGTTTCATTTTGTATTCTCTGTAATAGCCCATATCATAATAAATTCATGATGTAGTCCTAGGAATGTCATCGTTATTTAGCATTAGTTAAGCACTGGTTAATAGACTCTCACCATGCTGCTGCACCACACATAATGTACAGAGTCATTGAATGGAGACTTACTCTGAAAATTTTACTGACTTCTGAAAAGCTGGTTTGCAGTTTTATTTCTATGGTTAGCCCTGTTCATACCACTCAAATTTGACTACTTTCAAGTATTTTTTCCTAAGAGAGTGACAACGGAATTTAGCTCTTATTTTTTAAACTAACAAAGGTGGGGTGTTTGTTTGTTTTCCAAATATTGGTATTGCCCAAGTACCACCTTGCAACACTTCACCACTTCAAACAGCAAACCATCCACCATGAGCCACAGGAATACAGTCCTCCTGGGACTGCTAGATTAAATGTCAGTTGCATAATGCCACAGTTACACCACCTTGTAGGAACTCTGCTTGGCCCCTTTCGACTACAGTGATCAGTCAGTTCCCCCATCTTTTCTACATCACTGGCACTGGTAAGATATTTTCCGGCAGTTTGTTCCCTGGTCTCTCCCATCTGCCACTCTCCCCCGGGCAGAAGTGGGAGACGGACACAATCAGGAGTGACTGAGGCTCTCAGACAAGCTTTTAATATTCCAAGTTCAGAAACCTCTGTCTCTCTCTACACAGCACAAAGCCATATTCCTTTTCAAGGAAAGCCAAGATGTTTCAGCATCAAGAGGTACAGCAATTATCAAACTCATGGTTGGAGTCCAGTATATTATTTGCCAGGAACATAGCTCACTTGATATTACTTGTAGACAGTGCTCAGTATAACATAGTGAAAAATTCCTGAAAAAACACATTTGGCATTCTTTTAACCTGTTTCTGCTTAGTTCAGGAAATCCCTCATTCTTTTTCCTCATGATTCTATTTAATTTCATCTCTATGGCAGTATTTGGTATATGGAAGATATTATCTTACAGAAAAGCAAAAAGACAAGAAAAGAGTACATTCATGGCTTCACTGTAATAACATTTTTGTCTAAAATAAAAGCTTTTTTCTGATCATGGCTACTCCTATGATGTTCTTAAAATTCAGAGTATGTATCTTTCTGAAAAATTCCCCAGCCCAGCTCAGCTGAAGCCAAGAGTTCTGTTTCAACATCACAGTTGCTGGGTGGGACTTTGGGGATGATGCTCTCTGGGTCATTGGATTTTTAGCATTGCAAAGCTTTCCAGCCCCCACAGCTATGAAAGCACCCTTTGGAGACATGCCTAAGATGTGCTATGTGCACCTAACACATACTTTTTGTCTGCATTTGCAGCCTTTGTTTGGACTGTCATCCACTGTTTTACTCCATATTTTTTTGATGTTTCCTTCACTGTCCAACTAGGTATTCAGGTAGGAGTCTGTTTTACTGACAGCTAAAGAAGCATAGAAATTTGTCCTTCCCAGAATAGCTTTTACCTTGGGGACAGTGAGGCACACCTCTGTTGGACCTTTATGAGCCTCCCTAAAACATGTCGTTGATGGTCTTGATAGTGGCCACCAGTGGCAGCATGCAGTTCAGAAAAGGTATCATCCAGTGACAGTTGAGACAACATATACCAAGTTTCCTTGCAAGTTACTTGCTTGGGGTTTGGAGGTCTTTTTTTCCTATAAAACATGTTTTGGAGTTATGCTGCATTCATCTGTCTTTCTTACAGACCGCAGTGGGTTCATAGGGCCAAGCTGGCAGAATCTGGCAGGTGACAGCTCAGGCTGCGTGCAAAAGCGAACGTGCAGGAGAAAACTACAATGTTTTTACAAAATAATGGCCCTTTTTTTCTGTTTTCCCATATGAAAACTAAACATTCTTTTATTTATTATCCTTACTATCTTGAAACTAAATGACCTGTGCTGTTCTTATTTTGTATAGTATCATTCTCTTGGATCTCACTTGTGCTATATGGATGCCCACAAACATTTGTTCACGAGTCTATTACCAAATTTCCTTTTCAGGTCTACACCATCTTAAAAATATTATGTTCACTGCTGATCTTTCTTATACAGCAAGGCTTTATTTTTTACAGGAGGGAAATATGAGTCTTCTGCTCAGTACTTCTTTTGTTTTTCCTCTGTGCCTTCTGCTAGACTGGCATAAAAATAGTCCAATTTTCAAAATCTTTCCCTGTGAATGTTTCAAGCAAGAAATACTCAAACTCTTTGTGTTCCCTCAGTGCTACTCACAAAAGACCCATTGTTGTAGACATCAGTACCCTACCATGTGTCCAATGATACCCTAAAAAAATTCCACAGTATAATCTCACCTAACTGCTGTAGAAAAGCTATTTGTCCCTGTAACAGAAAAAAGTGGAATATTTTGGTTACTGGACCCCAGGAAAAAGTTCAATCCTTCTGAGCCCACAGCCTAAAGAAACATTATTCATATCTGCACTGAGAAATGATTAAAAAACAAATATATAATTAAACTTAAATTAATAAAATAAGGAATAAGGCTATCAATTTTTAATTATATGAATACTAAGCAATACCATAAAAAGTTAATATAGTCATAATGTGTTATTAATGAACAATTAATTACTATAATTAGGAGGTGAAGCTGATGAGCTGAGGAAGTGGTTTAGTGCAGATTATTAAGGCAGAGTTTTGATCTTCCACTTGTTATGTCCAGTAGTTTTAAAACTAAATATGGTCAAAACTGTGTTTTCACAGTGACACAGATATAAATCCACAGTACACAACTGATTACGTACTTTCTTGCAGCTAATGTGCATTTTTAGAGACAAAAGTACTGTCTGGTAGTGGTGATGACAGTGTTAATATACTTTAACAGAAGATGAGATTTATAGTAGTCCATATGTTATTCCCCCAGTATGACTGTGAAGGGAGTCCAAAGTCAAAAGTCTAGAAGAATTTTATTTTGACTTCTCAAGATTTATTTTTCAGCTTTTCAGTTTATATTTTCATTTATTTCAAACACTTTTTACTAGCTTGGTCTAAGAATACACAAATAAAGAACTTGAGATTCTGGATCTGGCAGGATTCTCACATTCACCAGTGGAAATGTAAGGCCAGAAGCAAAGTCTGTGATAATCCAGTTCAGTCTTTCCCATGACACAAACCATGGCATCTCCCATCTACTGACCCATGCACTGTGCTCAGGAGCTCCTCAGTGAACAAATGCCGCATTTTTAAAAAAGGCATTTAGTTTTGATTTGGAAATCTCTGCTAGTGAAGACTTCACTATGATTCCCATAAAATTGTGCCAGTAACTATAAAAGCCCCCCCTTCCACACTTCAAAAAGCATTGTTTATTTTCTAAATGAATTGCAGCAGTATGAATCCACTGAGATCCCAGTACGTAAGTATTCTTTCCAATGGTGTCAGCCTCCTCCTCCTCTCGTTCTCTCTGCATCAGCCTTCACAAATCCATCCACAACATTATCATCATTTCTGCAGCGGCTTTTTCTCTCGTCTCCCTCATTTCCCAACTTTCCATGTCTTGTGTATACTCAGCCTTGTCATTAAATTTCAAACCTTTAGACATCCCCAGGGCAACTCTTACAACAAGGATTGCTGCGTTAATTTTCTGTCATGATTGGTAAGTTAAGAAATAAGAAGGTCATCTCAGAAAGCTACATTTTCATCACTTTATATAGCTTCCTGAGTTTAAAAAAAAAAAAAAAAAAGTCTTCTTAGAAGTCACATAAGAGGAAAAATGTTTCTTCTCTTATACAGTTTACCTGTTTCATTCTACTAAACCTGCTAAACAGCTGCTAAAAGTTTTTAGTACTTTTTGAAAAATACCATTCACCTCTTCAGACCTATTTTTATCTTGCCTGCCTAACTGCCTGTGTTGCCATTGCACTACAATCTAACAGGTTATGGACATGATATTTATTTTATATTCAGGACCATTTAGTGTAGTCTATGACCATTCTCCACCTCTAAGTGTATAAATAACAAATTAATTCCCTCACCCATGGCCACACAGGTAACTGAATTCAAATCACAAACTGAGTGTTCAGGAACCACAGGTATAAGTGTGGCTTAAGTATTCAGATCAACCACAGTTTTTCTAAATTTAGCAAAATAAAAGCCTCCTCTCAAGCAATTTCAATAAATTGAATGTTAATCTCAGGTTTTGATCCTTCCATTGAAACCTTATCCAGAGCACATTGCCCTTATATTTCTTATTAAATTAGCCTTTAAATCAGTACAAATTCTAGTTTTATAATTACTAAGATAACAGCCTTGTGTTATTGCTTTCATCTGTCCACTGTGAACATAAACATGGTATAACCATAGCCACATTTCTTTTTCTTTCTCCAGCACTTCATTTTTATTCATTATCTGTCCCGTGTAAAGGGAGAAATTTGTTCTCGGTGTGAAAGCATGTGGCCCTTGGAAGAGAAAGAAAACAGTGCAATATGGGTCCAATTCAGTCAGAAAAATTATTCCATTATGAGTAAGACTTTATGAAAAAATCCAACAATTCAAAATCTTAAGTAATCATAGTACAACATCATATAAAACTTGTGGGATGCTTCAATCTACCTTCAGTTTAAAACCTGTATTGATAGTGGAGTTAGCCCTTTAAAAACACAACAGTTTCTACAAATCTCCAAATCCAAGGTAATAGGGTTTTCAATCATGACAGTGTTCTTATTCTAATGGCAATTTTGGCAAATAGCAGGTAATTATAGCTCACTGAGGAACTACACTCTCACTTGAGACCTGCCATCACCAATATAATTGCTTCCCAGTGAAACAATAGGAGTTTTCTTTGACTATCATCTTTTGTTATTTTGCAATTGGGACTGAAAACTGCAAAATTTAACTTCTCTGCTCTAACCTACAAAACAGCTTTTCAAGACATGTTTATAAAATACTAGCATGTGCATTTTTCTGTTGTACTTACACAGAGAATAAGCATTTATTTATCACAAGACTATGAGACTGGGTTTCCTTAAGTTGAAACCCTGTGAAAGTTTAAAAATGCAACCTGTAAAGGTTGTTGGAAGCCTTACAGAATACAAGAAAGGACTAATGAAAGAGCTACAGGACCTATTCTTGCATCACTTATCATCCAAGAGCCTTTATACCCACAACTGGTTACACCAGATCTTCTGTGCTTGCAAGCAGCCATGTGTGTGTTTTTAAAAAATCAGGGTTCTATAACTCAGTTGTAAGTTTTCATATACCATTAGTATTTAGTCATTCTAAGGAAGACTGGTCACTCCAGGACAGAAACATAAAGCAAGTCTAAGATTTCCCATTTTGCAGAGACAACATGGGGCAGACAGGAGAAGAGTAGTAGCCCTGCTAGAGGTCATTGGTAGCAACCCTGGTGTGGAGTTCCCATCTTTTGAGTCCTCAGTCTGGTGGCTTTTATCACAAATTCAAAACATGCAACGCGTCATTTACCTGTAATTTTTCAGTGACTCCACAATGGCCATTACAACAATACAGATACTATATGAAATAAATAAACTTGGTTCTCACACTGGGCACTAAATAGTACATAAGCAGCCTATAACATTTCTGTGGAGTAAGTGCATTTTCTTTAGTTTCCCACATTTGTTCTTTGTGTTTCTTTCCAAAAACACCTATTAAAGAAGGTTAATACTAGGTTTGGGATTTTGGGGGAGGTTTCGTTTGTTTGTTTGTGTTTTGTTTGTTGGTTTTTTTGTTTGTTTTTGATTTTGGGAAGACTCTTTTACAATACATTTGGCCAAGTATGCAAGTATTTTTGGTTTCAAGGCTGATTAGCTTTCTTTATTTTAGGCAGGAGAGAAAGAAACTGTTCTGTTATGTCCCGCACTGTGCCTATGCACACTGCTATGGAGACAATATTTTGGCCTGGAGAGAGTCTTGAAGTCATGAATTCTTGTGTGTTAACCACCTAGCAAGGGAATTTCCTAGTCTGGCTGAGCAGTACTTTCCCCAAAGCTCTTTGCTTGTGCTACAGAAGCCAAGCATGAGATCAAAAAAGCATAAATTACTGTGTTCTGGTCTGCAGTTTGCAGAAGGGACTGTAATGTCTCCTAGACAGCTGTAGGTGGAAGAAGGTTTTTCCAACAGCTGTTACAATGTGAATTTTGGGTGGCACAGAGCAGGCTAGCTGGGTTTGGTCTGCCTGCTAATTGAGCTACTTTTCTCCTTTATTTTGTGTACCAGCTAACACAAGCATGCTCTGCATAAATGAACCTAACACTGGGAGTTATGACTCCCTGTAGAGCTCAGAGAAGAGACAAGAAGATTCTTTTACACTAATTGTTAAATTGCTTATTTCATCCTTTCTGAAGGGCATAAAGATTACAATTCTTTTTCTTAAATTTAAGCCTTTAAGGAAATAGTCAGCTTCTATTGTCTAAGTTGATATGTACTTAGCATACACTACTTCACAAATTATCTGTATTAGAGAAAGGTCTAATAGAGATAGAAGAATTCAGGGTAGTTCCAAATCCCAGGATAACAAATCTCCATTGGTTGTATCTGCCCACTTGTGAGGAAAGGCCAGGGCATTTGCTGGCAGGTGGAGGTCCCTCTTCAGTCTCCGCCAAGGAGAAAGGCCTCCAGAGCTGGTTCAAGATGGGGTCTCAAAGCTTCCTGATGAAGTTTTGCCTATCTCAAGAAGGGAGCAGGTTCAGAGAAGACATTTCTGCATGTGGAAAGGATGACAGGTAGATCCCCAGAGGTGTCTGAGGGGCATTGCGCTGCCTGGGTAGAGCAGCAATGGCACAAATGGCACATTCCTGGATCCATCTGGGGTGCAGAGCCTCTCTGGTTCCCTCTGCATGAGCCCCTGGAATGGGTGATGCTCAGCTGATGTGGTTGGCCACTGCACACTCACTGTCTTTATGCCAGGATCAGGCCAAGTGAGATCATCAGGCTACCCAGCAATCACCTTGTATAAAACCAGCGTGTTTCTCCAGTAAGAACAGACCCCAGAGAAGCCAAGGGCCCTGGCAGGCAGTCCAGCAGAAGTCCACGTGTCAGGGAACATGGCAACCCTTTGCGATACGGGAGATTGCAAGGGACCTAGGACAGTGTCACCATAGCAAGTGGGGAAAGTGCTTGGTTGGGAACAAGCAAACAACATAGGAACAGGAGGGATGATATCTACATCAGGTGAGGAGGAGGAAGATGGCCTGGTAAAGGGAACAGAAGCAGCAAAACTTCTGCCATGGCTCTTCCTCTCCAGGGTATTTTCTTTTCCCAGGATCTGTTGGCAATCTGCATGGAAATTTTCTGAGCCCAACACAGGGCAGAAGAATCCCCCCACCTAAACTTGGAGCAGCCTTATTTAACTGATTCAAATCACTGTAAATAATCATATTTTATTACACCAGTATCTGAGGAAATAATTATTTGCCAACAATTCATTTGCCAACATTTGAAATGATGAGGAGTGGAAAGGAAATGAGTTTGAAACATATTCTGCACTGTAAATTCTCTAGTGCTGCTCTTCTCTAACATCACTGACCTGATACACTATTTTTTTATCTGATATTTCTCTTGATTTCCACAGGAATGAAAGCCTGGCCCCTGGATTTTATGGGGTTGTTCATAACTTATACCTTCCTCAGCTCATTTGGATGAAATGGCCTAGGACTCCAGCTCTCTAACAGCATCGTACTCTCTGGATTTAATTTAACTTCAAAAAGTAAATAGCCTGTTTTGTTTTGACGTCAAAATAGTTCTGATGCTAGAGTGGTTGATATCTGAGGGACTTGGCCAGCAAAGCCCAGTTGCTGTCAACATGCCCATTATTAAAGCCAAGTTTTTAAACTACTTTCCAGAAATATATGACAAACTACCCTCCTTCACATATGCATAATTCTTAACATTCACATCGCTGGTACAGAGCCAGAGCTGCTGTGCTAGATATACTCTTTAGGACACCAACTGGCTCCATGAAAATCAATGGGAGCTGTTTTGTTCAGCCTGTTGTAGTAACAGAAATCTGGGATGCAGTGGCTGTGTTAAGCAGAGCAGTGCACATATCTTACCTGGACATATGTCCCAAAGATTGCTCTGGGGACCCATACAAAACAGGAGTACGTGACTGTGGCGGCAGTTTTCCTTGGAGCTCTAGCAAGCTGTCTTGTGTTCTTCTGTTAGAGCTGCTCTATACTGAAAATAAAAATCTACCCTTCCAACCAGCTAGCAATGTTAATTCCTTAATCGAAGCCATAAGGAAGGACAGTTTGGCGTTGAACCACCCTGGTCCTGTGTTGCTGACAGTGCTGCTTTGCGCATCTCTGAGAGAAAGGGCTCATGGCTGTTAAAGTCTCACTCCCACAGCACGTTTCCCTGTTGCCTAGTCTCCTTCTTCCATGGATATGTTTCTCTCACACACAGTTTCCTTCAGATCTCAGTCCTTCCAGTGAGGCTGATGGGCACAGACATTGTCTCCTTGCTACAGCTGGTTCTAAAACACTGTTTTCAGTGAAAACTCTAATAAACCAGGGATTTACAAGACTGTGAATGTGATGTGGAACATTTCTATTTATTGATTAAATTGAGTTAGATTATTTTTTAAAAATTGTTTTGCTTAAAAATACTATGATGACAAGGACAAAACTGACTGAAAATACTACCTTTTCTTCCTCATTCTACCATCAACAGCTGACAATCCAATTTTACTGTAAATCTTTATTTCTCAGGGTATTCCTAATTTCCTCTTCCTTTTTTTCTTATGTAACCATAAGCAAGAGAAAGTAAGACTTCTTCTTACTTCTTCCTTCTCAGCCATATTTATCTAAGATCTCTTTTGCAATGAAGACTTTGATGCTCCGCAGCCAGCTGGAAGCAGCTCAGAGCTCAGTAAGGTTGCCCAAACGTCTTACGGCCCTAAATGCCCCAAGAGTATCTGGGATGTTCCAGCAGATGGGATGCCAGCCTGGAGTCCTGGACTCTGTTGGACGGGCAGCTGAAGGGGATGAAAAATACCTGAAGGCACTTCAGCAGCAGCAGATGCCTTTGCTTCAGCAACTGAAGGGAGCTGCGGAGTCCTGTGACCAGTCTCTGTGTTGTGCTGTTTGCCTCACCTTTCATCATTGCTACAGCAGAGCACTTAAAAAATCTTGGCCTTCATATTATTCTCAAATTTGAATTTTCTCCTGGCCAACGGTCCAGTGCATAGCAAAAAGTCTAAACATTTTTACTATCTTGATATATCTTTGCTATAAAGAGGAAACAAAAATGACATGCCAGCTACTTTACCGGGTCATTGCAAAATCTGGATCTCCCCCATGCAGCAATCGTTAGAGCAATGGAAGCCATAAGGTAACATTCAGTTCAAGATCTTTAGCATGATATCATATGCTGTGAGATTTATTTTGTCAGGGAGGAGGAGACTTGAAAAACCCAATCAGATGAAAACATGAGCAGGGCAGAAAGAGGGGAAACTGAGCTGAGTATCAACAAAACCGTTCCTTTCAAGCACCTTTACCTCCTGGAGCATAAAGGTAGATGAGAAAAAGGATATGTATGAATCATCCCAAAGAGCCCATTTAAGTGCTTTTTGTCTTGATCATCGAAGGAAGGAGGAAGCACCGGGACTTGGGTCAGGACCAAGAGTGTATTTTAAGTGCTTTTTTCCCCTCAGGAATCATTCTGGAAAAGGCAGATGAGAGAGAGGAGAAAAACTAGACTGAGGCTCAGGGCATTTGTAAGTGCTCCTTTTCCTTTTCCTTTTGAATGTCTTATTTAATGAGTTACACATGGAGGGAGAAGAGACTTTGGGGCCATGAAAGTCACATCAAGCCACTCATGGAGAGCTCTTTGACATTTCTGTCTTTTTGCTTGTTGTTGCAAGAGATACAAAAAACTGGTGTGAGACTGAAAGAAAAAACCCACAGACTTACCAAGATATTTGCATGTGTAGTCCCTGAGCAGATTCCAGACCAAATTCTGACGTTGTTACCAAAATGAACTGTGTTATTCCATGTCAGTGGCTCCCCAGAGTTTAAACAGAGGGACTATGTCCCTAAGAATAACAAAATTGAGCCATCTGGCAAGTGCACAATATTTTTACATGTCTGCAGACCCTCTCTGCATTGGTGTGCTTGACAAAGTGGTAGAAATGCCATTCATTGAAAGGCAGCTTGAGAGAAGGGACACTGGAGTACTTAGATTTGAAGACTCTAGAAAATATTTAACTTTCTTTTACTGTTGCCTGAATGGAAGTTTGAGTAGGCAATAATAGTTTTTAAAAGTCTCAGGAAAAAATCTAATTCCCTTTTAAGTGAGATGGAGTTTTATCCTCAGGGTGGTACATTGCAAATCTCCCACTCTCCTGATAAAATCAAACTTTCATTTGTGATTTTTCTGCAGTGGTCCCCAAGCTACAACACAGAACAGGAACTAGACAGAAGACAAAAAAATTAATCCTCATGTACTTTTTATTCTGAAATAGACTTTCAAACAGAGGTTGTATTTTTTGTTACCAATGGTGATATAAAGTTCACAATGATCACCACCACAAATTATTCCTTAAATCAAAATGTGCTCTCATTTTCATCTGAGTAACAGCTGCAAATGCGACCAGTTAGACTTAGATCTTAAAAATGCATGTTTTACTTAAAGTCATATGAAAGATGTTGGTAAGGTAGGTGGGTAGGAAGAGAGACTTGTTTTCCTTTACCAAATACAAAAAAAAATCAAACCCAAACAAGTCAAAAATATACTGTTTCTCCTTCAAATCCCAAAGGTTCATCTTCAGTTTCAACAAGCATCCTTTTCCCAACAGTAGCACTTAGACTAATGAGAGTGTGATTTTTCCTTAACTAACTTATCTTAATTATATCCTTAGACCATCACGGATAGAACACAACACAACCCAACATGAACCCTAACAGATACACCACTGAAATAATGTGATCATGTTGATTTTGCAAACACTAAGCAGGTACTCATAGGAGAATCCTTCTGCCCACTTCACACTGCTTAATCAGGTTTCTAACCTAGTTAGTCTGAGTACCTTTGAAATTTCTTCCCATATAAATTTGTTTTAGATAGTCTGCCTTTTTTATTTGAATATTGGATGTTTTCAATACTCATAAAAATTATTTTATTTTCCAGTGTGGGCAAAACAGCTTTAATTATTTCCCAAAGGTTTCATTTTTTCCAAGGAGAAATCTTTAAAAGCAAGTACAAGAAACACCAAAAGGCAGTAACATAATCTATGCTTGTATAAGGTAAGCAGGTGGCATCTAAGGACTACGCAACCTATCCAAAGTATTCCAAGGATGTTAAAGATAAATCAAATTTAAAATAAATAACCACATTAATTATTTGAGTGGGTTCAGAAATCTATGACTCAGAACTGCAACTGGACTTTGGGGAAGGATTCTTTAATGTTTTTGAGTTGTCCATTCATTGATAAGAACTGGAAACCAAAGGGGCAACCTACCCACAGGTCTCAAAGTAGCATAAATGGTGCTATAAATGGCATTCTTACATACCTGCCTGTGGAACACTGCTGAAGTTACTCAAAGGTGATTTTCAGTCTGGAAAATATTGATAGAGGCATTTTCTAACCAGAGAATTCTACTTGGTTAAGTTAAAACACCCCTTGAAGTCATTAACTTCAGCAGAGGTTTATTTGAAGGCAGGAAGAGGGAGGAAGTTCATTTTTCAATATCTTTGGAAGGAAATAGTTCTGGTTTTCATCATAGGGGTGAAACATATGAATGATACTGTATCCCAATATTTTCTTGTATAAATGAAAAGGAGTGAAAAAGAATTTGAATGTTTAGATTTTGTCAAAATGAAACATTTCAATTGAGAACAAATGATTTATTTTGTTTACACTGAAAATGTTGACATTTTCAAGTTCTGTTTGTAATCCACTTGAAGACAAATGTCAAAATTGCCCAATGTCCTGTGAAATGGAACTCCTGCCCTCCTTCTCATTTGCTTGGAGAAATGAGATATTAAGTGTGAGAGGATGAATTAGTTTTCATGTCCGTTCCATCCTAGCTATCTACGTTCAAGAAAAGTTTCAGTTCCTTCCAGTCATGATGACAATTTTTGATTAGTTCCAGCTGCAGTGTTGACATCTCTCTACTGCAAACTGAAGAGACTGTCATTTCACCCATTAGCAGCAATTCAGTTGGGGTTGAGTTCAGCATGGCCACTTATAAACTAAACTAGTATTTCAAAACCAGTTACAAAAGCTCATACACTCTTTTGTCCTTCAGATGCCAATACAATGAAGGACTGTCCTTGATATTTTGTAAAGAAGCTTGGCCTTCTGGTCTTCCCTGAAATGAAGAAATTTCAAACAATTTCTTTCCTTTATTTCTTTTCAAATAGAAAATGTCTGCTCTGAACTCTCATTAGCTTTGAAGATTTTTACCCTACTATTGAGCTATTACAGAATTTGAGATTAGAAAGGAATGCAAACTACTTACCTTGGATTCACTTTGATTTTTCTCCACTTTTTTGCCTTTTAAAAATAACTTGGGACTTAGGATATTTTTGGCAAGGCTTCTGAGGGCTTGTCTGCCAGAAAAGAAAACAAAATTACTGATCTGGTGAGAAGCAGACGGATTATAAATGGTACCTGGCATGGAATAGATGTGAAAATAAAGAGCAGGAGAATGGATCCCTGGTTGCAGTCTTTCAGGAAAGTATTCAATTGAGCATGAGGATTACCAGAAAAAGGGTCCTCTATTATTTATATACGTAGTAAATGTTAAGGGTTTCAGGACATGAGGCATGAGTTTCACCTGCAGCTATGCTCATATGACTTCATACTACTGCACAATGAAGTTTCTGCCCTTTCCTGGTTGGAGAAAATTATTTCCCATTTTTTCCATGCCTGCTGATACTTGTGGCAGCTCCAAGGGTGAGCTCACACCATGATCACGCTCCCTGATCCTTCACATCACCTCCATGTTGACCAGCCCCTGGATCAGAGCAAGAGTCTGTGACCCTAAGAACCTCAGGAGCAGGGAAGGGAACACAAATGCCACCAAGAGAGTGCGTGGACACAGTTGGACCAAGACACATAGTGCTAAAAACTTTAGCTCATGCTCACAGGTGCCTTATGGGAACACTACAGACAAAGACCGTTATAGATAGAACCTCTATTTTCTTTCTTCTCATGTGTAATTCTCTTTGGGAAAGTGCTGAGATAATATCTTAACGAGCCACTTCCGTTCCTGGAAATAAACACAGCATTATAAGCATGGCAAATGATTTCAAGAATGTTCATCAACCTACAAAAAAGTGTTAATGGAGTGTTCAGTTTGAAGAACTTACTGAAATTCATAATTCTCTTGAATTGTTCTAGAAGTTATTTATTTTTCAAAAGGTTTGATGGTATGCTTGGCTAAAAATCTGTAAAAACTTTCAAGGATTCCTTCCATTCCTTATTTTCTAGCCCATGCCATGCTTTGGGTCTCTCTGTGTTGTCATGTCATACTGTTCTCATGATAATCTGCATTTTTCCAAGCGTGTTTAGTTTGTATGTACACAATGTGCCACACCTATGCAACTAGTGCCACGCACTGCTAACATATATTTTGTTCCCAGGAGTGGTTTTCATGTGGACATTATTGTTATCAGAGGCTTTACTGAGGATTTAAAATGTTGCTTTTTGTATCCATGCAGCATCCAACAGCGCTCTGGTCTTGAGTGCAGGTCTAGAACTTCTGGAGCATCAGGACCCAAGCTGTAGTACTCAAACCTTGAAAGAAGAGACTTTGATGGGTGGACACAAGGCATTTTAAGGCACCCTTCTGAATCTGAGCTGTCCTTACAGACTTAGATTTCTGTTGCAAAGTAACCTGAAGGTAGGCACTAAAAATTAACCTCTTGCACTCTGCTTGGGAAAGATGGGCTAACCTTAAACGTAGTCATCATACATCAGATCTAGCCTCTCTCTGTGTGTGGCTATTGTGACAGACTGCAAAGAAATAAAACTTCCTTCACCACAAAGATATCTATGATAAACATAATTCTAATGTTCTATTTGTTGACAGTTAAGGTCTTAATTCTGGTCTTACATTCATGGGTTTTGTATCAGTGAGGTTCCTTTTACCTCAATGGACTTCATCACTGGTTTCCTGACGTATCTGGGCATCATATACACTTCAATGAAATAAAGCACAGAGTAGCAGGAATAATTGAAAAGCTCCTTAGGCATTGGGATACCAGTGCCACCAAGGTCAAACTTTCCCTTTGCAAGCTGAACGTGCATATTTTACAGTGAGTCAGAGCTCAGGCATGAAAGAGCAGGACTGAGCAGAGGGGAGAGGCTGAAACATGAAGGACAGAAGAACGCAGTTTGTATGAGGCCATGAACAGAGCTGCTTTGCCTTATAGGAATATCAGGAGAGAACATTTCCCTGGACTGCCCAGTGCACACCTGTGACATTAAAGATAAACCTGTCCTCAGTTCTGGGTGCACATGACCCACCTCTGAGGCTTATTTTCTGCATGAACAAGAAGCTGTTCTGGGAAATTACTCAAGTACAAACAGAGTTTTGCTTTTCTCTCTTTTCCCTGATTTTGCCTAGCAAACACCAGAAACTCTGAAAATACAATGCCATAATACTGGCTGGAGGCTGCCTGGAGGTACAGGTGAGGAAATGCAAATACTGGCCTCCTGCCCACTGTAACATGGTCAATGGCCAGAAAGGCAGAGTCTGAAAGCCAGGTATTATCTTTTACTCTGATTTAGTCATTTTAATCCACTGTCCACCCTTCAGAGCAGGGGTCCTTTCTGGTTTGTTTGTTTGTTTGTTTTTATAAGCTAACTACAGAAATCCATGAATTGGATATGAGATGGAGTAAAAATAGTTATGCTAAAATCAACGAGTTATTCTTACTTGATGGGTGTCACCAGATCATCATGTGCTGTGCTAATTTCTCAGCTTGCGAATAGACATATTTGGACTGACAGTTGAAAGTGGGCTGCAGATTCCACTTAAAACATGTTTTTCATGCTGAGTAATGAGGGCAAAACACAAACCAATTCTGGCAGTTAAACTATGCACTTAAACCTTTCATAGTGTTGTCAAACACTATAATCCTTCAAAAATCTGAGTTTGAATAGCCTCAATATTTTATTTAATTAATTTTAAATCCTATAATTACCATAATTAAGACACTCCTTTTGGATCATGTTAGTGTGCTGCTCGAAGAGAGAGAAAGCTGTAGGCCATTTTCACTAAAGATTTTCCTGAATGCAGATGATACGTACAGCTCATTTTGAATTCTTCATGATGTCATTTAGGGTAACAATTTTTTAAATACATCAGGCAGCTTTAGCGTGGAAAGTCTGTGACATCATCCAAGGAAAGACTTACATGGAAAGGGCCTCATTATGTTCATACCTGATTTTTCTTGTTCTGGCAATATACCTAATATAGATGTTTCTGCACCTCATTTAGTAAAACAGAATACCTGGAAAGAAATAAAAGATTTTTTTGATGTTGTTAGACACACCTTGAGGACTGAAAATAAATGTTAAAGTAAGGTATGCATTGGTCACTGAGAAATAAGATGCAGCTTATTAGATTCATACAGGTAATTACTGATCTATAAAACTTGTAAATCAGTTTCAAGGTAAGCAAAGAAATCTGTGGGGGGAGAAAGAAGAAGAAGATTTAGGATGCTTTTATACTCACTCCTTTAGTCTCCGTCATCCACTGTACCAGTGTGGTACTGGAACTACGCAGATTCCCACCAAGCCAGAAGTGCCCAGTGCCATGGTGGTAGCATGGGGACAGGAACTCAGTGGGCAGCCTGGAGCAGCCCTGAAGTCTCCAGGTCTCCCTCTTATGGCCTAGTCCATGGTCCTGGGCTGGAAACATGAGCCCATTCCTCCTCCATAGGAGTATGTTGATACCCTCTGTCCAGAACAGACCAACAGGAAGCAGAAGCTCTGAACCTAGGGTCAGTTCAGAGCCAGACTGACTGGTCAAATCACCAACACATAAGGGCACTGCCAGACACAAACATTCAGAGTTGTGAATGTCAACAATCAGCCTGTTGTTTTTCAGGGTAGATGCTTAAAAGTAACCCTTCACACACACACATCTTGGCCACAAACTACTCTGAAAGAAGGATAATGTGTTGAAAAAGCATCAAAGAGAGGTTACACTCTACTGTATGGAGGAGTTTAAGTGAAAGGAATGGGGCAAGGCTGACTGAGGTGGCCTGTACAATATGATTTTCATAGGGACAGGTATTGCTATATCAACAGGTAGAAAATTAGGTTTATTTGTGGCTATGAGAACTTTGCATTTAGCAATATTAAAGGCCTCACAGCAAACAAATCAGTATCTCCGAGAGGGAATTCTGCTTCACACCTACTACTGCAATTCCCAGAACTGTCAAAAGCATCTCCGAGGACAGCCTGTGACACATGATGCTCATTTGTTCTAATAGCTGTATAGCTATAGCTAGCTACCCCTCACGTAAATTAACACCAATGAAAGTATAATAAAGTTATTGGTAGATTTAATTTAAATGGCTACAATGTATGAAGCAAGAATTTGATACAGTAAAATAAGTATTTTTATTTAGAAGATTCTACAGAAATAAAGGATGTTTATATGTTATGAAGAAGGTTATAGTCAAAATTACTAACCAAAGGCAGCATGTCAGGATAGTAGAAAAAAGGTTATTTAGCAACAAATGCCATTGAAAGCTTTAACTGGTATTCCTTCAGCATCTTGAAGAACTACAGGTGAGATGAGCTGTGATTTCAGCCCATCCTTTAGCTGGTGGGTTCCTAATTGAACATACCATTATTTTTTTTTCCTAGGTTGAAGATTTTTATTGAAGCCTAGATGAGTAAGGTGCCAAATCTCATGAAAGTCTTCCAGAATTAGGTGCCCACCTAAGTCTTAAAGTATAGTTAACACTTTGTGCCCTAAATACTTATTCTCAACCCCTAACTGTTGAACTGTACATTTTTATTTTGATTTTAGAAAGGTAAAAAAAATAGGGGGAAAAAAAAAAAAAAGTTAAGAAGTGGGTATTTAAATCCTTTCGAGAAATATCCATGGGACAACACTTTTCAAAGGCATTCAGTAAAATTAAGATACGGGTACCCAACAAGTAGGAAAGAGAAGGTTGTTAAGGCAAGGTGTCTTAGTCCTGTGGAGAAGAGTTTGCTACACTTCTCTCAAAACTCACAGGTTTTGGTCATCTTGAGCAACCAACCTTGGGCAATCTAACTCTTAGACTGAGACGTGCAGAACGGAATTATTGAGTTGAGCTTTAGAACTAATTGAAGATTTTTTTATCTTAATGTAGTGTAATGTAAAAATCAAGACCAAAGGGAGATGAATTTTCAGTTACCAGTTTGGCTCCTTTCACAGGTGAAACCAAATTCAGTCAATTAAAAAGACAATCAAGATTATCATCTGATGAAAACTGGCATAGTCTTGCTGATTTAAGTGAAGTTACCTTGATTCTCAACCAAATAACCCTCTGAACTGAAAAGGCTGAAAGATGTTTTCATTTATTCCAAAGTAGGATTTTTAAAACATTGAACCATTTCATTCACCTTTGATTTTGTCCAGAAAATTTATCTTTTGTCTTTGATTAAAATCCTATACTTCAGGGCATGTTTCCTACAATATATCCTATTTCTCAGGTGCTGGAGGCATGCCCTGGAGAGTATTATTCCTTACTTAGTGTGTGTCAGACTACATTTGACACAGTCCATTACACTGACACAAGATTTATCCTTCTGATAAAAAAGCACAATCTTCAGCTGGGCAAACAGACCTCAGACTAAAGTTAGATAGCTGTTCAGAATGAAAAATATCTGGCCATTAAAACACTGCTAGTATTTGCAAGCCCAGAGGTTGTGTTTGTGGTGCCTGTGCTCACATTTAGATACCATTTAAAAGACCAAAGAAAGGCAAATGATCGTATTAGCTCTATCTTCAGGCCAGTTATAGAGGTACTGATCACTTGCCATATCTTCTATAGACAACAGGAGCTTCACCCTGAAAATCAGATGCCCTAATTTAAGAGGAGTCTGTCTCCTTGGTTAAGAGATTACACTGTTGAAAGGAAGCTGTTGTTTGAAAAAAAATATTTCACCATGAAACTGTATAGCCTGAAAGAATTTAGACACATAACCTTCAGTTCCCAATTATAGATGAAATAACATGAATATAAACAACATTATCAATATCAACCTACAGAAGAGGTTAGAAATTTGATATTAAGCATAAACAATGAAATAGGGTTCTCCACAAATATTCCCAGAATGTTTAAAATTTCACTGAAAATGGAAATTAATGTATTTCTAAATTATATTCTATATTTATTATGTTTCTAAATTAAAAAAACAAACAAACAAACAAAAAAACAAAAAAACAGATCTACTGTCATATTCAAGTACAATAGTACCATTACACTAACACTTATGGGAGAGGTCAAAGCCAATAAAAGGACACATTTTGAACCATATGTTGCATGCCACTTGATTCCATGCAATTGCTCTCATTTGGTTACCCAGTTTGCAATTAGTTACCCAATGAGTTGCATGTATTTAAAGAACTGGGATTTTAGGGCAGACCTCAATCTGATTACTCAGAGCTGGGGATTCCATCTTTTTGCCATGTTCATTGCTTTCTGTTATAAGTTTGCTTCATGGTTTATTTTAATTTGCTGTTAAAAATATTCCTTAGTTCTATAGATTTCTCCTCTTCTGTTTTTGTTAACAAATAAGAAAGTCACTTAGCAACAATATCAATTCATGTAGTTTCTCAGAAATTGCAATTAGATCACTTCTGAATTTTATTTTTGACAATATCTTCCAAGCTTTTTGTTGTGACATAAACTTTTCACCCCTAGAATAATTTTTATGGTACTTTAAAAAAAAAAAAAAAAAAAAAAGAGAGAGAGAGAAAAAAAACCCACACCTTTTTTATATATCTTGCTTAAAGTGAAGATTTTGGAGCAAGATGTGGTATTCCACCAGAACTAGTCTCACTGAAACCATACAGGGAAGCCATCTCCCATCTCCTGTTCACCATCTTTGGATATTACCTCTTGATTCAGATTAACTTTACCCTCTAATCTCAATATTCATGCCTTGCTAGGACACAATCTCCTGTCCTGTATCTTGCATTCCAGTTCCTAGTTTTTATTTTGATTTTGTTTAAAGGTCTTTTGTAAGGGTCATTTTATCAAGTGATGCAGAGTAAGCCACCAGGCTACATTTCTCTGTCCTAGTTAATTTATTTTCCATTTTGTCAGACTTTGCATAATCCACAAATGTTTTCAACAATCATTCTATATCTATATTTACCCTGACAAAATGTTAAACCAAATAAAATTTTCTTCCAGCTTTAGAGATTCAATCTAGTCATTCTTCTTTTTCAAGTGACACTTTTTGTGACCTGTTAGTTCATAGTCCATTCAGTTTGTACGTTATCATATCTATAGGCTATTCGGTCTTTAATCAGACCATCATGTTTTACTAAATGAAATGCCTTTAAAAGTCAGAGTATACCAATCTTAACAGAGGTTGATCACACATAACACATTTAAACTTGACAAAACAGTACATCTCTCAAGACCTATTTCCACAAAACAGGGTTGACTAACATTGATTACACTCCTTTCCTTCATTCATTGATTGTATTTTACATCAGCATTTTCACTGTTTTCCCTGAGACTAACGCTGAGCTAAATATCCATCAGTGATCAAGATTTCCCACTTACCTTTTTAAAATATTGGCTCAAAATTAACATTTTTCACATTTTCTGAAATTTCAACAATATTCTGAGATTCATTACAAATGAATGCCTACAACTGAGTTTCTTCAGCCAAATCTTCAAAACCCTTTCAGTCAAAATTACTAAGAGAATCCATTCCTGTCTCTTCTATCCACTTGCAGTTGTGCAAAGTAATACATTTATTTGTGTTTTGAGTTTATATTTTTATGTCCCTGTTTCTTCTCCCATGTTTTTTTTGTGTGTGCCATCACTAAAAAACAATGAATCTGCATCTAGATGTGTTTGTGTATCCCTCAGAAACATGGGTGCTCATGTTATTTAGCACTTCCATACACTTCTCAAATACTAAAAATTATTGTCACCTAGGCAGAGAATGGGAGTGTACAATTAAACTGCTTATTATGTTTGAAGAGACTTTAGAGTCAAGGACTAATAATCTTATATAAGGATAATATTAAAATAAATGCCTGGGAAGAAAGCAAGATTTTCATTTTCATGGAAAAATGCAGTAGTTGTTTGGGTTTGGATTATAAAATGAGGGGGAAGTAGGACATTCAGAAGAAATTTCTTGTGAGGTTTGCCCATGAAAATTACTCCTTTTAGTTATTATACTCTATTTATTCTGGTTTAACAGAACTAGCATCTTGATTATCAGCTTTGCACACTATTTCATTTATCTAAAGGCTCAAGGCAATCACAGCCAAAGCTTATTCCATACAGTTCTTAATAACACCATATACCCAGTCTTTAGCTAATTCGGATGCATGAGGGACAATCTAAATTAGTCTGTAGTACTGACAAATATTCTGCATCAGTTTTGGGTGGTCTGAGTTTAGCTTCTTGAAACTGCTAATATCCCTTTGTGGTACATGCCACTGAGGCCGTGTAGCTGAGCTGGAGTGCGTAGGACCTGTGTAGATGACAGTATGCATGGTTCCTCACTGCATGTATAGAGGCCTCATTTACCTCCTTCAGGTATGGGAGGCTCCCTATAGGGCCCCCAAAATATGTGCAAGTTATTAAATTAAGCTTATTGTGGGCCTTTTGCCCCAGCTCTCCTGTTATCAGGTTTTTCAAAAGTTGTAATGGAAACAAGTAAATTGTCCAACACCAGGTACTTAAGGCAAGTCTGGCAGAGCAAATTGCAGCCCTGTGGCAGCTCTCAGGTAAGGTGGACCTTATAAACAGCTGATTCCCTTCCGAAGGATGATACTGCCGTTCTATTGCTCTTGCATACAGGAGACTCGCAGAATTTATGTGACCACTGCTACGTAATCTCCCTGCGACGAGACCTGCCAGAGTATATTAGCAGAGTCAGGTAGTAGGTGACTGTTCATGATTCCATCTCCCTCCTCACTTTCTCCCTCATGTCCCGTCACTCCTCATTATATTTTTTCATCATTTTCTCCTTTCTGTCTCTGTAGTTCTTTCTGACAGCCCAATTCAGCAGCTGCCAACTCTCCATGAGGCTGTCTTGGCCAGAGAACATTTGCTTTGTACTGAGGATTTTCTCTGCTGTGTTTAACGCCTAGCAGAAAGGAGAAACTGCCCTTTTTAAAAGTAGTGAAGCACTGACCAAACACAGCACTTAGGCACAACCCAAACCATAAGCAAATCAATAGGACTTCTCATTTGTTCACATACTTACAGTTAAGCATACTCCTTAATGCTTCCCTGGATGGGAGCCAAAAGACAGCAGTAAATTGAGTTGAGATCCCAGAAATTACATTCCTTTTACTGAGGCAAATTCAGCCTTTGTATTAGTAGATGACACATTGTCTAGTGCAGACAAAGACACATAATCAAGCCTCTTACAACTGAGGGTCTTTTATTTCCATTTCTGCAAGTATGGTACTTCGCCCTACAATTAAATAAAGGAAGAGAGAAATCCAAAAGAAGCAACGGCTTGGCACCTTTGCTGAAAAAAATTCTTTATAACTGAACATAGTGGCTGAGCCCTCAGGTTACATTACATCAAACAACGGCTCTTTAAAGAAAGATCTCAGCAGCATAAAGGTTTTAGCAATTAGAACAGAAGGGGAGAGACAAGGCAAAAATTTGGAGACAAACTGAGCTCTGATAACAAGTTAAAATAAGGAAATAATAAAATCCTAAGAAATAACAATTCTACTTTCTTCTTTACTGCGGTTGATAAGCACCTTCCAGGAGCATATTAGATAATGTGAACAAAACCCTTCATGAGTGCTTCAGCCTCATCCACATTCTCTCCTCGAGGAAGACACACATACACTTTAATGTTCAGTTTTAGCAAACTTTATAGATATACTGCCTCATATTCCCAGCAGAAAGAAAGGAATGACTTGGTGGTGGTGCCTGGTTGTCCCATGCATTGAGAAAACTCTGTGTGGGTGCTGCAGGTCTCAGTCTCTAGAATTGCCATGGCAATTCCAACCCTTTCTGACCCAGGCTGCCTGAATGGTGGTGATGCAGGATGCAGCGGGATGGCTGTTGACAGAGATTTCCAGCACCCCAGCCTGAGCTGAACTTGTAAAATATCTTCCCAGCTGGGACTCTAAAAGGCAGAAAAGGAGCAAATGCTTGGAAAGACCCAAGTGGTTCTGTATTTGTGTTAGAGAAAGTCAGCTAAAGACAGTGGCCTGAGGACAGATCTGAAAGTGATGTGACCCAAGGGCAATATCAGCCCTGGGTCAGTCAAATGAAGAAGTCCTATGAGGAAAAGCCACAATCTTCAGATAAAAATTTTCTTATTATACAATTTAAGATTTTATTTCAAAGGTTTTTTTGCAGGATCAGACCCTAAACAAAGAACACTGCAAGAAAAGAAACTTAGGGTTACAGATAGAAGTGTTCTCACAGATCTACTGGAAAAGTCTCAGAAGTTACTGTCCTTCAGCTTTGTTATTCCTCCCACATATGAGAGGTTTTTCTTAGGGATGTCCCTCCATGTTGCCCACAACTTTTATCTCATAATCAACACGTTAATGCATGCATCCTCTCACTAAATTCACTACCTCTCTTCCACAAGGAGATAATTTGCATTTTTTTTCTGAAAACCTTTTTCAGTTTTTGATAACTCTTTCCTTTAGACCAGCCTTCCAATTCTCTGCAATATTGACATTTCCTTTCAGAAATATTTTTTCGTTTCTTGCTGTTATTTTATACTCCTTTACCACAACTTACAGTCTTTATAATTTTATAGTTTCTCCCTTCTCAGCAATCTTTTAGCCATTGCTTCCAAACCTAGATATGCATCTCTGGTTGCTTTATCAAAATATTGACAAAAAGCTTTCCAAGAACCTGGCAGACATTCAGTTCATCCTGACACATTAATCTCTTGGCAGATGCCTACACAGTTAAAATCCCTTCTTCCTAGCAACTCCCGTATTTGGCATGACTCTGATAGATACTTTCCAAAGAGTCACCTGATCTTCTCATTTGTTATCTTTTTGTAAATCCTGATAAAGGCAAGCCACACCTTCCTCACTTCTACTTTTATCCCTATATATACATTGGCTCCAAAATCTTTTACGTGTATGTGTTGAGAGAAAGAGATGTACAAGGAAACACCTTCTTCCATATTTCCCTGTCTAATATTTCAGGAAAAGATAAATCCCTTAATGTACTACAAACATACAGATTATTGCAACTTATCTCTTATTTCAATACAGCAGGACTTCATCTTTGAATTTCTTGACTTCTTGATGCTCTAAATATTTTTCGTGCCTTAATCTCACTTTTTAGTGGATGTGAAGTAATATGTCAGGAGACATTGCTCAAGAAGAAATTTATTTTGAGCTATTTCCTATTCCATTTAATCAAAATTATTTGTAGTCTAGATTTTTTTTAATGTATTTTGTTTTCATATTAAGTGAAAAGTACTACTGAATAATAGCACTTTCCTGTGCATTGTGGAGAAATACCCAGAAAACATTTATGCGGTTACACACACAACTAATAGTATGGACTGTGCATTTTGCCCATATACAGCAACGTTTGAATGCATCTATCCTATCCTTCTCTGGGGCTAGCAAGTAAATCCATGCATTTCAGTACATTACATCTGTAATAGCTGACAGCAGTGTCTGACCAGAGGCACTCAAGAACTGGAGACTCTCATTCACTGCTTTTTCTACCATGTCCCTCTCTTGCCAAAAGCTGGGCCAGATCCTCAGCTGGACTCTGCACACGAGCCTCAGGTTCAGCATTTCAAAGCATGACAGAAATGCTTTAGGTCAGATGAGCCCTCTAAACAAAACTTTTTTCTTCTTCTTTGCTTTTTTATTTTTTTTCTTATAGCAGCCCATGTTGTGTAGAAATACATTAGATGATAGAGTCCTCTGTGGCTCAAATATAGGAATAGACTCAGCTTTGACCAAATCAATAGGAATGTTTTTAGCCACATATTCAAGTTCTGTAAAAACTTTACATACCACTTATTATCTTTTGCAGGATAATAACATTAAAGCCTTTAAAGAAGTGGTGCATCTTGTAATCTAATCCAAAATAAGTAGTCATGGACCAACCGAAAGTTGATCTCAGTGCTATAGGTGATCATAACAATGAGTTTCAGAACTGGGGATTAATTTAAAATCATTTTAAAAAGTAGTCATAATGGAAAAGGTTTTTCTGGCTAGAGAACTAAGAGCTTAGTCCTCTTGCCAGTTATCCTAAAGAGTGGAGAAAGGTTTTCTATTTAGCAAAAGGAAAAAGGTGTCTGAGGAGTAACAAACTGGCAAGGTGGGACAGAGAATATGCCCAGAGTTAGAGAGCAGAACCCAGTTAGCTTGTCCCAGGGTCAGAGAGTGGTCCCTGGACCATTTCACTCCTTACAAGCATGGTGGCCAGCACCCAGTGAAGCTTGTCCCTGTAAAATAACTCCTTGGCAGGAAAAGCAGAAGAGGCAAGCACAGCTCAATTCATCTAGTCTGTAACTACAGAAGACACCATCTGAATCTGCATCATGAAGCAGAGCCCTGAGGTGCTCCCACAGTCTCATATTACTTGCCTGGCCCCAGTGCCAAACGAAAGCAAACCAAATCTTAGATCATGGCCCATGAAAAAAACAAAACAAAATGAAACAAAACAAAACAATGGCTGCATGGAGTATCTTCTCCACTTCTAGGTCTTTTTATCTTGTACGTCTGCCTGTTGCTTTTGTGTTTTTTTTCCACTCCACCACTGCGAGTGATCTCTTTCCTCTGAAACAGCAGTTGCTGGCAGGGCTGAGACCTGCCCAGGTTCATCTCTTGTCCAGCTGCTTGAAGTGGGACCTCCTGCTGCTATCCAGTGCAAAGGCAGCTGAGCACACACGGCAGCTCTCACTTCGACCCGTGACTTGGTGCAGATTGCGAAATAACCTTGAAGAAGTCTTGCAAATGCTTTAGGCTCACTGAACCTCTAGGCCAATCCAAAACAGCTGTGGTCTTCTTCTGATGCCAGTTTTCCACTAGTGAATCCTACCAGCTAGTCTTAGACATGTTCTGTCTCAGTGATGGATGCAAAAAGGTGATCAAAAATATACTGATTTTATTTCAGTTCTTTATCCTTTCAGTATTCAGTAATAGACATTTTAATGTTCAAGTATATTCAGATTCTTCAAATACATTTATAATTAAGTTATTTAGGTTAAATAAGCTGAAGGAAAATAATGTAGATATGTCTGGTTTGGATTTGTAGTGGATAAACTATGGACCGTTAGAAACAGCTGTTATCCCTGTACAGTGAATCACCAGAAGGGCTGTAGGAAATGTGTTTCTTTCTGCATACAGGCTGATGACGTTAAAGTAAATATTAATAAGAGTTCATACTTTGTTAGAAGTACCATTCAGGTTCTTGTGGAGCTATGTGTTTTTAAACTGCCTGGTTCAAAAGGATGCTTTTCTCTATCTGGAGATCTTAAAACCTAAAAATACAACACAAACGCTTTTGTGGTTAGCCTACCATCATTATAACTGTAAAGAAGGACTGTCATACATACTATATATACTAAAAGCACTTGAATTTTCCTGTCTCATTCCACCATCATGCCTTGCCCAAATAAACCTGATGACACTATTGCAATCTCAGAAGGTACATGTACAGTATGAAATTCTTCATAAAAATTATTTTAAATTCCAGTCCAACAAATAGTTCCACAAATAGAGCTAAGCATTTGCTTCATTGATAGATCAGGTTTCCAATGAAGAACAGTTGTTTATATCTCATCATGAATGTCAGTTTCTGTTGTCAATAAATAAGTATCCCCTGAAAATCTTCCAAACTGCACTTGGATAGCAGAGTTATTTCACACATGCACCCAACTCTCAAATTAGGAAATTCACAAAGGTACATTATGTTTTCACTTGACAGCAAATAATATTGAAATACCTTGTCAAGATACCTCTCTACAAATGTCCTTGATTACTACTCAAATCCATAGGTAAAAAAATTTGTTTAAGTGGTTGGCCTGGCAACATAATTTGGCACTCTATATCTATTAACTTCTGTTTCTGCTTTTGCACAAACAAGATTTGCTGCAGATCACTGGTTCAAACAAGAAGTCTAAATGAAGTATCTCAAATTAAGTTTGAATTGATTTACACCGTAAACCAATGAACCAGCAAATTTTCTTGTGTGCGTTTCCATGTGCAGAACTAAAATACAGGAGATAGTGTCATCCTGGCAATTAAGGCCATCAGATGAGGAAGACCAATTTCCTCATTAGTTTTCCCTTATCATTTTGTAGGAGAAAGTGACAGCTGACATCTCTCCTTAATTTCTACTAAATTCATCCAGGTAAAAAACACTCAGTCTCACAAAATTGCCAAATAAAATAGGTACACAGGAAAAACAAAATCTATACTAGGGAAAGGACAATTTACAAATGTTTAGTCTGAGAAAAGTAAATGTAACAGTCGAATGGTTTTGGGGAGAAGCATGTTTCTGCTCACTCTTTTTAATGGCCTAATCAGTCTATTTTCAGTTCTGTCACTGAAAGGAGCAGAAGGAATTTAGCAGACAGAAATATATTGGGACATAGAGAGAACTATAAAAACTGAAAATGCTGATGTAGTGCTTTGAAGCCTTCTTTGATTCATAATAAAGAAAAACAGAGACAGGCAGCTGTTGAGATTTTACGCTGAGGAGAGCGTGTGCTTGTATGTAAGCACGTGTGTGTTTGCATGCGTGTTTCTTTCCTCACTAGAGATGACGAGCCATACCAGAATAGAGTACTTAATTGAAAAGATAACGAACGATGAAGCAGCTGTTAAGTATGGCACAAAAATTGCTCCAAGCAGTTAAGGCTGATCAGCAGGATGGAAATAGCTTTTTGACAAGCTTAGCATTCCTGTGACAATAATTAAGAATCAGGTTTCCACCAAAAGGCTTTATAGCCAGAAGGGGTTGTAAATCGATGGGCAACATTTTTATCTTGGAATGAAAATTAATTATTCAGTGTCAAACATGCTTTCTCACACTTAACTGCCTGTAATGTCTCCTTTATTCTCCATCTTAATTCAATTAATATACTATTGTTAACGGGGTGTTTGTCAGTAGTGATTTACTTTTGTAAAAAATTACCATAAGGAAATATGACAAAATTGAATGGTTCTTAAATTAAGCAATAGTTCAGATTTTTTTGGCAGAGGGTTGTTAGCTGTTAAGTGCTCTTTGACAAGGGTGTGTATATGAGCATTTTGTACTGCACCCTTTGAGCTTGCATAAGCACATAAAGGGATTGAATAATGCATGAAAAAGAAGTGTAGGATTTTCCAAAGTGCTCTATGTGGCCCTAACTTCTTTCTTCCATTTAAGCTAGCCAGAAAACCTCTTGAATTTAACTGGAGCAATTTTAAGACACCAAAGACTTTTGAAAATCTCCTGCTCATTGAGAAGAAATAAAAAATACTTTTCACTTTTTGACTATTGTACAAAAATGAAGGCATATATCACAAAGCTGTCATGACACTTACAGGAAAATGATGCATCTTTGGGAATTATTCAGATAGTTTTGACAAGCTCTACCATCTGAAAATGGGGCTGGAAATGTCCTCTTGGCAAGAAACATTAGACAACATAAGACTCCACAAGGGCAGCTCTTGTCTCACTATTGCCATTGGTATTTTCATCTTCACCAGTAACAGAGATGATAGAAAAGAATATAGTACTTAAATTAGTGTGTCATTTAATTCAGTACTCCAGTATTCTTCTACTAGCACACATATCTTCTGTGACCCTGCATCATGCATCTTGATTTTCTGCTGAATCTTTCTCTGTTTAAGCTAATACTTCATAAAATACCAGAAGCATGAGACTAAAACTTACTTTCTTGAAGGAATCCCATAATGTTTTCTCACTCAATGTAAGTTCATCATGCTACACTCTCTCTGAAGTACAGAATCATCCAGCAGTCTAACAGCAAGTTATTAGAAAGCAAGAGGTGCAATTCTTACAATTCTTTTTTGTTATTTCATGAGTGTTTCTGCAATAGCCAAGCACTACTTACAGAAGTACTGGTGAGTCACAAAATGATGTTTTCTCTACATATTAGGGAATTAATTGCTTTGTAAAACCTCTTAATATTACATCAGCTTGAGCTAATGTTGACTCCACTCACAGAATATGAAGCTACAGAGGACAAGCAGAGACCTGGATTCTTGCTCCTGCCTTGCTGCCTCCTAATATGTCTCTTCCAGGAGGAGATTACTCACTGGTCCAGCACAGGAATGAAGAGGTCCACATCCCTTCTCATTTCTGGAAGCTCGTTGATAAGCCTAGTACCAGCATTAGCCTCCGAGTTACTCCTCTTTACAATCAGGAGAATGCAGCTGATTCATGCTTTTAAAAGCCAAGTAATTCCATGGCAAACTGATACCATGGAAGCAGAGTTACATGTTCTGAGAATGCCACTGGTGAACTAAAATCCTTTTTTTCTTTCCATATTTCAAACAGTGAGTAGTTTCAACCACTTTAGGAAATGTAAAATGTTTTCTCCCTTTAAGCTCATTTACCTTATTTGCATGTCAACACGTATGTCTTCTCCAAGTAGAGATATCACTTGTAATTCAAGAGATGTTAAGTTCAGATAATCAAAGACAAATATATTCACAGTTCACATTTTGTCTACAAACACCTTATGGGGTAAGGATCACAGTGGTGTTGGAAGAAGTTTCTATGTTATATTTCTTTTTTTAATTTGAATAATCTTATGGTACAATTGCAATAATAATAATATTAATGCCAGCTGTCAATCCATGGATGTATCTTTCTATGCTGCCTAAATTTTGAACTTAAAAATCCTTTGTCCTTTCCTATCCTATTTTCCACTTCACTGACCACCAACATTTCTTCTACATTGACCATTCTAAACAATTAGCTGAGAAGCATTCCTCACAAATACCTGACCAGCACAACACCTTTACCCAATTAGGATATTGCTTCCTCTTCAATCAACATGACTTATTTTTGTAGGACTACCCAAAAGGAAGATGTCCTCCAAAAGAAGTGAGACTGCCAGAAGCTGGCCCTGAGATAATCCCCTTTTGCTAATCAGATGCTTCCTCCATTTTGAAGAGACATAGATTGGGAAAGAAGCAAGGAGAGCATGTGTGTTGACCATAGGTTTTAAAAAATAGGCAGAAATGTCAGGATTTGTCTTTATGCTTTGGTTGATAACAATCTTTAACTTCCTTTGCCACTTCATGAGCTTGTCAGTACTGCAGATTAATGGCTTCTGCACTGAGTCACTGGTTTTGTTCTCAGTGTCAGGCCAGAAAATGAAAGAGAAATAAACCACCCCCCAAAAAATCAGATAATTTCTGGTAGGAAAAAAGCCATAAACAAACATGTGATATTCAAAGAAAATGCATCTATTGTTACTCCAGGCTATTACTGCCTGCTACCATTCAGTCCAATTGGAGGTTGCAGAAGACTTGCACAAATCATATATTAGGACAATAGGTTTAATACAGAGCCAGAGCAGAATGTTTCTGGCATATTTTAATAGATATAATAATGTTGCATCACAAATCTGTCCTTGAGTTTTTCTTTCAAGGGAACTGCCCTGGAGTTAGTTGCAAAAAAATCAGTGGTCTGGAAATTATGTAATTTAAACGTGTTTACCCCAATGTTTGCCAGTGTTTGCAGCTGTCAAAGTGAGCAGAGCCTTGTCCTACTGAGGCCAATTCTCCTAAATTAAAAACTGCTTCTGTTCCATGCACCCACACACTTATTTAGCCTTTGTAGACCAAACCTGGGAATTTGGAAGATTTTATAAATACTTCCAAATAAAGAGAGGCAAAACTGTTCAGCAGAAGAGGTCTTTACAAAAAACAATTGTTTTAATTTAACCTTATTTTCAGGAATGTAGTGCAATTTTCAGTGGGGAAAAGTGGAAGCATTTAATTGTCTTTCACTATTACAATATATCAAAATTAATAACATAAAATACGAGTTTTAAAATAATTAAAACTAAATTCATAGGCTATAAACTTTAAATGGAACATTTCAGTGACTTCACTTGTTCTGTTGGTGTTCAACAGATTATTATGGATATGCAATTTTCTCAGTTTGGCTGGTTTAAAAGCTGAAAATTTTAAAAGAAAATCACATCAGAAATTCCAGATTTCCAACTGTTTTCAGTGAATCTGCACACAAGTTGGTAGAGTTAAACTGTGAGTTCCTACACTTCAGACTGATCTGTAAAAATATAGAATACAAGTTAATCTTTATCCCAGTTATGTAGAAAGTCAAAAAGTCTGTATTGAATTATTATTGTTACTGTTCTTTCACCAAAGGATTTTCCTCTTATGTTACATTTGTGCAACATGTGAAACTAGGAACACCATGTCCTAACTATGGAAATTTATTGTGATATTTATATTAAAATTACTATATATCACCTGTTCCTGCTTACTTTTTACAACGAAATTTCACCAGCAGAGACAAACGGTTGGTCTTTTGTGTATCGTGAAGCACAAGGGTGTTAATACATGAAAAATAACAGATTGAAGTGTAAAAAAATCACTGAATGCAATCAAATAGTACCTTGGTGGGGTGGGATGGAAGCAATGGAGATACATTTGTATTGTTTGGAGATACATTTTGTATTGCACAGGCTCAGCTCCTTGCTGGACTGATTTATGTGAAGTTCTATGGAGGTAGTCTTGTGATCTGGGTGTCTTCAAAATTGGAAAGATCTCCAAGTCTCTAAGACCAGAAGATACACTGAAGTGCTTGCGGTAGGAATTTATGAAGAGGCCACATTTAACTGTAAAAAAATAAAAAGAAGAGGATTAAAAAAAGATTTTTCACTCAACTGATGAAACAGAAATCCATAAATCAGGCTTTTCCATATGACAAAGTGATATGCAATATTCACTGTGGTTTCACACAGTTGGGTCAATAAAATTCCATTAACTATGGACAAACTGTCAAAGTGACCCGCTGCCCTCATTTCTGCAGGATGACTTGGCCTTAGCTGTCCATATTAATATGAATTTTAACCCTTTGATTTGCCATTTTAATTCTTTATCCATTAGTCTCACATTTCTGTATTATCAGCTAGTGCTATTGATTTTAAAGAATACATACAGTCAATTTGCACACATGGATTTGCAGAGGTCAGCAGAGGACACTAACATGATTTCTGCTACAAGTCCAGACGTTAGGCTTCTCAATTGTTTTTATTATCTTTCTTTCTGGCCAAGATTCTTTTAATGCAAGTGGAAGTAGTACTTAACCCAACTGAAGAATCACTGAGCGTCCTTGCAATCTGATTTTTTAAGGGCTCATTTGTTGGGGTTTTTTACAAGACAAGTGTAAACAGAGGCAGCGCAATCCCAGAAATATCCTTCTTCAGGCTGAGATTCTCCTATTGTGATTGCCAGACATCTCAGCTGTCTGCACTTTATTGGAAGGAGGCAACTGTTAATTAGTACATAGAAACAAGTGGAAGCAAAGCAGCAGTCTGAGTCTTAGCCCTTACAGACCTGCATGTGCTTTATGTTTAAAGCATTTCAAATAGCTCCAACAACAAAAAAGGGGGATTTTACCTGACTGAGATGACCTCTCCCATTTTTTTTCTTTTTTAATTAAAGAGAATCCAGGCAGTAGGGGTTGATTTTATATTTGACTGAAATACTGAGTTCTGTAGTTGCACTGTTCCTGGGAAGGATGTTTCCCAGCCAGAGTCTATGGCTGTTAAGAAACTTTCACCCTGATCTTTCTGCTTTTTTACCCTTTTGGTAAAAAACTCTAGTGTTCCTGGTACACAACCTTTCTGTCTAAAATCTTAGGAATGAGAGAGAGGAAATTTCTCTAATATTTAATATCTCAGGTTCTAGAGACCTCTCTGCCACTGAAAGGGAGTTTGTGGTTTTACATCTTTTTTGGTGTTACATCTTTTGTGGTGTCACCTGAGGCAGACTTTGCTATTGGGAAACTCCAGAGAACTCTCCTAAGGAGTGCCTACTACTAGTTTTTCTTCCTAGTTTTTTTTTCAGTGCTCATTTCCTCCTTGTTTTAGAGTTTCTGTTTGTGCTGCACCAGGACACACAATTCCTCAGTTACTAGCAGTGGCACATGTTATTTACAGATGTGAGGGACTTGCCTGGGGATTAGCCATCCAAGGACATGTGACTATTCACACTGCCCAGTCTTCCAGTCTACCTAACCACATTTTTGCCATGGTCCAGTTTCATCTACACATCACGCAAAGAAATAATATTTCTTTTGATTTCCTGCAGTTCTATCGCTATTCCCATTAAAAAAAAAAAAAAAAAAAAAAAGAGAGAAGAAAAAAAGAAAAAAAAAAAAAAACACAGCAAAAAGCTACCACTGAGCAGAAGATCAGTCTTCTCTGATCTGTCAATATTCCAGCTACTGCCATATTTAAAGTGTCCTGCTCATTATGACAATGGAGTCTGGAGTGGCACTTAGTGGCACAATGCCACTTAGATGATGAGTTTCTGAGGCGCCCCAGGAACAAGACAGAGACTCTCAAATGAGCTTCTGCTCCATTCATAAATGATCCACACCAGACTTCAGGAGAAGCAAACCAGATAGAGCTGTGCTCCCGCTCTGTGTCTGGTTGCAGAGCTCATCATTTGTTGTTAGAAAAAAGAAGAAATAATTTTCATTTCGCTACTATGTCTTGAAACATGAGTAACAAGCTGGAGAGTTGGGAGGGGAATAACCTAATGAAATTTAACAAGGGAAAGTGTAGAGTCCTGCATCTGGGCAGGAACAACCCCAGGTTCCAGTATAGGTTGGGAAATTACATATTAGAGAGCAGCGTAGGGGAAAGGGACCTGGGGGTCTTGATGGACAACAGGATGACCATGAGCCAGCACTGTGCCCTTGTGGCCAGGAAGGCCAATGGCATCCTGGGGTGTATTACAAGGGGGGTGGTTAGTAGATCGAGAGAGGTTCTCCTCCCCCTCTACTCCACCCTAGTGAGACCACATCTGGAATATTGTGTCCAGTTCTGGGTCCCTCAGTTCCAGAAGGACAGGGAACTGCTGGAGAGGGTCCAGTGTAGGGCAACAAAGATGATTAAGGGAGTGGAGCATCTCCCTTATGAAGAAAGGCTGAGGGAGCTGGGTCTCTTTAGTTTGGAGGAGACTGAGGGGTGACCTTATTCATGTTTATAAATATATAAAGGGTGAGTGCCACGAGGACGGAGCCAGGCTCTTCTCGGTGACAAACAATGATAGGACAAGGAGTAATGGGATCAAGCTGGAACACAAGAGGTTCCACTTAAATTTGAGAAAAAACTTCTTCTCAGTGAGGGTGACAGAACACTGGAACAGGCTGCCCAGGGGGGTTGTGGAGTCTCCTTCTCTGGAGACATTCAAAACCCGCCTGGACATGTTCCTGTGCGACCTCACCTAGGCATTCCTGCTCCAGCAGGGGGATTGGACTAGATGATCTTTTGAGGTCCCTTCCAATCCCAAACATACTGTGATACTGTGATAACACAGCACCACTCCAAATAGCACTTAAATTTCATTTTGGATCAGCAATCTGTGATGTTTCTGTCTTTCTTGGAATTTCTATCACAAACATATCCCTCTTGTCTATGTTACAAACCTTACAGTATGGATTTATCTGGCATCTGCCGCTTCTTGTAATAAAATAGTAACTAAGTCTTCTCTGTAGGGGGAATAGAGTTTTTACTTAAATGGAAAATGAACTTTTATTGTACTTCAGAAAGTATAAAGACCAGATATTCACTGTGGGGTGAATGAGCAACCTCAGTGGAGCTAAAACAATTAATATTCACTAACAACTCCTGCCAAAAATCCAAAGCAAAAAGAAGCCCAACTTGCTTTTCCTTGAGCAGCCCTTTTGTGGGTTTTTGCAAGTAATATAAAGGTTGGACAGGAAGAAATAGAATAAATAGATAACACTGTTCTGGGACTTGTCTTAAAAACACTTCTATATGTGCCTAGATTTTCACATGTAGGTTTCACACCCTTTGAGGTCTCTTGAGCTATTGATATGCATAAATTAAGATCATAGAGATGTATTTGCAAGAAAATGCAGTTTCTTAAGAACAAATAATCTTTTCTGCATCAGTAGGAAAGCGACTGATAGCCCTCCAGTGTGCTTTAGATTTCGTACTCCGTTTGTAACAAGAGCTCCATAACACTCCCCATTACAACGCAAACAACAACACAATCATTTAGTTCTGCAATCTGGGAGGGACAATGGCTATTTCAACATTCCCAAGGGGGTTTCAAATGACTTATTGATCAATTGATTAATAAATGTCAGCAGTCAGAGGAGACCGGAGCTCTGCTGCAAAAAATAGCTGTCAGAAGAGCCCATAAGTGCATGAACTATTAGGAGTGAAAAAATTAATCTGACAGAAGAATAGAGCAGTGATTGTTTTACATTAAATGTGAGAGAATGCATGATCTGTGTTTCCAAAACTTGTCAGATATAATAATAGGAAATAGAAGCTTCATTTCTGGAATAAAGATGTTTATACACACATTTTGATAGGCCACATATGAAAGTTTGGAATTGATTAACTTTTCATAAAATAGCTGCTTTGAGATATTTCTACTGAAAGTTAGGAACTGATGTTCTAATCATGCTTAAGAATTATTTTGTTTTTAACAAATAAAGCTGAATACTTTTTCCTAGTTAACTTTTAAGTTGTTATTTTTGACACAAGTAAAGATAAATTTAATCTGTACATTTTTGTGTGTGTGATTGGTGGTGCTTTCTCCTAAAGATTTCATTTAAATGAAGTTGTGATGTGGAATATGCACTCCTGAAATACTTGCTGCTGTTTATTATTAGCTTTCATTTTAAGATAAGGGGCATCATTATTGTATTTAAGATTCATTTGACAGGAGGCATTCACATGTGTTGGAAATGTTGTCTTTGTAGCACTAGTGCAGTAAGGGGATAAACGAGGGACTGGGAGGCAGATGCTTATCTATATGAAAAATTCTTGCTCACCTGAGCTGCTTGAAGATAGACAACTGAGCTATAAAAGTAAGTAAATCTATGCAAGCCCTCTATTTTCAGCAAAGTGTTTGTATGTGTGATGATTGCTCACCTGAATTTGTCAGATTGTTCTTATAGAGACCTTAAAAATTAATCTCCCACTAATCTCATGCATTGGGGCTTCATTTGGAGGCTCAGACATGACAGTTCTCTTCATCCCCTTCCTACACAGGGACCTACATTCTCAGTAGATCTGATGGACAGACACAATGTGATGAGAGGTTTTACTGACTCCTAGCACAAGTGGGGGAACCAAAACGGATTAAATTATTTGTTCAGAGTCATACACAAAAGCTGTAAATTGGGATGTGAGCTGATTCTCCCCAGTTGCCAGTCACCTCATGTGACAAAATCTTGCCACTGTTGTCACATCAGCTGTGCTGATAAATCTTCTGTTTCATTTGTAAAAAGACTTAACCATTGCCATGTTTGAACTAGCAGAAACAAGATCTCTCTAATAACCTCCTAGATGCCTTGCAAGTACATAACCAAGATTCTAATTACAGTCATGACAAGAAAAAGAGATATTTTTTTAATGTTGCAGACTGAATGAAGCACCACAGAATTCCCTGTTTAACTTATTAGCTAATTTATTTCTTCATCTGGCTTCATTAATTAAGAGCACATATACACATAAAGGAGTAAAGGAATTGTGTACCAACCTTTGTTTAAATACTTTGGTATATCTGAAATCTAGGCAGCATGTCCCAGACCCCATACTCACATAACATTAACAGTTTTCTTCTATGTTGTAGAGTAGTTTGTGTATTTTACTTAATTTGGTTCTGTTATTTCAAGACCTTCTTGGAGATGGCCCTTAAAATGTCATTGGTTCCAAAGCAGATAAACTGGTGTTTGGAGACAAGATGAACATCATCTTGGCTGCAGACTAATTTGTTTTTCTTTCATTGTTTGGTTTGTAAAAGACATTAAGGAAAAAAAAAAACAAAAAACAAAAAACAAAAACTTTTTAATCAGCCTGGTATAAGGTGAACAGATGTTCTGGTTTGATCACAGTGTCTTTTATATAAAATTATCTCATTGATACTGTTTTAAGCAGAGCGTCCAGGAAGCTGAAATAAAGCTTCTGATTAAAAAAAAAAAAAAATGCAGCCTCTGTTCATTTGCATGCACACAATTATTTTGCAAGTAACACCACTGTGCTCTGTCACATTAATTTCCACCTCTCAACAGGAAGGAAAATGAATAATTATTGCTACTCTAAACAAATTCCAGGAGGAACAGAGGGAGGAGAAAACATTATAGCACAGGCAGTGCTATTTCATGGCTAGATACATGCTTATAGTCTACCTAAGCTACAAAAAATAGTAAATTATATAATTCATGATGACCTAAACTTTTCTTACTTGCAATTCTGTTGTTTTGAATCAAAATTTTTTAATTAACCAATAATCTACACAAAAATTCAGAATATTTCAGTTGAACTGTTTCCTGCACAATTTATAAACATTTAATTTTTATTTCACCTTTTTTGTATAAACTGAAATTTCAAAAGCTAAATTTACAGTGATTTTGTTTTTAAAACAACAGACAATTATAGCATTTTAATTCTCTTCTATCTGACCTCCTCCTCCCACCACCCCAAAAGAAAGAAAATCTAAATCAGGAGAGATAGTTCCTGTTATACTGACTTGTATTTTTTAACTAACAAATATGGTTCCTCAGAAGTTGTATGGAGCTGGTCTGGGTTCACAGCTAAGGATCTTGGGATGGCAGCAAGCCTCAGAATCATTTGATTCCTCTCTTTCAACAACCTGAATGCATTTATTTGAAATATTACTTTATACTGCTCATGTTCCAGGCAAAACTTCTTCATGAGAGCACCACTCTTCAAGAGCCACAAATTGGCCCCTGCTGATCTGTTTGGATGAGAACCTGCTCCCGGCTCAAGCCTATCTGCAGCTGAAAGAATAACATATAACAAGAAGCAGCTAAATATAGTGTGAAGCCTTTTTCATTATTATTATTTAAATATGTATAAAGAATAGAAAAAAATCACTAATGTCTTTTCCTATATTGAGGAAGAGTTTATGATAATCATTTTGCTTATTGCATGGCATCAAAATGAGCTGCATATATCACTACAAAAGCTGATTATTTTTGCATTATCATTATTATTAATGAGGTCACTTAACAATCTGGACATGTGTGTCTGTGATAGGCTGTGTACAAAAACCTATCCCCAATCCACAAGCCAAAAAACAATCATGTCTAACACTCTTCCCTTTCAAATATATATAAAACAAAGCTGCATTATCTGTGGAGGCAACTTTGTGAGATGAAATACTGTATTATGAATCCTCCAGTGGGATAGATCAGCACAGCGCCAGGGAAACAGTTCACACAAATCAGTATTGACATCCAAACAGAGGGCAGAGTGGTGATGTTGGGATTTCTGAAGTCAAACTGCATATTTTAACAACAGAGCTGATCAAATAGTTCAGCGTGAACAATGCTCATTGTGAGCATTAGAGCATTGTCCAAAATATCTTCTAAGATAAAGAATTTCAGTGCAAAATCTGAACCCTGAAAATATTATGATTAGGAGTAAAGGTCTGATACCGCTGCCCTACTTTTTTGTCCTTTGGACTGTTAACTTAACCCATATATTCCAGTATTCATAGCTAGAATTGTCCAGGAGGCATGTATCATTGCTGCTTCATGAATAAATTTTAGAACAGGAAGATAATGCATTAAGAACTGCATATTCTCAAATTAAGATTTCACTATTTGTACACTTTAGAGGAAGATTGTTTTCTATATTTCAGTTTTCCCAGTTCACTTTCCCAGTTTAGTTACTGGGAAATTGAGAGCAGGTTTTCTCACATGTTCTCTGCTTGTTTATGAGGACTCAACGAATGCTAAAGTTTATAAAATGCCATGATTTGGCAACATTATCATAAATACCTGGTCACAGTCCAAACATTATCAATTAATAAATTGATCTGGAAAAAAAATACCTGAGCAAGCCAAAACGCTCATCTTTTTCTTTTTTTTTTAAGTTGTTCTTTTAGAAGTAAAACCTAATTATGTTTTCTTATTTAACTATAGCTATTTCTAAAGAAAAAAAAGCCCTTTAACTGTCTATCATCCAGCAAACTCTCAGTCCTTTGTAAAGTCTTCTCAGGAGCTATAGTGTTTAAAATTATGAGAAAACTTTTCAAGTCAGAAATAAGTAACACTACACATATTCATGTATTCAGAGTATTTCTCTTTCTTTGAAAACTGTGCAAGGATTATTGGTTTTTTATATAAAGTATTTGTCTATAAAAATGTTATATAATTAGTTATATCCAAATATGTAGATAAGTTTATTGAAGGCAGGAGCTGGGGATACCACTTATGGTTAATGTCACTTATTCCAAGACTTTATTTCCTTACAGCTTGAACAGGTTTCAGTGCCTAAAGCCAAGATTTTCCGTGTCAGATGTCATCAGAGGCCTGAAAATTTTAAGGAAAATAATGAACCAAAGCAGTTCAGATATCTCTGAGAAGGAGGCTAAGAGAAAATACATATCAGCAAAATGAGCATCTGTCCTTCTTTGATAAATTTGTGTGACCTTTTCTTTGAGAGGTCTAACACCTGTTTTGGAGCACTATAATGAGATATGGAACATGGCTGTGTATGTACTGAAGTTCTTTTTTTCAAAATATCAGAATTTGTTCATGTTATTATGAGAAGATTTTAAACAATTAAAACTAAATAATGCTCTAATGACAGTCATTCATATACTTTTAGTGGAAAGAGAATGCTAAACAAAAACATTCTGCATCAAAATGTTTCATCCCTGCTGCTAAAGGAAATTCCATAACACAGATCATAGATGCAAGAAATTCTACACTGAAATGAATCAGACTCTTGGCTGCAGCTCATCTATTGGAGGGTGCCCCTAAGACATCGCCCCTCCAGGCCTGAAAAACGTTCTCCTTTTTGACGTTGAAGTTACTGGCAGTCGTTTTTTACCCATTTTTTCTTGTACTGAAGCTGTTTTTCAGCTGTTCCTCTGCCCCTCTTTGGCTGTGTTTGCTCAGAAGAGGCATGTCCTCTTTCAACCTTTGTTTCATGATGGGAAATAAGCCAAATGCCTCTCCCATTATGACCCCCTCTGTGAACATGATCCAGAGCAACAGGAGTAACTGTGCACAATAAGCCAGATGAAAACAACTCTGTAGACATGTTGTAAAACTTCCTTGTTTCTGCTTAGAAACACCTTTCCTGAGGTCACATTTGTCCTTTCCTTAGCCCATCATATCACTTGTTTTTAGGTGACTCTCTAATCAGCTAATGGAGAAAAATCTTCTTCCTTGTCTTCTATTTTCAGTGGGTAAGTACCTGTCTGGTAGAGAAATCAGCTTCATAAACCCCTAAGACTACATAATATTTACTATTATATTTAATCTCATTTTTATTTCTACAGTTCTTATTGCTATTCCACTCATCCTTCAGTTTTGATAAGAACTCACAATGTTTTGTTACAAGCAACTTTAATTTAGTATCAGCAAAGTTAATTAGGCTGTTTTAATTAATTAAAAATCTAGACAACCATTTTAAGATCATGCTTTGAGGAAGGTTATGGCCTAAATAAGGCTGTCAGTAATCAGCTTAGCTCTAGCAAGGTTTTCTCAACTTACTTTTTTTTGTTCTAGTGCCAGCTGCCTCCAATTTGCATAGTTTTGTGCATAAACATTGTATTAGTCTAACTAAATAAGACCTACTGCATTAATCTTGTCTAAAAATGAAATTGCTAGGTAATCTAGGCAACTAATCTCCCTGTAAACTCATGTTGTATTTAAATCGCCTTCCATTTGGCTTCCCATTTCTGCAGTTCTTTAAAATGCATTCCAAAGTCTGTACACTGTTGACATCACACAAAAATTGACCTTTTTTACTTATGTTTGTGCATTTCTATTTATCTCATTTAATATATTCAGTTACTGTCCTTCTTAGTGGACCTGTAATTGAATATTCCAGTCCCTTCTATATTCAGAAACAGAGATTATTCTCCTTCTACATGGTTCTATTCACTGACTTTTTCTAATCTCAAATAAAAGAATTTCCACATCTCTTCCTCCATTCTAGTTGTCCATTAACCTCTCCCTTGTGGTCAGCATTATCTTTATTTAAATCTGAGAAAGGATATTAATCTACTTCTCAGAAGAAACTTGGCAAAAAAGTTATTGATGTCTGTAAGAAAATTTGGAAAAGAATATGTTCAATTCTGAAAGAAGTCGATCTGGCTTATTATTGCACACTGAAGCCATGTAAAAATGTTTAGTTTTTCAGAGCTTTCCAAGTGAAACTAGAGACTTTCAACTGAAAACCATATTTGGGAGATTTATGTGAGTCCAAAAGTCCAAAACAGAGCTTGAGAAACAACAGAGGAAGTTGAAAAGAAAGAGAACTAGCATCAGGTTGGTCTGGATGTCATCAGTTTTGATTTTGGCCTTATGTTTACTACCCACATCCAAAACCATCAACATTTGAAAACATTTTTCAACCCAGATTGGTGGAGCATCTGTTCCTTAGTAGGTGTAATTTCCATCACCTTCAGCCAAGATCCTCTTCATCTCTGATTGCTCAATCACCAGTCCTGGTCTTGGACCAAAATGCTTAAGCCACAGTCTTGTTGGTTCTCCAGATAATGATGAATTGACCATTCCCTTCACTTTGCGAATGGTACAGGTGCAGTTTCTTGTACCACCCTTAACACTGCACTGTAAGCTAACTGCTGGTATCACCAGTGACTCTTATATTACTCTTCATTGTGAGCTCTCCAGTGTTTTTGCACAAGTCTCTATGGAAAGAAAACAATCCCTTTCCACTACTCTGAGTCACAGCTGAAGGACCTTGAGCTGGATCTGCAGGAGGATCAGCAGTCGCAAATGGGTATAGCAAATGCTGATGAAAGACTTGAGCCTCTCCCCTACACTTAGGTGTCTATCTGTAGTCAGGATTGAAAGCCAGAGAAACCAGACCGTAAACTCATTCTGATTAAAATATTGTTTATTCATGTGCAAATACACTGAAACTGAGAGCACGTACCCAAGCTGTGGAATGGACCATTTTAAAAACTTACTGACCTGAATTTGTATACTGGTGCCCAGATGTCCACCCCAGTGCATGCTTAAATTTATTGGCATTTGCTAAATACAGCGAACATAGGACCACTACCTTTTAATTTATAGATTTACTAAGGTTAGGATCTACAGAATACTTTACATGCACGATCTACTGTGACAGGTTATCTGAGCAACGTTTTGCCCTCTTGTTTATCTTGTTATAACAGAAACTTTAATTCCTTAGTTTCTAAATCCCCTAAGGGTAAAATAATAATAATAATAATAATAATAATAATAATAATAATAATAATTCCCCTATCATCAAAACTATTCACATATGTTTGAGGGCCATGAAACACATGCCCTGTACTTCAGAGAGCCAGGAGGAGACACCCATTGCCACCACACGATGCAGCTGAGCTGAGGCTCTGCTGTGTCCCATGGCAGTCTCATCAGTGAGACTAGTTATCTGGCAACATCTTGCTAGCACTACCCACTGGTCATGTTGGGCCTCTGTATGCACCAGCAGGAATAAAATTTCAACCTCCTCAGCCCTCATGCAGAAAATTTTCCACAATGATGTGGAGACCTGGAGGGCAGAAGAAAAGTTGGTGGCCTCCCAAGCTGATTTTGTCTGAGTCACATAATATATTCTGACACAGAAGTTGTTGCAAACTGTTTGCATGTCACATGCAGTTTGAGCCACAACCTGTTTGCCCTGATGTGATTTATTGGCAAAATTGTCAGTTATCACTTCTGTCAGCAATAACAATGTAAGACAGACAAGTCTTCAATAACACATATCAATCATCTACCACTTCAATAAGGCCATCTACAAAGCAATACTGCTAAGTGCCCTATACAGCTGAATTGACAAAGGAAGATACCATAGTGATTTGGTACAAATGCACAAGGAATCCTTTGGTAAGTAACCAGCATGAACATCTGCTGAAGTATCCCAAAAGCATGGCTGCCTGTAACCCATCATTTTGTTTGAGGAGGGTGGTTTGTACTCTAGAACAGCCTTCATACCTTGGGAAAACTAGAAAGTTTCTCAGTTTCTCAGCCATATATATGAAATTAAAATCTGGTTTGCTAGGATTGCCTTGGAGTCTCAGCCTCTAAAAGCAGACACACTTAAATCATTGGAGGGCTAAGTTGCAAGCTAAGGTCACACTGGTTTTATATTTGTGGCTGAAGTACACAGGTATCTTCAGAGTACAAGTCAAAATACAACTGACTAAAGGGACCACCGAGACTATTATGAAATATCGTGGGAAGAAACAGCCCCAGCATATCAGCCACCTAATCAATACCAGTGTTATACCTGTACATATCACTGAAAATTGTTTTAAGGAAGGTGGATATGGATGACAGTAGCCGGGCACATATTTTACAGAAAGACTCTGGAGTCCAAAAGAGATTCAGTTTCCCTGATGTTTGTAGTCACGTCCTTTGCCATCAGAGTTGCAAAATGCATTCAGGAAATTTGAAATATATGTCACAAAAGGAAGGAAACTGCGACTGGGGAAACAGTTTGGAGATGAGAACATTTATTACAATTAACCAGCTCAGACTAAAAACTTTGGAGACCATAACAGTGGGAATCCTGAAAGAATTAATTACATTTCCATAAAAATAATATACAACAGATCTAATCTATAACAAAATATTTAGAAATGTGGTGTACCTGTTCTGAGGAATGGTATAAACATGCTCTTCCTAGATAACCTCCCACTTAATACCCTGCAGAGGATTCACTTGGTAAACACTTCCTTTTAAGTATTAGTTTGTGATGAAAGACTCACACATGGAAGACAAGTGATTTCTAATTCTGAAAGTATTCGAAGTATCTGAAGTTTTTTGTGAAGATACAATAATAACAGTCCATAAGAAACACATCAACATTTGTGACTAATCAGCAAATTCAACTGGTGCATAAATTGACAAGAAATGTCATCAATGTAAATTAACGTTTTCAAGCCATTAGAAAAGAGCACCAGCTTCATGTTACAACTGAAAGAATGGCTCAGTTTTGGAAAGTCATTCACTATCATGCTATAGACAATGACCCCTGTCAAAAGATTTAACAAAGTTCACAGGTCAATGCAGTGGGAGGATCTCTGCTGTCCTGACTCTTAGTAATAGTGTAATCATGCGGAAAAATTTTAAGTGTTGATAATTTAGTGAATGAAATTCATGCCTTTTGACCCTGAATGAAGAGACAAGAGAGATTCATCTTGTCTTCAATTAAGTTTAAAGCTATTTTTAAACACCTTATCTGAGCCAAGCATCACAGGATCCTAGTATTTTAATGCAGTTTTCAAGCTGTATCATAAAATAAATCTGCAGATACTGGGTGTTGGGAAAACTTTTTCACACAACAACCATGAAATCCCGATCCTGCTGAAGTCAATGGGAGTGCTGCCATTTCTTCAACAGGGTCTGGATTTCAGCCATGTTTAAAGTTTCTGAGCACTGTCTTGGCTATGCTACCCACATGCTGTTCCCAATGGGTTCACTGGCAAAAAACAAAACAAAACAAAACCAACCAAACAAAAAAACCCTACATAAATGCTAAATGTTGCAGCTGCAAAAGGCACAATATCACAATCTGTCTTCAGTTATGAAATTTCTAAGATGCAAAAACCATTTCATTAGGTTAAATTAATCAATAAATGGCACACAACCTATCAGCACTGAAAGCATTGTCAGCTTGTGTTTAGATGCTACATGAGGGTTTGATAGCTCCCTAAATGTAAGGAGCCACATGGGTTCATAGTGTGTCTGCTCATAGTGTGTCTGCACATAGCAGAAAACTACAAAGCTAATTCACTCTGTGAACTGCATAGATCAGAATCAGACCCAGAAATTTCCACTCTAAAAATCTGGGATAAAGACACCCTGAACCCAGAAAGTACCTATCTGAAGTTTCAGTAAAGACCTTATAGTTAATATTGTCCATACACCTTATTTTCTTTCTGTAGTGAAATGAAGGGGCTATGCTCTATGTATGCAAAGCCATAGCCAAGACTTCTGTAGATGTCAGACTGCTTTGCTCTATGGGTCACAGCTGCAAGGGGCAGTGCTGTGTCCCTGAAGCACCATATCCAGGGTCATAGTGAGGAGGCAACACAAGTGAATAATGTCCCCGTCTTGCTGCCTTTGAGCCTGCAAACAAAAGGAGACAACTAGTAGGCAACAGGAACCAGAATATCTCTCTAAATTTTTTCCCATAGCTTAGATAAACTTCAGCCAGCAACAATTACTTTTGTGGTTGAGCTTGTGTGACTCTTAGGGGTGTTTTCACTCTACTAGCATTTCTAGGCTAAATGGTTTGTTCAGCCACAGCTGCATGTGCAGAAAAGGAGCTCTGCCTGTCCAGTGATTTTGTGTACCTGTAGAGCAAATTATTTTTAATGTAGTCAAAGTCTTACTCATGTGCTCATTTTAAATACCTCTCCAAATTCAGTGGAACCATATATCTATGCAAAATTAAATACTAATGTCAAGTGTTTGCTGAACAGAGCCTAAAGGTAAAAGAAAAGCTTATGCTAGAAATAGCTGTGACATAAATTCTTTATATTTTGCCTTTAGCTAGAGAAGCGCATCTCTATTATCATTATTTTTTCATCTTTAGATCAAGCCACTGAAGACTTAGTACAGCATACCTATTAATCATATTATTACACTGATCTGCGGTTCTGAGTATGGCCTAGGTTTCCCTGCTAGAAGTCACAGCCCTTCAGCTACCATTGACCTTCCAGCCATCACACACAGTACACCAGCAGTCTGTCTGTCCTGCCTATCATCACCCAGTGTGTCACCAGGTGCAGCAAGCCTCCTACCCACTGATATTGGAGAATGATGAGGTCTAACTCATACTATTATTTCCCTGAGACAAGCAAGCATCTCTGAGCCAAAGCCCACATGTTAGCTGTTAGCTCAGGCTGCTTATAAATAACATGTTAATAGCTGTAAAGTTTTTCCTGGGCTAGGCGTTCTGCTTTCCTCTTTGATAGAAGCATGTTTTTGTTTGGGGAGGGTTCCTGAAGTACATGTTGGGATCTACAGGCTGAGCCAAACTAAATCAAGCTTGCGACATGTGCGTGTGTGTCTGTGAGCAACAGGCAGCAGCAGTTTGAAGCTCCAGTCTGGCACACCCTTTTCAGATCATTTCCCCCTTGAAGTCTGACTTCTCTTTGTATCCTGTCTTCTTTCTTGCATGAAAAAAAAACCTCTTCCTGACTCAATTTCCTACAGGGGAAATTAATTAAAAGTGGCTGTTGGTTCCCCTTGAGTGTGTCTAACATGAAGGAAACTCTGAATGTGAGGTTGAAGACCAAAAAGGCCAGAATTCCAAAGGATTCTTGATACCCCAGGTTTTAAGAGTACTAACACAGACACATCCAATCTTGCCCCGTAAAAACGGAAGGGGTTGCATTGGAACACTCCATACTCAGCTCCCCAAAGCACATCTGGAGAGGGTACTGTGTGCTCTGCAGCGGTGTCCTGAGTACAACTGGGGGTCACAGCTGGAGTCTATGTCCTTCACCACTTCCCCAAGCAAGGTACCAGTGTAGCAGGTCAAGGAGCTTTGAGCAGCATCCCTGGCTGTGAGAAAGTCATTGCCTTCAGGCAGCGTGGGGCTGACCCATGTGGCTGTACACATCCCAGCAAAGGCACCTGTGGAATCGTTTGCAAAACCTTTGCCAGCACAGATTTTCTGAGAGCACAGAGTGGGCTGCAGCAAACACAACATGCAAGAATTAGCCCCTGAAAACTTATGGATGTGTATCTTCTTCACCAAGGTTTCCCAGTGGGATGTACACCACCTGTCAGGACAGTTACCCCTCCATCCTGCTTTGGAAGCAGACAAGTTGTGTAAGGCCACTACTCAGGGTCTTAAACAACCTGAGTGCCCAGATCTGCCAGTAGGAAGCCGTAGCCAGAGGAGCTCCTCTCAGTGTTGCCAGCTGCACAGCCAAGAGCCAGTGCTGTCATGGTGATGCAGCTTTGGGAGGGCTTTTTTGGGTTGTGTAAGCAGAGCAGTGAGTACTCCTGGCTCATTAGGTTTAATATATGAAAGAATCATAGAATCGTAGAATGTCCTGAGTTGGAAGGGACCCACAAGGATCATTGAGTCCAACTCCTGTCCCTGAATTGGACAACCCCACAGTTCACACCATGTATCTGAGGGCATTGTCTGTTCTCTTCTTGAACACTGTCAGGCTTGGGGCCATGACACCTCCCTGGGGAGCCTGTTCCAGTGCTCCACCACCCTCTGGGTGAAGAATCTTTTCCTAATGCCCAACCTAAACCTTCCCTGGCACATCTTCTTGCCATTCCCTCGGGTTCTGACATGGATCACCAGAGAGAAGAGATCAGCGCCCACCTCTCCTCCCCTTGTGAGGAAGCTGTAACCGTGATGAGGTCTCTCCTCAGTCTCCTGTTCTTCAGGCTGAACAAACCAAGTGACTTTAGCTGCTCCTCATACAGCTTCCCCTCCAAACCCTTCACCAACTTCATAACCCTCTTCTGGACACTCTCCAGTAGCTTTATATCCTTTTTATACCGTGGTGCCCAGACCTGCACACAGTGCTCCAGGCAAGGCCACACCAGTGCAGAGTAGAGTGGGACAATCACCTCCTTCGAGCACTTGGCAATGCTGTGCTGGATGCACCCCGGACACGGCTGGCCCTCTTGGCTGCCAGAACACACTGTGGGCTCGTGTTCAGAGACAGTGCCTGCCCCTATGGGAAGCACCTTGCCTACACCATAGTCCTGTGTGTAGATCAACCTGCCCCATGCTCCAGGCTGCGTTTTTCACCAACATGGCTGCCCTGGTAGCAATGCCATGACAAGGGCAGAAGAGCCAGCACCCCCGAGGTCCAAAGGCATGGGGAGACAGTCAGGCTCATTTGTGTGCCAGCACCACTCAGAAATGAGTCACCAGCCACCCATCATTTGCATTGGGGTGAATAGGAGCAGCATCCCTACACCACCTCTTCATGGAGAATAACCTCTCTCTCACTGGCAAGATGCTACTCTTCCCAGATATATTAGGCTTCTAGTAAAAAACTCTTCAGCAAAAGCTAAGGAACATACTGTGGCCTTCAGGCTCCTCCTTGGGCTTTGTCATTAGCCCATGACAAGCAACTCATTAAGAAATATACTGTATTTTTTTTGTAGGTTCTTGTCTTGGCACTTGTAAGATTACAGCATGTGACAGAGCGGATGGGCGTTAGCCTTTTCAGCCTGACAGCTACGCGTACAGATTGCTGCTTGAGCCACAGGGCATCTTCTGAAATAAATCATACTCACAGAGCATGATAGATGGACAGAAACTTGAAACATCTGCGAAGGCTATAAAAATCCCATGTTAGGAGCCCATTCAGAATGATGAAACACAGTGTCCGTCAGACAGTGATCTACAGGGGCTGCCCTTTACATACTGCTATGTCGTAGTGAGCCGGGGTTCAGCTGTCCCTCTCCACACTTGCTTGTTTCTTTATATTAGTATGAGTGAGACAAACTGGAAACTACAAGTGGAAGTTTATCCTGTCCTTTGCTGTAGCCCAGGCAAATTCAAAACACCAACTGATTTCAGAGGAGACTTTCCTTCTAGGGACTGGGCTTCCATATAATCTATGTATTATTTAAAAATAATTGGTCACAGCTGCGGGAGCTTAATAGATGTCTGCCATGTAGATTTCTACTGCCCTTACATATTTTTAGCACTTTAAAATATGTTTGCCATCTGTTCCTGCCACAGCATTAAAAACAATCATAGTGACTCTTTATGCAGAGGCCTTAGGATGGAAGTTGAATGGAGCCCACTAGATCACAAGTGACATGATGCCAAGTACAGTGAATATAATGAGTATGTGGCCAGATTTTTGAAGAGCGCTGTTTGTAACCCCCTTCCCTCCAGTGCTAAGGGTCATTTATATACATGTGTCACTACAAAAAAGTGTATTTAAGAACCAGGCTCAGAATGCAAATTGTTGAAGCAACTGGTGAAAAGGCCTGAAGTTCAATGCTGTGTTTTACCCTATTACACACATCTCAATTTCTAACCAGTCAATAGATGAAAAGATGGAAAACAGATCAGAAATAGAGGACATATATCATGGCAATGTAGAAATGAACTTGTATCCTGAGAGGAATTTTTCCTTTCCCCCAGGTCTGCAGAGGATAACAATTGATAACTCATTAGGTCTCTGCCAAAGTGTTGCACTGAGCTAATATTGATGAAGTGGCTTTCTGTCTAAATACCATGCTCCTGGCCAAAATATTTGTTATTAATCAAAGGCGAGATTCTCAATTTCCTTTTGATATTTAACATCTAAGCAATCATCTGCTTCCATTTTTAATTGTTCTCATTTCTCATTTTGTTGGAAAACTGGCTCTCAGCTGAATTCTTAAAGATCCCTCAGTGATGACATAGAACTAACAATGAAGTGAAAGCAGATGACCTCTTTCCATTATCTAAACGGTATTAAATGGTGGATGAATGCTGTTGACTTTCTGCCTTTTTTTTTTTGGTTGTTTGTTGGTTGTTTTTTGTGGGGTTTTTTTCTACTGCTAGGTGCAACCATATTTTCATGTAGGTCAACAACATTGAACTAACTTGTTTAACAGAGAGGCTACTTTTAGTCTTCACCTCCATTGTCTTCCCAGAGTTAAATATGAGCATTTCCATTTTTTAACTGCCCATATTTTTAAATATCCACCACTGTCCTGCAGGCTGGATGATGAAGCATGTAATCATGCTGTTCAGTTCTGGGCACACCACAAAGAATTCCTCTCTAATTCGGGATTAATTTGAATATAGAGTGATTATAATCACAGCACTGAAGCTTCACTGTGGGAACTAGACAAAGATGAGAATCAGACTCAGAATCAAGGTACTTCAAGCCAAAAACTACCCTCCCCAGTTGGTTTTGCTGTTCCAAGAGATGATAAGCTCTTAAATATTCAGAGTCTGTGCTGTGTTGTTCCTCACACTGTGCACAAATGTTTTATAGAAACACATAGGAACTATGGGAGACAAAGACTTGCTATTTGTCTGCCACTTTAATATCTACTCTCACATATTATAATATCGCACATCACAGAAACAGAAATATCATGTCTTACTATAACAATATATCTGCCACAATAGATGAAGCACTTACCACCCAATTCCATCTCTCATAAGACCCATGTAAAATCCATTATAAACAAGACTATTACTTTTTGTCACTGAAGACCAGGAGACTTGGGTCTGACTCCAGGGCCAAGACCCTCAGCTGGTATTGACAGAATTATGGAATATTAACTAGCTGTCCAGATTTTAACATAACTACATAATTTCCAGAAATTTTTTCTTCAGTTCTAATTATTTCATGTGCTTTTATATTACAATCACATAATATGCAATATATCTTCTTAATTCATATTTACATATGATTTATTTGATATTTTGTCAATCATTTTGTATACACTAATGAAAACACTCCCAAGGCCAGTTCCCAGTGTTTGAAGCCTTGCAAATACTAATTCCATCCATGTCTGGAGATGTCTTGAACATGACTCCACATTTCAAACATCCCTTTCTTGACATTTGAACTAGTCTGATACTGCAATGGAAGCATACAGGTCATGGATATAACTTTAAAAGGCCTCTGGAAAGTTTCTTGATGAGAAACTCTTGATCTTAACCATTTCTTTAGATATGAGGTTTAAGGAATGTAAAGTACTGAGCAAATCTGCTCCTTAGACTGGAGACCAACAAACGCATTTGTCCTCCAAAATTCACTGGCACAGTGCAATATTGCATCGCTCCCAACCACAGATTGCACTCTGTGCTATCACAGAGTACTCACCACTCAGGAGTGCATGGAACTCATTCCACAGATAGCTTTCCCGTATAATGCCTGTACTATTTTTACTTAAAGCTGTTCACAAGTTATTTCCTAATTTGCATCTTCACAGTTCCATGTTTAAAAAAAAAAAAAAAAAAAAAAAAAAAGTCATAATGTTATCTTTCACATCTGTCCGAAGTAACAAAGTCCTTTAACACACAGCCTGAGACTCTGGAAGTTGATAGATGAGCTGACACACTTTGTTTTTCCGTATCACCTACAGAACTGAGGTATTAGTTCCTACGCTTCCTCCATATTAGTGTCCAGGTCTTGCTTATCATAGATGAGTCAACCAGGGTATCTTTCTCATGATAACATTGAGCACTTCTACTGCCATAAGGCAAAGTTCAGCAAACAAGTGGTATTTATGAGATCGCTTAGAGTCTATATTTTTATTTAAAGATAACTTCCCAAACATGTTCAGTTCCTCCATTTTGCTGAATGAACCAGCCATTTCTCCTTAATGTTTTTTTGAGTGTTATTTTCCTGGTGGTCAACAGAGAGGAAGTATGAGTCCAAGTAGTGTGTAATCATATCATTATTTCAGTGCTCCCCTACATATGGGAATTGTCATGCCAGATTTTGTATGGACAGAAAACAAAATTCTCACAGCCAAATGCTAGACATGACGTGTTTTGAACTGAAACTGGTCTTTGGTACAAATACCTAAGCTGATGGACAAGTTCTTTTCTCTGTGTTCTTGATTTGCCAATATGGCCTCTCATTTGCAAGCTCATAGTTATGTAAGGATTTTTTCTCCTAAGAATTTACTGTCAGCTTCTCCAGAATTTTTGCTAGAAGTTTTACTCCTTGTGCAAAACATCATTGCATAGAAATGTAGACTTCTCTATTCAAGACAAAAGAGGAAAAAAAACCTGAAAGTGGAAATAAAGGCTAGCTTCACAGTTGCCTGTGGCTTGTATGAATGCAAAAGACATTTGCCTGCAAAATATCACTACTGAATCCCCTCAATAAATCGTATGTAACCTGATTTATTCTTTTACTGTCAGGCAACATGCTGAGTGCTGTTTTTAGTTGAAGCTCAAGTCCAGAGTCTCATCTGTCCAGGAAGACCTTTACATTACTGTAAAAACTTGAGCCTTGTTTAAATTACTGGTATCAAAATAGTTGCTTGATGGTCATTGGGCATTTGTTAATAAATTTTGTGTTTTTGCAGAGAATAGTCTCTTGCCAGTCTCTCCTATGTATTTTTGCTCTTTACAGAATGATGCAGCTCACCTATGGGAAAAATCAATCTTTTCATTGGTATTTGGAGATCTGTTGCTTGTTTTTTTTTTGTTACTGTGTTAAAGGTTATTCAAATTCATACTGGTAGCAATGACTTATTACTGTAAAGTCACTCTCCTACCATCCATCTGCCTTTAAAGAGTAGCAGTGAGAACAAAAATCTGCTCTCTGTTATGGAGATACGGCTTTTACCCAAACAGCTCACCCAGTTGAAGCATCTGGTTGCTGCCCTCACTAAATTTCATTTTACAGGCCAGATGCCTAATAATTAATAAATCAAATCTTCACTAAATCTTTCAGTTGATTTTTCATCTTTTACTGAAAATTAAGCTGTTTCAACCTGAAGTTCACTCAAGCCATAAAAATGGGGAACTGGCCATTTCTTCTTCATACTCCAGCAGATTTTTAAACAGCCATGAATGGCAACAAGGAGCCAGTGCTAGAAGCAGACTTTCTGCACAACATCCACTGTTCATTTGTGGATGGAGTCTTCTATAGATGCTCCAGAAGTGACTGCCTGTAAGCACCTCAGAGGCAGCAGATTTATAAGCATGGTTGTCCTCTCGCTTTTGCCAAAGACACCAAGAGAACTGACACCTTCCATTTCTGCTGTCATCACACAGCAAGTTTTCATTTACTCCAGCTGCTTCAAAAAACCCCAAACTATTGCACGTATCAGTACGTGAGTGCACTGTTATCAGAGTTTTCTGAACTGCTCTCTCTTTCCTGCCTTATTCCCTGCCTCCACACCCCAGCTGTAGAGCCCTGTGATGTGCGTGCAGACACATGAGCATGACAAGAGGAAGGTGAAGCTGCTACCCCAAAGTAAAGCTAGAGAAAGCAGGGTGGAAACCGCTATGCTTTTCACTGATTTGGAAGAGAAGGGTTGTTAAATGCTCTGAAGTGCTTTGAGGACATCCACTTGTTCCTTTTACTATTGGGAATTGTTTATGTTTTCCCCTGATTTTGTAAAACACCTCTCACAGTGGCAGCTTCCAAGCCTTTGCCTGTTCACTCCCAACATCAGTCACAGAAATCCTGCCTGTGATTACATGGACACTCCCATTCCCATTCTTCCTGCTCAATTTCTTATTTTGATGTTTTGTAAATTTAAATAAGACCTAACAAACCTAACACTTGTTTTTTCTAGGTGTGGGTGACAGCCTGTTTTTTGGAAGAGAAATTAATGTATCTAAACCTGAGTTTGTGCTTAGATACTTCTCTGGACCAGGTTCTGATTAACACTTGCAGAAAGTTCTGCTATAAGGTAAGAAGCAGCAATAATAAAATCTATTGCTAACTTTTAATTAATTTTATAACCCTTTTCTTTTGAACAATTCCTACCAAAACCTTTTGGCTTAATCTTTGCAGGCTTAACCAGAAAAACAGTTTACATTTTTAGCTGATATGCTCAAGTGCAAAATCCATGTCTGTTGAAAATATCCCATGTATCAAGTCTGTTCATCTGTAAAGTGTGGAGTTATTATCTTTCCCTTTACCTTTGACATATATTTCTATGGCCAAAACTCATCTAAATGTTTGTCAGGCTGACTTTGAGAACCTACTCATACCAAGATGCTAGTAGACAGGTCTGTGACCATGCTGCCCAAGCAGGAAATGAACAAGAGCAGAAAATACAGTGCTTAACTGAGATCTGCTCCATAACAAAACTACAGGGATGTGAAATGTACAGCTACCACTAATAATAGCAGCCAAGTGCAAACAGACTCATAGGGGAGATGTGAATAAAATTATAGATTTAAACACCTTTCGTCCACTGGGGGAGTTGGGACACTTAACCAATATAACGATACATGAAATTGTGAGAAGATAACTGCAATGTATAACATGCAACACTATTTTGATAATCTTAAAGGAAGCTTGCTCAAACAGAGCCTTTGAAAACTACTGTGGAAGCAGGGGGGTGGGAAGAGAGCGCCTGGAGACTGCAGATGGGAAATCTGACGCTCAGGTTTAAAAGTGAACAGTGTCCGGTGTCTATAATAGCTACAAATGAAGCCAATCAATACCATGTACAAAATACCACTGTAATGCTCTATAGTCTTAGATATCGCTAAATGAATACAGATGGCATCTCTTCATCTGAAGTACTTTGATCAGATGGAATATAACATAGATTTTTGTCCCTAACAAAGCTTGACTCAAAACAAGACACAAAATGGAATGGGCCAGAAGGTCGTGTTAACCTTGTGGTTTTATAGTGAAGTGCAGTGGGAGACAAAAATGGCCCAATGTTTAGAAGTTTTGCACATGGGTAGAGCCAGAAAGTCTGGCTGCTATCTGTTATCCTAGCATTAGCAGGCAAAGGAAGAAGCATTAATAGGGGTTTAAGGCAAAGATTGGTAACCCAATATTAGTGAACCGATACGTCTGTCACTTTTGTGTTCTTTAGTATGATCAAACTGTCTAAACTTTAGGAGACCGAATGATGGGAATAAATCTAGCAATTCCTATTTAGCAGCCAGCACTATTTCTATCTGTGTACAGTTTGGTTCAGCATTCGCCACCAGTGTGGCACTGCAGTAGCGTGTCAGATGCTGCAGCACTTCATACACAGGCCATGACAGGCTGTTGAATGCTTTGAAGACAGGAGAAAAAGGCTAATCAGTAGGCTATATGTCACATAGGGAAAACACTAAGAATTCAGATATATCTTCTGAAAACATCAGCAAGTTTAATAGGAGTATTTCTGTTCAATATAAACTCTAGCAATAACACAGCCACTTTAATTTCATATCACTTTACAGACATTGGTGGGTGTACTTTTCTAGCAGCCTTTCGGGATAAATCAGAGACATATTTGTAGCTCTCTGGCAAACACAGGCAGAAGGATTCATTTTACCAAAGACAGCAGCCTGCACTTGAGCTTACAGCACACACTATTTCTGTACCAATCAGAGAATAAAGTGCCTGGCACAAGCTGTCTGCTTTCAGGCACAAGCCTGGGGCTCTGGAGACTCCTCAGATCCTAATGCTCATTTCCAAATCAGGACACTTTGCAAATGGAAATGGTCCTTCCAAACGAGAGACCAGCCTTACCAGAGGATGTCTGTAGCACCACGTATAGTTCCAACGCTCAGGTCTGCCATGTGTATCAGACCTTCTTAATGTTACTAAATGGGATTGAGCAAGGTATTTCTATAAAAATACCATCTTTGTGCTCTTGTGAAAACCAGTCCCCCATCCTCCACAACTTGCTCATCTTTGAAAATACTTTTTCCCTATTTTCTGTGGAAGCCCACAGATGTCAACAGGCCTTACTTCTTCCACAGAGTGTCATTATCACTGCTATAACAAACAATCTTTACGGCCTTAAGCTAAATCTAATATTTCAAAGTTAAAGAGCCCCAATCAATACTTTCACTATCTGCACTATAAATTATCCATTAATGGAAGCTCATTAGGAAAGGCACCGTCTTTTTCTCCCTGCACCTCTGAGTGTTGCTCTGGGCTCACAGCTGGCATTGCAGGCTGCACAGCTGTGTGACGAGTGTTTTCCTCAGGAATGGCCAGGAGTCTGCTGGTTCACAGCTTTGGAAAGTGGGTAGGGGACAAAGCAAGGGAGCAGCCAGAGCTCTTTTCCTCTTTCCTTTAGGCACAGTGGGAAGATAAGAAATAGGTCAGGGCACTGGATATTAGGAAAAAAACCTTCACGGCAAGGGTTGTTGGGCATTGGAACAGGCTGCCCAGGGAAGTGGTGGAGTCAACATCCCTGGAAGTGTTTAAAAGGAGTTTAGACAAGGTTCTTAGGGACATGGTTTAGTGCTAGAGTAAGGTTAGGTTATGGTTGGACTCGATGATCCTGAGGGTCTCTTCCAACTGAAATGATTCTATGATTCTATATTCAACCTGCTTTGCAAGCTCCTAGCAGGAATGAAGCTGATTTGAATATTTCTCTGTGAAAAGTAGGGAGTACACCAGGAGCACATTCTTCCTCCTCATTCAGACAAGTGCTTAACTCAGTTGCCTCCAAGAAGAAGAATTTGGTCACCACGGCTAGATTAAAATACCAGAGGATATTTAATTCTGCTGATTTTGCTGAATCCTGTCTTAGATCTCCGAGATACCCACTAATTTCACCAGAGAAGCAAATAACAGCCAAAGTTGGTAGATTCAAGTACTAGATGATTTTTATATACTTTGAGCTAATTAAGATGAAATGGGAAGTAGATTACCTTAATCAGCTGCTTTCCTAACCTGAAGATCCCAAATATTTAATCCCCGTTAATAGACAAGATAAATTAAAAAAAAAAAAAAAAAGTTTACATTAAAGTTTACTGAGATTGAACTAGTTTATTTAGAAAAGGAAGATAAATCCAGAATATAATGATGTTATTTCAAATCAGAGTACTGAAAGGAGACTTTTTTTCCTGAAACTCTCTTTGCTGGTACCCCTTGGCACATTAATTTGAGAGTTCAAACCCTTCATAGATCTAACACATATCAGAAAACTGAAAACTAGTAATATCATACAATCGTATAATCAGGTATTTTGCATTGCCTTCACCTGATGTTGCCTGGTTAAGACACAATGAGAAAAAATGGGAATAAGTCTGCATTTTTCTCCATTCATGTGTTGCCCAGACACCTTACAAGTGTACAAGTTCATGATCTGTAAAAATGTTCCTAACAAGCATTTGTATTTAGTTTGGGTTTCTTTCCAACTTCCTATCAATCTATGTCTTTTAACATATTCCTCATGAAGGAGAACCCAGAGAAAGTAGCTGCAACACCCTAGGAAAGACTTCTTTAACCTCCAGAGCATCCCAAAGGATAGTTTCCTAGGGCTGTTGAAAGGAGCAGTACAGCAATGGACATTCCTCCAGACAGAAGGCCCTGGCCCTTTCAGAGCCTGTACAGTCTCCAAGGATGGGGTCATCTGAGCTTCCAGAAAGCCACAAGCTCCAAAAGACTCAGAGAAGTGCATCAAAGGTATTTACAACTGTTCAGAATTTCACTGCAAGTTTGAAATGCAACACGTTTGTTTCAGCTGCTCTCCTCAGAGCAAGGGGTGTGAGAGACCCATTGGAGACCTGCCCCAAAGGCAGCCAAAAGTGCAGCTGCACAAGTACCCTCACTCTGTTGTCCTTAACAACAAAAAATAATTGGTGGGGTTGAGGGATCAACTTCTTCTTTTTCTTATGATACTGATGAAATGTTTTACTTTCTTAAACTGCTTCATCATCCAAGGCAATTGAGCCTTTTTAAAAGTCTCCGAATTCTCAGCAAAGCCTCAGCCTAGACTTGATGCCAAATGACCTGACTATATCCAGAAGTAAATTTCCTAACTATGACATGACAAATCCGTAATTTGTTTTATTTCTCTTGTCATAGCACTTACAGTTACACCCTTTGTGCCAAGCAAAGATAGAAACAAACTTGCCACAGAAGATTTTAATTTGGATATGGAAAATACAACTGAGTCACCTTCTGAAACTGAGTTTCAAAGGTAAAAATCTATTGGTTTATATCAGTGACATACCAACTTTCAAACTCAATTTTCTTGATTGAAGCAAATGTTTCTCAAGGAAAAAAAAAAAAAGCTAACTTTTTTTTCTTTCTACAGAAATCAGGGCTGAATGGAAAAATGTTTTTTCTTGATGTCATTCAATCCAAACTTCCTCATTTTACTTGTATAAAAATTAAAAAGAAATTACAGATCCTTCCTCTCTTATTTATTAAAAGAAAACTCATTTTTTTGAGGGAAAGTACAGGCAATGATAACTGAGTCTCAAACTAACATTCTACTTGGAAATCACTGTGTCATTGAATAGAATCTATTTTTGTCTTCTTTTAACATTTTGAGCTCACTTACTAACTTTCAGGTTGCCCATGTGTGCTCCTGCCTTTTCTTTCTCCCATGCTTCTTCATAATTGCACAGTACATCCTGAATCACTATTTGTGCGGTGGCGATAGAGAGACACAGTTGAACATTGGGGTGAACTGTTACCACATCCTACACATGCAGGAGTGGTAATTCCTTCCAAAATACCCATACCAATGTTGTGTGGATTTTCCATGCAAAATTTCTTACCTCAGCTTTCAACAATCAGGTCACAGCTAAGCAAACCCTTGAAGGGAAAGGTAACATGTCTGTTTTGCTGTGCATGGCCTTTCCATTTTGTTTTAACAATTGCTAACAAACCTGTTGATATCTATGCATTTCAGACAGAAAATTAATCCTCATGTAACTATCAACTGGAAATTGCATTGTTACTCCAAAATAGAGAGTCTTACACTCAATACCTCAGTGGAAGTAAATGCTGACTTCTTGACCCATATTAAACCAATCTAAGAATGAAAGCTATTAAAATGATGCTTAAGAAATCAAGGGGCATGTCAGACAGCTGCTGTTGTTAAATTCAGGGACAAACAATCTGCAGCTGCTGGAAGCAAACAAAATATGCAATGTTTGCTCTATTCTAGCTGTTCAAACTTGCTATTTTGGTTCCTTTCTCTAACCAGTTTGTCTTCATAGCCTTCGACTTAAGTTTAGATCAAAGGCAATTTGAAGCAAACATGGTCACTTTGTGGTACATTTGTACAGTTATAGTCCGACCATAATGCATATGAGCGATACTTCACACCAGATATTCAGATATTCAGAAGTCAGGCAGATAGGATAGCTCTATAGAAAACTTGTCCCCAGGAACTGAAGGGCACTTCAGAGGACTGCCATGGGATGCCTATTCGCCCATGGACAGGCAGGTGAGAAGCTGAACAATTTATCCTCTTTCCCCACAGTGGGCAGTGAGTCAGCAGTGAAGCCAGAACTTGCCTCCAGCACCTAAACTTTCCTTCTGGTGACACAGAGAGTCTTCAAAGTACTCAGTGTTCATATCTATCATGGGTTAAGAAAAATGATTGGAAGGAAAGCCCTTCAGATTTTTTCTTCCATCCAAACTTGCTCTTTCATCCTCTGTCTATACTTCTATTACACACTTGATGACAGTGAGTTGAATATGGACTTTATGGGAATCTTGGGTAGTGAAGCCATGGATGCTCCTGAGGCAGTTTGAGTAAGTCGGGTTAAGTGCTAAGAGTGCTCAGCACCTTTGCAGGGGTCTCAGCATGCTGTCAGATTTAACCTTCTCATCTTTAACTTCTACTTTCAGCTATTTTAAACTGTTCTTATAGGCATCCATGCTTCACACCACAGCTTTACTCTTATTCTGCAGACTCAGAATGTTTCATATTCTGGGTATCTGTGTGCTGATCTGTTATCTTCCTTTCTGCTTGGTTTTATATTTCCTTTTCTTGATGGTGGTATTTCATCAGTTTTCTACTATCATTTCCTTTGGTTCTGAGCAGGCTTAAAGCCCACAGTAAGATCAAAAGATTTTGGTCTAGATATCATCTCTCCAGCAGCAATGTTTCCTCTGCAGTTGACCACTCAAGCTGGATATTCATTGCTCTACTATGACTCCAGTTACTTGCACTGTAGGAAATTCATATGTGCTTACATCCAACTGTTTCCGAATTGATCTACACCTTTAGGTTTTATAAGTAGAGACACTCTGGGGAAAAAAAAAAAGCTGAGACTCAACATGGGTGCTTGTGAGAGCCAAGTTTTCTATTTGCATTCATAAATCTTCACTGGCATACACAACCATAGGATCAGTATTACATTACTCACCTGAGCAATTACCACTGATCAGCACAACTCCCATGGAGAATTATTGTGTGAGAGTTCACTGAACACATTGTGTGAACTAAAAAATCCCAAATACTGTTTATTTAGATGGTAATAACAGATTTCTTAAAATGAATATTGAGAAAATCATGGTCTTTTTCTACACATTCCTCTTAAAGAAAAAGATGGTAAACTCTGTGACTTATATGTGTATTGCTCTCTGTTACAATTGGAAGTACATCAAGACGATGTTGTGGTAAAAGCGCATTACATCTTCATTCCATAATTCAAACCTGCAGAAACAGACCCAGATGGGAAAAATTTCATATAATGCACTGTTAAATTGTATAAACTTGTATAAACTTGTATAAAATTAATCACAATAAAAGGGAACACTATAATAGGGAAAGCACTAATGGCAGCTACAAGCTGCATCAACCCACAAGTCTTCTCTATTTTATTACTTTCTTAGCATAAAGTCAATAAGAAATACATATTTCATTCACTGCTACTGTTATTATCATCAGCATTACAAATGGGAGGTCTGTCATTGAGAGAAGTTGACGAAGATGGTAAAATATCAGTCTTGGCTGGCAAATGTGAGAAAAAACTGACCTCTTACTGAAAAACTCTGCTAATGGCTTTACTGTTCTATTCCCAGTAAAAAACTAGCACCAGGAAAAGCTGCTACATAGATAAGAACATAGTAATTTTAGACATAGACTATAACTTTTCTGTTATGAATAAACTATCTCATGTTCCTTCACACTCTCATCTTCTTATTAACTCAAAGAGTGACATAGCAAGAGGCCAGAACAACATACACTGAAATGTGCATTACGCAGACTATCACAGCCTCTCAGCTTTCTGGTGAATTAATAAACCACAGCAAAAGGCAGATGAGAGAGGACGTGAAACCCAAATGAAGAGTATTCTCCTGCATCCACGAAAAGCAAAAAGCCACCTACAAATGACAAACATAAGGATGAGGGTGGGCTGGGGATTAGGGCACATCTTGGTATTCATAGGGCTTGTTTCAACTCTTAGTTTTGATAAAAATTTGCTTTGCTCCCCACCGCCCTACAGATTAAAGAAAATAAACTATTTGTCTCACTTATTTAGACCGACAGTGATCAGTAGTAAAATCTGTTTTATACTGTGAGCACAAAGCCACGCAATGTATCCCTTGGGCTGGCTAGTGCCTTTACATATGCTATAATACAGATACATTGCTGTGCTTTAAAATAAATAAAATTAAAAAAAAAAAAAAGAAAATAAAAGCAAAAAAGAAAACACTCAGCAACAGTAGCTGTAGTCTGAAACATCTTCTGGGAGCAATAGTAGGCCTGCAAACATTTTGCTGTTGTTTTTTGAGTTACTTGTAAGTATATTTTTCATTGTACAAAGAATAAAATGTTGAGAACGATAGATAGAAGTGGGGCTTGCCACCAAGCTATCACTTCATTAACATCACAACAGATGACAAATTAACTAAACAAAACACACTTTATTGTGGCAGGTTGAGTTTTGAGTCAATTTTCCAGTTGAAACACTTGTATGGAAGCAACTACTGGCCTGCCTGGGAGGGCACAGTCCAGTGCACACAGAGGGAGGGAGGGTGAACTCTAGACGGGACTAATGGGGGTGCACTGAATAGACTGAGAGCAAAACCAGGGAATCCTGTAAACTGTGCTCTGCTTCCAGCATCACCACATGAAAGACCTTTTTCTAGGAAGCTCGACTGGGAGTCAGTGCAGAGAGTATCTAAAGTTTTTAAGACACAGGAAGAGCAGAGCAATACAAAAATGAACATTTAGTCGGTGGATGTGTGAACAGATCAGATAGAAAGAGAAGGGGAAAATGAGCACCAAGTCATACCAAGATGTCTAAAGAGTCTCTGCAACCTCTAGATCATAGCAGATCTTCCAGATCCCATGTGAACTGAGATTTTCAGTATTTGTCTCATTAGCTACCCCTTAGTTGTGACCAGAAAAATAAGACCAGAAATGGTTCCAAGACTGATCAAACTATGCAAAGGAATATAGCAAAATGGCACAAGAGGATCTCAATGGCATGCAAAAATAAAGGGACTTCTAAAAGTTATCTGAATGGAAGGTGTTCAGGACTTGATCCTATCCTTTATGCATTAAGAAGGAAAGAAAAGAAATGCAAATACACTTTCTCTGATGCCTTTAATGAAACATTAGGGCTTTAACTGGTGAACGGACAACATTAATGTGGTATCACATTTCTCATTCAGCTTTAACATAAGACACATGCAAGTTATTTTTGTTTGTGTTGGGCTGCCAGATACATCCATTGAAAAAATGTGCAGCGGGAAGCTTGTTAGACAGTGGCACAACACGATGTGCAGCACCAAAGTAAACTTTGTGTTTGCTTCTTTTCACGATGAAATTAAATGAATTGGAAATAAACCCACTGAAGTGACTGGAATTACACTCATCTAGAAATCAAGCTTGAGTGCCATTCCCACACAGTGTCTTTGCACTAGCAGGGAAGGTAGGAGGTCCTTGTTCTGCAGGTTTCCCTTTTCCCTGCCTCATTAGGGGTTTGGGGCTGTGCGATGCCACTAAGCATGACCAAAGTGTATTCTTCAAAGGGCACTTCGTCTCCTCTCCTGCCTTTGAACACTCTGAATTTCATACGAAGAAGATAACAGGATGTATTACTCTCTTAGAATGGTTTTTACTCAAAGCCATAGACAGAAGAACAATATAAAGCATAGCCCACAAGCTTTCTGAGCCTTACACAAGAAACCTGAAGATGTAAAGCACCTTTAGACTCCTTGCTTTGTCATAAACTTTCTCCCTCTAGCTATTCCAAAGTAGCAACTACCAACCTCATGTGTGCATGAAGGACCCTCCAACCCAGAGATGGAAAGACCTCACACCATAACTCACCCTCAAGGCTCTCTCTACATCAGCAAACTTCCCATCATGCAGGACCTGGCTTTGCTCACCTCTCAGAAATAAGAAAGCTGAACACTCCTGTTCTGCCTGCCTAGGAAACTTCCCTACAGAGGCTCCCATCAACAACTTCCCTACAGAGGCTTCCAGATCCCTGGGCCTTCTGAGCTCGCCTGTATTTCAAGGCTTCAGTCAGGCGCAGCCTCCCAGTCTTTCTCAGACATAGTGATAAGGTGCCTAGAGTTTCTCACCGGCCTATGTTATTTAACACAGAGGTTCTAGTCATCAAGCACACAAGGTCAGTAAAACAATTAGTGTGATGTATGTGCTTTTTCTACAGACAAGTGCAAGTCACTTGAGCGTATTTAGATTTAACTAGCCTCCTCGCCAAATCTTCCGCTATATCCCCATACAGGGTGGCTATTATAGACACTACTCAGTCAGTAGAGAGGTAGTTTAGGATTATTTAGATGTATAAAGCATTTGCAGGGGCTTTGCCTTTCTTGCAGACATTTAGCAATTATGACTGCTGCTTCTTTTGGGAAGCATGCATAGAGTATCCCTATGAAGCTTTATATTGTGCAGTTTGGGGCTTTTTCCATTATTGCTAGTCAGAACACTGAGTCAGAGCTAAAGAAACACAAACAGGGGTGATTATTTTTGTAGGATAATTGTTGGATCATTTCATGCATGCTATGAATCTTCTGGATGGATCTTCTTCTTCAGGTTGAAGTTCGTTTACAAAATCTGTAAAAATCTTATTGTAGTTTTTTTCCAAGTCAATTTCAGGCTGCAAATCTAAAAAAAAAACCTTATTCGTATCTTTAACTTGACACACATGAACAGTTCTATTGATTTCTCTTTATATTGAGTTCAGTGGAGCTACTCACATGTGTCAGGGTAAGCAAAAGCATAAGTGTTTGTGGGACAGTGATTTAATTGCACTGATCTCTTTTTTTTTTTCTTTTTTAGCTATTCTTCATGAAGGATTGGCTGCTAGAGGAAATCACCAAAGGAGACAGTAGATTTTCCAGCTGTTTTATTTTCATATAAATGTTGTGTCTCTTGGAAATATGTTTTAACCAGCCCAAGGTAACTTAACTAAGAGGTAACTGGGTGAAATATAACAGCCTGAAACAGGTAGAAAATTGGACTAACAGACTACTCTCATTTTAAACACGGTGATGATCTGGAAAAATTCTTCTTCACTAAATCTCTCTCTCCAGCATCCTTTTCAATCTATCTAGTAGCTATATGTCTTTATACCTATATGTGAACATATATGCAGTATATAGTGAAATATGTGATATGATAGCACACATTCTACAGAGTTACATACCTACTATGTATATTTGCTTTGGACTGAAGACAAAAGACAGAATATTGCACATATTATAGAATAATCTGGTAAATATTTTTACTTTTTTTCTTTCCTCTTTCAAAGCAATTACATATTTGTTGTCCCAAAATACTGATAATCCAGCACAAAGTTCTACCTTGTTCTCATTCCTTTTTAAGACCACTGCTTGCTTTTCTTTCCCCCTTCAGTAGTTTGAGCATTAAGAGGAAAGACTGAGTACTGAATCTATTTCTCAGTGTACACCAGCCTACCCTCGTGCTGACCATATTCAAGAAACTGCACTAGGAATTTTCTTTTTTCTGCTGAGAAGGAGAGGATGAAGGAGGAAAGAATGACCAATTATAAACTCTGTTGTCTTTAGATGAAAGAACCTTTTTGTGGTATTCTTCAATCTCTTGTTTGGGCTGTCAACAGTAATTTGATAAAGAATGTTCCTATGTCTGACCTGTTTTTTCAAGATAGTAACCTATATTGTGTATCATCTAAAGCCAGGGGATAATCATCCATTATACTCTGTACTGCTGTTCCTGCAAGCTGAGCATAGCCTTTAAAACCCAGATAAATTGATTGATAGTTGTGTTGAGAAAGCTGCTACTAACAATATTTTAGTTAAAGGGGGGAAAAATTAAAGTTTCTTTAATCTGATTCTCCCCCACCCCCAACACCACACTTCAGAGGCCAAAGCTCATGATAACTGTTTTGTGGTGAATGGTCAATTGTTACAAAATTCTAATTGGTTCTGGGTCAGTCCCTTTGAAATGGCTGCTGTGCTCTAGCAATTTTTTCAATTAATTCTTAACAACTGACAAAACTTTGGATCTTGTCAAAAATCGTTCAGATTTTTATAGTAGGTAAGAACATGGAACAAGATTAGCCTGGATTAAGAAAGATTCCTACATACATTATCACCAAGGTTATAATTATAGTTTAGCTTCCTTTTTTCTTTGCTCTCAAATTAATGATTAACTAGCTCAGCGGGGTTTTCTTCCCTGTAAGTACTTACTAAATACTTTGATAAGGATAAATTGTAGAAATGCATATGTGTATTCCTTCACCGTCTTACGAATAAATAGGGCAAATGCAAGATTCAGCTAGGAATCTTCTCAGACGTATTTTCACAGAACTAGGTTTTTGGACATAGAAAAGCCCTGAGTAGAACAAGACCTGTATTAGTCCATTTTATGCCCTCACAGACACAAGTCAAGAAGTGACCAAAGACTAGTTCTCCAGCAGTGTTATTTAAAGAAGCCTCAAGACTAACTTTTTTTCTGTTGAGTTCAGACTTCAAAGAGGTGAAGCATATTGAAGGACAAAGTCTGACCACATATTTTTTCACCAGAAAGTCCCCAGACAATGAAAATACATTTAAGGTCTCTTTTCTACAGCAAAAAAATAGCTGAGTCTAGGAGCCAATTATATCAATTGTTTGCCTGTAAGATAAGCAGATAAGTATGAACATTTCTTACCAGATCTACAGCCGGTATTCCTGTCTGAGGGGAAATAATAAAATGAAAACATAAAGCTTGAGATTCTAGTTATGATAGCTGTTGAGATTGTCTTTCGCCTGTGGGAATATCAAATTTCTGTAGGCTTGGGGTCTCATATCCACCCCATCAGAAATTACCTACATAACGTTGAACAGCTTGATTAGTTATCCCTCTCCTTTAATTGCCCCCTTTTCATTTTTTTCCTCTCTGAATCAATATTACCTACCCAACGCATAGCAAGGTAAGATATTATTTAGGGCTAAATTAGACCACTAGGCCACTAAAGTGCCCTTGGGTTTCAGGAGGGACAATTAGATCTGCTGGTCAGAAGCAACAGTGGTGGGAGGACACCAGCACCAGCTTTGAAAACCTACTACAGTGGTGAACTTTTATATTTGATATACATTTTATATTTGATAGCTTATATCTCTCACAACAGTGATATAAAAAACTCGGCACAAGCCTGAGTCCAAACCTTTCCTAGAGATTAGATAGTCCTCACGGTATGCGTGTTCCCCTCACATCTATCTTCTGCCCTGAGGAATTATGCTACTTTTCCAGTCATTCCTATCTATTTGCTATATAGCAAAGATGCACAGGCAAAATGCTCATACATGCGTTACATGCAGAAGTAACAGAGATTACATAAGTAACCATAGAAAGGTGGTTTTGTTTTGCTTATCTGTATTTGGTGGTATCTACGCTCTCCCTAGATAACCCACAGTGAGAAAGCTGGAGTAGATTTCAAGTTACTTCATGTTTATCCAGCAGGGCATCACTAACCACACCATCAGCATCATCACACTTGTATTTATCAGCCAAAGTGGACCTCATTTTGCTATGCTAAATATGTAATAAATTATGTGCCTTCTTTACCATTTTCCCTTGGACATAATATTTAGGGCAGTGGGGTCGCTGGCAAGTGCTCTTGAGAGAGGTTCTGCTTACTTGAAAATAAGGGTAGGAGCCATAGATCTGCCTCTGTGAGCAAAATATGTGCTGTTATTGACATACTGTTGTTAGATTGCATAGTGGAAGTGGAAGTGAGACAGATATATTGGCAGACAGACAGATAGGTGGATGGGTGGACAGATAAAAGGATTCATTCTGTAGATAAAACTAAACAACATATTAAAACACTGACCACGAACAAAAATAATACCGAACATTGACATAGTGTGGCAGTTTATTGTGTCACTGAAATATGAAGGAAAGGGGATACAGCAAACTTTTAAACCTTGATTGCACATCACCAGTTCAGGTACCGTTTCACTATACTACAAGTGTTTCTGGCTTATGCATTTGGGAAGAACACAAAGCAGAACACACACAATAAAGATTTCAGGACAGGGTAGAGAAAAGCCACATCAATGGTAGAAAGATTGGACAGGATCCCAGTTCATAAGCCTGAGGATGGAAGAGATTACACAACAAGCCCTGATGACACTGTAAACGTCTTCAAAGTGGCGGTTTCAAACATTGTGAAAGTGATCAAACCAAGGAGTATAGCCTAAAACTACATGTTGTACAACCCAAGCCATTCATTGCAAGGCAGGAGGGAATCACATCAGACAAAGAGTTAAGCATTGGGAGAGTGGTAATGGAGGTAATTGAGGCACCATCACCAGAACTATTCAATAATAGATTAGATAAGTAGTAGAAATAATGCAGGGGAATATCCTGCATGACGCAGAGAGTTGAACTAAATCACCCAGGAGAAGAATAATTGCAATTATAGATCTGTTCCACTGCCACTAAAAAACAGTGGTGCCAGGTGCAAGTATTAATTTTATTAAAAACTGAACTGGAATGCACATAATCTGAAACATAGCCAAAAGCCATATGTATTTTATTTAGGAAAGAGACTCAAGCCCATTTCACAGACCTATATTTTATTGTGTTAATTTTAATTTTTGCAAAGTTGATGTTGACATTGGAAAAGTACTTGACCTACAAAGTCTGGTGAAACTAAGTCCCTGTTCCTTTATTTCTTTCATATTGGGAGAGGGTTATGTTTGATTTGTGAACCTGATATTTCATTGTAGTTTTTTGCATGTTCATAAAAATGACCTTGGAATATTCTTAGTATATAAAATAATCTGAGAATATAAACAGTATATTCCTCTAGGGCTTGTAGCAGAAAGTAAAAACGGCAGTGGAAAATTAGTGCATGTAGCCTTTCATGAGATACAAGAGCTTCTCATTTTCTTTAGACACTTCTAAAAGGTCGATGTATGACCCATCTCAGGTCTTGCCTCCCATAAATTAAGCCATGGTTTCCTTACCATTTTTATTGAGAGAAGCACCTAGAGTCTCTTTCAGAAAAGACCTGATCAAAATAAACTCTTTCCAAACCACTTGACTTACCTTGGTATCATGCCCGCCTTGGGTTTGTCAGGTGTGTTCCTCCGCTTCCAAGCAGATCTGTGAGGGTTAGAGTAATCTAATCAAGTCTGACAATAGCAGTTTGCCGAAACATAGCTTTGGAGTGAAAAGCCATATGTTTAAAAATACACACCTTTCAGAATTTCCCAGAGCCTCTCCCCACATTGCTTTAATTTACAATGTTGCTTGGTTTGCTTACAGTAATCCTCTGCCAGATTTACAGTGGAAGGCACTTTCAGTTCATCAAACGCAATCCCCTACTATTACTGTCACCCTCTTACGGAGCCCCTTTCATAATACGAAGTCAGTGAATTCAACATAAAACATAAGTATCCATTGATCCTGGCATCTGACCCAGGGCAAAAGCTCATACAATAAAGAGACAAGTAGACATATTAGGGACATTTCCCCATTGATTTAGATCAGAGTCCAGTGACACGGCAAAGGGGACTGATGTCCTAACTGTATCAGCCATCTGCTAGTTGTGATAGCGATGCTTATGGATTCTCTCTCTCTCTCGACACATGCAAATGACTGAGAGATCAAGTTTCTGTTATTGGGAGTCTTCATTAAAGGTGGGATTTGTCTTAATAGCTGAGTTTCTAATCTTAACACTTACTGTCAAACTTCTTTGCATTCCTAAATCAGAAATCTTATTTTCAAGAAAATAGGTATTCTTTTAGGATAAAATTTATCTAGCAAAATAACACCATGGAAACATTAAGAAACAGTTGTTGCTTGATATGTTTTCAGTTCTGTGAGCTCCTTAATATTAAGATATTACTTTATTTTCCAGGTACTTTTTCACAGCTTTCATGACACAATCTGTAAGTTCATGATGCTAAGCATACTTATTTTTCAATTTAGCTGCTATCTTCTCATCTGTTTTGCCTGGATCCCAATTTTACAACTTTTACCACATGGTTATGAAAAACTTGTTGACACGAGGGTATATAAATGTCATCCTCTTTATTCTTAAAAAGTTAGGATTAGGAGTCTAGGGAAGAGACACATATGTGAAGTAACTATCTTATAATGGAAATTGAATGCAGATATTTAGTTACAAATCCACAAATTACACGTTCTTTTAAAAACACATGCACATCCTACCACATAACATTTCCTACAGAGTAATGAGAGTTCTTTGCATCTGTAATTCCATATTAATGACTCTCTAAGCAAACATTGAAATTACACAGTAATATACCCTAGCAGCTCCAGATCACTTGTGTTGCGCAAAAAGGCAGTTATGTCACAGTATGCATCAGAGAAGTTGTCAAACCATCCTACATGTACAAAACATTAGAGACTGCTATAAACAATTTTTTTAACCATTTATTATTTTTCAGTGTCCTGTTATCTGCTAAAACATTCAAATCTATTTCAAAATACATGATCATCAGTTATTTACTCAGCTAATGACTACAAATAAATGTACAGGTATTATAAATCTCAGTCTGCATTGAAAAACATAGGGATTCAGCTCTCTATCTGTTCACCCAAAATGATTTGTTCCAGTTTCAGTAACAGACAGTGAAAGATTCACTGGACATTGCAACCCTAAGGAAAGAATGAAATACTTTAGTCCCTGAGTCCTGACTGTTGATTTACAACATAGACCTAAAATTATTACTTATTTACAAAAATGCAGAATAAGGAATGTTTATGTTGCCAGAAGTAACTTAAGGAAGTATATGCTTCGTAGTGAGTATAGCCTCTACATGTTTATGTTGACATACACCTCCTAGAGGTCTGGAACTCAAAGAATGTCATGGTTAGCTGGTAGCTAAATCTCCTTTCTGATTTGAAAATTGATGTTAATTTTAAAAGACTTAATAATATAGAGATTATATTTCAGTGAAATATTCCATTCATGACGCTTAGAAAGAACTAGAGTTTACACCAATCTTTCCAGTTGTGTTGACTCTGTGGGTGGGTCTGCTGTTTCACAGATAGAACTTTGAAATGTTCCTAGAGAAAATCTACAGACTGGACAGAGGTTCCTATAGCTGCCCTATAGATGGCTGTTGAAGGAAATGGAGAGCTGCATCTGGCAGATTTGAAGAGGAGAAACAGGACAAAAGCTGGTCTAGATCCACTCAAGTGCTGATCTTCATCAATTGCCAGGATGCCATCCCTACTTAAGAGCCATGTTGATTCAATAATTTAAATCCAAGGTAAAAGAAGACCATGAAGAAGAACCTTGCCCGTTGTTCTCTCGTACAGGCGCATCCTTTATAAAGGTCATGCTTCCAACCTCTGTAAATCTGAGTATGAATAATGAAAAAATCCAGACTTTGGGAAAGTATCTGTTGCTTAACAAGGTGTCATATCTTCCTGTGTAACAATTCACACACACCTGATGAAAAAACTTTGAGCAAACTAGGGTGGCTTCTGCTTGAATCAGACCAACTCACACATCACTGTCCCAAAGGACACTCATGACCAAAGTAGACTGTGGAGAACTGAAATCCTGACATGTGTCTGTACAACGAGGTCTTTACTCCAAGCTCTGCTGCTGCCTTTGTACTCGAAACCACTCATTGATTCTGGCCTGACATAACTCCAAATTGTCCTAGTATACTCATAATTTTTATCCGAAATATTGGGTTGCTGATTCCAGTTATGGCTCCTGACATATCTACTTGTAAAAGCAACCTCCGTCGTCCATTAGGTGCTAAAAGGCTCACAGCTCGGCACAACATTTTACTTGAAAATCTGTTATTTGCTTCTTTGTTTCAGCCCTCTTTAGGGACCCCATAGGCATGTCTGTGTCTTCCTGTCCTGCTCTGTACCTTCTAGGTTACTGCACATTTTCTGATCTTATCTTAGACTTTCCTGCTTGTACAGTCTCAATTGTTTTTTGTGCAAAAGAACTTGATTTTGAGGATATAGCGGGGAATGTTGTTCTGTTTCACAGTGGACTTTCCACTGAACTTCATTTTTCTTACAATGTCTGATAATGTTTTCTGGTCTCTGTTGGATTTTATATAAAGACCAGTATCAATGTAATTGATTTGTTAAGAGCAGAGAAGAGACAAGTATGATTCTCCCCTCTGTGCACTGATTACACTGCAACCACCATTTCCCATGCCAGAACTCATCATCTTCTCTAGAGTTAAATTCTTCTGTGAAATAAAAGGCTTCCCTTTTTTAGGGGCAGAATATTTCTCAGATACTGCAACACAAAATGGGACACAAGATAAATATTCTTGATACTATAGTGTTGGGTGGCCTTTATTTTTAGTAATTAGACAGTTTCCAGGTTTTTATTTTAAGCAATTTATTTATGATCTTCACTTTGAAGTGACAGATGAACTGGTTGTAATCATGTCTCATGATGTAAAAGTGTGTTCACCTTCAGCGTTAAGGGAAATGTAGATGCATGGAGCAATGAATTTCACCCTTTTACAAGCCTCTCCAGTAAAGCCATACCTCATTTTTCACCATGGTGACTATTTCACATCATAACTATGAGGATACTTCACATACATTAAAAAGGAAAAGATCTTAAGGACTCAATCTGACTAATTCAGCTCTAAGTCAGACACAGACTTTAATCATGTGTTTGTAAGTGAAAGAAGAATCATGCCCAGCTGAAGATTAACCTGCAAAATGGCCCCACTACATACATGCATGTTATGAGGCAAAGAGATACTACTGGCCTTCCAAGAAAAAAGTGCAGCTGTACCTCCACTGTACAGAAGATACACAGAAGACATTTTTTACTATGTCTCCGTGTAAACTAATATTTTCTTGTTCATGATGATTTTGGGTGATTAGTGTTGTGTCTTTTCTGTGATGCTGTGATGAATTCTTCTTTAAATGTGATTAATCTTGCCTAGATTCAAACAAGTCTCCCCTGGGAGTTGAAGTTATGACTCTTCTTTATCTTCTGAACTCCAGTAATGTAAATCTGTGGTGGCTTCCTCGCAGAACATGAAAGATTACTACGTTTTAGGGTAATGCTGCAAGATTTCCTCTACGCAGATGAAGCCCTACTTCTGCTTGTGAACATACAAAAGGTGAAGTAAGTTCAATTCTTTCCTTAAAAAAAGGAAAGACAAGCTACCATTGTGGGTTAAGCAAATGATGATAGACGATAGATAGATAGATAGATAGATAGATAGATACATACATACATACATACATACATACATACATATATAGAGGCAAATCAAGGAGCAGGGGAGATGAAACAAATGAGTTTTCTGTACTCTAGAACAACCCCTGGCAAGACCAAACAGCTATGCTGATTAACTTTTCTCTCTACAGGCTGTACCATGCCTTCCTTCACCTTCTGGATGTAAGCACCAGCCTCATTAGGAGCAAATGTCCAAATAGCAGGGGAGCTGACAACAAGGGCTGGTACAATGTCCTTGTGCTGGTCCATACAGCTGTGTACACAGTGACTAGAGAACAGCAAAGCAAAACAAAATGGTAGCATGTGCCTGGTTCAGTGTGATTATGAGAAAACTCCAGAGGGACACCAGTCCTAGCAGAGTTTTGCAAAACCTTCCAGCAGAGTAGCCAAGTATGAAGGCCAGCACAAATAGTTGGATCTTCTCGTTCTTAGCATGCTCTTGAACAAGAGAAGGTGACACATGCAACAGTGTAATTGATCATCCTAATACCAGGGAATTTTACATCAACACAGGTGAGACAAAAATCAACTTTCCTGAAGCTGCTGCAGCTGGGAACACACATGTGGGTCTTTTTCAAAGAGATGAAAGAGAGAGAGATGCAGTAGCTTTTTTTAAGCTCCTGTATTGCACTGTTTCATGAGCAATATATTTATGTGTGTATCCAATTCATTTTATATATATCCAACAGCTTTTGAAATACATTTTCCTGTTGAGAAAAATTATGTTTATTTACAGTCCTTCTTTTGGCAAGTTCAGGAGCCAGATCTTAGCCATATCTTCCTTTTTCTGTCCAGTTTGTGGAGTATTCTGGGGCAAGCTGTCATTACCTACATGCCATGCCTAAAACAAGGGACTTCCCAGCATGCTAGGACCTCTAGCTACTCTTCTAATGAAACAAAAAAACAAAAAAAAAAAAAAAAAACAAAAAAAAAAAAAAAAACCCACACACACACCAAAAACAAAGCAAACACCTGCAACACTGTATATCTGTATACGAGCTTTTAATAGAGAATCCCTTCAATAGGGACGTACAATGTGTCTTCCTACCCACTTCTCGCCCAGCTGCACTATCTCTTTTCATTATGTCAAACCTTAACATCACGTTCTTAAATCTTAGTTCCAGCAACTAATCAGTTCTAGCAGTGTTTGGTTTGGAGTTTGTTTGTTTGTTTGTTTCCTTCTCAAACTGTTTGCAAGCTCATAGGGGTTTATTTGTTTAGCTTTGTTGCGGTTTGTTTTGTTTTTAAAGTAGCCCATCAACAGATTAGCCAGTACTAGAAGTACGGTAGCTACTAGCAATTTCTTGTAGTAAGAAGTGGTTTGTAATTACAAGTACAATTGTGTTAAGCTCTAACAGAAATGTCAGTAATATTCAGTGCGATCAGCACTGACTGCTCAGCTGGAAATCCTGATACAACGTGAACTTGGTTTTCTTCAGAGAAAGCCACCTTGCCACTGCCCGTCTTACACTGAGTAGCAACAGCTTGCTTGATATTTTTGGCCGATGATCTCAACACCAGAAGTTTTATTTTGATGGAAGAAGAGTATTTCGGGGTGTTTACTTATTTTCTCCGGCTGCCCGGGTGTTTCAGGCATCCGCCGATTGCAACATTAACTCCTAATGATAGTAGCTGTGGAGTTGGTCGGCAGCAAGTTGAGGAACGGGACTGTGCACTCGAACTATGGCGTGCAGATCTTTCTCTTGTTTTTATTACAAAATAACTCGCTCCGGATTTGGGGTCCGCATTTTCCTTCAGTTGTCTCTGTAACTCCAGAAACAATTCGGATGGCAAATTGATAAAACAGAGAGAAGAATAAGACTGAGAATGGATTAATAAATGGTGTGAAAATTACATTAATTGCCGAGGATGCTTACATAACTATGTTTCACCACGAAAACATCTGAGTATGCAGTTATGTGGAAAGGCAGTTTATTTAAATGAATTTTAGTTTCATGTTAAAGAACTAAGGAAAGGGACCTTAGTGTATAGCTGATGCATCTGGTCAAACTTGCATTGCGAGAGACTTTGAAAAAGCCGGATTTGCCTCTAATTATCTCTAACGAGACTGATTAATCTCTTGGCAGTAATCAGGTAAGAGTGTATCGCCTTTTGAAATACAAGAAGGAACAACCAAGGGAAGCTTCTGATATATTATGTTTATCAGTTATGAAAAAACAGACAAACACGAATCAAAACACATCATCCTTGGAAATAAGGACGGTATCGCTTATGTGTGTCTCCATGTGTTTTTAGACACGGAGTAGATCGCAGACTCAGAGGATCTTAATTTCTTTAACTCTCATTATAAAGTTAGATCAGAAAAAAATGAGTGGGTCGTGTGATCTAAATCGTTAATTCGTCTCCCGCATCTTCTCAGAAGCTGCGGTCTGTGGGAACCTGAGCTCTGAAATTCACCCCGCAGTTTTCCTTCACCGTGTCCACTTCGTTATACTACTCTTGCAACAGCCTCGATAGGTTGGGTTACTTTTTTATTTTCTTCAGAGCAAGGGCACTCTGAGACCCTCCTCCTGCTAATTCGAGACCGATTAAAAATCTACAGAGGTCAAACAAGATAACCGCAACAGAGATAAAACTTCACACTGTCCCTGAAGCTGCTTTCCGGAGCCCGGCTGGAGCAAGGGCTGACTTGGCACCGGCTCCCCGGCCCCGTTACACTCGGCGACAGTCCCTGTGCCAGCACTTGCCCGGCGGGGCAGCAAATCACTGCAGCGGCTTCGAGCCGCGGGGCTCCTGCTTGCACTGGACTCTGCTCACCGGGCCGGCCCACGCGTGTGTACATCGGTGTTAACCGCCCACGGAAACACTAATGGAAGAAGAGTGAGAAAAGGAAAGAAAAATCGTGTTTATCTAGCCGAAACACCTACCGCTTTTATTTTTTCCCACTGTGAAACTCGGTAAGTTGCCCCTTTTCTCACGCAAGGGTGAATTTCGTAATGCCACGATTGTATTTTTAATCTTTATTTTTAAAATAAAACTCATCGATGCGCTCTGTCTTTCGTTTGATACTGCCTAGTAGAAACTGTATCGAAAAAGCATGCATTTCAGCTTTCTGAAAATGTTTATTTCCAATCTTTGACTATAAAGTGTGTGAACCTGGAAACCAAAGGACGACAAAAGAGTTTGGAAATCTATGAAAAAAAAAAAATAACACTGCTTTACTCTAGAATAGCAGATAAAATTGTCCCATGAGATTTCAGGGCGGCGTTAGCACAAAAACATGAGAGACAGCTTCTCTCGTTCTGCAAAAACAGGAGACGAGCAACAGTTTGAGAATCGGTTAGCACAAAAAGTGTGAGAGAGAGCTTGGATTTTTTCGGGAGGGACAATAAAACTTAGAGAAGCCACAGTTTAAGAACCAAATCTGAGGAAAGGTGTCTACATTTTGATAATGTCAAAGATGAGAAGTGAATCTGAGGAATCTTAGAGGTGGAGAGTTTGAGATAAAGGAGCACATCATGGCCTTCAGTTTTAGCAAGTTGTATTAAAAGTGACTCGGTTCAGGGTTTAGAAGACAGCCATGGCGCTGTGCAGACAGTCCCCGTGGGCTGACGCAGAGCATCAGCTCCCCTGAAATACAGGCACAGGATAATTTGGGAGGGAGGGAGGCAGAACACATCCCGGTTTCTTTGGTGGCTCCCTGTTAACTTCTCCGTCTTGACCAGAGAAAAAGCGCTGTAAGAGCAAGAACGGGCTGGCAGCGCCCTTTGAAGCTTTAACAACGTGTCGGTGGCCCACGGACACGAGTGGGAGGGAGCCCGGGCGGCCTCTCCGTGGGCCGAGGGGCGGCTGCCGCCGGCTGTGTCGAAGGCGGACACCCCACCGACACGGAGGGGCATAAATAGCATCGGTGCGGCCCCGGCAAGAGGAAGGTCGGGGTCCGGGGGGAGAGGCTATACGTCCCCGTCCACCAGGCTGAAGTGTTTGCCTGGCCCGGGGAGGCAGAGGTAGGGGATGGCGCTGCCCGGATAGAGCAGGGGGAAGGGCAGCGGCAGCAAGCAGCGACTGAGCAGGCTGCTGTCCTTGTAAAGGGCCGGGAAGGAGAGAGCCGCGGCGGAGGCGGGAGGTGACGGCTCACCGGGGGACTCCACCAGTCCCGGCCCGGACCCCGGGCCCTCCGGCTCGGCCGACATCTGTCTCTTGAGCTTGTTGCGGCGGTTCTGGAACCAGATCTTCACCTGTGTCTCGGTGAGGTGCAGCGCAGCCGCCAGCCCTGCCCGCTCGGCGCTGCTCAGGTAACGCTTCACGTCGAAGGTGGACTCCAGCTGGAAGACCTGGCTCTTGGAGAAGATGGTCCGAGTCTTCTTCCTACCGCTCGCCGCCGGCGACTTGCCGCTCTCCCCGACACAGCCCCCGGCTTCCCGCGGCGGTGTCTGCCGGGGGCCGCGCAGCCCCTCCGCAGGGAGCGGGGAGCCCACACCGCCGCCCTCGGCCTCCGGGCGGAGGCCATGGCTCGTCCCCTCCGCCCGGAGCCGGCGGGGCTCGCTGCCTGCAACGGCAAAGCACAGCATCAACCCCCCACCGCCGCCCGCGCCCCCGCCCCGCATGCACGCACGGCCCGACTGAGCGCTGGGGAGTGGGGCCGAGGCCGGGGGGTGGGGGATAGGATAGGATAGGTTGCCGAGAGCTGGCCATAGCCCCCCCACACCCTCCAGAAGAATAAGGAGCTTCCAGTAAGGATCTAAGGAAATCTCTCTGTCGGCTGTATGACAGAGAAGTCAGGGGCTCCTGGACACGGGACAAACAGCCAAGGAGACCGGGAGGGGAAAGACCCTGGAATCAGGTTGGTGCGTGCGCCAGTGGCATCTCCTCCCGTCCGTCCGCGGAGCCTCGGTTCCTCCTCCGGGTGCGTGTGCGTGGGTGTGAGTGTGTATGTCGGTGTGTGCGTGTGCGAGGTCCCGGTCGAGCGGCGGGGAGGGGCGCCGGGACAGACCCCAGCCGGGTGTCGGGCTGAGGGCTTGGCCGGGGGCCCCGACTGGCTGGGGGTCGGGCTGCGACCCGACGTGCGAGACAGCCTGAGGCCAGCTGCCAGCTCTGTACCCGAGTTGCTGGAGTCTTTACTGGGGTCTTGCTCCGCAGGCCCCTCTTCCTCCTCCTCCTCCGGCAGCGTGCAGCGGGCTCTGCCCTGCTCCCGGGCCGGGTGGCGAGGGCCCGGTTGCAGAATGCTGTCGATGCTGAAGGCCGGAGGCGCGGTCGGGGCCGGCAGTGGGGCTCGGCGGCCGCCCCCGAGCTGCACCATGGCGCGCCCAGCCGAGGCGAGCCGAGCCGTTCTACGGCGCAGGACTGGCTGCGGCGGGAGGGCGGCAGCGGCAGCCGGGGCGGAGGAAAGGATGGGTCGGAGGAAGGGAGGAGGGGTCGAGGCGGCAGAGGGAGGGGATGGAGCTAGAGGGAGCCAAAGGACTGAGGACGGGGGGGAGAGGGGGAAGCAGAGGAGGAAGAGGGGGAGGGAAAGCGGCAGGGAAGGGAGGGACAGAAGAAGGAAAAGGAGAAGGAGCTGGAGGGAAGCGGGAAGGAAGGAATGGGGGGGGGGCGCGCAAACCGAGATGCGCTCCGAAAGGGCGCCCTGGGCAGCCGGGGCAGGGCAAGGCAGGGCGGGCCACCCTCCTGCCCAGGTCGTTCACTGGTAGCGGGGGAGGCAGACCCAGTCCACGGGAAAGGCGAAAAGGAGGTGAGATGTCAGGAGAGAGATATCTAGAGTGAAGGAGAAGAATGGAGGGAAAGAATTGGAAACGAGAGTAGGGAATGGGGTGGAGTGTGACAAGGAAAAGCAGTGATGGCAATGAGAAAGGACAGGGAGGAAAGAGGAAGCTGGGAGCCGACGAAACCCTTCTATGTGTTTGTACAACACCTGGCACGACAGCCTACTGAGGGCATTTGCCTCATATTATCCATGCCGCTGAAGGGCAAGGGGAGGCACTGAGAAATAGTAATTTATACAACCTGAGACCCTTCCCTGCGGTCCTTCCACCTGCAGACCCCCAGGCCGAGTATGTAGAGTTCCCTGGAGAGAAAGGGAGCCCCTTGCGTTCCGAGGAGCCCCGTGGTGCCAGTCCCCCCACCCCAAGAGTCTGCAGAGCTCTTCTGTAGTTTTTAAGAGCTAAAAGTTGTATGAGATCCTGCACTTAGTACAGGAATGGTGCGAAGGTGCTGGTCAGTATGCATGTGTGTCTATGTCCAAGGCGTCGTTTGGAGGATGGAGAAGCCTTCGCCTGTGCTGTGGGACTTGGGGTAGGATCGGTGTGTTTCTGTATTATCTGGAGAACTTTTGCTCTCCACCATCTACCAGCGCTACACCGTTTTAAAATGCGTTCGCAAGGCAGGGCGACGAGCGACGTTAAAGCTGCCATGAGTTGTGGATGGCAAGGAAACCTGTCCTTCCCCGCATCCCTGTGTAAAGCAGGGAGTTGTCTCCAAACGACTTTTCAGAGGCCTTTTAGTCCGAATCTCGAGGTTTCCACCACGAAAACGGCTGAGGGCAAGCGAGAAGCTCTTGAAAAAGAGTTGAAAATAGAAATGCTGACAGGATCTTAAATATGGCGAAGCCAGAGATTCCGTGATCTAAAAAATCAGGGCCTCTTAAGGCTTTGGACTGCATTAAGCTTGAACGCGCTGATTCTTCAGAGAGTGTGTTTCAGCTCGTTTTTAATGAAAATTCGTTTCACTTTATAAATGCACTCAGATTTTAACGTAGTCGTCTGCTGGGGAGCTGTACATTTTCCACCAGGAGAAAAAAAAAGTATGCATATATCCGTCTTCCATCAACATGATTATTGGCCAAATGCCCAACTCGTTGCATTTGTCTCTCCTGTACAAGCCTGTGGAGCGCAATGTCCCCTTTTAGAGAGAGCGATAGGGCGAGAAAAGGAAGAGGGAACGGTGGTACTAAATGCGAAGGAGCAACTGAAAATACAGATTAAGAAATTCTGTAAAACTTTTAGCATCGGAGACTTGGATGGCAGGTCAGGTCGGTCTCCCCGCTGTCTGCGAGGCACGTCCCAGGTGCTCACATCTGTTCTTGCTGCAAACCATTTCCCTTTTAGTCCCGCAGAAATCCATCTTAAAAAGCAAATGCATTGACTCAGTGTGTTCTCCTAGAAGACATTTTCTTGGAACAAAAAGGACAACTTGAAGAAGGCAGAAAATAAGAAGGAAATTGAAGAAGGAGGCATAAGTATTATCTCCTATTTTTTTTTTTTCACCTCGGCCCCTTCCAATCCCCGAGCAGTCCAAGCCCAGCCCTGGGCTGGGGTAACAAGATCATCGGGAAAGGTTTGTCCACCTTTCCTAGCCCCATTTGCCTGCTTCACAGAAACCGTTTTTTTCCCTGACACTGAGGGAGCACACTACAATGCCGGATTTCCCCAGCCGATGAAGCATCTTAGAAGCAAATTCACTGGCAACAAAAGGGTGGGAGGGGGCTTCCGGGGTCCCCCTTGCAGAGAGTTCTACCAGCCACATCGGCACTGGGCTGCTCATGACCACTATTAAGCTATCCCTTATCTTTAGTGGGAGTAGGAATTTGGCTCCACATGCCAACAGGTAGAGAGCTGTATCCTGCAAAACCCAGACAACCTCTTTGCAAAGTGCTTGCCCACGGAAGGAGTTCGCTGCAGCAGACCTGCCGCGGGGGAGGGGGAGGAACAACGCCCTCCCGGGCCTTTTCCATGCCCCCAGCAAACCCCTCTGAGCCCCGGCCCACCCGCATTTGGGCCCGACCTGTTGGCGAGTAGCGGTGCCCGATGGGTGGCGGGGCGAGAGACCTTGCCAAAAATCAGAGGTTTTTCCGAGTGACTCGTTCTCGGGGCGTGGGGAGCGCTGAGGCACGGCTAATAGATGCCGTGGGGAGAGGGTGGCTTTGGTCGGGGTCCCCTCATTCCATGAGGATCAACTGCTCGGGGCTGAGCCAGCCAAGAGGGTGTGGCTGCCCAAGGCGGATCCAGCGCGGGTCTTCGCCCCAGCACTGCTCGGCACCAACGCAAATTCACTCCCCAGGCTGGGAAAGGCCGTCGAACAAGGTTCATTAATCACTTGGTGTAAAAGCAACGATTTTCCTACAGTAGATTGAGATCGCCCGACACCGGAGCTATTTAATCCAGGGCTTCGTTTGTATTTTATCTGTGAGGGATCCTGTCGTCTGGTACATGTCGTGACACGGAGGCCGGTGCCGCACAGCTCAGAAATAGCGAACCTTTTTCTTTGAATAATATATTCCTGTATTAGAAGCTAGAATCATGCTGAGCGGAAACCTTTTACCTGGGAAAGCTTTTTACCAGAAATCGCCCGGCACACATATCTTTGTTTCCATTTTAGCTCAGAGCACAAAAAGTCTCCTGCTCTAAATCTAAATCTGATGGAAATTAAATCTGATTAGATAATACAGAAATGCCAGAGTCCGGTTTTGCTTAGCTTACTGAATTGGGCTTGTTTTGTCCCCCAATGTAGTCAAGGCTAAAACAGGCCGTCTCTGGATTTCAGGTCCCCTTGCAAATAAGACCCTGTTAATTGCGGTCACACCGGCACCTTGCAGCGGTTTTTAAGCCTTCCCACTGCTCTCCCGGGACACAGCCGCGGTGACTGGATCCAAACACTGTCTGAAAAGTTCATCAAAATAACCTGATTGCTTTGGCTACCTTAGCGCTCCAGGTCCCTAAAATAAATCCGATTTTGCGGTTCAGCAGTAGCTGGGTATAAACTGCCGTTTGCCCTTGTGGTCTTCCCTTCCCCGGCAGGGCCCCGGTAGAGGATGGCGGGGACATCCTTCACCCGCACCGGGCATCTCGGGCAGGAAGGAGAGAGGGAGGAAGGGAGAGAAAACGTTTTCACGAGCTGGAAAGCAACTTTCCCCGGAGTCCTACAGGAAGGCAGCTACAAGTGTTACACATACGCTGGTTTTGTGGGGGCAGCCGGGCAAGCTAAGCGGACTCCTTCATCCCAGAGGTGCGGGACACAGGCGGATCGAGCCACGATGTGACCCCGGGACAGAGTATCCCTTTTCGAAATCTTTGCCTCGCTCAGAGGTCAGTTCAAAGTATTCAGCTAAATCGCCTTCCTGCAACGTCTGCACTTGATGCGAGAGACCTGCAGTAGAATCCTGAAGGGGATTTCCAAATAAAGCTAGTAATTCTCGACTGTTGAGCAGGCTGGAGGAGAGGAGAGGAGAGGAGAGGAGAGGAGAGGAGAGGAGAGGAGAGGAGAGGAGAGGAGAGGAGAGGAGAGGAGAGGAGAGGAGAGGAGAGGAGAGGAGAGGAGAGGAGAGGAGAGGAGAGGAGAGGAGAGGAGAGGAAGAAAAAAGAAAAGAAAAGAAAAAAGAAAAGAAAAGAAAAAAAGAAAAGGAAAAGAAAAGAAAAGGAAAAGAAAAGAAAAGAAAAGAAAAGAAAAGAAAAGAAAAGAAAAGAAAAGAAAAGAAAAGAAAAGAAAAGAAAAGAAAAGAAAAGAAAAGAAAAGAAAAGAAAAGAAAAGAAAAGAAAAGAAAAGAAAAGAAAAGAAAAGAAAAGAAAAGAAAAGAAAAGAAAAGAAAAGAAAAGAAAGAAAAAAAGAAAAGAAAGAAAAAAAGAAAAGAAAGAAAAGAAAAGAAGAAAGATCTAAATTTTAGGCGCACGCCTAGGTTTTCATGAATATCTTTTTTTAATAGACATTCATGTATCTCACTACATAGAAATTACAACGTAGGATCCGCAAGAAGAGTTGAGAAACTCGGGATAGTTAAATGAAGCATTGAGAAATCTCACGCAACGTTACATTCATTGGGAAGGGGACGGGAAATGCAAGAAAATTGCCTGGATCTAATTTGAGGCCGAGGGCACTAAACACAGCGAGTCCGCCGAAGCCAGGAGCGAGTCTCCCTCCGATCGATGGTGGGAGCGGGGCGCGCACCCCGCCGGCTGACATGGGCCCAGGGAGGACAGACAGACAGGCTGTTCAAAGATAATGCGGTATAGAAGAAAAAAAAAAAAACAAAAAATCGATCCAAATATATTGTTCAACAGTGGAGCCAGGGCCCACCTATGAGATTTATCAAGTATTGATTTGCATGAATATTTTAGACCCATGCCTACGAGAAAAGTTATAGGCCGTCTTAAGCCGGTGAGCAATGTACCATTTGCAAAGTAGGCATTTAACAAGGTGCTTTTCAGGATATCGATCATTTTCATTTAAAGTGTAATTAATAATAACATCTTAGGGTAGCTACACCAGGAATTTATTTCAGAAGGCCAGTTCAGATAATATTTGGAACTTCGTTAGATTTGCTTTATATATATATATATATTCGCTAATTATTTTTATTAGCGTCCAATAAACACAAGTTATCTTTGTGAGTAGTCTGGCAGGGTTTTCCTTTGCCTCGCCTCTGGAGTGCCATCTAGCTAAGCTGTTGTAGCAACATTCATTAAATATATGTCAACAGACAAGGATTTATGCTGCATAATAATATTACAGCTGTAGTATAACTGGATTTATTTTAAAGCTATTCAGAGTTTGCTTTGATCTATAAAGCAGCAACGTATGTCTCTATATGTCGCAAACATCCTTTGCGAAATTACTTTGAGCTCTACAGTCCGCCAACATTTTTTCTATAGCAAAAGAAGCACAGAGCGTGACTCTTACCTCTTTGATTTATTTAAAAGAAATATATCCAGGGAAGAAAACTGCGAGGAATCTGCTGTCCTGATTTGAGAGCTGGGCTTGCTTTTTGGTGTGAGGTTGTTTTATTTTTTCCTTTTTCTTTTATTTTATGTTTCCCCCCCCCCGCCCTGGTTTGAAACCGCCAATACACGTACACAAGAGGCTACGTCTTCCACTAGCTCTTCTCTGCAGAATATTCTCGCCATCAGGCACAATGAAGGGAGTAATTAAAAAAGCTACAAGGTAAAGAAACCTGAGGTGTCTATGTTCCTACTTTCAGCACATACTTTTAATAAGCCACTATAAAGCACTTCCTGCATGTACAGAATAAGGCATAATTAAGCACTTTTTTCTTAGATTAATTCACGTCTTGCACCTTTTAATATTTTACTATGATCATAAGTTACAAATACAGTGTATGAAAAAAAATCTGTTTATTGATATAATCAGCACGTCTTTAAAAAACAAACAAACTAATGTCAAAACACATTTTAAAAATCCGTTTGATCATTTAGCCCTGCCAGTTCCTTAACTTCAATAAAAGAATACTTAGTAGAATCAGAAGTATAATAATCTCATATGTTACTCCAAATAAAAGGCATGTGGAGAGTGACAGGCGTGTTAAATTTTGCGTTGGATTACAATCTACTCTGATATGACTGTGAGTCGGGATTTTACTCCAGTAGGTAATACTGGGATATCTGGGGAGCTGGAGAGTGGGGGGGAAACGCTCTGGCCGCTTTCTTCCAGGGGCAGCCAGGCAATAAACGATCAAGTGTTTGTGCCTCGAGGGAGAAATATCGCCCCAAAAAGGCAGAAGTCCAGCCCAGCCGCTTTCATAGCGTCCGGGAGGTCCCGTCCCGGGAACCGGCACCGACACCCCCAACCCCGCCGCTTCCCGGTCCTTACAGTGCTCGGAGACCAGGCTTTAGAAGTTTTCGCTCCAGACTCAGGTGTTTAACGGATATGCAAAGAGCAGCTGAGAAAAAAAAAAAGGTCCCAGAAACAGGGCTCAATTCGAAACAAGCATCCCTGCAAGTTAGCACTTTTCTCAGGAACCCGGAATATGTATTTATTTAATTAATTCTCAACTGATTTCGAGGCTTTCAGCCTCCTGACTTCAACTGTGCAGGCTGGAGCCCAGAGCCGTGTTTCAGGCCAAAAAGGAAAAAGAGAAAAAAAAAAAAGGCGATGGAGAGGTTATAATCCACCCCTGACCCTTCTCCTCTGGTTTCGTATCAAAGCCGAAGCCCCGCCGCATCTCGCCGATCGATTTCATAACAAGAAATCGTGAGATTGTTCCAAATATTATTAAAAGCTTAAGAAACAGTAAAAATTAGGTGGCTCTTCCTTCACTGGGGACTGATCCGCATGCACATACCCCAACAGATCCAGGATCCGGCTTTCCCTGCGGGAAAACCGAGTTTTCCGAGTTGGTCGGTTCAGTTACATCTGATTATGCCCTAAACGTACGATCAAAGCTTGACCTTCCACTAAGGCTGAGCTTTAGAAAGTCATTACCCCCTTAGTATTCGGAAAAAGAAATTCAAACCTTTAAAAACAATTATAGACCTGATATTCATTTTAGCAGTGGGAAACTCAACAGTTATTAAAGGAAAAAAATAGCTTGGCACGCATAATACTTCATATAATATCACATTACAGGTTAGCTTGCATAACTAGTCATACGATTCCCCAGTCTGTCGCCATCTGATTTTTTTCCCTTCCTTTTTAATTGCCAGTGAGAACTATTAATCGATTACACAAACCGATCCCGTAAGAGACGGACAAGCCGAGGTGCGTTTTCTTCAGCCTCCTCAGGAGACTGAAATAAGTGGCAAATCCACTGGTAAAATAGAGCACGTTGAATTATATATATATATATATATATGTGTGTGTGTATATTTAACCGTGTATTTTAGCCGATAGTTTGTCAGGGAAATAAAATGAAAACAAAGAAACAAAATCCTCACAGCTCTGACTTCAGCGGCACGAATTCATTCCAACAATATGCCTTCAAGTTGTTTCAAATCAAAAAGCCTGCATCGAGAAGGACCAGGGGGCATCAGCACATGCTTGGGTATCGATCGTATGAAAATGAGAGTAACAATGGAGGGGGCGGAATCTGTAGGAATTAAGTGGCTAAAACAAAGGACCCTGGAGAAGCGGCTGGAGGCGGGGATCCGCAGGGCCCTCCGCTCTGCGCGGAAAGCAGTGGGGAAAACGAAAGTTTCCCGGGCAGGAACGCTGGCCTGGGGCAGTGGGGGAGCCGGGAAAGGTCCCTGGTCCGCAGTGGGGTCCCCGAGGCTTCGTCTGCCGTGGAGCGGGGGCGGCGGGGCCGGGAAGGGCCCCTTGCCCCAGTGGTTCCGTACATTCGTCCCACGCTCGACAGCTCTGCGGGAGGCGGGAGGGAGAATGGGAAGGGTCCTGGGGGACTGCTGCTGCCCGGAAAACGCCGGTCTGTGTCACCCCGGGGCGGAGGCGGCGGTGGGGGCTTTGCCGCTGGTACCGGGTCGCATTTTCTTTGGATGCGCGGCGGGGGGAGCCTCGCTGACCCGCTCCCGGCTCATGACTGGGGTCCTTGCCAACCTTTCGGTTCCCTCCGGCTGCTGCGCGTCGCTCCGAGTTAACCCCAAAAGCAAGTTTATTGCACGTTAAAAAAAAAAAAAAAAATCAAAAAGCAGAAAATAGTGAAACGTGTAAGTGGGAAAAAATTAAAAGTCCGAGGAGCAAGGGGGGTAGAGCTGGAAGCTGGGGGAGGGGGCGAGGGTGCCACAGTCCCGGCACAGGTGGGACGCTCAGACGAGTCCTGTCATCTGCGACCGTAGGAAAGGGAGGGAGGCGGCAGGAAAGGTGCTCAGGGGATAGCTGACGCCGCTGGAGAAGCCCACCAAGGGCGGCGACACGTGAGGGGGCAGGGTGAAACCCAAGGCGCTCGCCGGCGAGTTCTCGTGGTACAAAATGGGGACCCGCACTATCCTTTGGGCGGCGTGGGACAGGTTGGCCGCCTCCAGGTCGGCGGCCAGCTGCCGCTTCCACTTGTTGCGGCGGTTCTGGAACCAGATCTTCACCTGGGTCTCGGTGAGGTGCAGTGAGGCGGCCAGCCCGGCCCGCTCCGAACTGCTCAGGTAGCGCTTCACGTCGAAGGTGGACTCCAGCTGGAATACCTGGCTGCGGCTGAACACCGTGCGCGTCTTTTTCTTGCGGCCGGCGGCGCGTTGCTCTGGCTCCCCCGGCTCCTCGCCGCGCTCCTCCTCTTCCTCACGGCTTCCCGGTCCCGGCCGGCCGTTCGCCGGTCCCCGCGCCGCCGCCCGCCCGCCGCCGCCTGGCCGCTCCGCCGGCTCTTCGGGCAGCTCGGGCGAGTCCCGGTCGCTGGCTGCGGAGAGAGACAGAGGGCTGGGAGAGGGGGGCGGCCGCTCCGGGGAGCGGGGCGGAGAGCGGGGCATCGCGCAGCTGCCCGCTGACCCGGAGGGAGCGCCTGCCCCTCGCCCCGCTCACCGGGAGGGGAAATAACGCGGCTGCGGAGGACGGGGTGCCGGGGCTGCCCCGTGGGAGGGGAGCACGGGCAAAGGTTCCTACAGCTGCTCTGTCTTTTGTGATAAACTCCCAAATATGTGTAAGTATATACACACACGCGCAAGCATACTTATGTAGAAACACAGAAATTATACTTCATATATATATATACACATATAGTAATCTATGTACAACTCATGTATGTGCCTATGTGTAAACACATGTAAGTGTACGCACGTACTTAAACGCACATATATACATGTATAGCATAAGTATACTTTTTAGATGTAAATTTTGTACACATACAAGTGTACACGTATACACACACATATATACGCCTAGAAGTGCAAGTATGTTGGCCTGTGTATATACACATGAATGAATACGTGTGTACTCTTACACACACACGTATACATTTACATACATGTATACACGAATACATTTACACACATATGTACACATATATACTTACAAGTACATGTGTAAGTATATCGGTGTGTGTAAGGGGATAAGTATATTGTGCGTGTGTGTATATAAAGGAAACTAAGAAGGAAGTATTTTCGATTCACGCTATTCTTAACTTGATCAACCAAATGGACCAGGTCAGCTACTCTAATATCAGGACATTGCTCCCCAGCATGTCTTCGAGGGGTTTCCAACATTATGCTTTCCATTTGCAGTTTTAAAGGCAAAAAAATATTTCCTACTCTTTCTAGAAGAGGAAAAAAATAATAAAAGAAAGAGAGAAAAACAAAGCTGTTGTTTCAGGAGTTGTTTTTAGATGGATTTTTGGGATAAATTAAAAATATTAGTGAACCCATCACTGTAAAAGAAACTCTTTGGATTGCAGATCACGCCTCTTTTCCTTATTGAGCAATCGTGCAAACTCTACAGGCTCGTATAAAATCAAAGAGATGCGCCGAGGGACAATATTTTTCTTATTAGGATAAAAATAACCACTGATCGCAGCCCATAAACTTTTTCAGATGTTAATTTCTGCCCCTGAACCCAGGCTTTTCCTCCAGCACCCTTTCCCGCGGGCTCCCAGCCGTGACAGGCCGCGCTGCGGTCGGAGGGGGGGCAGCGGGGCCGGCTCCGCGGGAAGGGGCGGTCGGGGCGCAAGGCCCGATCCCAGCTACTCCCCCAGCTTTCCAAACTCCGACTGCGGTGATAGGGAAGGTGGCATAAGCTTTCCGACTTGCTTGGCCGTCCAAGAAAAAAAAAAAAAAAGCCAGATGTCCTTCTCAAAAAAAGAAAAAAAAAAAAAAAAGGTATAGGGGCGAAAAACGGGACAGAAAAAAATCCCCGAGCAAGCTAACAAGCCCTGTTTACATTTTGGGCGTCGGGGAGGAGGCTCCAGGTGTCTGACACACCGTGAGCATTTCCGGAGATTTGCCCCGGGCGGCCGAAAACAGGGATGCAGTATGAGGTCTGCTGTGGGCACACTCCACATCCCCCTCCGTGCCTGTTCCAGCGGCTGCAACGGGACCGGACCGCCCCCCGGCCCAGAAGGAGCGGGCAGAACCCCTCCCAGCACTAGTTCGGCCCGGCGATTAGGGACAGGGAAAAGGGACTTACTGTCGGGGCTGGTGCAGCCCAGGAAAGCGGCGTGCGCTCGGCGGTACCAGCCGACGGCGGCGTCGCGGAGGGGGCAGCCCGGGGCGCCGAGACGCAGCGGTGAGCGCGGCCCACAGCGCGGACCCCCGCGGCCGCCACTGCCCGCCGTCTCCCGCCGCGCCCCGCCGCCCGCCGTGCCCTCGGAGCCCAGCAGGTCCTCGATAAAGAAGGACGAGACGCGGGCGGAGGTGGAGCCGGCGTTTTCTGTGGCTTCGTCCGGCATCGTCGGAGAGAGCTGCGTAAGAGGTGTCCCGGCTCCGCCGGCGGCTGGCTCCTCGGCTCCCCGCTGCCCCGCGGCCGCCTCCTGCCTCTGCCTAGCCCCGTGGATGCTCTCCTGGTATAAAAGGTTTTTTTTCCGGAGTAATCATTTCAGATCGCGGTTTGCCATCATTTCCTGCAAGCTAGGAGGGGAGGGGGAGGAGGAGGAGAGGAAGGGAGCGGGGAAGGAAAAAAAAAAAAAAGCAGCAAGCCGACAACCCATCGGAGGCGCCAGATTCTGCGTGAAAACGATAATAACGAAATAAAAATGTCATGCGAGTTAAACGCTGAACACGAGAGGGGGGATCCTGCGATTGGAGGAGCGCCGCGGCAAATGGGATTTCCGCAGGGGAAGCGCAGGGCGCGGAGCGCGGCGGGGCCGGGCGCTGCCGGTGCCTGGGCGTGCGTGTGTGATTGCGTGTGCGTGTGCAGTGCGGGGTGTGTGTGTGTGTGCGTGTGTGTGCAGTGCGGGGTGTGCCTGTGCGTGCGCCGCCCCGGGGCTGCCACTCACGAGCTCGTTATTTAGGTCAATTAGGGAGCAAATCCTGGCGCGGGGGGAGCGGCCCCGGCACACGGGCCGCAGCCGGGGGGGCTTGGCCCCTCCGCGTTCCGGCCCTCTCATTGGCTGCAGCGGGCTCAGCGGGCAACCCAGCCAACCAATCCGCGCCGCGGACATCGCAGTTATATTAATATCATTAATAATAATCAACCCGCCTCCCACCCCGCGGCCGAGCGCTTTCATGTCCGCGACGATGGACGGAGGAGATGCGCCCTCCGCCGCCCGGAGAGCCCGCACCGTCCCCGCGGGCCCGGCAGCAACCGCCGTGGGATTCCGGCCGAGCGGTGAGGTTGCCCCATGCCCTGAGCCCCTGGGTTGGGGCTGTTGAACCGAGGGAGGGGGGCGGCGGAGGGACATCTGTCCCCGTGAGCAGTGTCCGTCGCCGCAAACTGTCCCGTCGTCGGAATGGGGAGTACCCGTCACGGGAGGGCGGGAGGCCATCGCCTACATGGCCTCCCAAGGCCTGCTTGGTAATATTTAACCTTTTCCTTTATATATGTATATACATATATATCCATACTTTTAATGTATATGCATATTATGTCTATATAGTTTATTTAGAAAGACTGCTAGGCCCTGCTCCGTGAAGACGGGGCCGTCCACGACGCCCCATCTCTGGCCAACCCGGATGGGAAAGGTGGGGCAATGCGCTCCTGACGTTACTACTCCTCAGCTAAACTTTTTAAATTATTGTTCCTACTGTAATTTCACTTCACGGAAAGCCGTAAAGCCACTCTCCACCTGCCTCCTTTTCCTGAGACTTCTGGATCAGTCGGTCTCGGGATGGGGACCCCCAGCGACCCCACAAAACTCGCCCTCGCTGCAGGGCGGCTCAGGTTTGCAGAGGGACGAGTCGATCCAAAGTGCAGGTCAGAGACCCGTGGAGATTTGGGTGAGTACATAAACACGATGTTCACCCGCAGGTCAGTTCTCTCCTGCTCTGCCTCTTCTTTCAGGATATCCTTACATGTTCCCCCTCACGGTCCGCCTGGACAAGCGCCCCTTTCCCAAGCCCCGCCTCCCCCCCCCGACTTTTGAATGGGGACACTGGCTGCTGGCCCGGCAGTGTCCGGCGGGGCCGCGGCGCTGGGCGCCGGCACGGAGCGGTCTGGTCCCTTTCCCTGAGTGGCGGTGAGGATCTTTGAGGTCAGGGACTATTTCGGAAAAACAAAACAAAACAAACAAAACCAAAAAACCCAAACCAAAACAAACAACAACACGTTACCAAACAAACAAGAAAAAACAAAACAAAACAAAAAACAAACAAGAAACGAATAAAAAAACCACGAAACACCTATATCTTTCAAAGGCTCCAGGAAAAAAAAATAGAAACAGCCAAACAACCAGAGCTCTGAAATGGACTCTGGAAAAGCACGAATACAGAGGGGCATGTTCGCCTTTTTGTCCTACCTGGGCAGAGACCGTTGTAAACCGGGCGAAAGTGCATTCATCACTTGTTGCACAGGAATTGTATTAACGAGCATTGCTTTTCTGCTCTGCGCATCTTGGTGCTTGTTACTTGATAGGAAATGTGAGTTTGACCGATATGTCTTAAGCATCCATAAACCGTCAGCTCTTTGACTGGCAGACTCAGAAAATATATGTGCGTTTTCCGGAACACAGGGAAAAATGTAGACTCTGGTTACTTCTATATATTTTATATACAATCTGCAGATGATATGCATTCATCCCATGCCCATATTTCATGAAGTGTTCCTACAGTGTGGTCATGAAACTTATGTAATATTATTTGCTTTCCACTTAGTATGATAAAATCAATAAGAGCAAATTTACCTTTTTTTTGCTCCGTATTTCTTTAGCATAACCTATAATTGTCTAGTGTGCAATCATGCTGAACTGTGTGAAAAGTAATGGATACTCAGACATATTCCTGAAACACAAAATCGGGATTAGTACAATTCTATACCTGCAAATACAACACTTGTATATACATGTCCGTGTGTAAGGGGTATTTTTAAAGCTTGTGGTTATGTTTACGTACCTTTTACATTGCTATAGTGACATGAATAGTAACACTTTGTGCTTAATACTTCGTGCTTATTACAATGATGAGGCGAAAAAGGGCGTGTGTTTACTGGATGTCTCATTGCAAACACCCAGCAGCGCTTCGTGTAGGGAGCAGAAAGAGCAGCCAGCGACGGTATTTTTGTAATGTAATGTCTTTCAAAAAGTATCCTGGGCCCTTTAGGTGGCACTTGCCCGATGGTAACGCAGGGTGGGGGGGGTGTTCCTTTGTGCCGAGGGCATCGCCACCACCCCGGGCCGTGCCGGCGGGGTCCCGTGTGGCCGCAGCAGGGCGGGACCTCTCATTTCCCCACCGCCTTCTCTCCCAAAGCCAAGGGTAAACTTTCATTTTTTTTGCAGGCAGCTGAGTGGAGAGGCTTTCCCTGGGCACCAAGCTCCTGCCCGCCCCCGGATCACAAGGCGTACTTACGGCAGAGGTGGCTTTGAGCTCAGATTTAGACTTTAGGTGGTGGGCCCCTTATGCTTTCCACCTCTGGTTCTGTTTGTCCCCCACGAACGTGTTTTACTCCGAGGCTTTGGAGACCTCCAGCTCCGGAACAGCTCCGGGCGGTGCAGGACGGCTGCCACTTGCGGCCCCGGCAGGGTCTCTCCTGCTGACCCGTCCCGTCCCGGCTACCGGTCGGTTCCGATCACTGCTGTGGGATGTCCGCGAGATATCTCTGGCCTCCCCGTCATCATCCTCGACGGCTCCTGAGCCTTTGGCAGGGTTTGCTCGACGTGGGGGCGGGGAGGAGTTGGGATTTGGGGCCGGATTCCGCAGGGAATCAGCGGACCAAGCACTACTTTTGGGGCCGAAAAAGTGTATGTGAGTGTGGCAAGTACTTCCAGTGAGCCAGGGTGACGGCGGGCCGGCCGCTCTCGCCGCTGCCTCGACGCCTCCCGCACAAACTGGAGCCTACAATGTGGGTACTATTGCCCGGCCGGTGCCTGATGTCTCCCCTTGCTCTGTCCCCCACCAACACTGCCTCGGTGTGTCGTAAAATAGAATCGAAATGACAGGTTTAACGCTCGCTGCCTAACTTCTGCTCCTCTCTGCTTTTAGGGGCCCGCGGTATTTTTGGCGCCCAGATCTCTGCAGGAGGCGTTTCACCCCCAGCGCTGCGGGCAGAGATGGTTTTCTGGCAAGGGGAATCATCGCTTCCTTCTCCACGCTGAACAGATCACACAGTTCCTGTCACTCTTCTAACAGATCAGCCGGCAACTCCGCGGGTAAGGAATTTACTGGCCAACATCTGTCTCTGGTTGATATATTGATATATATATATGTATGTATGTATATACTTATACATGAAAATATTTTTTTCAGCCAGGTTCGGTTTAGCTATACGATAAAAACAAATAAAGACCGTATCCGCATCTTCAGTAAACTGCTGGGAACCACCAAAACGCTAACCCAGATACTTGGAAGCAGGGTTTTTTGGGTCCAGCGCTCCTTTAGAGGAGCGGAGGATGAGGTGGGATGGTTTGGATATCTAGTTAAAAAAAAAAAATCAACCAGAAGATGCCACAACAGCCTCTAAACCCCTGTGTAACCTATTCCTCCTCGTCCTCCCGGGGAGTGCTGGGGGAGAGGAGTTCGCTCAGCTCCCAGAAGAGTTGCCCAAACCCCTCCCATCGAGGCAACTCCTGCCCCTGCATGGATTTCGCCAGGTCTCTGCTCCGGCTCTGCCGCCTTCAAAATGTCATGGTAGAGGGGGGTCACGTCCTGCCTGGCCTTGCTGGGACAAGCGAAGGGGGCGTTTTAGAGGGTGTCCCGGCCACTCACCCACAACCTGGGTGAGGGTCCTGTGCGCATCTCACGGGGATGCCCCATTTTGGGTGGCCTTTCAGCCAGGAACATGTAAAGAACGAGGTGGCATTGGGAACCCCTTTTCCCCTGCAGATAGAAAACCCTAAAACTCTTCAAATGTGAACTAAATAACACTTAAGTGCAGCAGCACTTTGTGGCATTATTTTCGGAATTTGCAGTAAATGTTAAGGGATCCTCGAAGATGACGAAACAGAGAGACTGATAGTTATAGTTTGTTTTGTTTGTTGTTGTTGTTTTCTTTTTTCCCCCGTAAATTATAAACCCAAACCTACTGAATTCTTCACCATCAGAGATACTGGCAGAGAACTTTTCCCCTTTGAAGGACGCTTCTCAAAGCATGCTGATTCCCGTTAATGTATTCATTATTCACAGAAAGCCACTAAGTGCTTTGGATGGGAAGCGTCTCCTGATGTCCATGGTGCCTGTTTATCGCTCGTTATAGGTGTCACACCGTTGGGAGCATGAATCGCATCACTTAAGTGTTGTTTCCTTGCTAAGTGAGAGGTATTTTAACCCGTGATAAATTATCGAACTGGAGAATATCCTTTGGTTCTTGAATATATGAACTTCGAGAACTATTTTTGGGGAATATCTATTCCCATGTATTAAAATTTCAGAGTCCTTTGAGAAATATTTGTTAATTGTCTGACTAGAGATGGGGAGAGAGGGAGAAAATGGATCATCGGCAAATTATGATACATTTTTTTAAAGTTAGTCCCCACTGAGACGAGCTAACAGTTATAATATGGTCCTATTTTATAGTGACTTTTCCAGAAAGTTCTTTGGCATTGATTTCCTTACACAATTTTAACATTGTTTCTCTTTTCTTTCTTTTTAAACGTACGGTGAGAGAATGCACGGTTTTATTGGTGCTGGTTAGGGTCAGCCATAGGAGAATTATGGAGGTCATGTGAAATAGGTGCCAATAATGCTTTTATTATTGTTATACAGCAGACAAAAGAGCATTATGGAAAGAGATCCTTACCAGACCTAGCCGTGGATATTTTGTTCTGTTAACAATCAAGTAAAAAAAAAGGTGACTTTTCAGAGCTATTGAACATTAGCCTATTATCCACAAGACTTTTGGAATTATTTTCCCTCAGAAAATTAAGGTCTCCTGAAATGAAGCACTGCACACAACTCTCGATTTTTGCTTAAACCAAAAGATTTAGGAAAACAATCAAACAAACAAACAAAAACAAAGAAAACAAAAAGCATCCCTCCCCCCAAAAAAATAAAACAACAAACTCCAACCCCCAAAAACCCCAAACCCCAGAAAAACAACAAAAACCAAACGTACACTGTCACAGCATAATTTATTTTTTTTTAATTTCAATCTAACATTTAACATTTGTTTTTTTTATGCTATACAAATAAGAAAATCAGACTATTTTTTAATTAACAAGGCAGAATTTTTTCTTTAGTTTGTATGTACCTGCAGTTTGAATCTGAAGATTTTCTGACAGGACTTGAAGACACTAAAGTAAAATTTAATTGAAATGCTGTTCTTCTTCCTTCATCCGATCTTGAATTATTTTAGTGGACCATTAAACCATTGTCAAGGACTGTAATGAACTTCTCTATGTATTGATACATCAGATTCTTAGATCAAACTTCAAAAATTGTTGGAGCTTAGAGAATTTAGCAAAAACTCATACCTTCCTAAATCTGATAGGCTCCAGAGTTTTAGATTAATTCCAGGACAGAGCCAAATTCAATCAAAGAAAGTATTAAGAACTTACAGTACAAAACATCCTTTGTATTTTTACAGTTGTTGAAAACGAAAATTGATGCATTAAAAGTGGGGTAAAAAGTACACTCTCTTTTGCATTTTGATAGTAAAATGATCCAAACAGTGTGTATTCTAAGGGAAAGATTTAAGAAAACTTGTGAAAATTACATGGAGCTGTGTTTTATAAAAAATTACCTACATTTTTTAGTTATATTAGTAAGAAACAAGTGAGCTCTTCATAAATAGAAACCAGAAAGGATCTCATTTCCACCGACTAGTAATTCATTTATATTAAAGAGGACAATGTATCAATCTTTAAAACTGCCATTAGATCAAGGAAGGTCTTTTCCATTGTAATGTGAAAAATATACTTTTGCAAATCATATTTGAGTTGAGGCATACAAATTTCCCCACAAAAAAAACCTCTGTCATCAATGATATATATACAAATGTAAACCCATGTGTTTTTTAGTCAGTTCAGAAATAATCTTTATAAAAAATCAGTGGGTAGTTAGAGTTTATGTGAGTCATTAAAATTTGGGGATGAATGTAATTTTCAAATGGTTCTGTAATGTATTACAAATGGTTTTGCAATGCTCTAGCATATGTGGAGATACGTATCTGGAGATATATACAGTTACATACATACAAATTTTATTATGGTATACAAAAACTACATTTTCACATAGCATGAAAGTAGTGTTGAAATGCCTTTAGAAAGGACTGGACCTAGTCAAAATTAATATTGTAATGAACTCAGATCCTAATGTAAATCCATGGAAACCCCAAATGCATTCACTTTCTTGTTCTGAATTATTTTGTTATCAGGTCTGATTAGTCCTAGAAAACCCTGAAGCAGTAGGAAGGCTGGGTCAAACACTGAGTGAACTCGGTGGTAGAGCTCTGTTTGCTTTCTCTCGGCAAGCAGCACTGAGATGTTCTATCTTTCCTGGGATCTCAGTGGGGCTCGGCAGGAAACCCAACCGTATCAGCTCCTTCTCATAAGATTCCCCTTTGACTTCACAGACTCCTAGAGTTGTGTTAGGATGGCGTGAGCCAGTTCCCACAGTAATTCCTCATGAAACCTGAACACCACAGCCCACATTTTGCCCTTGTGAGGACATGAGAAGTCAACCCAGAAATTTACTCAGGCCTCTGGCTATGAATAACAAAATCTACACTGCAGTTAACTGAAACTGGAGCGATAAGCGGACTTGCTGCAGGAAAATTTCCATATCACACTTTATAAAACTTTGTCATACCCAGAAGAAGCTAAAGTCTTGATTTAAATGGAGACTGTGTTGGAGAGATGTGCAAGGAGAGCTGAAGGTGGACCTTCACTGTGCATCACAGGGATATGTCCTACTGACTAATTAGGAAGAGGTACCCATGCCCCTTTTATCTACCTCTCTCATGCAAAAGTCTCCTCACACATCTGTTTGGGGGGGATTAATCAAACCAGCTGAAGACACCTAAGTCTAACCTTTTCATCCTGTGCTCCTCTTAAAAACAAAGCATATCTAGCCAAAGTTTTCCTGGCATTCAGTGGTAACTGTCATACAAAAAAAGTCAGATTAATCACTTTCCATGTCTCCTTACAGCTGCCTGGTCTTGGGAAGGCTTTCTTGCCATTTCATAACAATGCATATGACGGTGCAGATGGGTAAAGGGCAACCCTGCAAAGAGGATGCGGTTAACTGATCTTTATAAGGGGAAGACACTCACTGGGAAATGGGACTGCTCTCTTTGGTGAACACACTTAATAGCATGTCCTCTCCGCTCCGGGTCACAGATGACTTGGTCTTCCCTTGTCTTGCTTAGACACCCCATGTGACTTGGCCTTCTTGGCTGAGTGTATATGGGCAGGCTAAAAAGGATCATTCCACAGGCTTAGGCAAATGCATGTCCATAGTCTCCATTGTAAATTTAGTCCCTGGAAGATTTCGGTTTATTAGTCCTCTTCCAGACCAGCTCAGGGCATTTATAGGATAATAAAGTCCATGAACTGTTCCTTGTTGGTATCAGATCACCTCGTTTTGGAGCAGGAGAGTATGTAGTCTGTGGACTCAAGTTGTATCATGCCACTAGATAATGGAGCCAGCTTTTGGCCAAACAGAAACACCCAAAATGCTGTCATTCATCTGGCAAGTAACAGCCGTTTCTTCAGATAGTAGGAAGAAGAGGTGCCCTGTCATCATGGTATGCAATTAATGGTAGTTTTGATAGGTGATATGTCTTTTGCAAGGGAGAGTACCTCATGCCTACATGTCCTCCTTTTCTCAAACAGCATCCTTACAAGAGCCTGGCAAACACCAGCCCTTTAGCAGTATTTATAGCTACATCTCTCTCTGATGAGCCACTCTTTAAAAGTAGGCTAACTCAAAACATACCGCATTGCTGCTTGGAAATGCAGATGTGAAGGGATATCTGGTTCTAATATACAGATCACCTTATGGTGTGGCAGGTTTCAGTTTCCACAATAGAGAGTGCATTTGTGCTAGAAATGATTTAAGCCATTTGGGACCTTCAAAAGCAGAAACACTTCATGAACCTTATTAGAAATGACTACCCTTGCTGAAAAAAAAAATGAAGAGAAATTAGAGGGGTGATCCAAGATCACACACTATCTAAAGGGTGGAAAGAAAGCCTTTTCCAAAATGTTGCTCTTTCTCACAGAAAACACATAAGCTGAGTGTGAGACCAGTATCTCCATTCCTTTGTTGAGCTATGAAGTCCTGCTAATGCTGATGGAACTAATATCTCATTGCAAAAAGCCACCAGGTTTAGTTCAAAACAGTTAGTTTATTAAATATAAACAATACTGGCCATTATCTTTTCTATAGCATTTTCCTTTTTGCATTTTTACTTTTGCTGAGGGAGGTAATGAGGAGGACCACAAAGCAGGCTTTTCCTTGCAAATACACCTCGTGAATTTGAGCTCTGATATTTCTCTATCCAACACTGCATGGAAATCCCTTAGGAAGAGCAAAAATATCAGCATAAAGATCGGCCATGTAGATTGGAAAGAAGGATTTTGCCCTTGGGTCCAGAAAGCTGGAATGTTTTCTGCAGATCATAGACTCCATAAAACATATGTACTTAATAAATAAGCAAACAAGCTTGTGCTTGAACAAGCCTGCCATGCAGTAAAGGAGAATGACATTGGGCAAGTTGGAGTCAGAGGGCTGACACTGACGTCCCTTGTATCCCAGAGCCACTTTTTTTGCAAATATTTACTTTTCTTCTTCACACCAACTGTACTGTTGAAGTGTATGAGAGGAACCTTTTGGAAGCTTATTCCGGATGATCTGAAATGATGTTTCCTCACAGAGCTGACTGTCCCTATGCAGAAAACTGAGGGAATGGCTACCTTGTCAAAGACATAAACCAGATGCTCTAAGAAGGCTTTACCTCATTCGCATCTACTGTCTCACTGTCTGCACAGGTCAGCAGGGAAAAAAACAGAGGGAAATGAGCTGGAGCCATGCCAGCACCCCAGGCTTTTGGCACCCCTCTGCAGCAGGAGCTTGGGGTCTTTTTTGCATCCCTCCACTCTGGAGCTGACAGCAGGTAACACATTCTGTCATATATCTCAGAGCTGCTGAAACATTATGTACTCTGTCTCCACCTTTTGAAGAACTCGCCTGACCCTGCCTTGCTCCTTGCTTAGGGTGAGGCAGTTTCAATCCCCTCGTCAGTCCCAATGGGTCATCCAGGCTTGGTCAGACCTAAGAAGCTGTCCTCTTACATTTAGCAAGAGAGAAACATGTCCAGCATCTGCTTGCAATTGCTGTCTAGGATGCTGAGCATAGCCTTTGCTTTCACGTGTCTCCTGAACGTTTGATAATCAGGATATTCAGACTGCAGAGATCTTATCAGTACTTTTTTTTTTTTTTGTCAGACCAAAGGCTCGAAAAACACCTTTGTCTCTGCAGGGTTCAGTCAAGATGGAGGAGGAGTCTGTTAAACAAGGTGGCTGTCCACAGCAGCAAGCACATGTTTCCAGCATGCCATGATCCTCTCTTGGGGCAGGAACCAGCCAGAAGTTGGATGTCCAATCTGATAGATTTATCTTGGCTTTTTCTGTGCGAAGGGGCAAGAGACGCACATGTGGAGGGTGATACATCTTCCCCTTTGTGCAACCCTACTTGACAGGGATGATCACTGCCACAAGTGCCATCAAAGGTCACTGAAGACCATGATGTTAAACCAAACACCTAACTTCTAGCTGGTTGAGAGTGTTTGAAATGAAGCCCTCCTTTATTTCTTTGTTTTCTGGCTGCTAGTAGCATGTCTATCTGGAATAATCTTTTTTCCTTCCTTCCTTCATTTGTGCCTTTTTGTGGGAAGGAGAGCAGAAGCAGACTAACGACTTGACTTATCACTCAGTCTTGTGCTTATCCTTCATAGAATCACAGAATGTTAGGGATTGGAAGAGACCTCAAAAGATCACCCAGTCCAATCCCCCTGCCGGAGCAGGAACACCCAGATGAGGTTACACAGGAAGGTGTCCAGGCAGGTTTGAATGTCTCCAGAGAAGGAGACTCCACAACCCATCTGGGCAGCCTGTGAAAATCATTAAAAAATGTATGTATATGGCATCCTGTATGTATATGGCATCCTTAAAAATGTATGCATATAGCCTCAAAACTGTGACACACAAAGATACACCACAGCCATTCCTTTACATAAAATGGTGAGTTTTGTGTGATTGTGACCCAGTTATTACATGTTACAGTGAAGTTGAAGTAAAGTTCAGTTGAGGATAAAAACCACAGTGTTTGCTTAGATTTGTTGTTATTTTAGTCCACATGGATAAAAAACAATTGATTCATCTGGAACTCTTCATTTCCAGCACAATTTTAAATCTTTCACTGAGCACAACAATTATTCTGAATTAGCTGTGTTTGGTTACATGTATCTTAACTTCATGTTCAATTCAGAGAAAATAAAATAATAAATGAAGTGTCAAAGAAAAGTTTCCTTGGACTTTAAAATGGTCAATGAAGACCTGTGGGCACCTCTTGGACCTACAGTGAATTAAAAATACTTTGATTCTGAGTCAGAAACAGCAAGCATCATTTTGTCTGATGTTGGGTTGTTGCTTTCTGTTCTCTGCTGATACTTCAAGTGTCTGCACATACAGCTTTGCCCTTTTGATATACCTACTAAGGCCAGTTAAAAAAAAAAAAAAAAATCAGAAATCCACTGAGACTTGGTTCAGAAAAAAAGCTACCTTAGCCTTATGAGGTACAAATTTAAGTATGGATTATCCTTGAGAAACTTGGGTCTGGGGAAAATGAACTTCTTTTTTTTTTCATAAGGATCAAATCTACAGCTTGTATGAGGCAAGGGAAGGATTAATGGGGATTTAAGCAGTACTTGCATCTTGCTGATCCTAAATAACCCTCAGTGTTACTTAAAGACCTTTGGGAACCTTTTTGGCACCTAATGAGGACATATAGGTTCTTTAGATTCAATTTAAATCCAGATTAATATTCCAGATTAGATTACTGCTACCAATTTTGCAAACACTAATAAATCCTATAGGTATTAGCTGTACATGATCAGAAACTAAGCAGGACGTGTAGACACAGACTATTTAACAGTTTATCATAACCAACATGTTTAAGAAAATAAGTGCAAAAATCTTAAGGTGGTCTTTCACAGAGTCCAAATCTGGGGAAATTACTAGATTGTATGTGAGTTTATATGGCTTCACTTTAGCAAGAGTCATTTGGATCTGGATGAGATCTGAGGCAAGTAATCCAAAATCTGTGCCATTCCCTGAGCTGGCAATTTTCTGAAGAAGTGTCTGGATCTGACCTATTTGAAGACAAGTGATCTTTGACCGTGGGCCATGTGATCTTTGTTCTGGACTTGACTTATTTCTATTCTCCAGTTTTACCTGATGTTTCTCCCAGGTGCTCATTTAGCAAGACTTCCTTGGTATGAAACAGTACACCTGTGAAGCAATACACAAGAAAATATTTTACCAGCAGGAATCAGCATTTTGCATATTTTCCTTGTGCAAATAAAGTCAACAAAAATATGTCTGAAGACTCTGTACTTATTTTGAAAGAGATCAAAATCTTTCTCTATCTTTCCCCTCCACCCCCCACCACTTTTAGTTTCCTCTTCTTGTACTGGATTGCTCTACCAGGGTGTTTCAATCTACTTTTGAAACGTGTGCTTGTATTTACTTGCATGGAAAAAAATGCAAATATCAATGTAAGTGAAAACACAGGTGACAATAAGATGACATTGAAGAACATGGTTGTTAACCCTCACCCCAGTATACATAGATGTCTTTTAATTGCTTAAAAAACAGGGCAGACAGCTACTGCACTGAGTTGTTGTGAATGAAGAAAATACCATCCTTATCACACTGTCGCCGCAAGAACAAATCTCTCTCCAGATCAGGTACAGACCTCTCCAAAGTGCTTTCAACTCAGATCAGCAGTTGAGTTTTTCTCATTTCCCTTACTAAAAGTTTAGTGAAAGTGAAACACAGGTGAGGTCTGTGGTGGTAAACAGCGTCACAATGGTCCTGGTACTTCGGAACCCAGCAGAGTGTCCATGGATGTTGCAAGAGCACAGTGCGTGGAACTGTTTACAAACAAAAGTGATTGCTGTGCTCTAGATGGATTAAGGTTTTCCCTAGCAGTTCTGTATCACACAATCCATAATAAACTTAGACCTGTACTTCTGCCAAGTTGCAATTTGTAAATAAAAGGGTTCGGAGCAAGCCAATTTTCCTATTTAGTTTTAATAGCTTATATTCTGAAAACCTCAAGGCTAATTAAACTGTTCATTATCCGGCTGCATTTAATTATTCAGATATTGATCTAACATCTTAACACAGAAGAAAAAACAGTGACATGTTTTATATTTGGAAATGGGAAAAATAGGAAGCAGACTTGGTTTAAAAATGATTTAGCAGTTAATAACTCAAAGAACAGTGTTTCCAAGTGTTATTTTTTTCATGAGCCACACAGTTTGTCTATTAAAAAAAAAAAAAAAAGAAAAATACAAAAGACAACCCCCCCTCCCCAACCCAAACCAAAACCTATAGAATTTTCCATAAAACTTGCCTCAAATTTCACATCTAGCTGAAAAAATCCTACATGGTACATTGCCAAACCCACGTGTCCCTAAAAAGATGAAGACAAATCCAACCATTCCAAAGGAATCCTGTGTTCAAGTTCTGACCCTACCTGAGACAACCTCTGACCTTGGACTAATTTATCTTGCCTTGTTCCACCACTCCCTGAAAACTGAGCTTCAGATGTTTCCATCTTTTACTGTTGTCTTAATTTAGGTAACAGTCTTTCTGATATGGGACTTGGTTTTACTGGGTGCTTAGCCTTGGGACTGAAATAGAAACCCCACCACAACATAGAACAAGCCGCTCTGTGTGGACAAGCCTGGTGATGTTCTTCTTTTTTAAAGAATGAATTTATGTTCCTCCTTCAGTTTTTCTTTTTTCTTTTTCCTTTTTTTTTTTTTTTTTTCCCCCCCAACTAAAATGCCTTGGAAACATCATCACATTCTTGGGACACATTCTCATGACTGCTTTGGAAAAGCTATTTTCTCCCTCCCAACCAGAATCTGTGAGGCCTTTGGAGAATGAGAAACACAGATGTTCTGGGTTCACCAGCATCACTTCCATTTTTGTTACTACATAAAGCAGAAAAACAGAACCTGGGTTATTTGGAGTGGAAATTATCTATAATTTAGCCATTTACAGCTAGCCTAGGCACCCCAAACTGCACAGAAACATATGCACCTAGCACACAGTCTGTCTCATCTGCAGGACACATTTTACAGATGCTCTGTGCCCTAAAAGTGCCTAATACCTTCTACTGACTGTATGGAGAGCCCATGGTGACTGGCTGAGTTACACATGTCCAGAACAGAATTAGGTTGCTTAAATGTGGCTACTTAGTGCCCTTTGATATTCCCAAAGACATCCAAGATATTTGCATAGGACTTCAAGTATGACACAGGACCTTTGGGAGACTCACACAGTGCCAGGGCAGGACATTTTAATGCTATATGACACAAACAACACTAAACGCATTGCTTTGGCAACTGATTCCCACCTGCAAAGATGATGAGACAAATGTTGTAACTAATGTCTGCATATTGTTCAGAGGACATCAAATCATAGGCAAGCGTTCATTCTGAATTTGATTCTGCCTGCTGGATGTAAGCCTTCTGGCCAGAAACCCTCTGGGATTAGGGCTACATGTTCCTGCTAGGGATCAAGAAAGCAAAGAGCCCTGGTAGAGAAATACAGTTGCATTATCTGTCTATTTACAGTCCCTGTAGTGACACTTAGAAGGTCACCTTGAACTCAGTTTGGGGAAAAAGTAAGGAAGATAATTAAATTACTGTAAGACAATGAGTTGTGCAGGCAGGTTCCTGTGCAGGTTTCTCTCCGGTGCTCTTGAGTCTGAAGTGCAGACTACACTGGAAGACTGATGTAGACTGCTCTGAGAACTTCACGCAGGGCAGCACAGACCAGGGACTTCGGTGGGAGAGGCAAAGCCAAAGCTGTTAACACTGGGGGAGGACAGGAGATGGCAACAGGCTGTGGGAAGGGCTTTCTACCAATGCCTGGTGCCAATGTTGCACTTCATTCAGATTGTGACCCTACAAGCTGTTAAGTTCCTATGGCTGGTCACTAGATATTACCAGGATAATATTTTTCTCGGGAGGTAGTACATTTAAAGTTCTAAAAAGCAATATGTATTTCAGTACAACGTTTCAGCAGGGGGTTGACTTAAAGCCTACCATTTGCGAGACACCCACTTCATGCACATTGCAGTGTGCTTTGCATTGTATCAGGAGCAAACATGGCTGTCCTCTTAATTGGATCTAGCACAAGTTGTAGGTATAACATATATTCAGAAAACCCACAAAACATACAGCATATGGTCATTATTGCACAATTCACTGGCTGGTAACTCAGTATGCTGTGCCTCCAACTTAGAGCCACTGACACCAGATAATACAGTTGGGATTAATCCAGGCCTTATGAAGTGTTCCAAAAAACTCAAAGCTAATTACTACGCTTGAGATTCCCAGATTGTCATGTGGTGTTAAAAAGCATTGTGCAATTTAGGAGAAAACATAAATTCTGCAAGAACTGTATTTTGCCAGAAAGCCAGCTTTCCCCTCAGATTATTTACTGCTAATTGCAGGGAAGTGTCTTACATATGCCAGCACATTTCTTTTTGAGTCTACTAGTCCAGTTCCTGGTGCCCTTTTAAAAAATACCTTATTAAAACCATCAGAAGAAAATATGTTTTGCAGCCCAGCCAAGAGCATGGAATTGACTGTCGTAAACTATAGCAGCTACACTTTGCATTCACATTAAAACCCCTTAATGACATTAAAGCTTGTATGTAGTGGGAAATTCCACTTTAAATTCCTTCCCCATCTATTGAATAAAAAAAATCACCTGTATTTCCCTTCAACTTCTCTTTTCCTTGGGGCTCTTGGTGCTCAGATGCAAGTTGAAAAAGGCTGTACTGAGGGTGGGGTGACAGGAGGGTGAGTAGGACTGCAACCAGGCTGAGATTGGAGAATGAGATCTGGTGGGCATCAGGGACCGAAGTTTCACCTTACCAGAAATTGTTCTATCACAGTGAAATAATTCTAAAATTAAGTTGCTTGTTAAAACCTTTCTCAATGCATCTCCACCGTTCTAATTTTGGAATCGCTGCTAGGAGCAATCTGCTGCTACACAACTTTGGGTGAGCAATGTTTTTTTCATAATAGAGCACTTCACTGCAGCTGTCCCAAACTTTGCTTCTGCCATCTAAACAGCACCATCTTCAGGCACATTTTAAAACCTATCAATTACCAAGCGGAGACCTAGCCGGTCCTCACATTGGGAATGTTCTGGTGCTAAGATCTCAATTCTCCTGTTTTGTTTTGTTTTGTTTTGTTTTGTTTTGTTTTGTTTTGTTTTGTTTTGTTTTGTTTTGTTTTGTTTTGTTTTGTTTTGTTTTGTTTTGTTTTGTTTTGTTTTTTTCCCTGGGCATTGTCTTTAAGGCTTGACACTTATCAAAATTAGGCCATCAACTCAAAATGCGACAACCAACCTTCTCACAGTTGAATCCTTTGTGTCTGTATGATCTAATCTTTCTTCAGATGGACTCAAATTTTCTTTAAACAGTTTCACAACTATGTTTCTTTCATATTGTTTATTTCAATTCTTTATCTTTTTTCCCTCTTTTTTTTTTCTTTTTAATCTGCTTGATAGAAAGACCTACTTTATTTTCATCAGTTGCTTCAAAGAGTATATTTCAAATCCTTCGTTTTTTTTACCTTGAAACAGACTAAGTGATTTCTAGATCAATTATATTTCATTATATAGTTCACTTGAATGTATGTTTTTAACACAAGCAACATCTCTTTAAGCCGAAATAAATGCATGAGTTATTAAACTCTAGCAGTCGTCTTAGTTTCATATGTAAACCAAACAAATCTGGGCTTGATGAGTGTTAACATCACAAGAAAATGCAACGAGAAATACTCTGTACACTTTATAATATCATAGTAAACACCTACTGTTATTTCCCCTAACGAAATGTCATTTACATTTTGGAATTTGTTGTTGTTTTGCTTGTTTGGTTGGTTTTTGTTTTGTTTTGGTATTGGTTTTGTTTATTTTGTTTTCCTTTATAGCCCATAGGCAAATCAACGGCAAAGACCTGCACAGTACGTCTCTGTTCAGTTACGATGCACTTTTCTGGAGCTACTGGGAGATGGGCAGGGACTCATCCCTTATGTCGGCCCACTGCCCACCCATGGTTTCTATGCAAAGCAGATTGTAAAGCGACTTTTAAGTTCTTTATGGGGTTGTTTAGACTCTAAGAAATACAATTACTGGTTCTGTCCTTCGTTTGTCAGATAATACATAGAGAAGAGATATAATTCCTCTTTCCTTCCTTCTCCTTGCAAAGAGAAGGATGATGCTTAACTTTAGGGAGGGTCTTCACATCCAGCGTTTCCTACTCCACCAAGTTACCCCTGAATCCATGGGATACCTTCGGCTATGGGGACTGTATCTATCTCACAACATTGATGGCAAAGCATATGTTCTCCCGCTTTTGCCTCATTAGATAGACCAGCAACGTGGTGACACTTGAGGTTTTCGTTAGTCTTTGCTCGGGAAAGAAAAATTCTTCAGTACTAAAACTGCTGGATTTGCCAACTCTCAGTACATAAAGTTTTACAGCAAGAAGATAATTTCATGGAAGAGTTCTCATCAAAATTATTGTTAACCTCTGTAGGGCATCTGTAGGAAATATTGCAGCAGGCACTGTGTCACAGTTTTCCGCCTGCGTTTTAAGGTATGTATTTGTTGGACACAGTCACAAAGTGAAACGATCACTAAGTGAAAGGGAGAGCAAACACTATCGGGGCAGAGCCTCTCTTGGGGTCCCGGCATCCGATGGGAACAGGGAGTCCTGGACAAAGTTCCCCGGGTCATGTTAGCTGCGGAGGAAAGAAAAATCCAGATATGTAGCTTTTTAGACGTTGTTTTGCTCCCTTCTCTCTCCTCTCTTTCTGTCTCCGGGCTTCCTCTGCCCGCAGAGCCGCCCCGAGGGACGGGAGCCGGGACGGGGCGCACAGGGCCCGGGCGAGAGGTGCTGCTCCTCCCCGAGGGACGGAGGCTGAGACGGGGAAGCATCTCGTCCCCGGAGATCCCCGTGCCGTGGGAGGGCCGAGGCCGGGCGAGTCCCCCCCGAGAAGGCGGCGCAGGGCCGGGTGGTACCGCCGTGCTTCGGCTCCCTGTCCCCTGGGTGCGAGGTTGGGAGGTTTGGAGTGCACACAGGGATGAATCCTGGTGTCAGAGCGGGGCAGTAAGACGGTCTCCCGCCCTGTTCACAGTGAAAAGACTTTTTGATGTCCTGTAGTCAACGACAAAAATCGTCCGGCTCCCCCACCCCAGGCTTTCCTGTGCCCTAGTTCTGAGCGAGAGATCGCCTTTGTGGGTTAATTTAAGAAGACGGACGAGGCTGCGGTACCGGCCGGGAGGCAAGGGTGGGAAAGTACCGAGGCACGCAGAAGGGGCCGGCCGGGGGGACACGGGCGAGGCCGAGCCCCCCACGACCCCACCCCGTCTGCAGGCTGATGCTCAGCCCGGCCCCAAACGCTCCCCGGCGGCTTCTGGGCAAGGGGAATGTCACCCCTGGCTGTCGCTCTATCCTTCAGGCCCGGTTCGCACGGGAGCCGCGGGTCTCACGACTCCTGGTCAGAGCAGGGGGTCCCCAAGGCTGCGACTCCAGGTGCCGTGTCCTTCCCCCTTAGTGGAGCAGCCGTCGAGTGGGAGCACAGGAGAGATCCCGAAGCCCTCCCCGACAATCTGCACACATAACCGGCCGCGAAGGGCCCGCGGCTCCCCCTCGCTCCTCCAGCGCCACCGGGGATCCGGGGTGCTGCGCCTGACGCCCGTTTCCACTCCTGAGAATAATCGGGGGCACAGGAAAGGATTTTTTTTTTTTTTTTTTTGAGGCAAACCCATTTTACAAGTTCATTTCGTTTTGTGAGACTGTCTCTGTCCTAGAGCCCCGGGTTTCACGGCCTGCTTTAGGAAAAAGTAATGAGGTGACTGCACCCCTCTCCAGCGCCTTTGGGATCCTCACCCCTCTGCCAGCGCGGAGCCGGGGCAAACAGCGCCCGTACAGTCCTGTTGACAAAGCGGGAGCAGCTCAGCCCTGCGCAGCCTGAGTCTTCAGCAGAGGGGCAGGGCGGGCAGAGAAACAGGAGAGTACATTTCTGCGCCCCCAAACCAACTTCTCTGCCCATCTGGGAGGTGAATTCGTTCAGTGCCCAGCGCCCCCCAGCCGCCCGTGCCGCCCCTCCGCGGCACTCCCGCCCCAGGGACACCCTTCCCGGGGGAGCCCCGGCGGCTTCTGGGCTTCACCTGCTGGGTGAAGAAGCAACCAAGTCCCGACCAGCCGGGAGTTGCTTATTCCTCTCGCCCTCGAATAAAATTGTTATAATCACGTGAATTTAAGACGAAAGCAAAGCACGATGGAGGGAGAGGGGATTCTCACAGAGCCCTCCCGAACGAGGATGTTCCCAATAGTTTTACTTCAGCAATCTGCCTTTTCCCTCCTTTGGCTTTATCCCAAAGCACGGAGATTTTTGTTTGTTTGTTTTCTTTTTTGCTTTTTTTTTTTTTTTTTGGTGTGTGTGTCTTTCTTTCTTTTTTTTTTTTTTTTTTTTTTTTTTTTTTTTTTTTTAATTTACTTTTAGAGGTGTTGCTGTCTCTATTGGCTCTTTGGAAAACGGAAAAAGAAAAAGAGAATGTTTCCAGAGTATTTGGTTTCGTTCAAGCGAAGATCTTATGCTATTTGTTTTGGCTAGCACTCCCTGCGAAATTGACCAAAGAGAGTCTGGTCTTAAATTAATACACAAATACAGGTGACTATCCAAGATGAAAGATGCATTCACAGCTACACAGTTGTCATCCAGGAAGCCCCTGAATCTTGGCGTTCTCTAACATTTTCCAGATTTGACTTCACGGAGGTGAAGGTCTTGTAAAAGACGTTTTTATGTCTCTCTAGCATGCCCATCCTCAGTTATTTCCTTGCTCTGATCCATCACATACGAAACTTTTTTTTTTTTTTTTTTTTTTTTTTTTCTGTGTGTGAGAGAGAGAGAAAAAAATCAATAGCAGAACAAGTATTTTTCTCTGGGAAAAGTGCCACAGAGATATGCACTGCCCCCCGTGAGACATAAAAATAACATCTGAGTGTGGACACAGAACTCATGAATCACCAATGGCAGCTTTCTGCACACATAGTTTGCAGCACATTTTCTCCTCTCACTTCTGCATTCGCACCTTCATCCTCTTTTCCTCGCTGTCAGGGCTCTTCAGAGCCCTTCTCCAGTAAACCTGTTCATTACTAACCCATGTTTCTGTTTTTATGCTGATTTACCCCACTCTCACTGCCCTTCACATTGCTCTTCCGGGTTTTTATTTCTTCTTACCTAGAAAATGCTTGGAGAGCCTTCTGGAGTCTGTAAGGTATTATTCTGAGTTGGTATTTAAGTTGTCAGGGGGTCTCAGAAGTTATATCAGTACATTGCTGACAGAATTTCTTGCCCCAAAGAAAACAAGTACCTAACGATAACTTCTGTAGCAACAGAGACGCTAACTTGACCCTTCTGTGACAAATCTGGATACCACTATTGCCAACAATTAATATTTTCTGTTCTTATACAACTTTGTAAGATACAAACCAAAGATCACTTTTCAGATAGGCTGAAACCTCTGCCTATCCCTGGCAGTGTTACATGTTGTTAATGAACTTTGGTATTAGGAAGATGCAAATCCGTTCATACTCTAAACATCTCTGAGGTTTTGCATTTTGGAACTTTTCCAGTTCTGCAAGGTATTTTAAGCCCCAATTTTATTACTTTCTGAAATCAATTTTGGTTGCACGGGTACTCATTAATATCAGTGTGAAACCTTACCTACAAAGTTCATCAGAGTGAGGGAATGTTGAAATTAACCTTGCAAATTTGTTTTTTATGATCATGTTTTCAGAAAGTCAGACCTACAAGCAATTAGTGTTAAGAACACATGAAAAACTTAGAGAAGACTGAACTCATTGCTCAGACTTCAGTACTCTAAAATACAAACCACATGTTTCCAGGGTCTAGATTTGAACATCAAGTTGAGCTAATTCAGATCTGATCCTATATGTAATTATGGATAACATACAGGACTGATTCCATGCCCCACTAGTAGAACTGCATATTTGTGGTGTCTGCATCTTTTTGATGAGGAAGAGAAAATTAAGCCTAACACAAAAAAATTTCTATCACTCATCTGGATGAAAATGTTTACATGATGCATGTGGTAACATTGTTTCTGGCCAAGAAATAATTTATTTTTCTTTTAAGAGATTTTTCTCTTTCTTTTAAGAGATTCAATATGTGGATGTTTTCAGCAGGGATGGCCCAACTCTTGTTTTTGAACAGTCCAGGTGCATCTCTGCTTCCTGGGCCATATCACAGCAGCCTTTTCTTGCCTGGGGGCTGCTGAATAATCCAAAGTCCCAACAATGGAAAAAACAAGGTGTCTAGAGCTGTGGTATGAACACACTCACTGAGTCACTCTGGGGAATAGCTGCCCCAGATTTTCAGATTTTTGTAGGAATTCCAGATTTTCATAGGAACCTCTTTTCACAGGAACCACATCCTTTTGCACGGCAACTCATTTCCAGAGCACTGCTTCCCTCCCTGCTCATCTTTCCAAAGTACGTGCCAAGCAGCTCCCAGTCTAATGGCATTTTGGTATGCTATTTGCAGAGTTGGGAAGTTTGGCTGCCCTCACACTGATCAACAGGAAAAAGTCTAGAGGATAAAGGAAATCTGGAAAACATGAGGGGTGAAGGATGTGGCTTTGTTTAAACTGGAGGAAAAAACACAATAAAGAATAAAGGGATAACAGTTTTCTATATGTAAAATGTTGCTACAAAGTTGCTGGTGATCAGTTGTGGCCAAATGAAAAACAGTGAGAAATAACTTCAATTCACGGCAAAGAAAACCAGGATAAATATTAGAAAGTCTCTTGGTGGTGTTCAAGCAAAGGGTTTGATAGAAATTGCAGGACTTGTGCTGCAGCAATGCAAGTTAGAAGAAATATCCATAAGAGATTATCTAAAGTGATTTGCTTAACTTCTTCACAGGGGGTTGGATCATGGCAGACTGGCCTGAATGGTTTCTTGAATTCTCTTTCAGTGCTTCATTACCACAAAGCTATCATCCCTGCAGGCAAGGCAACTATTCAGCTGGCTGACAGCTGATGTAGGATAGAGATTAAATTCAGCTGAAGACTGAGGAGGGTGGTAAAAATATGTTGATTCATCTGGATTTCAAGCTCTTAATTCACACCCAAATCACTGGCAGAGCTGCTGCTGGCTTCAATAACTCAGTACCAGGTCCTTAGCTGGCAGTTGCTACCATGTCTGTTTTGTTATGTTTTGAAGAAGTGTTGCAAGATTGATCTCTTACCAAATTTATTCCGGTTTTGTGAAATGTGATGGCTATTTCAGTATGAGCTGTACAACAGCCAGAGATTAGAGGGGTGTGGGAAAGTGTTTGGGCTATTACGTTCGCATTTGTGTTAGCAAATGGAAGTATTAACATTCTAATTCTCTCCTTCATTGTTTTATTTGAGTAATGTTAATCCATATCTTGGATACTGAAGTTATTGCCTGAGACATGGCCTCCATAGTGAGGATACAAGATTGACCCCCTTATTGGAAGAAGACCTGCATTTTTATTTCAATCATCAAACAGGTTACTTGGAACTCAAAGTAGGAAGCACTGTACTATCTTTCTAAATTTTGGTCATGAACAATACTTATTGCACATACGAAAGAAAATGTGATGGATGGCATAGGCGCAAAATATGTTGTAGGAAAAATCTGAATGGAGTTAAGGAAGTTCCTCATGAACTCAAAGCTTCTCTGAAGCTGTTATCCAGTTATTAAACCGCATGCCGATTCCTAGCGATTTTCAGAAAAATGTGAAGATCTAGAAAATCCTTATTCAAAGGGGGGAAAAAAGCCCCTGCTGCTTAGCAGTACGGTCTGGGAACTCTCACTGATACTTGTCTTATGTACTCATGCACTGTAGGATCCAGCTGTAACAACTGAGGGGTGTTGGTCCTCGACTGATCCTGTTGCTAGGACTCTGTAACTGTCAGTCTCTTTCATAGCAACCCAGGGAAATCAGTTTTGTTTTGTTTTTTTTTAATTGATTTGGTTTATTTTGCACTGAAATATATGAGGACTGCCCAATTATGAAATATATGAGAGATGCCCAAGCAATTATGGCATCTCTGATGGGGCATGGCAATAAACAGGAAGAACTTTTTTATTTTGTACTTGGCTGCAAGGTTAAAAGGGAGTGTGTACATGAAGCCGAAAGTGGTGGAATGGGTGGACAGTGAAGCGAAGAGAGGAAAAGGAATTTAGGGGGCAAATGCAATAAGGAGAGGAGGATGAAATAATGGCAAGTTGGAGAGCAGAAATCAAGTAGAAACCTGTCACTGTGGAAAATCACTACCAAAGTACCTTCTGGTGAGAAGAAAGCATCTGAGGATAATAAGGTGAAGGATGTAAGGATCTAAGGAGGAAACAGGCAGAGACATTGTCCTGGCATAGCTGGAATTGGCACAGCATCCCTGAGCTTCCCTTCAAATGTTGCTCTTGGAATGAAAGTCCATGTCTGCATGTGGATATTGGGCCATTCCCAGCTAAGGCTCATGGGTGAAGGAGGGAAAGGAGGATGCTTAATGGAAATGAGCAGGAAGAAGACAGGGGCCCAATTTAAATTACTCAGCTGTGAAGGGTAGGGAAGGTCTGAGGGCAGAGGTAGCAGTGCCTGTGACCTTGTTGCCCAGCTTGGCTCTCATCATTGTGTCCTCTCACCCTTTCCATACACCGTTTCAGGCCAGGGAGCCTCACCGCCATCTCCTGCCATCTCCACCGCCTGTCCATTCCACAGCTGGAGGAGTGATGCATCCCTTGGCTGCTGCCACTCTCATTGGGAGGGGAGCAGAGCCAGGACTATTTATTAAGTAGCTCTGTGGTTAACATAGCAGGAGGAATCATCCCTGTCTGGGGGCTTCTCCAAGAAGGTGCAGTTCAGGTGTGTAATGCACTGGGTACTCAGTAGATGGTCACAACTTAAAATGGGGCAGAAGAAGTTGAGCTAAAAGCCACCTCTCTGTGGGGATTAACCTGTGGAGTTCCTCACCCAGCAGAGCACCAGACCTGCAGCTGTGGCAGAGGGAAAGTAGAGGCTGCTACAACTAGCCTGCTCCGAGCCCCCACTGAAGACCGAGGTGCTTTTCATTTTCGTCTGGGAACTTTCCCCTCATTACCCTTCTGACAGGATGGGTGCAGACAGCATTAGGGACGCTGGGCTACACACCGGCCCCAAAGGAATGTCCTCCTCCTCCTCCAGCACCACCTCAGCCCAGAGGAGGCACATCAGCACTTCCAGCCAAACATCTTCCCTTGCAGGATTTCTTTTTTTCCATCTGAAGTTGGCTGCAGGAGGGCAGGGACCCTCCAGCCCACCCTCACCCCAGCTCCCCTCAGCCACACAAGTGAGTCTGGCCGATGTCTTTTCCCAGGGCTAAAGGGGATTGGTGATTAAAGAGGCCTTCTGAACAGCTTTCCCAAAAAAAAAGGAGCTTACAAAGTCCATTTGTTTAACCTTTTCACAGCAGCTTGACCCTGTCATGAAGAACAAATCACTCCAAAATGATGTCAAAGTGTGGAACTGGCAGAGTGGCTCCCAGCCTCTTCTTCCTCCTCCATTGCACACCCAGGGATGGGTCCAGCCTTGATGAGCACCAAGGACCCTTTTCTGCATTCTGACGGTCCCACAGCTCCGTACAGCAGCTGTGAGTTCTGACCCCCACAAAAGTAGGACTGAATGAGGGTGGCTGTGTTGGTGGCACAGGTGACACGCAGCTGTGGCAGCCCACAGCTCAAAGCAAGGGCTCTTGCATCCAGTATTTCCCAAATATTAGATGCACTTATGAAGTTGTTCATTCTTTTCTCTGATACTAAGTCCTCCCACCAATTTTTTTTTTGTTTCTATTGCCTATTTTCAACCTTTTGCGGACTGTTCAGCAGTGAAACCAGGGAACAAACAGACTCGCTAGTGAAGTTTAGAAGTAAATGGTACTTGATTGTTTAAATCTTGCTACATTCTTTATTTTGTGAATAAGTAAGGAACTATTCAGTCTGAAGTAACCCTTAAATGCTTATTGAGACACTCCGATTTTCAATGATAGTTGTCTTTTCACTTAATCCAAGTGATCAAAGCAAAAATGCATAAAGAATTGGACAAAAGTTATTATATTCCAGTGTTTTCATGAAATGATTTTCTACATGAACAGGAAAATGAATCCTAATTGCTTACCACAAAAATATCCTCAGGCAATGGTAGTACAATTAAGACTTTTTCTTTAAATAGTATACAAGCTAATGCAGTACATATGATGCCATTAGCAACTTCAAACCAGTATTTGGATATTCATTTAATTTAAACCAGCGTGTGCTAACACAAAACTTAGCAGTAATAATAAATGTAAACTTGGGTAGGAAAGTAAACAAACTCTGTTGAGTGCATAAGCCATTAGTCAAAAACAACAGAGCCAGATTTTGATATCAAGTATAAGCACTACAGAATTTGTTTTATAATAGCTATTTTTTAGTCTTGTTCTGTTTGGTTTTTTAAAATATTGTAGAGAATACTCATATTTCTACTGTATTGTATTATGCTCAGTGATTGTCCTTATGACAAACTATTCTTTTGTTTGTGAATTCTGAAAAAAATCAACAGCAGCAGAACAAACTCGGTAAAATGAGGAAATGGATGAGTTCATGTCACTGTTACAACTGCTTGTGTAAATTTTAACACCCTAGTGATATCTTTGCTTTGTTACCTAATGACATTTGCTGCAAAACAGCAATGGAAACAGCCTGGTGAACTGTAGGTGGCACAGGCAATTTAAATGCTTTGTGGAAAACCAGCTGTGTTAGTTGCCAGGTGCTTAAAGATCTTTTCTGTAAAGCAGAGTAGGTTATTTAATCACTATTTTAATCCAGACACTTCTAAAGTTTGTGGGAGGTTACCTCATCTGTTGAGGATAACATGGCACAGACCACTTCCACCAGTGCTTTCAAGGGAAAACGTCAGTTCTCCATCTCAATTAACTTTAGATAATGGTGTCAGCTGGCAGAAAAAAATAACAGTAACAGCACCAACATTAGGGTAGTAAAATAAACAATCCACATAAAGACATTTCGGAAGAAACCAACAGGATGGAAGAATTTTCCAGGTTTCCTTATCATAGGGGAAGTTCCTTGTTTTCACTGCCTCTCCGTTCACGACAGCCCCTGTGAGCCCTGGAAATCCCTGTGGAAATTCACATTCCCTGCTGCCTCCCAGAGCCTGGCCCTCGCTGCAGCTGCCAGGGCTTCCTCTGCTGCATAGTTGGCAAAGAAAGCCAAGATGCCAGGGAGTGAAGTGGATACATGGCTTAGTAAAAGACTAATCCCTGACGCTTGTGAGAAATGAGTCACTGTAGGGCAAGGGACGATGCCTCCCTTGGTGAGGAGCCTCAGCCATGAATCCCATCATGGAGCATGGTGCCCAGGCAAGCCCTAGCTCAGCGAACAAGAGCCCAGGGAACATTTACTCAGCAAGGAGAAAACCTGCATCAAGTCATCCCCCATGTTAAAGGGGAAGAGGATTTGAGCAGTGCAGGAGAGGGCCATCAGGCTGACTGGCATGTATGTCCTTCTTGCTGAAGCTGTTCCACTTTGTATAAATAATTAAATCATCTTCAGAGCAAGGACTTGACCCTGCATCTCTTGCATCCCAGGTGAGTACCCAAACAACTGGGCAATAGAATCAATCTCTTGCTTTTCTCTCCCTAGCCCAATGAATATTTAATTGCCTAAACAAAGTGAAGCAGCTCCAACGGGAAGGAGTGAAAGCCGCGCACCTTGCAAAAGCTCTGTAGCTCAGTGGTTCATCTATTTTTCCACCAGTGTTTTGAGTCCCCGTGGACAAAAGCCCTTGGTATGTGAGAGAGGGGATTGTGTTGACTGATGGTCCCCTCCAGCAGAGTCCTGAGATGGTGGGAGGCAGCTCCTGTCTTCTCACTTTTTCCATGGGTAGCCACCTACACATTTTCTTCTACAGCTGATAATACTGATGGTCAACCTTGATATATTTGCCTAATGATTAGAAATAGTAACCTAGGAAGGAGAAAACCCAGGCAGAACCTGCATCTTCCAGGAGACTACAGCTGCCAGGGCACACACTGCTGCTTCTGCTCAAGTTGGTGAGAAAGTTGAACAGATGAAGTTGGATTGGTGGGAAAGACCATGTGCCCACTGGTGGGAGTTCATGTCTTGGAAGGGTCTTGTCTCCCACATGGTTACTGCTTCCACACACAGTTCCTTACTTTATCCACTGACTGATGCAAAACACAATCCAACACATCACAGCAGTAAAAAGCATAAGGAAGAGCTGCAGAGAGTATAAATGCAAAGAATAAGGTCATTCTGCCTAAGGCACTTTTTTGTTGTTGTTGTTTAATAATTCCACAGGAAACTAGGACATCCAGTAAGGTTTTTATAGCTAATGCAGATTTTTAAAAGAAAGCACAACTGAAGGGGTTTTAAAAAGTGTGCTGAACCAGAAAAGATATTACTCAGGTATTTCTGTAGCCTACCAAAGTCAAAGTGGAATGAGAAGTGCCCTCTAGGAAGAATCACTCCTAGTCTCACGTGGTCCTGAACTGCCTCAGCAAACATTTCCTTAGCATTTTTTTGCTTACAACAGGCACAAAGAATTAAAGACCAACTGTTTGCAACTGCACCAGAAATCCAATAATGGGATTGTATGTGAAAAAGTGATATTTAAGCTATTTAACACAGATAATCAACTATAAGTCCTCCATTCTGACAGCATGTTGCTTTACATTTCCCAAAAGGCTTTATTTAGGGAAACTTGGGTATCTATTGTCACACTGGAAACCCATCTGTGTTGTTTACACTGTCCTGCCCAATTGTAAAATTAACTCCTACCTGCTGCAGAATGAGGATTAGGTCTGGGAAGTCAACGATGGAAAAGAGCTACGGCAACATGTATATCACCTCTTCAGTCAACTGTGCTGGCAGATGGAAGTGAAAGTGTACTCAGTTAGCCCTGACTTCAGCAAAGGGCAATTTTTTGAGTGCAGTCTTGCACTGCTTGTAATGAATTAATTTATCACTTGATTTTACCATTTTGGCCAAAACTTGTTGAGCCCTGCTTTTTATTCTTTTCTCCTGCAGTGAGACTCAGTCCTGTCTAACAGAGCTTGTTGGCAGAGAGGGTAGCAGGAAAGTCATAAGTCAAGAAGAATCAGACCAAGAGGGTCATTTCACAGACAGACCCAGCTGGCTGGGAGCATTTTCTGATTGTTTCCCCTCTTCTAGCTGCAGAAAGAGTTGCCTTCGCTGAGTATGTTTAAACTAAATTTGGAGAAGGGCTGTGAAAGGGCCTGGAAATGCAAGTGGTATTGTAACTACTGCTGGGGATGGGAGACATAGGACTAAAACATCACTTCAGCCACAGCCTCTTGTCACGGCCCTGCAGCACCACACGATGTACTGACCAGACATCATGAGACATGTCTGGCTGGCAAAGGACTCAGCTTTTCCCTGTCATCCCCGATTCACATTGCACAGGCTTCTTCAGTCATGCTCAGGGCATGGATCTGGCAGGCTGTAGCTGGAAAAAACATATTGATTTTGTGCCTTCACCTGTGTGCTGTTTGTGTACTAAATTAGCAAAAAGGTTTTTTGAACTCAGCTAGCTTCAGTCACCCTCCAATATCCTTTTCTCTGCTTTTGGAAGACCTGGTTGTTGTCCTCAGGCTAAGGATTCCCTGCAAAGGATTCCCCATCCTCCTGTCATACTGACCTATTGCTTTGGAAGAGTTCCCAGAGCAAGCTTTCTTAATACTAATGTTGAGTCAAGGACAAGGCCTAGATTTAACCACATTATTTAATTTGAAGTACACTGCTTTGGCTCCAAAAACTACTCTAAGATGTTGCTCAAGTTGCCAGTGGTGCTGCCTCAGTTCAATCAGGTTTGTGAGCAATACAACTGTATTCTCCCTGTGCTCCAAAGTATCCTTCAGAAGTAGTTTTCATGATGGGTTGTCACAGACAAAGTCACTTCCAACAAGTTATGTATCATCAGAAGATTAAAGAGAGGATAAATCTCTTGAAAAGTCAGGAGTCAAATTGTGCTTGAGCTCAGATAGAGCTGAGCTTCACAGATGGAGCCGGAAATACACCCGATGCATGATGGCATGAGGCTGACACGTCCAGAACATGAACAGCATGTTGCACACACTTTTCCAGACGTGTCGTGCCAAGGCAGTACGACAGGGAAGCCTGGGATTCGCAAGGGTGTCAAGCACCAAGTAGACCAGAAAAGCTGGACACCAAACTGAGAGAGAGACACAGCCAGGAGACAGTAATAGGGTATCTTTTCTCTTTATTTACTCATTTATATTTGTATTTGTCTCCCCTCTAGGCCTGCACCCTGCCCTGCTTTGGGTTTTTAATTTGTCTTCATTTTCTCCTCCTGTACTACATCCAGCTTTCTGCAATGACAGTCAGAGCCTGAATCTCTCTCCTTGTGCTTCGTCTTCCCACAGATGATATGACTCCATGTTAACAGATGTTGGTTTGTGTTTTTGCATGTGTTTTCTGTATATCCACAAATTGATTCAGAAAGACGTATTGCGCACTCTTTGCGCTTCCCTCCTATCAAGGCAATGGAGGCTGAAAGCAGAGCTCCTAGGGAGCCCTGAGTCCTGCTGTGCTCCGTGAAATCACACGTAGCAAACCCTTCCGTAACTCAATGGATTGGGGCCATACGCCTGCTGTTATGAAATGTATGGAGGAAATATATGCTTCTCAGTATTGTGAAGAAAAGCCACTCAGCAGTTTCCATATAATATGTACGCATATTACTTTGAGCAATATAGATGTACGACTTTATTTAGAAAAGTCATCCTCATTTCAGCAGTCACTGCCAGGACAGCAAAGGACTGGGGAAGGAGTGCTCATATAAATGTGGCTAGAAAGGAGTTTTAATTTGCAAGGCTGCTCTGGTGCACAGGAATGGGATATTGGTGTGTAAACGGGTGGTGTCATCACTGGGGGAAAACACCAGTAGTGCAATTTGGGCTTGCTTCGTGCCATCTTTCAGCTACAGAAGGACTAAAATTCTTTGTCACTGAAGCATTGATACCATGTATCTGGTAAGATGATTTGTATGGTTTTGCTCTTACACGGCTCTTTTGTTCAAGAAAATCTAATGAAATTTGTAAATCTTGTTTTGTTGTTGTTGAGGACTAAAAACCATCTGAGTCAGCGTGGGGGTTGTAGGGCCTTGTGGCCTTGCCTGAAAGATAATTCACATAGTGAGAGCATTCAGGTCAGTTAAGCCTCGGCTCCAACGTGCTCTCCGTGTGCAAAAAATAACACTTCAAGTGAGCGGAGTTCCACAAAATGAAAGAACTAATTCCTGAGGTTAGAAGAATTCAGCCAGTCTCAAGCCATTAGGATCACAGCCAAGCAGGGAATGTCATGGAGCCAATTGGAGCAAAGCTGCCAGGGCTTTACCACGCTTAAGACCTAACCTTAGGTTGCTCCACGATCACACGATCACAGCTCTAAGGTTCACAGGCAAATATTCTCCCCACACCCCAGCAGTGCTTCCCTCCATAGACGCAGGGATGATCTCAAGGAATGCCGATTCCACAATACTCCTGATCGCCAGCAGGATAGGGACAGACAGGCCTGGCAGTTTAATTTGCTTTTTTTTTTTTTTTTTTTTTTTTTAGAGGAATAAAAACAACAAAAAGACAACCTAGTCTGTCGTGAGATTTCTGACTGATTGTGGAGTAATTTGGACAGAATGGAATAGAGCCTGCTCAGTGGTTCATGAACAGCACTTATCCGTACTCCATTATTTTCCTTTTAGTTTGCTTTACAAATTAGTAAAGGGCACCAGTGTCAAATTCTTGATGCAAGCCTCTGTGTGAAATGATAAGCTAAATCCTAAATTGAGGTCAAAGCTGTTCATGTGGTTCCTGCTGCTAATAAAAATGCTTTTCTTTGTTCCTGCCTGCTTAGAATGCCTGCCCCATTTATAAATAAGATCTTATCCCAAAAGAGACACCTCTATGTAGATGTTAGGGAAAAGTACCCTTCTTAAACTATAACCTCTCCTTAAAAATATACCATGTTTTGTGGGGTGAAAAGTAGCATCATTGCATCAAGAGTAATTAATTTATAGCAGCTTAAATTCTTGTTCATTCTTTATGTAGGATCTAAGGGTATTTTTCTGAGTGGTTCAAAATGTAAACAAATAATTGGAGGCATCACAGAATTATGTTCCAGTGACTTGTCATTTATGATACCTCCCTTTAATTTCAGTTCAGAGGATGTGAGGAGTTTTCCCCCTTTTCCTTTATTAAACACTCTTATCTGAGTCCAAAATGAAAAAACAAAGCAAAACAAAAACTCACCACAACAACCATCAACAACCCAACCCTGTAGTGATTTGGAATGAGCTCTTGCCACCTGCAGAGCTCAAGCTGAGGTGACAAAAGGTGAAAGATGATGCAGTACCTGGAAGGGTGATGTCCTACCTGGTACAAGTTTCATAGGCTTAAAGCTGAGTGGGAATGGCTCACAATAGGTTCGGTGTCCCTCCCTGAGGAATAACAGATTCTGCCAGAGGGATGTAGTCAGTTGTTTGGACCAGTTACAATTTTATCCTGAAAATCATTACCTTAAAAACACTTTACTTCAAAATTTCCATATATCTTTCAAAGATTTGGCACCTGAATCTGGCTTTTAAAGTGGGCTATAAATACTAACTTTACTGTAGCTATGTGTAGCACTTCATTTTAGTAGGCAGCTGATCCTCATCGACATCAAACTCAGACACCAGCAGTCACTGTGACTCTTGCCTTCCCCAGTTTAGTTCCCTCTACTGTCACTGTAAATGGTTTGGAACCTGATTACTGCAATCAAACGTATTCTTAAATACTGCAGAAGATGAATCTTCAGACTTAATTTTTTTCCTTTCCTGTGAGAAAGTAAATCAATTTCCCTGTGAATACAAGAAATGCCATTGATACCTGTTGGGGTTAGATGGCTCAAAGCGTTCAGAGAAGCCTGCAGTATCCATTCGTTTTCTTCCTTTTTTCTTTATCTCCCTGCTAAGCCCTTGGTAACTACAGTGAGATGAATTAAAAGTGTCAGTTTGAAATGGTTGGAAATGAGTATAAATTGGAACTGTCTTTGCTGAGAACTAGTATGAGATGGGATCGAGGCTAGAGGCAAGGGAAGTTTTAAAAAGGACATCCCAATATTTGGCCCACTGGCTGTGCGCTTGCATGTGTGTGTGCTTAAAACTACCAGTAAAACACAACCACAAACAGACATGTGAAATCAAACCAGGGAGGACTGTTTCCTTTTGTTCTGTTTCTATAAAATAATTTTCCAATTATATTTATGATAATAACAACAATAATAATAGTCATACAATACAAAATCTATGAATCTTTATAGTGATTTATGCAGTGATCACCTACTTTGCTCAGTGGAGATAATCCTCATCAGCTTTACTTTGAAAGAGCTTAAACACTTGTCTGAATACACATACAGGGAGAGGCAGAGTGAGAATAAACCCAAAAGATGTTTGTGTGTCTGCCCTGGGAGCAGCTGAAAGGCTTTAAAGAGGAGGAAAGAAAGAAGAGGAGGAAAGAAAGAAGAGGAGGAAAGAAAGAAGAGGAGGAAAGAAAGAAGAGGAGGAAAGAAAGAAGAGGAGGAAAGAAAGAAGAGGAGGAAAGAAAGAAGAGGAGGAAAGAAAGAAGAGGAGGAAAGAAAGAAGAGGAGGAAAGAAAGAAGAGGAGGAAAGAAAGAAGAGGAGGAAAGAAAGAAGAGGAGGAAAGAAAGAAGAGGAGGAAAGAAAGAAGAGGAGGAAAGAAAGAAGAGGAGGAAAGAAAGAAGAGGAGGAAAGAAAGAAGAGGAGGAAAGAAAGAAGAGGAGGAAAGAAAGAAGAGGAGGAAAGAAAGAAGAGGAGGAAAGAAAGAAGAGGAGGAAAGAAAGAAGAGGAGGAAAGAAAGAAGAGGAGGAAAGAAAGAAGAGGAGGAAAGAAAGAAGAGGAGGAAAGAAAGAAGAGGAGGAAAGAAAGAAGAGGAGGAAAGAAAGAAGAGGAGGAAAGAAAGAAGAGGAGGAAAGAAAGAAGAGGAGGAAAGAAAGAAGAGGAGGAAAGAAAGAAGAGGAGGAAAGAAAGAAGAGGAGGAAAGAAAGAAGAGGAGGAAAGAAAGAAGAGGAGGAAAGAAAGAAGAGGAGGAAAGAAAGAAGAGGAGGAAAGAAAGAAGAGGAGGAAAGAAAGAAGAGGAGGAAAGAAAGAAGAGGAGGAAAGAAAGAAGAGGAGGAAAGAAAGAAGAGGAGGAAAGAAAGAAGAGGAGGAAAGAAAGAAGAGGAGGAAAGAAAGAAGAGGAGGAAAGAAAGAAGAGGAGGAAAGAAAGAAGAGGAGGAAAGAAAGAAGAGGAGGAAAGAAAGAAGAGGAGGAAAGAAAGAAGAGGAGGAAAGAAAGAAGAGGAGGAAAGAAAGAAGAGGAGGAAAGAAAGAAGAGGAGGAAAGAAAGAAGAGGAGGAAAGAAAGAAGAGGAGGAAAGAAAGAAGAGGAGGAAAGAAAGAAGAGGAGGAAAGAAAGAAGAGGAGGAAAGAAAGAAGAGGAGGAAAGAAAGAAGAGGAGGAAAGAAAGAAGAGGAGGAAAGAAAGAAGAGGAGGAAAGAAAGAAGAGGAGGAAACAGAACAGATCACAGAACCAGGGACTGCAATCCTCTGCCCTTTTCCTCGGGGGGATGCAATATGCTCCAAAGACAACGTACTCCAAGGAAAATTACTGATTTTACCCAAGACAGGCTTGTGAAATATTTGCCTAGTAAAACACTCTGGTGGCACAAACACCTCAAAAGGTAGGCATTTCTGCACAATCTGCCTGGAGACAGCTAATGCTTGTCCCCAGCTCTGACACATCAGGAGCTCACAGGTCTAAAGGCGACAGGCATCTTGAAAAGATCTATTTTACCCAGCTTTCCTTCAAGGAAGTCCCAGATCAATTCACCATAGGGATTTTTTCACAGTCTTTTCAAGTGTTGCTGTCAAAACCAGCTGTGAAGTGAGATTGTTGAGTAAACAGCCTGTTTTCTCTGCTGTTGTACACTGTCTCTCTGCAGAGCCTCCCATCTGAGCAAGCACAGGGAGGTGGGGAGAGGAGCAGCAGAAGGAAAAGCCCAACAGATCCCACACAGACAGTCCTCCCCAAACAGCTTGAGTTTCTTCACAAGTAAGACTCCTCTCACCTCCAGAGATTGCAGATGCCCTGCAGCAGTATTGCCTGCTGTGCTGAGATCCCCTCGGGGATGTAGGGCTGGTGGAGGAGGAGAGTCAGACAGGCTTTTAGCCACATCTCCTGGTCTCCTGGGAACAGCCCTTTCGATGTCCTGCCTTCCCCGCTCACCTCCACTCTGCTGAGGCTTGGACCAGTTGTAATTGATTTCAAAGACTGGGTTTAGTGATTTTTAATACTAGTTAAGTGGGTGAGTTGAGATGTTTGTGTCGAAATGCCTTGAGGAGGGGAAGAATTCTGTATTTCCTGTTTTTTGTCTTGCTTCACAGAATCCCATTTTTTAGTGAACAGATGGAATATTTTTGGTTTGTTGAACATTTTGTCATCACTATTCAGCACCAGCTAACCTGCCAAAAGCTCTTGAAAAATACACACTTATTGCAGTCTTTGGTCCTCTGTTTTAGAAGAGCAACTTTCTTCCTTGGTTACCATGAATCGAAATAATTCTTTCTTTGAATTTTTTTTCTGCCTTAAGATCCAAACACTATTCTCTACCTACCTTAACCAATATACGTTGGTCTAACTGGCAAAAACTCATTCAAAGTAAGATAGAAGTTATTCTCCCAGAGCAGGAAAACTCTTGGATGAAACCGGTAGTGACTGGAATCTCTGTTCAGGGAAATCTACCCTCTATTTGCCAACAGTGACTGACAGTTAACTGTGATTTTTTTCTTCCCCAGCTGGAGGTGGTCGTTTCTATTAGCTTTTAAATGCAGTAGTACAAGGAGGTTTAGGTCACGGGTTCTGCTCAGTCTATCACACCTCTGCAAACTTCACTCATTTGCTTTCTGTCCTGCTGAACTGATCATCTTGTGCTTGGCTGAGGCACAGTTTCTACAGGGCAGACGTGCTTCTTGTAGAAAGGCTGTCTTCAATCAAGGACATAAAAGATGGACCTCACATGACTGCCTTTGGTAGAACATTCCCCTGCTGAATCACCATGATGGTTCAAACCTGTTTTCTTTGCAATCTGAGTTTGTCTGACTCCATTTTCTGTTGCCAGACATTTTTTTGGTGGTTCTTCTTTTCATGCTCTTTTTCCTGTCCTCTGTTTTCTAGCACCTCCTACTTTTCAGAAATCTTTAAACTGTAAAAATCAACTCTGGACACACAGTGTCCACATATGTACCCTACGTAGAGATAAAAATCACACCCCTATTTTTATTCACCACTCCTTGGTCAAAAAGGAGAATACCCATCTCATGCATTTGGGTAGGATTTCTATTAGAGTATGACCACCCATGCTCTTTAGAAAATCTGACTACAGTTTGCAACCAGCCTCTAGTTTGTCTCTCAGACTGAAATGACAGGAACAGAGAAGGCTATATTTTTTTACTGTGTTATGACCCTTACAATGGTTGTCCATGTATTTGTTACCTCTGCATCTCGACTGAATGTGAGACTGTGAAACCAGCAGAGAGTTACAGAGTGGCTGTCAGTTTGTTTTCCATCTGTCATCTCCGATATCCATGAAATAGAAAAGAGCAGGACCATGGCTGTAAAACAAAGCAAAGACAAAACATATTTTAATGAATTATGTGCATGTTTCCACTGGAGAAAATTTGGTCTAGTAAACAGCAGAGGAGGTCGGTGAAAATTTTATTTCTACCATTGTCCCATTGTCACTGTGTGGGGTAAGGAATACTTTGCATTTCTACAGCACTTTACTAGCAGAATTTCCTTATAGTACACCCTGCTCCTTTTTCCTGATTTCCAGTTAGAAAATGCTTTTATGGATCTTAGAGTGTAAAAGGAAGAAAAACATCAAGAGGCACACTGGAGTGAGTGTGACTGGGCTTCTGCCCATTTTTTTTAGGACTACAAGGGAAAGCTGTCTCAGAAAATAATATTAAATGTACCCTCCCCTATCACCATGGTAGTGAGTCATGTTTCACTTTGCATACTATGAGTCCTGAAGAAACTTCCCCATGCTTCTGGAAGGACAAACAGAAGAATTTGCTTTGAGGGACTCTGATACAATGACAATTATTTACAGCAAAAAATCATAAGAGTCACAGAATACCAGGTTGGAAGTGGTGTCAAGGATCATCTCGTCCAACATAATGTTCATAAAGAACATTTATACTTTTTCTTGTAGATTCCTTAAATTTTTTCCCTTCATTTTCTCAATGAATAGAATCCAAGACAAACAGTCCTATCCACTGCTCCCCAGCAAAGAAAGATGAGAAGACAATTTAGGCAATCTATGTCTGATTTGTGAACTTTGATTCTCTGAATTTCTGAATTCGCTTTAGGAGTACGTTCTGAGCTTTTGTGTAACTGAGATCTAGCATGTGATGGCAGACTCATGCTGCATGAGTCCCTGATTCCGTTTGTCAGCAGGGATTGAGATTTCAAGGCTAGAGGTCCATATACAGCAACAATAAAAAAGAAAAAAACAAAAAGACCCAAACACCCCCTTCTCCCCAAACAAACAAACCTACCAGCCCCCGTACCTAAGTGCCAAGAGGAAGGACATCCATGGAAAGAATATTTCAGGCAAGAAAATGAAAAAAAGGGGATTGGCTTTTGTGGAAGAGACTATTTGTGACTGTGGAACCAGCCAAGGGAAATGAAAAATCACTTAGGTAAGTTGAAACTCCAAGATTTGGGGAAAAAAATATTCAGAAGAACAATGTGACATCCTCCAAAAAACTGACTTAACCTTGAAAAATTGACAGATGGTGAGAAAATTGAGGAAGAGAAATGTTCTTTCCTCTTTTGTTGCTGATCATTATGTATTTGTTCTCTGTACTGCTCAAAACCAGAGACTACAATATTTTAAAGCCCTGTAAACCCAGGCATGTCTGTCTCAACTAGCATACTAAAGAGAAATGCTCAAAAAAATCAGAAGCCTTGGGAAAGAGTAACAGAGAAAAAGTCCAAGTGCATGGCAGGGGAAAAAATTAAAAACAACAACAAAAAAATGACTGCAGTAGTATAGTGGAAATCTATGCAGAAAGTTTAAAATGTGTTGACTTCAGTTGGTGTAAGCTCAATGCATCAATGCACCAAACATCTGCCGGGACACCAAGTTACCCTTTGGTGTATTATCCTTACAGATAAACCATTGAGAACCTCAGTCTCATATGTTTTTCGATGCATTTAGCTCCTTTTGTCAACTTCCTGAAGTTTCTTAGAAATCCTGATTGCCCCATGCTCTCACTGAGAATAAATAAAAACCTGCTGAGCACTTCCAGGTATTTATCCAAGTATTTGATTTGGAGCTGGAGTCTTCTGTCTTTTGTAATTCGACACAGAAAGCAGCAAATTATTTTATATGAAGTGATGCAGTCAATTTAAAACCAGAAGGGCCATTATTGTAATCCTATCTACTACAAAGCACAAACCCAAGGAATTAATCCAGTAATTCAGAATTCAAGTATATCTGGACAGATGTTTGTAAAAGACTTCTGTCTCCAAAATCAAGAGCTCTAATTTTTAGGACATGTCTACATCTGATTATTGCCCATTCAAAAGCTGACCAAGTTACCTAATGAAATACTTAATCAGTCAAAAACATGAATTCAAGAAAATCAAATCTTTACACAGAAGAATTTCCAGTATTCCTGTAGATAAAACAGAAAAAAAAAATGATGTCTATGTATTTTCATATTTAATATTATCTTTTCATTTTTAAATAGTAAGCATAAAAAAACCATGTGACTCAAAATTACTGAAACAAAATGTTTTATTAAACCTAGGCCGTTCTGAGAAGATTTCTATTAAAACAAACAAACACACACACAATGCAACAAACAAAACCACAACCAAAACAAACAAAAAAAAAACCCCACAAACAAACAAACCCCGCCCCCCCTTCAACCCAAACCTGATTTAGGTCAAAACCATTTTCAGATCATTTAAAATCATAATGAGAAAGAATTCTACCAAATCGTTTCAAACAAGCTCCAGTTAAAGGAGATTTACACTTTTACATTCATAGTTCTGCTTCTGAAATTCTCTTTTAAACAACCATTTGTGCAGTATTTATAGTACAAAAGAATGGGGTGGTTTGTATGTTTCTTATTATTGCCATTGCTACAACATTGATTGCAGTTGCATTAGTGGAATATTTTCTGAGTCCAAATTTAATCTTATTTCTACCACTATAAGTACACTGAGAAGAAATAAGAATTCATGAATCAGTGTGCTAATAGACATTACTGGTGATAAGAGACACTCTTTTTGGCTTCAAACAAAAGGAATTAATGTGTGTTTTGTTATGAAGACCATATTCCACAGATAGATGAATGCCTCACCGAAAATTCAGTCTGGTGATGTGAAACAATAGTGCCGAGGATCGAATGGATTTTACTGCTTCTTTTGTAGAGCTGTGGAGCAAAGAATTGCTGAAAAGAAGCAGCAAATCAGCAGAGACTGTCTGTACATCGTGATGTGGTTACCAACCATTGCTTTGGAAAAAACGGTCAGAAACCCCACATATTCCAGCTGCAATGCAGAACAGAGGAAAACCACGAGCCCAGTTAAATTCACACTTTGACTCACAGTCACATAAGTTCAGAAAACGAAGGTGAATTGTGGTTATTTCTGAATTATTTTAATGTACTAATTTATTTTTATAATTCCCAATGTAATTTATCTGGCAAACTACATGAGGGGAAATTAACTCTATTTTCTCTTTTATTGATTTAATGATGTCTTTGACATTCATTGCTTTATATGTGTTAATTTGTGTATCCAGGTAGCAGTTACAGTAAAAGTATAAATTGTACCAGTGTACAACAAAGTATTTACAAGCACGCTATGACAAATGTGCTCAGCACTTCTAAGCTATCATTTTCTTGGATCAAGAGGAAAGATAAAACTGTAAAATTTCACTGTAACAACATTTAACACATTAAATAAGGCAGTGTGAGGTGGAGCTTCTTCAGGAAGTACAAATCAAAAGGAAGAACAATACATCACTTAAACTTTAAGTGACATTTATGTTAATATTTTCCTCCGTGGTCCAATTTGACAGACTGCTATTGTCCTGTTAAATCAATGTTTACTCTTGTTAATAGGCAGGAAGAAGAAAACTCAGATCTTATGTTGCTACTGAAGCCAGATTTTCTGTTACTTATAAGACACGTAAACACAAACTAAAGGTGATGTTTTGACTTCTGCCCTTATTGCATCTTGCACTCATCAGCTGCTGCTGGAGAAATTAGTCCAACCCATAATCTGACCGATCACTCCAAACCTGCCACATATGAGCTCAGTTTAGTTGGTGTAGCTGGTCTGCACCAGCAATGCTGCTGACAGAGACAGACCAGTAGTGGCTGACTGAACAAGCAAATTGGAAGGAAACAAAACAACAACAAAAATACATAAGGCAGGAGAGTACAAAAATAAAGATGGGAGAAAAGCAGAGACTGTGGCTGTTGTCAGGATGCAGACAAAGCCAGAGAGGAAGGGAAACCTTTTATTTCATCTTCCACCTCCCTGGCATTACTGCCTTCAGAATCCAAGGGGATCAGAGTCAGCTGGCAGACAAAAAACAGGGGAATCAGCAGGAGTGAGGTGAGGGTCTGCTTCTAGTCCTCCCCGCTCATTTAACTTTAAGCCTATGATTAAGTTAAGTTGAAGTTAATCAGACCCACTGCTGTGTCTGAAAGCAAATGTTGTTCAGCTCTGTGGAAAACTATTCATATAATGTTCACTGCTCTACTTCTTTATAAAGATTTTGAAAACGTGAAGCCATCAAAATGATGGAAGAACACCATTCCCTTTGAATTTCAGAAGTTTCTGAAGGGCCTCTGCTAGTCCCTGTGACAATCATGAAAATAGCTTTTCAGCAGATGACACAGCTCTTTGTTACCCCTACGGTCTTTTTCACTGAGAAAGATGCTTTAAGCTCACTCTTCTGCCAAGTCTGTGTCTGTAACACTGCATAGTTTTCAAAACGTGGTTTGAAATTAAGCTTATAGCTGTCAAGGGGACAAAAATCTTTTAAAGAAAGTAAACAGACAATCAAATATGGCTAAGTAAACAGAGGGTGATTGCTAGCGATACAGTCTGATTCCTGGAAGCCAATACCTGGTGAAGGGTTGGCAGGCAAGAAAGGTCTACACACCAGCTAGTTCTTGTTTTACCTTCCTTTTTCAGGAGGAAACACTTTTTCCCTGCCATAGGTTGTCTAAGGGGAGGACGCTGTGCCCATGCAGCTGACCCCATCACTATTCCCAGATGTCCCTTACTCTCCACGGCCAACTGGAAACACCAGCCTGTGAACAGTCAACAGCAAAATGGGTTTTATTTCATTCCTCATGGGACCCCAGTGCCAGCCCTAAGAGCCAAGGTCCTGTACATCGCCCCTGTAATGGTGACAAAGCTTCCTCTTGCCAACACCAAGAGCCTTTTGGCCTGCTGGGGAGGGACCTTTCTTGGGGTGAAATAGAGGGAGCTCTGCTCCCATGCCTATTACTGAATTCTCCACAGAAATTGCATACAAGGATGCCAATTAACACTAATTGGGATTTTTTTTATATTTGGACACATGTCCACCAGGAACCTGATTGAGTGACTGAGACAAATGACTCATTTTGCTGTTACCATAAAGTAACCATTGTAACATTTGGAGTTCTTTAAAAGGAAAATACAGCAGATGTCACCTGCTCCCATTAAAGTCAGAGATTTGCCACCACTGAAGGAGGGAATTTTACCTTTGTTTGCTAGATACTTGACCTATGGGTAAGTATTATATCACCTTGCAGTGCTTTATCCAGGGAGAACAGCTTGCTAGATGAAAATATAGTCAGAGGTATTGCTACTGATCTTAGCAATACCTTGGGCTTTCTTTGTAAATGCTCTTTAAGTTTTTTTTTTCTTTATGCTCAATTTAAGATCCAATTTGAGCTTTATGTCCATGCTGAAGCTGGCTTTCAGTTTCTTTTAAATTCTTCCTAAACACTTTCCAAACACCTACATATCTTTGATTCATGGTGGGCTCAAGACTAAAGGAGTATATAAATTTCTCTGACGGGAAACAGGAGGAACTGACAGCTCCATTACAGACTTGTCAGAAATCAGCTGTGTTTAAAAGAGGACACCAGCCTCTGGGTCTCCTGTCCAACATGAGGTAATGAGGGAACAAACACAAACACCACATAAAAGGTGAGGGACCCCAAATGCAATTTTCAGCTGCTCATCCAGAGAAGTAAGTAGCCAGCCTAAGGCATCATTCTTGAACAACTCTCTTGGCAGAGAAACTGGTTTTGAAAAATGCTGCTCATTTAGTTTTTCTTTCCCTGACCCATGGCCCTAATGTGTGGATCATATGCAAAGGCAAGATCAGAGATGACAGATCAGTTTTGCTCTCAGATACAGTCAGGTAGATGAATAAATTCAGCTCAGTGAGTTTTGGCATTTAGAAGCAACAGCTGGAAAATTCCTTTTAGCACTTCCTTGACATAAATCAGTTGAAAAACAGGAGGGTTTTCTTCCAGGACAATTGTGCTGGAGTCTCTGGTCAAGCCTCAGCTTTCCCTGGTGTGGAACACAGAGCCCAACCTGCCTGGGAGAGCTGTGGAAACAAATCTGGCCCTTAAGTTTTCCTAACATTCCTAACATCAGAAGTGAAGCAAGGCTTTGGAAAAAAAAAATATCATTTTGTCTATCACTTGATTTTGACTGAAATAGAATATTATCTACAGAAATCTAAGAAGTATTACTTGAGTTTCACTTAATACCATACTGTGTCTGATTTTTACTTGGGTATAAGAATAATTCACTGCACTATGGTGCTCCCTCTTCCTGAGGTCTGTTCACACTATCTGTAAAGTATTTCTGTCAACGTGCCAAGGAAAACCTGCAGAACTCTCTCTGCAAACCACAGAGCAACAAGGTCAGCCATTAGTGTCTTCAAATGATGGACATCCTTGAGGTAAAGGTTCAGGTGAGATACAGTGGCTGCTGCAGACTACTGGGTTATGGTGCTGTGGATTGTAGACCTTTGTGGAGTTTCTGTAATATTGCTTTTAAAAGCAATATTACAGCTTCATTTTAATGACCTTATTGATAAGCTGAAGTAGCTCCTATTGCATCATGCACTGGGAGCAGTGCTACATTACTGCTGAAATACCAGCCATCCAGACAGCAAATTGAAGGGCTACAGAATCACAGAATGTAAGGCATTGGAAGGGACCTCAGAAGATCATCTAGTCCAATCCCTGCGCCAGAGCAGGAACACCTGGATGAGGCTACACAGGAAGGTGTCCAGGCAGGTTTTGAATGTCTCCAGAGTAGGAGACTCCACAACCCCCCTGGGCAGCCTGTTCCAGTGTCTGTCACCCTCACTGAGAAGTTTCCTCTCATACTTAAGTGGAACCTCCTGTGTTCCAGTTTGTACCCATTGCCCCTTGTCCTATCATTGGTTGTCACTGAGAAGAGCCTGGCTCCATCCTTGTGACACTCACCCTTTACATACTTACAAACAATAACAAGGTCACCTCTTAGTCTCCTCCAAACTAAAGAGACCCAGCTCCCTCAGCCTTTCCTCATAAGGATATTTCAAATTCTCCTGAGAACCCTGGAATTATTTAAATTGTAAGTTTTTTGGGGAATAAACTATCTTTTTATTCTGTGTTTAGATAGATGTTAACATTTTTTAAATAGCGTACAAAAAAAAAATCAGATTATCTTTCAGTGAAAGCTATTATATTTGCTCTGTTTGCTTCATTCCACTAAACAAGACTGTTAGCTAGGAATAGTGTAAATTATCCCCATTAAAGGAAAAGCCATTTAAATATTTCTGACATAACACAATGGATACATTCTCCCTTCACAGGCAAAAAAAAAAAAGAAAATAGTATAACCCAAATCATTGTATACAGACTCTGTTTCTAACAAAGAATAACTTATTTTCAAATAAAAAAAAATCACTTTTTAATGGTTGTATAATTTAAGCTACAGGCTTAGAAGAATTTTACCTTCAGATAAAAATAATTCCTAATCAAATTTCATACTCATGCAAAATATCTTGGAATCAAAGCGCAAACACATTATTTTCCACACAAATTTGTGTTTAAATTATCAGATCTCTTCTGCCATAATTTCAATAATATCATAAAGCACTGGTAATGTTACTGAAGTTGTGACTCAGAGATTCAACAACATTCAGTTTCTGAATAGTGAAAGGTAATCTAAGATAACAGGGGATGAAAAAACAACACTAACAGGACAGAAAGGAAACAAAATAATTCACAAACTTTTAAAATGATGTGAAAGTCATTTACTTCCCAGCTATGCATTCACCAATACCCTATTTGTAAAATATTTTGTGCATGATTCCAGTGGGACTCTTCATGTGCATAAAACTACTGTGGTGTATGATTGTATGAAACTGGGGACTTGTCCTGAGTTTACCAGGTAACAGGCAGCCTAGAAAAATAGCAGCTCAGAGGGGGAAGGATGCTCTCTAGAAACACAGGAATGCATTAAGCATTGGAGACAACTAGTTAAGCCAAAGAAATTCTTTTAAGTACAAGAACAAAAATATCACCTGCCCATGAATGCACAGAGGGTGGATTAGGAATTACACTTGCACCACAAGACACTGTTACCTGCATCCCTGGCTCGCTGTGCCTAAAAAGAAAGAAATTTTTTAAAAGTGTTTAAATTAGCAGGTCAGGTCTTACCAAACTGGCCTGCCTTGGACCCTTCCCACATGAACCCTATCACTGACATCCCACCCTACCCAAATGCACCTAGAGGAATCCTGTTTCAGGAACAGGATGATTTATTCTGCTTGCTTTGAGCCCTACTTCCCAGGTTCCAAATCAGCTAGAAGTTGCTACTGAAGGTAAGTCTTAATTTTCATTCAGATTTTATTACTTTCACCTGTCACCTAATTTTCCATGAGGAAACCATTCACAGAGGTCACCATAATGTTTTCCTTACCCAAAAACCATCACATTTGTGATGTTCAGGCCAGCTTTTCATTTTATTTTTTTTTTCCCCCAAAAACAACGTAAGGCCTTGTACTGAGTGTGGCTGAGGTGGAGTTAATTTTCTTCACAGTAGTCTCTATGTTGTTGTGTTTTATATTTGTGACCAAACCAGCACTGATATCTCCCCAGTGTTTTGGCTGTTGCTGAGAAGTGCTCACACAGTGTCAAGGCATCCTCAGCTTCTCACTCTACTTCCCCAACTAGCACACAGGGGCTGAGCAAGGGGTTTGGAGAGGACACAGCTGGACAGCTGGCCCATATTGACCAAAGAGATATCCTATACCATACAACATCATGTTAAGCAATAAAACCAGGGCATAGTTTTTTCAAAGAAACAGTTGCCTGAAGACTGGCTGGGCATCAGTTGGCTGATAGTGAGGGACTACATTTACATCACTTGGGGTTTTGTTTGTTTGTTTGTTTTTTCCTTCATTCATTAAACGACCTTTATCTCAACCCATAAGCTTTCTTGCTTTTCTAATTCTCCCTCCCATCCTGCTGAGGGCGAGTGAGCAAGAGGCTGGGTTGGGGTTCACTTGCCAGCCAGTGTCAACCCAACACAGACCTTGATTCTCCAGATGAGTCCAGTCTTAGTCCAGGTATCCCAAACTGAGTTCTTAACTGGAACATCTTCTATAATATGACAACTCTCTGACTCATCCCACAGTTCTAAGACATAGTGCTTTATAGGAGGTACAGCTTTCATTCAAACTGCATCCATTTTTCACCAAGAAAAACATAGTAATTTTCATTTAATAGTTCATTATACACTTTGGTAAGCAAGTTAAAACTTAAAATAGCTGTTTTAATAGGGACCATGTTTTTGCTCTATGACTTTATTTAATAATTTATTCTTATAATAGTTTTATTTAATACTTTTTTTTTTTTTTATTATTAGGTGTTCATGGTGGGGCTTAACTACAGCAATACCTTCCAGAAGGGCAACACAACAAGGAACAAGAGATGCTGGTGGTTTCAAAGGTTCATTAATGACCTCCTGATACCTTCTTGGTGAAGCAGACAATGAGAGGAGAGACTCTTCCAGACCTCACCCTTGCAAGTATGGAAGAAATGTTCAGGGATGAGAGGGCTGGAGGCAGCAGTGACCATGAAATTGTGAAGCTGATTTCCTGAGGGAAAGGAAAAGAAGAATGGCAGGATGACAATCCAACAGACTTTGGCCCATTCAGGGACCTACTTGGAAGAATTCCATGGGATACTGTCCCAGAAAGAAGAGGCTCAAGAGAGCTGGCTGGTTTTCAGCCTCCTCCAGTCTCAAGAATGGCCCTTGCAAATGTGCAGAAAAATCAAGCAAAAGCAACAGGAGGCCTGCATGGATGATCAAGGAGATCTTGAATAAATTCTGACACAAAAAAGCAGCAAGGGCAGATGACCCAGGAGGAACATAAAGACACTGGTCTAAGCATGCAGGAGTGGAAGTAACTGCCACCAGAAACTGAAATTGCCAGCAGGTTAATGGAGGTGATCCTTCCCTCTGCTCAGCAATTGCAACACACATCTGGAGTGCTGTGCCCAGTTCTGGAGTCCCCAGGATAAGAGAAATTGTCTTACTGGCATAGTCTGCTGGAGGACCACAAAGACGATGAAGGGACTGAAGCATCTGTCATGAGGAGAGGCTGAGAGAGCCAGGACTGTTGAGCCTGGAGAACACCCAGGGGAATATTATCAATGTGTAAATGATACTTCTGTGAAGAAAAAGAGTAAAGAAGATGGAGCTGTACTCAGTGGTATCCAGTGAAAGGAAGGAAGGCAATGAGCACAAACTGACATGCAGACAAATCCATTTAACTATTCAACAACTTATTCTAGCTGACCCTGCTTTGAGCTAGAGGGGCTACTATCTCCAGACAAAACTCATAATCATATAGGGATATTCAATCTGATAGAAAGTCTCATTAACATGCCTTAGAGATCAATGTAACAAATAAGAATTGGGGAGGAAAAATAACAAAACAGACAAATTGAAGAGGGAGAGAAAGTCTCTATAACCCAATGACAGATTTCACACTCAGGAGATCTTAGCTCTCATCTTGCCTCATTTTTTTTTCCTTGAGTTGTCCTCTTAAAATGGAAGAGTGCTAGCAAGAAATCCTCATCCTAGACCACCCCATAGCAAGCAGGGGAACCAAACGCCTTCACTCCAGGCCTATGCTTCAATTCAAGCATGAGATTCAGTCTTCCAGACCTTCAAAGCACATTTTAATCCCTAAGTAAATGGGTAAAATACATCAGCTGTGTCAGACATGACACACCAGGATAAAGGAGCCCCTAGAGATCTTCCATATGGTACAGATTGTTAGGTCTGTCCTCCTGAAATCTTGTAAACAGAAGACAGAAGTGTCTCCCTGCTCAGTTTGTGGCTTATCCTGAAAGTCTGTTCTTCCTCCTGGGTGCTAGTTGGGAAACTTGAGACTCTCTGATTCCTCTGATGATACACAACACCAAACCAACTTGGTAGCACTGCAACAGGCAAATCCCACTGGGAACTTAAGCATCAGGGACAGATACTTCCTAAAAAGACAAAACTTACCAGCTCTGTCCTTACAGAAATTTAACAGAAACCTTGTAATACAGCCATTGGGATAATCCCATTATTATTCAGAAATGGTCTTAAAAATCTTCATAGTATTGCCAATTTCATAATTCAAATATAGCCACATATTTCCCTGTAGACCCAGCTGCCACTAAAATAAAATAGGAGTTTTGGGGAGCGTTCAGCCTGATTTTGATCTGTGGTCTTACCTGGTAGTACAGAAATGAAAAATGCACTCATCACTGCATTTTGTTCCACCAATGTATGTTTTATAATGTCCCATTTCAAGACAAAGTCAAGATTTAAGGTCTAACTCTTCCCTTTGTTGGTACAGTTGCTAATACCCGAAAGATGCTTAAAGTATCAGCTACATAACCACAGTTACAAGCACACAGTCTTGCCCAAAGATATATTCCAAAAGAGTATCTCTTCAGAATTTTTTTAACGGCCAGTTTAAAACTAAGACTGATTCTATTAATTTACTTTCTTACAGTTCTTGAGATTATTAAATCTGACAATAAACCAGTTGCTTTGAGGGGTGCTTCTCCCTGCCTGGCTGAATTAGGCCATTGCGTGAGAAGGCTCCAGCACAGAAACCCGCGTCCTCTGCAAAACAGACAGCCCCGAGGTTTAAGAGATTATACTGGATGAGTCATTACACAAGATTTACTTCTGGCCGACTGTTTCAATGAATAATAATGCTTCCTCCAAACACAACTACCCAGAAACTGGAACCTCGACATTTCCTAACCTCTTCCCAATGACAAGCTCTCAGCAAGCAACGGCACCAGGCATCGCCGCCAAAGGCTGGTAAATACCAGGATTTAGAAACAGCAGTGAGAGGGAGCTGTAATGAGATCAGTGTCGAGGATTGCAGCAAATGGCCTATAAAGCAATTTTTAAATGGGATTTCCTGCAACAAAAGCCAGCTCCCGATAACCTTTTTTGCAATAATACGAGGTGAAAAGGGTTTTATTTGAATTATAATACCCGATACTAAGGCGTGGACAGGCAGCTTTGTACTCTCCTAACAGGCGACTACCCAGGCAATTTGTTATCGTGAAAGAAAAGGAAACTTTAAAATTAATCTATGCAGGTATATCCAGACCCAAATTACTGTGCCAGGAGAATCCAGCATTGTGTAATCGAAAGGAGATGAACAGTCGCACCAATATTTGCTGTTGTTACGCAGAATATTAGAACGGAGGAGTAAAGTCACAAATGAGAGCAAGCAGCAAGCACAGCCATGTTTCCCTT